>NC_133153.1:15625555-16825555 GCF_048418815.1 Hemitrygon akajei | reverse complement strand
GGAGACCGGGATTGAGCCCAGTCTACTAGCTGCTCCACAGTGCTGCCTTGCTTTTTTTTTGTAATTTATTTCTTTATTGAAGTTCATCATCAAACAAACATATCAGAACGTAATTATCAGCCTTCATATAAAAAAAATTAAGGACGATGTGGCAAGATGGAACCTGATTCCTTTTTTCAGTCTCAGTTCAAGGATTGAGTCTATTAAAATGAATATGCTGCCCAGACTATTATATCTCTTTCAGACCTTACCAATAGAGATTAATCAAAATCAATTCAATGAATGGAACAAGATGTTATCAAGGTATATTTGGCAAGGTAAAAGGCCTAGAGTTCATCTCAAAACTTTGCAATTAGCAAAGGAAAAGGGGGGATGGGGCCTACCTTCTCTTAAAGATTATTATTTTGCAGCACAGTTGAGAGTGGTGATATGTTGGTGCTACCCATCATATGACACTCAATGGAAAAACATTGAGGAGCGGATACTTCCCATCCCCATACAGGCAATTTTGGCTGATAACAACCTGCAAAGGTACATAAATACTATTGATAACCCATGGGTGAAATTGACTCTTAAATTATGGAAAACTACTATAAAAGAATATAATCTAGAGGGAGATATTGCAATTCTTAAATGGTGTGCATATGACTCGGATTTTACATTGAATAAACTGGATGCTAGATTTAAGGACTGGACAGCTAAAGGAATAACAGTTCTTTGCAACATACTGAAAGAAGTGCTGCCTTGTTAGTGTCTTAATAATCAGCAATACTGAACATCCTACAGGCATTACAAACCTCAGTGAAGTAAAAATCTTATTGGAGGAGGTACAGGAGCCTAAAGCTGCACACTCACATTTTAGGAACAGCTTCTTCCCTTCCGCCATCAAATTCTTAACTGGTCCATGAAAACATGAACACTACCTTACTATTCCACTTTTGCAGTGTTTCATTATTCATTGTAACTTATATCAATATTTAAGTCTTGCACTGTACTGTTGCCAGAAAGTAACCCATTTCACGCCATATGTCAGCAAATATAAACCCGATTATGATTCTTCAAATTCTGATTCTTTTGCAAAACGGCAAGGCTTGCATTCCTAGAAAAGGAACCACAACAAAATTCTCCACAATCCGAGGCCGCATCAACTGCATGTGACAAGAAATATGAAAAAGAAGTCTGTGTTTTTCACATAATTTCCAATTACTCCATATCTCTATAATTTGTGTTGTTAAATTCTGTCAGGGTGAATTTCTGTCACCTGAACAACTGTAATGCAGTGGCCACCTGTACATAAAGTTCCTCACTCATCTTATAAAAACGTGGAAGTTTATATCCACATAGAAATATTCAGAGAAATATTGAAGTTAGATTAACATTAACTGGAAAAGCACGGACAACCCTCTGCTAAGTGCTGTCATCTGAAGACCACAAAGCCAAGAAGATGGTTGGAGAGGCAATATGTCAGGCTCACAAGCCCTCTTTGGAAAGCTGACAGGATGGGTTAACAAAGGATGTCCAATGGATGTACAGCATTTAAAAAAGAATTTAATCAATCTCATCTAATTCTACTAAAAAGCCACAGAGATACTTGAGATTAATAACAATGTGGCTAAATTGTCCAGATATGCACCTAAACATAATGATTAAAGACTGGTCTGGTGTCATGATAATCGCCTAGAAATTGGATTAGGTAGGTCTACTGTATTTTTTAGACACTAATTACTCCTGATTTTCCTTTACCTGGTGCAGAGCTTGTTGCCAATCATTTCCAGGTGTCCTCTCCCTGCACTTAATAATGTCACTATTTGCGTGGAACGCATTTACATCCAGGAGCTGATGGCTCCTTACAATGACTATCAATGAACAATGCACAATGGCCTAGCTTGTTCCATTTCTTGCAATTTATAGGAACTTTGTATTGACATTAGGATACTGACTAGTCACGTTCAGTATCAATTGCAGAAGGTTCAAATCTGTCCCAATATTCACAGAGTCTGCTTTCCTAATTTTCATCTACTGAGATATTTTGCTCAAGGGTTCTTTAGCAGTGAGACCAAATCTCCACTCCATTACTGGAGCCTTGGCTATCACCGTGGCTGGTAGATTCCAGAAGGCCCTCCAGAGCCGGAGGTGGAGGTACACCCACCAGCGAAGTGTGCACACCCAGAGAATCTTCAGAGTCACCACATCCTACCTAGACCTCTAATAGTTTTCCAAGGTATCATCACTGAGGTGCATGGCATTTTACAGAAAGACATTTGGCCATTGTCTCATGCCTGAATCTTTCTCTTCATGGAATTCAACACCATGGTCACTCTGAGATGATTCCAAATAACTGTAGCATATTCCTGATCTCATGTCGAGATTCACAAATAAGTTACACTGGTTTTGGTAGGGCTTGGGGTTGTCAGCATTGCTGGCTTCACAGAATGCAGCCAGATACTGTCTATGGTACTCGTGATAAATCTGCCCCTCTTCATCAATTCAAGAGGTTTCACTGTCTCAACACAAACCTTGTTGTGGGCTGTGAGAGGGTTATCTCCTCCACATGCATGCCTTGTCTCAAGGAAATGCACATGACAACTGGACTTCCAGCACCAATATTTGGCAGACATCAATATCCTGGGAACAAAGGCTACTTTATACTTAGAGACACAAGAGATTGCAGATGCTGAAATCCAGGGCAATAAACAATCTGCTGGAGGAACTCAATGGGTCAAGCAGCACCTGTTGAGGAAACTAAGTCCAGATGAAGTGTCTCAAATCATCAGCTATTTTCCTCTACAGATACTGTCTAATGTGCTGAATTCCTTTACCATTGTTTTCTTGGCTGCTCACACCAAACAGAGAAGATAAGTGCAGATGGAATAAGAGCTGTGAGCGTTTCTGATGTCCTTTTAATGGCTTTAGACATCACTGGTATCCTTCCTCTAGTTGCTGAAGCTTTTCAGAACCTGCCTTATGATCCTCCACTACTGGTCCTCTTCTTGCCGCTCAACCCCTGCACAGGCTGCTGTCTCATGTTTGAAAGGTTGTCCAGCATAGTCTGAAGTCTTCATGACGTACTGTGAATTACCAACATTTTCTCTTGTTATTTCAGATTTCTGGAAACTGCATACTTTAACTTCATTTACGGTGGGTCTTATGGAGCTGGGATGATGGGGTGGGGATACGTCTCTATCAAAGGATGTATAAGGTGCTCTTTCCCTCTGCTAGCCTGCAGGTCGCCCTTGGGCAAGGTGTAGTACCTGCTTAGCCCTCCGTGAAGTCATGAGAGCAGGTGGTAGATGGTCGTATGAGCAGCTGGTGTATACTGTATCACACGTCCTGGTTTCGTGGTTATGCGACCACTTATGCCAGGCGAACAATCTCTGAAGAGTATTGATAATGGCTGGGGTCAGCTGTCTTGAAAAATCACTGCTCAGGAGAAGGGAACGGCAAACCACTTCTGGAGAAATGTTTGCCAGAACAATCATGGTCAAGGAAAGACCATGGTCACCCATGTCACACAACATGATACATAACAAACAAACAAACTTATGGAGCTCCATTTAAAGAGAATGGGCAATAGTTAACTGGACTTCGGTGCCTTGAGGCTGAGCTTTTTGTGCCTGCACCATTCCCAACTTACCCTGCAGTACAGACCCTGCAAGCACAGAGACTTCTTCAGCACAGGTTTCACAAGGCACCAACGAACTAACCTAAAACACCCACCTGCAGCATATGGGTGCTGGAGCCTATGGGTGCTGAGACAGAGCCTGAAGACCAGTAGCAGCTGTGGTGATATCACGTGCAATGATGTGCCAGGACCTGACTGGAGAGCACTGAGCATGCGTGGCGTTTGCCAGAATGTGTCAGCATATGGCGGGGGGCGTTAAGACACGTTTGTTTATTACTGCAAATAAAAGTTCTCTAATTCTTCCAGAAAATGATTCTCAATTGTTAACCCATGGTATGTTTAAAAAGAAGTAACATAACAGCAGCAAGGGGAAATGGAGTGAGGGGAAGATATCAGTTTTCGCAGCCTCATCTCCCCCACTGAGCAGAGGAAGGAAATAGTGTTAGCAAGCTCTGTGAGGGGCTCGAGGGGCATTTTTCTGAAGAATCCTGCCAGATCATTAAATTTGATAATCCATTCGTTTCCAGCAAAAAATATTGCCGTTTCATCACCATCATTGGGTCAAAATCCCAGACTCTCATCCTCAAAAATCTGTGGGATAGTCTTTACCTCAAGGATTGTGGCAATTTAAGAAGAGTATTCACCACCATCTCCTCAAGGGCAATTAAGATGACTGTCAGATCATAAGAAGTAGGAACAATAATAAGCCATCCGGCCTCTTGAAACAGTTCCTCCATTCAATGAGATCATGGATGTTTTGACATTTTGTAAGTCCTCTTTCTCTATATCCCCTGATTTCTATAACAAATGCAATTTTATTTAGATCAGCCTTAAGTATGCCCAAAACTCTGCACCCACAGCTCTCAATGGCAAAGAGGTTTCAAAGGCAAAACCATCTGAGAAAAAATAATTGCCCGTCAATGATGACATGTTATCCTAAGATAATGCTCTTTGCTTCTCAACTCCAACATGGAAAAAAAACATCCTCTCAGCATTAACTCTGTCTTTCTCCAGAGCATTCCTGGAAAACCATCTATCTCACATAATCATCAACCCTCTTCGATTTTCCCATCACTCATCTACAGGTACACCAGAGATAATTTACAATAGGTGGTTAACATACCAGCATGCCTTTGGGATGTGAGAATAAACTAGGTTATCAGTGTGAACCCAGTTACAAGGAGGACATGCACTGAGAGCATGAGTCACTTGGGAAGCAGCCACGTCAAATACTATGCAACCATTGACCGCGTGGTGAAGGTAACTGATTCAAGAATGATGACAAGGCTAATCTGGAAATGAAAGACATTCTGTGACTAACTTCATCTTTGGCCTCAGCTGTGTGGAAAAAGAGATGTTTCTGCATTAATGTAAAGACCACAGGATGAGCACAACAGATGAGAATGATGAGAACTCTGAGCAGTATCAGAGATAAACTTAATCAGGCAAATGGAAGACACTTCTGACATGTGCATTGCTGGTGGGGAAAGTCTTTGACAGATCAGAAGAGCTACTCAATACATGATATCCAGACTCCAATGTACTCTTGCAATTGCAGTATTTTCATGACTGATGATGACGCTTCTGAAAAATACTATACCCCTTGTGTAGTATTCATTGACGGCAATGTCATGACACTCACAGGGATTTGATTATACTCTTCCTTATTGGAGACAGTCAACGCTTGAGGCTTGTACTTGATAATTATTAGCCCAAGCTAGTGTGATGTCCTGACTTTGACACGTTTTAGCATTGAAGGCTTCACAAACAGCATAATGAAATTGTGGAGCCTGCTCCTAAAAAACAGGCTAGAAAAACTTTAAACACTGACATGGTAAGTGTTTTGTTTTTGTTATTATTAAAGGCCTTAAAAGAAAATGTTTTAATGTAGATAAGATGGCAACCTGCGATAATCTGACTGAAGGGCAGAATAGCTCATGGTTCTCTCCTGTTGTTTTGTTCCTTGTCACTTAGTGTAAGTGTCCCTCCCAAACTTTTGTTAAGTCCTCAATAAGTCACTTACACATTTATAATATCCTTAGAAATTGAAATTGTGCTCTTCTGTCTCAAAATAGAGGCATTTATTGCATTCAGAGTAGTCCTAATGGAGAGCTTATTTTGAGTAGAGATAAGTGTAAAGGATTGGCTAAGGTCCAGAATGAGTTGGTTGGCTGATCCATGAGGGATAAAAGTGTCAATGACAGACATACCTGTGCTGACTAATATTTCATACTTGTGAATGATCATCAATCATTCGCAAATCTTTCAACAACATAACTTTGGCTTTGAATTCCTCAAGATGTCTAGTGTTCACATTTGTCAAGACTGTTCATCATTTGGAGTGATAATGTAAACTCCATGTGATGAACAGCCTTGACAAAGTTCTCTCTTTGAACAACTGAAGCCAAAAATGAAGCTAGTCATTTCTAAATTAACTCTGCTGTGACTTTGGAGCCATTTATTTATTATTTAATGAGATACAGTACAGAATAGGCTCTTTCGGCCCTTCAACACATGCCATCCAGCATAGCTAATCCCAGCCTAAACAAAGGACAATTTACAATGACCAATTAACCTACCACTGGTAGGTCTTTGGACTGGGGGAGGAAACTGACGCACTCACAGGGAGAATATACAAACTCATTAGAGGCTGCAGCATGAATTGAACCCAGCTGCCTGTATTGTAATGCATTGTGCTAACTAGTACATTACCATATTGCCTCATACATTCTCCATGTGATCTTAAAGAACTTCGTACAAAACAAATTCAGTAGTTACAGCTGAACATAGCTCAAAAAATTGCTACCAGTCAAAATAGGTGTGTTGTTCACTGGACGTGCAAGGGAATCAGAATGGCGTTTGATATCACCAGCATATGACGTGAAATTTGTTGTCTTTGCAGCAGCAGTACAATGCAATTCATACTAATAAGGGAACTATATAATAGTTAAATTAAATAAGTAGTGCAAAATAGAAGTAAAATGTAGTGAGGTAGTGTTCATGGGTTCATTGTCCATTCAGAAATCAGATTCTTGAGGGGAAGAAGCTGTTCCTGAATCATTGAGTGTGGGCCTTCAGGCTCCTGCACTCCTTTCTGATGGTAGCAATGAGAACAAGGAATGACATGGGAGATGGGTGTTGTTAATGAAGGGCTTTTTTTGAGGCATCACTCCTCGAAGATGTCTTGGATACTATGGAGGTTAGTGCCCCATGATGGAGCTGACTGAGTTTGCAACAGTCTGCTGCTTATTTAGATCCTGTGCAGTGGCCTCTCCCCACGTACCAGATGGTGAAGTAGCCAGTTAGAATGTTCTCCACAGTTCATCTGTAAAAAATTTCAGGTGTTTTTGGTGACATACTAAATCTCCTCAAACTCCTAATGAAATAGCCGCTGTCGTGTTTTCTTAGTAGCTACATCAATATGTTGGGTCCAGGTCAGGGGTTCCAACCTCTTGGACTGAATCCATTGAAGGCAGTCTGGATGTATTTTATTGAACTGGAAACAATTTTGCTTTGACTTTCTTTGACTCCTAGAGTCATTGAGCATTTTGTGCTGAAGACAAAATCTACAAGGAGCTGCCAAATATGTTGATAATTCATGCACAAGTTTTCATTTTCATCGTTTAGCCACATGAATGATCACTTCAACAAAGCTTGAATGTTCTTAATAAACCAGAGCATAACTCGTAATAGTGAAATTTCGTAAGGAAACGGTTGTTATGGTGTTCTTCTAAGTAAGACCAGATTCTGGAATGTTATAGATGAGAAATTGTTTAACCTGGGTAATGACAATTTTATAGATTATTTATTCTGCAGCTGTGGGTAATCATGACAACCCTGGTTGCCATGAGAACAAGGAGTCAACCTTTCACTTGACACATTGCCATCTTTCTGACAAACTAACTCCCTACACTTTTGTTAGAAAATGTCAACATTTTGACCCAGTGGCAGCAGTATGACATCCATATCAGCTTACTGTACAACAGTGATCCAAGCCTTTATAAAGCTGCCAAATCCAAACAATGCAGAACTAAACAGGCAAAATTATTTAGACTTTGAATTCAGCCTTAAAAAAATCCCACCTGGCTTCAACTTTAACTGTTGCAGAATTATCAACAGTCTGTAAATATTTTCTACTAGCAGTACAGTATATTACCACAGTATAGGCATAAAAATGATACCATTCAATTGTCTGAACAGCTTTCCCAATACGTTGGATAGGTGAGATAGGAGAGATCCAGACAGTTCAACTTAATAAACATTTATTATGATCAAGAAAGATCAGTATTTATCTGAGTACCAGAAATACTGCCCAAATTGTCATTTTTATTCCATCATTGGTCAAGCAGTGATTGTTTCTGACATCAAACCCTGAATTCAAGTCCTTGATAAATATATATGTCGCAGCAGCTATGATCTTTCTGGGCCTCAACATGAGAACCTGGCTTCTTTTGGTTCCATTCTAACCCCTGTCCTGATTTCTCCTAATTCATCCTATGTAGGATATCCTTGCTTTTTCCTACTGCAACAAAATTGTTCATCATCCATTTTTTTTTCAGTTTTTAAATCTTCCATGCTTCACTTCAAACTTTTCCAACCCCAAACTACTGTTTCATCGTTCACTCTGTTATCCTATCCAAAGCCCTTGAATATATTACCTCCCAAATCTGTGCCCCATGTCTTCTTCCTTTACGTTTGTATCCCTTGAATCAGATTTTGAGCCCTTTTGAAACAGATATAATCTAAGTTTCAAACAATATTTTCTGTAGAAAACTATTTCTCTTCATTTGATAGTGGAGCTGGCCACCCCATCTTCCTCTGACAGCTGTTCTGAGTTGGCTGACTAACTGGTTTTTCCTTCCGTTTACATTTGTGGTCATAGCCCATCCATTACTTCTAGTGGTTTTCTTCCCACTCTCACATCGGGGCTCCACTCGAAATCTGTCCTCAACTCACTTCTGTGTCCCGTGTGCCTGGTGGCGGCGGTTGTCCATTGTGTCCGATGATGATTGGAGACCTGTGTAGGAGTTTTAAAAGTGAAAAGCCACTGCACTGGGGCAGTTTCATTCTCTTCACCTCAGAAGTCCAGGTCCAGTGGTACGAACGAGCGTCACAAACTGGGATCTTCCTTGGCTGCAGTGGATGACCATGACGTCTTCTGTGCCTTGTCATGCCCTTTGCTCTCCACGGAGCGTTGCAGAACCGCCTTCTGGTCTTCCTGGCTGTGGGCCTCATCTACCCAGTCTTCCAGAGCTGACTTTGTGTGCCTGCTACTTCATGTGCCGACTGTTCCATGAATGTGGCATTTGAAGACAAAATAACAATTAGCTGGTAAGCTGGTTTATTTTTTTCAACTTCGAAGTTAATGGTGATGTCATTCAGCTTAATGTTTCTGACACTTGCCTAGCGTCTCCAATTGTTGCAGCTCCCATTCAATACTAGATAGCCAGCCATTTTCTACAACTGTGTATGTGGAACAATGAAGCTAATGTCTTTGGTCTTCCCACAAACCCAGCTCCCTGGCAATATTCCAAGGAAATATCTGCACTAGAGCCAAGCCAGTTCTTCTGCCATCTTTGCACTTTGTTGACACAGCTGAGTTTTCATCCAGATTCTTATTCCAACACCATGAATGCTCATTTCCATCTTTATTATTCCCAGATCTTTACCCCTGCCTCAGCTCATCTGCTACTGGAACTTTCCACCAGTCCTTTCCAGATTGGACTATTACAATATCTTATTGGTCAGCTTCCCATCCTGTCCCCTGCAAAAACACACCCATCCAAGTCGACTTCCCTTTCTGAATTAAACCATACACAATAACCACATTGTACCCTGTCCTGATAACTCCTTAATTTTTCAAGTTATCACCTCGATTTCCCCAATTCAGATCACTACACTCCACCCCGTCATCTCCAACAATCTCTGCGGCCACTTCCATCTCTGAATCTCTGAACTCTTCGCATTCCAAAACGTTTTTCTCACTCTTGAATTTAGTTACTCTGGTTGTGTATTCAGCTGTCTTGGCTGTAGGCTTTGGAATTTCCCTATAGCATGCTCACATCTTAACCTCTTTCTCTTGAATTTCTTTCCTAAAATCTATCTCATGACAAAATCTCTGCTCATCTGTCCTGATGAGTCATTCTGTGACTTGAAAAGCTTTTGCTCTTGGTCTATATAATTTCTCTAGAGGCCCTTGATAAATCCAAGGGGTTGTTGCTCATCTGAGCTCTTGGCAAGGAATAATACTGCATCATGATCTAACGTTATAAAACCCAACTCAAAAAGTTCTTTGCATAGAGCTTGATGCAAATAAAACAGATGTTGGGAATTCAGGTATGGAATAATGCGGCAAAGATAGGGGAAAGAATGACTTCAGCTCAGTGCTACTAAATAAGCAACAGAGCAAAATCTGCACAACCTGCTCCACTTCCCAAATACATTTTTATTTAATTTTAACAGAACTTTAATGTTACTGATAAACATTCTGTAGGTCTTGGAAATATAGACTGGCACGCACAAGATGCTGGAGGAACTTCGTCCTGATGAAGGGTCTCAGCTCAAAACGTCGACTGTTTATTTTTTCCGTTGATACTGCCTGATCTGCTGCTCCTCTAGCGTATTGTGTGTTTGATTTTACTGTTCCAAGGACAATTTTATTCAGCTTTATATTCCTGAAGTCAGGTTGAAAATCAGATCCATGGCGACTTTAATGCTACTGATACGAGGATACATTTCTCAGCTTGCCATGCCCTAATTCAGTCTGAGAAAAAGAACCCCTCTGTGCCACCCACCAAGCATCCATCTATACTAACCTAATTTATGTTGCTCAGTCTTTTGTCTCAAGAAATTGAAAGCACTCATCCAAATACTTCTTAAATTATGAGAGACTACCTACTTCCACCAATCGCCACATAGCGCATTTCAGGTTTCAATCACCTTCCTCAAATTCTCTCTAAATCTCCTACCCTAATCATCAACCTGTTTCCTCTGGTTATAGGCACATCTGCAAAGAGGAATCATTTTGCACTATCTACTCTGCCCATGTCCCTCATAATTATGCATACATCATTCATGTTTCCCTGCAGCCTGCTCCGGTCCAGTGAAAACAAACCAGTCCTGTCTGGCATCCTTTTTATAGGGAACACTCAGCTCTTTGAGAAGTGCTCATGGTGGCTTTTATCTCAGGATATTGAATGATAGACACTGTGTGTTCCCAGTGCGGAACTACTCCATCATTTCCCACTCCAGATGGTAAGTAGTGGTGACTCCAGACCTCTTAAGGCGGCCTGAAAATTAGCAGCCCTGCCTGGTCTTTGGGTCACATCTAAATTCTGGTCTACCTTTTGCCCATTTTGTTGAATACCTGAATGCAGCATAATGACAGACCGGCTGGCTGGGTTTAACTCTATAGACTACAGTTACTTTGTCCCCGATTTATTTCTCCGTACTTTTCATAGCATCATACAAAATAAAATGCTGTACTTTGTAATGTAAGTTATGTAAAAAGAAATACTGAGAAAGCTGGAAGTGAGTAAAATGAACTGCAAGGTAAGGCTCTATTAAGGTGTCCTCAAGGGCCAAAAAATTCCACTGGGATAAAACTACATCTGAAGGAGGCTATCACTCTGACTGCACAAGACGCTGAAGGTGTCAGGATCTAAACTTCTTGGAATTAATGTAGATATCCCAAAAACAGACACAGATCTTGAGGAGAGTGTTTAGTCAGCTTGTCAAATAGAATGCAAGGACTAGTTATCAACTTGTACTTCCTGACCACTTCAACTATCACAGTGGGTCAGGCTGATTCTGTGGAGAGAAATGAACAGGGAACTTTCAGCTTGACACCTAGGACTAGACTCAAGATGCAGGGTCTTGACCCACAACATCGACTGGCATTTCCTTCCATGGATGGGGCCTGACACGTTGAGTTCATCTAGATGCGCATTTTTAGCTTGAGGCCACATTGTGTCCTATTTTGATACTTCAAACAAGACTTGGTGCAAGCATCATTTTCACTAACCCAGCATTCAGTGGGATTTGCTTTACAAATTGATGTGCATGCCTTGGGAACAGTTTTCAAGGTCAAAGAGCACTACTTGATCAAAGTTTCATGGCAGCTGTCTCCAGCCTCTTTTACAATCACTCAGTCACCGCATTGAGTCGGCTGGTGGTACAGTGGCATCCACGCTGGACTTCAAGGTGAGTAGTCCTGGGTTTAAATTCTGCCGGCTCCTTCCAAGTTTCCGTTCTGTGCTGGGTTGAGTGTTGACCTAGTAACTCGGGCTTGTAGAAAGCAGACAAAAACACTTAACAGTAACAGCAAGGCTGCTGCCTGATGCACCACCAGGCACAGAAGCAAACAGCAGCATTCATGGCATTAGTCACTTCTGCGCCTGAAATTCTGAAATTGCTTGCAAAGTAGAGACTTCATTACCCAATCAGAAAAAGAAGACAACCATTTTCTCCCGTTTTCAGTAATTTTATAACTAATTGATATATGTGTTCCAACAATTTAAGTTCTCCACCATTTGACAGCCTCATATGGAAGACCAAACTTATTTGCTGGCAATGCTACAAAGGTTTACCAATCTTACTTTGCAGATAACAAAGGAAATTAGGCCCAAGGTTGATAAACTTGCTCTTTTTGTTATCTCTTACAACTGAAGGACATCCCAAAGAGCTTTACTATGAATCAAATACTTTTGATGTCGTTAACGCAGAAAGTATGGCAGCCAGTTTGGGCACAAGATTACACCAACAAATGGTGATAAGATGCTCTTTTCCTAGATGTCGTTCAAGGTAAAATTGTTGCCAAGGGCACAGGAAGAACTCTCCCTCTTTTCCTCAAATTGTGTCATGGAATATTTTTGTCCAATTTTGGATAACTCCATGCCCATGATGATGAATAAAATTATAGCTCCTTCTCAGACTAAAACAATACTGAAGAAGTTCAGTGCATTTGAAACTGTTCCAAAAATAACATAAGTTTCCAAAACACTATTGATGTAGGACAAAGAAGTGAAATTGAATTCCACATTTCCTCTGCTAAAACATTTATTTGGAACAAATGAAGTGTTAAAGATTTCATGCTAATGCAAAAAGAAATGGATAAGTTCCTCTCTGCTGAAACAAATCCAACATATGCAAAGACCCTGTGAGATTCTATGACCAGCTTTATTCCCATATTGCAAACCTGTGTGAAGGATGCTTTTGTTCAAACAAATTTGTCAGTTACTAAACTGTTGCTCTTGGAATTTTTTTGTAATCAGAGAAGGTGCATTTAGCGCTGGAGATGAGGGGAAACACTATGTGCAGATGAGGTGTGCTGACTTCTGATCTAGCCCACTATCCTGTTAAAGTTGGAGTTCTGTTGGCTATGGTAATGCCTGCTTACCTTTTCCCTGAAAGGGTTATTAGCCGACCTTTGGATGACTGATGAATGTGGGTTTGTGTCTGCTAAGTTGAATAGCAGATACCAGAAGTTTTCTGCCACCATTGTATTGATTTAACAATACATTGCTCCCATTTCCTGACATCCAAATATACACAGTACACCAAATAACTCTGAGCTGTGATCGCACATCTCAAAGTTTGAGGCTTCAGCAAAGGTCAACCTTCATCAACTGTGCCAGCCATATATACATGTTGTGTGCTAGTCAAATTGTAAGCTTGATGTTAAGTTGTGAGTAGCTCACCACAGGAATCCTCCTCACCATCTGTAAGGAACAAGTCAGAAAACTGGTGAATTTTCTCTATTTGCCTCAATGGATGGAGCTGTTTGACTGGTAACTGGGATGAAGCAGGTTCCTTGGTCAACAGCCTACCTACATTCATGCCATCCTTTGTTAGTCTACTTTGGCTGCAGTACTTATCTCCTATAGGATGCAGTTCCGAAACTGAAGATCCTTACAGCCTCGAAAGACTGAAGTAGCATGTATGTGGGAACACCATCAATTTCCCTTCCAACAACACCATCCTCATCTTGAATGCATATCACCATTGTTTCTTCCTCAGAGTCTGTGGTCTTTCCACATAACAACACTCATGGACTAATAGATTATACAGTGTGGAAACGGGCCATTGAGTCCAATTCATCCATTCCTACTAAGGTGCACTATGGAAGTTCCTTCATTATGTGAGATGCAATGGGTCAAGGATCACCCACTACTCAAGAGCAACTAGTGATGGATAATGGATGTTGGCTGTGCCAACAATGTATGGCATCTATAGAAATGGTTTTAACAACAACTTTATTGGCATTATGAAATGAATTATATTGTATATTCTCATCTTCTCTATATTTACACATCCATTCCATAATTGTACGCAATTTTAATGTTTTAAAATCAAGTCTAGGACAGTATGAGTCTTCAGGTTGTTGGAAGATTTTACACAAAATATCTTGTGCTGTGCCAATCACTTTGCATTACTAGATAACCCATAGTCAATGGTTTATTCATGGTTTAGTAATCATCAACTATTTTTCTACATTTCCATATCAGGGTAATAAGATAGACTACTGAAAGTCAAATCTCTCTCCAATAGTAATCAGCAGTTATTTGGTGTAGGTCAGAGTTTTCTTTGCTCTGCAACTACTTTTCTCTGTATCACAGAAATACATGATAAAATAATCATCTGACAAATATTGGACTGGTATTCTAGAGAGCAAACCTTGTGGCTCAGAAGCCACTAATAAAGCTGGAGGTATTGAACCCTATTCATTGAATACAACTGGAACTAAAAGCCTAATATCAGTAATAAGACATAAAACTATAAGATATAGGAGCAGAATTAGGCCATTGGCCCACAAGGTCTGCTCCGCCATTTCATCATGGCTAATCCAATATTCCTCTCAGTTCCCATCTCCTGCCTTTTCCCCATATACCTTCATGCCCTGACCAATCAAGAATCTGTCAACCTCTGCCTTAAATATACATGAAGACCTGCCTGCCACAACTGCCTGTGCCAAACAATTCCACAGATTCATCACTCTGTCATAAGAAATTCCTCTTCACCTCCTTTGAAAAAGGACACCCCTCTATTCTGAGCCTGTGTCCTCTGGTTTTAGACTGTTCCATCATAGAAAACATGCTCTCCATGTCCACTCTGTCTAGGCCTTTCATCATTCAATAGGACTCAATGAGGTCATCCTTTATTCTACTAAATTCAGGTGAATGCAGGCCCAGAGCCACCGAATGTTCTTTATATGACAAGCCATTCAATCCTGGAATCATTTTCCTGAACCTCCTTTGAACCCTCTTGAGTTTCAGCACATCCTTTTTAAGATGAGGGGTGCAAAGCTGCTCACAATACTCCAAATGAGACCACACCAGTGCTTTATAAAGTCTCAACAATACAACCTTGCTTTTATATTCTAGTCCTCTTGAAATGAATGCTAACATCGCATTTGCCTTCCTCACCACAGACCCAACCTGAAAATTAACCATTAAGGAATTCTGCACAAGGACTCCCAAGTCTCTTTGCACCTCTTTTTTAAAAAAATTTTCTCTCCATTTAGAGAATAGTCAGCTCTTTCATTACTTCTACCAAAGTGCATGACCATACACTTCCCGACACTATATTCCATCTGCCCATTCTCTTAATCTGTTTAAGTCCTTCTGTAGCCACTCTACTGACTCAAAACTACCTCCCCCTCCACTTATCTTCATATTGTCTGCAACCTTTGCAACAAAGCCATCAATTCCACCATCTAAATCACTGATTATATAACATAAAAAGAACTGGTCCCAACACAGACCCATGTGGAGCACCACTAGTCACTGGAAGCCAACTAGAAAAGGTACTCTTTATTCCCGTTCTTTGCTTCCTTCCAATCAGCCACAGCTTTATCCATGCTAGTCTCTTTCCTGTAATACCATGGGCTTGTAGATGTTAAGCAGCCTCATATGTGACACTTTGTCAAAGGCCTTCTGAAAATCCAAGTACACAATATCAACCGATCCTCCTTTGTCTGTCCTGCTTGTTATTTCTTCAAAGAACACCAACAAATTTATCAGGCAAGGTTTTCTTTTGAGAAACTATGCTTACTATGGCCTATTTTATCATGTGCCTCCAAGTACCCTGAGACTGCATCGCCAATGTCTTCCCAATCACTGAGGTCGGACTAACTGGCCTATAGTTTCCTTTCTTCTGCCTCTCTCCCTTCTTGAAGAGTGGAGTGACATTTGCAATTTTCCACTCTTCAGGATCTATTCCAGAATCTAGTAATTCTTGAAAGATCATTACTAATGCCTCCACGATCTCTTTCAGAGCCCTTGGTGTACACCATCTGGTCCAGGTGACTTATTTACCTTCAGACCTTTCAGTTTCCCGAGAACTTTCTCTCTAGTAATGGTAACTTCACACACTTCATGACCCCTGACATCTGAAACTTCCACCATACTTCTAGTGTTTTCTACAGTGAAGACTGATGCAAAATACTTATTCAGTTCATTGGCCATTTCCTTGTCCCTCATTACTACTTCTCCAGCATCATTTTCCAGCAGTCTGATATGCATTCTTGCCTCTCTTTTATATTTTATGAATCTGAAGAAACTTTAGGGATCCTCTTTAATAAAACTGGCTAGTTTACTTTCATATTCTATCTTTTCCTTCTTACTGACTTTTTTTAGTGGTTTTCAAAAGCTTCCCAATCCTCTAACTTCCACTTATTTTTGGTCTATTACATGCCCTCTCTTTGGCTTTTATGTTGGCTTTGACTTCTCTTGTCAACACAGTTGTGTCATCTTGCCTTTACAATACTTCTTCCTTTTTGTGATGTATATATCCTTTCCTTCCAAATTGCTTTCAGAAATTTCAGCCACTGCTGTCCTGCCATCATCCCTGCCAGTGTTCTTTTCTGATTAATTCTGGCCAACTTTCCTCTCAGGCCTCTATAAATCCCCTTACTCCACTGCAATACAGATACATCCAGCATTACCTTTCCCCTTATCAAATTTCTGGGTGAATTTGATAATAGTATGATCACTTGTCTCTAAGGGTTCTATTACCTTAAGGTCTCTGTTGACGTTGAGACTGCTTCACTATCAGACAAACTCATCTGTTTAACTTTGGGAAAGAAATGTTTGGTTTTCATCTGTTTGGATGATTAACTGTATACTCAGATCCACAGCGATGCATTTGATTGCAGACAGACAGCATCATAGAGGGATACGGAACCAGGGCCTTCAGTCCAATACCCCCCATGTCCACACTGGCCATCAAACTCCCATTTCCTTGATGCTTAATAATCCCATGAAATGGTCAAATATGCCATTCAGTTCAAGCATATCTATGGATGGAGAATAAATGCTGACCTCGCCAGTAATGTTCTGTAAAATAGTAAATAAAACATGGCAATTGGGGATTAGTTTATTATTGTCTTATGTACTTGAGGTACAGTGAAAAGCTTTTGTTTTGCTGTCTATCCATGATGTTCACTTCATTACATCAGCACGCTGAGGTAATACAAAAAAATTAGCAATTACAGAATGCAGAATACAATGGGCCACCGGCTAATCGGGGAAACTGCTTATTTTGGACAAGTCTTAAAGTACAAGATCAAATCAACAAGACAGCCAGGATTCCCTTTGTTTATTTGGGACACTATGCCACTTTGTTGGTATAGAAGGTGGTCAATCACGTGCACTTGTGTGGTTAATAGACACCTCACCAGGCTTAGGGTGAACAGTTCATTGTGCTTGTGTTATGTTATCAGTTTAGGCTAATGGGTGCCGATTCAAAAAGCAGTCATTTTTGATAATTTGGCTTTTTTTAACTTTGACTTTAAAAATGTTTTTGAAACCCTTGCCACAAGAAGATTTGACACTAGCTCAAAAAATTACTCTATTGGCCCAAGTTAAAAGCCATCCACCTAACACCACTGTCAGATGGCAGAGATAACTGGAAAGCCAAAATCTGCACTTGCATACTTGACACATCTGCAAGATAAACGGCGAGAAGAATGGGCATTACACGAGGGACGACAGGGAACGTCCCAAAAACAAAAGCACGAAGGTAAGAATCCAGATGTTGAAGTTGCCCTCAGTCAATGGTTGAGGCGTGTGTGTGTGTCTGTGGACCAAAGTTAAAAAGCAATTCAGAGGAGCTAGCTAAGAAGTTGGGTACAAAGATGTTAAAACAACAGATGGTTGGTTGTCTTAATGGAAATAGAGGCACCATATTAAATTCAAGAAAGCTCACGGCAAGAAAGGTAGTGCTGAAGCTGTAAGTGCAGAAACATGGAAATCTACAAAACTCCTTGACTTGCTTCAAAACTGCTGTGCAGATGATATCTACAATGCTGACAAAATGGACCTTTTTTGTCCTGCCATGCTGGACAATTCCCTTTGCTACAAACATACAAGACTATCAAGTTCAAAGAAAGCAATAGGTCGCATAACTGTGTTGGGACTGATAAAAAGAAATTGTTATTTATTGTGGAATGTGTTAATGAATGAATAGCTTACCAATCAAATGTATGCCAGCATGCACTCGATGAACTCCACATTACAAACTAGTACACAGTTTTGTCGTACTGCATTATATTAGTAGTATTCTAATTAGTTCTGTATTTCATTTAAGTACATAATTTGTTATTCAGTTAAACAATAGTTTGTCTTTTGTATACCTTTTTAACTACTTCCATTAAACTTTGGATAATTGTAGCAGTTACTTAATTGGGTCAAAATGTACTGGCCCGACGTATCCCAATTAATCGGAATTCAGTTTAGTGTTACATTTACAGACAATAACGTGCAAGGCCATGACGAGGTAGATTGTGAGGTTAAGAGTCCATCTAATTGTACAAGTGGTCCAGTCATTAGTCTTATAACTGTAGGATCAAAGCTGTCCTTGTGCTTGCTGGTACCTCCATTCAGATTTTCACCACTTCTGATGCAGCCGTTGATTCAAAGTGGAATATTTGTGCTAGTAATATTTTACTCCATTAAATTTTCTCCATGATACACACCGTTATTGGATCTCAGCGTCAGTATGTATCATGTTGACCATGAGTAATGTGAGAGAGTACCTTTGTTAAACTCATTGGGCTAGGTAGTTTGGAGTCACCAACTCACTGTCCTGTGAGGCAAACATGGAGCTGTCGGTGTTGCCCAAAGCAGTTTTAATCCAAACTTTGAGATCTCTGGAAGTTTTGAACATTAATGTGGGTGGGTGGGCCAGCACAAAAAAGAAGAAAACTTTGACAGCTGGCAAAATCATGTCCCATGGGCTTTGCCAATTGTTAAGCCTGTTAAGAGCTATTTATGCTTCTGAATGTTCCTGTCAAAAGCAATTAAAATCATTAAAACCTTAAAGGAATTTAAAATGTATTAAAAACCTTTACAACATTAAGCATTAAAAACCACTTTTAGACATTTAAAAGCATTTATGCAATATTAATTAATTGCAAAACATAAATTAACTTTCCATTTGCCTTGCTTCCTCACACTGCATTCTGAGCCAGCAAAAGGGAGCAGGCGAATGTTCTTGCATATCTGCTGATGAACCATAGCAAGGTCACACTGTAGCGGTGTGCTACACGCAGCGCTGAAATAACGACACGGAGTCGGTAAACTGCAGTTAAAGAAGATTTTATTCGAACTTCGCAGCTTCGCTTTAAAGCCTCCCTGATCCCGCCCTCCCCGGGCGCAGATGCTGTAGGAGGCACGTACTCACAGTCCTGTCCCGCGCGCGGATGCTGTAGGGGGCACGTACTCACAGTCCCGCGCGAGCTTTTCCCTTTGTTGGTGAAGTAGACCTGGCGCCCTTTTGGGACTGGCCTTTATGCCGGCGCGCTGGCTATTTGTGAGCTGGTTCGAGTGCGCTAGGAAGTGGGTCGCCACAACACTACATTATTCAGTTCAGTAAGAAGTGCAACGTCAAAGCACTACTGGAAAATTGCTAGCCATGGCCAGCAGGGATTTCCGACTCATGTGGGGACTGCTCACATTTCCCAACAAATTCTGGCCCAATACGTTGTTCGCAGGTTTGCATTTATAAAGCACCCTTCTCTCCTGCCCTTTCTGCCTGCACTATGAGTTAAGCAATAAGTTTAAAAGGGTTATCCTTGTTTTTGAACCTGTCTACAGTGACACTTTCCTCTGTTTTTGTAACAAAACATTCCTGGTCCCCAATTCAGGGGTAAAAATATGTCGAGCAGACATTTTGAGAAGTCACTGGAAGGTCTGGAATAGGAAGCCATAAAGTTTATAGATCAGCTGGTTGAGTCATGTCACAGCAACAACCTTGCACTCAACGTCGGTGCGGAAACCAAGGAATTGATTGCGGACTTCAGGAAGGGGAAATCAGGAGACAACACATCGAGGGGGTCAGCTGTGGAAAGGGTGAGCAGCTTCATGCTCCTGAGGACCAATATCTTCATATTGCAGCCCTAAAGAAGGCACAGGCACCTGCGGCTATGCTTCATCATGGTTTTAAGGAGATTTAGTACAGCAGCAAAGACCCTAGCAAATTTCCACACATGCACCATGGAGAGCATTCTAACTGGTTGCATCACCACCTGGAATGGAGGCTCCACTACGCAGGATCGAAACTGACTACAGAAGTTTCTAGACTCAGCCAACTCCATCACAGGGGCACGTCTCACACCACTGAAAACATGCTTCAAGATGTGTTGCCTCAAGATCCATCATTAAGGATCAGCAATATCTGGGACATGCCCTTTTCTCATTACTACCATCAGGGTCGAGGTACAGGAACCTGAAGAAGCACCATCTTCCACTCCGCCATCAGCTTTCTGAATGGTCCACAAACCCGTGAATACTATCTCATTATTCACCTTCTGCGCTATTTATTTGTTTTATTTCTTATTGTAACTTAGAGTGCTACTTACGTCTTGCACTGTTCTGCTGCCACAAAAAAATAAATTTCATGACGTACTGTTTGCCAGTGATAATAAGCCTGATTCTGGTGGACAGTCCAAGACTGTGGGGATGAGACACCAGCATCGCACATTGAAGAAGGTCAGAGTGGTAAGATGGAGGCACATACTTGTGTAAGATTGCCAAGCATGGGAGGCAGAAGGCATTATTACAGGAGAAGCATTTGATTGTGAGAGTGTGCTGAGAAATGGCAGATTGATACGTACAGTAGCAGTACCAGACCAAAAGTACATTGATAGCAAAGATGGGCAAATTTGGATTTATGCACGGTGGCATTTAGGAAGCTGATTATTGGTAAGATCAGATCTGGCAATAGCAAAGACAGCGATGAGTGCTGAATGACAGTGCCATGAACTTAGGGAACCAGGATATATTTCAAAAGTAGAAAGGGTGGAAATGGATAGGATGAACGCTTGAGTGTTAAAACAAATACTGAAGTTAAGGATTGTTAAACCCAGCCCGAATGAGCAATCATAAATGTAAATGAAATGAGTTGCTATGGTTCAGGTTCTTTGGAGATCATTGTGTGGCATGTGAAACGGTTGAGCAAGACTGATTCAGTCAATTTGGAAAACACACTTAATGATTCTTTGCTTGACAATGAGCAAGAACTGAGGGCAGTCATGTCAAAGATAATAGGGCAAATTCCTTTTGTAATTTACACCAAGTTCATACTCACTATTTAAAGAATATTTTGACATTCAAAAGCCAATTAATATGTTGTCCAAGAATCAATATTATAACACTTTGACAACTTGGAATTGATTGTAGCTTGTTCAATCAAATAACACATCTATATTTTCACATTATCTGCAGGCACTTGAATACTGTGCATTTTCAATGCAATTGGATGAAGTTGCTCTGGTGATTTCTGATGGAATGTACACCTATGGTCACATTGGGAGGTAAGATTAAGTTTCATACTTAGATCTGAGCTCAGAGCAAAAGGGAACTGGATATCTGGAAAAGTAAAAGTTATCGAGAAGAAATTGTGAACTAAGATTAAATTGCTCATCTGCAGTTGAAAGTAATATGCTTCAGATATAGGAGGGAACCTTTCTTGCAACATGTGTTTTATTGTCTTAAAGCTTTGAGAAAAAAGGGAGCAGGTAAATTGCTTATATAGATAACAGAGGTAGCTTATTATTTAATTAAATTGACCGTTTACTGAGCAAGTAGCTGTTCATTGACAAATGCAATAAAATGCTGCTATTTCTAAAACGTCGGTTAATGCAGTTTAGAAATACTTCATTTATTAATGTTCAATAGTCATCCACCAACAGGAAGCTACAGATGTATCTTCCAGTTGATCAGCATTCCTGGTTCTATCAGATGAGATATTTTACATAAACTACAAGGGAATCTTTTGCAATGCATGCGTAATGTGGAAATAGATTAAGTTTGTGGTTCGGAGCTAATCTTATACATAAAGACTGTTCATAACTGATTACGTGCAGTATGTGTTTGCATTTGTGACTTTTCTGTCAGTTTATTTGTACCCCTGTGCTTGCTGCCCATTAAGGGCTTCCAATTTTGCTTTCATCCCTTCAAAGCCTTTGCCTGAAAGCTTACCAGATTGATTGTTGTATGAGGGAAGGTTGGATCAGCCAAATCATTATTTGCTGCAGTTTACAAAAATGAGAGGAGATCATGTTAAAACAAAAATTCTGACAGTGCAAGAGAGACTGGGTGTGGGGAAGGTGCTCCCCCCAGGCTGTGTGTCTAGAATGAGAAGACACATTCTCAGATTACAATGCAAGAGGCTTCAGACGGAGATAATGGGAAATTACTGCGCTCGGTATATGATGAATAGGGGATAATCTCTGCATAGAAGGTGTAAAGGTCTAATCCCTGAATATATTTAAGAAAGCAAAAGGATGTATTTCTGGATACAACAGACATCACAAGATATGGAAAGAGAGTGTGAACATGATATTGAGGTTAATCATTGCATTGAAAAGACTGGATGTGCGAAATGGCCTGTTCCTCATCTCGTGTTCTCTATTTCTATGTCTCTAAGTGCCTCTGCCTGTTCCACCAAGATCTTTTGTGAACTTCCGATTCTATCCTTCATGTACATCTCTGATTTCCAGAACTCGACCAGACATTACAGTGCCTTCGACTACCCAGGTAACAAAGCATCTACCCAGACGCTAAACCAGCAACCTGGGCACGGAATCAGCCACTTAGATGCTAAGCTAGCAACCTGAACACCAAGCCAGTTATCCAGACATGAAACCAATGACCTCCACAGTAAACCAATCAACCAAGTAATAAATTTAGTCAACTGTGCACTAAACCCAGGAAGTTAACTCTTGATTTCCCACTTCTTAAGGAGGTTCCAAAAACATTTGTCCTAATACCTGCTTTTCTAGCTCTGAGTTAAGTTCTGTTTAATTACACTCCTGAGAAGGTTTGTGAAATAGTGTGCTCCATAAAATTTAGTTGTTGTTACAACCATTGATCGAACTCTGATCTGTTTAATGGTGTAATAGAGCAATGCAGTAGTCTCCTGGTTGACTTTTGAAATAGCCAGCAAGACAATACACAGAAAAATATAACTGCCATCATTGCAGATATGAACATAGCCATCAAGCTCAATCATGGCAAAGGTGTACACAACTCAGAAAAACTCTCAACACTAATATTTTAGGACTTAGAAACATAGAAAATAGGTGCAGGAGTAGGCCATTCGGCCCTTCGAGCCTGCACCGCCATTCAGTATGATCATGGCTGATCATCCAACTCAGAACCCTGTACCTGTTTTCTCTCCATACCCCCGATCCCTTTAGCCACAAGGGCCATATCTACCTTCCTCTTAAATATAGCCAATGAACCGGCCTCAACTGTTTCCTGTGGCAGAGAATTCCACAGATTCACCACTCTCTGTGTGAAGAAGTTTTTCCTCATCTCAGTCCTAAAAGGCTTCCCCTTTATCCTTAAACTGTGACCCCTCGTTCTGGACTTCCCCAACATCGGAAACAGTCTTCCTGCATCTAGCCTGTAAAATCCCTTTAGAATTTTATACGTTTCAATAAGATCCCCCCTCAATCTTCTAAATTCCAGTGAGTAGAAGCCTAGTCGATCCAGTCTTTCTTCATATGAAAGTCCTGCCATCCCAGGAATCAATCTGGTGAACCTTCTCTGTACTCCCTCTATGGCAAGAATGTCTTTCCTCAGATTAGGTGACCAAAACTGCACACAATATTCTAGGTGCGGTCTCACCAAGGCCTTGTACAACTGCAGTAGAACCTCCCTGCTCCTGTACTCAAATCCTTTTGCTATGAATGCCAACATACCATTTGCCTTTTTCACCGCCTGCTGTACCTGCATGCCCACCTTCAATGACTGGTGTACAATGACACCCAGGTCTCGTTGCATCTCCCCTTTTCCTAATCGACCACCGTTCAGATAATAATCTGTTTTCCTGTTCTTGCAACCAAAGTGGATAACCGCACACTTATCCACATTAAATTGCATTTACCATGAATTTGCCCACTCACCTAACCTGTCCAAGTCACCCTGCATCCTCTTAGCATCCTCCTCACAGCTAATACTGCCGCCCAGCTTCGTGTCATCCGCAAACTTGGAGATGCTGCATTTAATTCCCTCATCTAAATCATTCATATATATTGTAAACAACTCGGGTCCCAGCACTGAGCCTTGCGGTACCCCACTAGTCACTGCCTGCCATTCTGAAAAGGTCCCATTTACTCCCACTCTTTGCTTCCTGTCTGCCAACCAATTCTCTATCCACATCAATACCATACCCCCAATACCGTGTGCTTTAAGTTTGCACACTAATCTCCTGTGTGGGACCTTGTCAAAAGCCTTTTGAAAATCTAAATATACCACATCCACTGGCTCTCCTCTGTCCACTCTACTAGTTACATCTTCAAAAAATTCTATAAGATTCATCAGACATGATTTTCCTTTCACAAATCCATGCTGACTTTGTCCGATGATTTCACCTCTTTCCAAATGTGCTGTTATCACATCTTTGATAACCGACTCTAGCATTTTCCCCACCACCGATGTCAGACTAACCGGTCTCTAATTCCCCGGTTTCTCTCTCCCTCCTCTTTTAAAAAGTGGGGTTACATTAGCCACCCTCCAATCCTCAGGAACTAATCCAGAATCTAAGGAGTTTTGAAAAATTATCACTAATGCATCCACTATTTCTTGAGCTACTTCCTTAAGCACTCTGGGATGCAGACCATCTGGCCCTGGGGATTTATCTGCCTTTAATCCCTTCAATTTACCTAACACCACTTCCCTACTAACATGTATTTCCCTCAATTCCTCTATCTCACTAGATCCTTGGTCCCTTACTATTTCCGGAAGATTATTTATGTCCTCCTTAGTGAAGACAGAACCAAAGTAGTTATTCAATTGGTCTGCCATGTCTTTGTTCCCTATGATCAATTCACCTGTTTCTGACTGTAAAGGACCTACATTTGTCTTGACCAATCTTTTTCTTTTCACGTATCTATAAAAGCTTTTACAGTCAGTTTTTATGTTCCCTGCCAGCTTTCTCTCATAATCTTTTTTCCCTTTCCTAATTAAGCCCTTTGTCCTCCTCTGTTGGTCTCTGAATTTCTCCCAGTCCTCAGGTGTGCCACTCTTTTTTGCTAATTTATGTGTTTCTTCTTTGGACTTGATACTATCCCTAATTTCCCTTGTCAGCCACAGGTGCACTACCTTCCCTGGTTTATTCTTTTGCCAAACTGGGATGAACAATTGTTGTAGTTCATCCATGCAATCTTTAAATGCTTGCCATTGCATATCCACCGTCAACCCTTTAAGTATCATTTGCCAGTCTATCTTAGCTAATTCATGTCTCATACCTTCAAAGTTACCCTTCTTTAAGTTCAGAACCTTTGTTTCTGAATTAACTATGTCACTCTCCATCTTAATGAAGAATTCCACCATATTATGGTCACTCTTACCCAAGGGGCCTCGCACAACTAGATTGCTAACTAACCCTTCCTCATTGCTCAATACCCAATCTAGAATGGCCTGCTCTCTAGTTGGTTCCTCGACATGTTGGTTCAGAAAACCATCCCGCATACATTCCAAGAAATCCATTTCCTCAGCACCCTTACCAATTTGGTTCACCCAATCGATATGTAGATTGAAGTCACCCATTATAACTACTGTTCCTTTATTGCACGCATTTCTAATTTCCTGTTTAATGCCATCCCCAACCTCACTACTACTGTTAGGTGGCCTGTACACTACTCCCACCAGCGTTTTCTGCCCCTTAGTGTTATGCAGCTCTACCCATATCAATTCCACATCCTCCAGGCTAGTGTCCTTCCTTTCTCTTGCGTTAATCTCCTCTCTAACCAGCAATGCTACCCTACCTCCTTTTCTTTCCTGTCTATCCTTCCTGAATATTGGATATCCCTGGATGTTGAGCTCTCATTCTTGGTCACCCTGGAGCCATGTCTCTGTGATCCCAACTACATCATATTCATTAATAATCATCTGCACATTCAATTCATCCACCTTGTTATGAATGCTCCACGCATTGACACACAAAGCCTTCAGGCTTGTTTTTACAACACTCTTAGCCCTTATACAATTATGTTGAAAAGTGGCTCTTTTTGCTTTTTGCCCTGGATTTGCCTGCCTGTCACTTTTACTTTTCACCTTACTACTTTTTGCTTCTACCCTCATTTTACACCCCTCTGTCTCTCTGCACTTGTTCCCATCCTCCTGCCACATTAGTTTAAAGCCTCCTGAACAGCAGTAGCAAACGCTCCCCCTAGGACATTGGTTCCAGTCCAGCCCAGGTGCAGACCTCCCCCAGAACTGGTTCCAATGCCCCAGAAATTTGAATCCCTCTCCCTTGCACCATTTTTCAAGCCACGTATTCATCTGAAATATCCTCCTATTTCTACTCTGACTAGCACGTGGCACTGGTAGTAATCCAGAGATTATTACCTTTGTGGTCCTACTTTTTAGTTTATCTCCTAACTCCCTAAATTCACCTTGTAGGACCTTATCCCGTTTTTTACCTATATCGTTGGTACCTATGTGCACCACGACCACTGGCTGTTCACTCTCCCATTCCAGAATGTCCTGCAGCCACTCAGAGACATCCTTGACCCTTGCACCAGGGAGGCAACATACCATCCTGGAGTCTCGTTTGCGGCTGCAGAAACACCTATCTATTCCCCTTACAATCGAATCCCCTATCACTATAGCTCTCCCACTCCTTTTCCTTTCCTCCTGTGCTGCAGAGCCACCCATGGTGCAATGAACTCGCCTGCTGCTGCCTTCCCCTGATGAGACATCTCCCCCAACAGTATCCAAAACAGTATATCTGTTTAGGAGGGAGATGACCCCAGGGGACTCCTGCACTACCTGCCTACTGCTACACAGTCTAGTGGCCACCCCTTCCCTTTCTGCCTGTGTAGCCTTTACCTGCAGTGTGGCCAACTCACTGAACGTGCTATTCACGACTTTCTCAGCATCGCGGATGCTCCAGTATGAATCCAATCGCAGCTCCAGACGCTCAATGCGGTCTGCCAGAAGCTGCAGCTGGACACACTTCCTGCACACATAGTCGTCAGGGACACTAGAAGTATCCCTGATTTCCCACATGCTGCAGGATGAACAAACCACGGGGCCGATCTCAGCTGTCATGACCTACCCAATACTTGCCTCAATTTTTGAAACTTTCTCCTTTGAAAGGAGCTTACCCGGCCTTTCCTCACTTGGAGTGAAACTCGTCCTCAGCCTCTTCTCGTCAAAGCCTCTCGAGTCAAAGCCTCAAGTCTCCACTCCTTCACTGGCCCACCAACTCACTGGTCACTTTCCACAGGCTGCTCCACTTGAGCTACCCCTCTATTAATTTGTTTGAGTTTTTCAAACTGCTTGGTGACCTGACCTTGATTGCCCAATTAGTTGCTTTCTGCTGAGTCTGAGCTATTCAAATCTTCATTGTCTAATCAATGGCTTTCTGCTGAGCTATTCAAATCTTGATTGACTTGATTGCGCAGTCCAACCGCCAAAACTGCCAGAATCTCTCGAGTCAAAGCCTCAAATCTCCACTCCTTCACTGGCCCACGCACTCACTGGCCGCTCCGCTTGAAGTAACCCTCTATTTATTTGTTTGAGCTTTTCAAACTGCTTGGTCACCTGACCTCGATTGCTCAACTTGTGTTTAAATTGTGAGAACTGTCCCACAGGTTGGTTGGCAATGTTGTTTGTCATACTCACAGTGTCAAATCTCCAAGCCAGCATCCCAGACTTGGCCATTATCATTCATGGGCAGGTTCAATCTCACCAGCAGAACAGAGAGTTCATATACTGGTGGGATGGCGTGGATCCGAGGGCAACATCATTGGCTCCAGAATCACTAAAGTCGCACAGTAGCAGCTCAAATGTGGGTAAAATAGAACTCACATGTCCCCTCATGTCCCATTCCGGAGCGCCAAGTTAGCCAAGGATGAGGAGGAATTTCTTTAGCCAGAGGGTGGTGAACCTGTGGAATTCATTGCTACAGATGGCTGTGGACGCCAAGTCATTGAAAGTATTTAATGCGGAGGTTGATAGGTTCTTGAATAGTATGTCTGTCAATGGTGAGAGTACCTTGAATGTTGACAGAGGTGATGAATTTAGTCTAGAAGAAAAAGGGAAAAGTATGTAAAGCTTAGAAGCTAGACTCAAACAGAGCCCTTGAGGACTTACAATGAGGCCAAAAAAGAACTCAAGCAGGAAATTGGGAAAGCCAGGAGGGGCCATGAGAAGTCCTTGGCAAGTAGGACTAAAGAAAATCCCAATGTGTCTTATGCATAAATCGTTAGCTGGAGGAAAACGGGGGGGGGGGGGGGCAACCACTCAAGGATAAAGAGGGAACATTTGCTTGGAGGTGGAGGATGTGGGTGAGGTCCTTAATGAGTACAATACTTTAGATCACTATTTACCAAGGAGAAGCATGTGAAGAATAGAGAGATCAGTGCAGACGGTATCAATACGCTTGGACATTTTGTGGTAACAGAGAAGGTACTGTTGGGTCTCTTAAAGAGCATTGGAGTGGATAAGTCCCCAGGACCTGATGGGATTTACCCCGGGTTATCGAGAGAGGCAAGAGAAGTGATTGCTGGGGCCTTGATCAATAGCTTTGTGTCCTCTCTAGCTACAGGTGAAGTCCCAGAGGACTGGTGAGTGGTTAATGTTGTTCCATTATTTAAGAAGAGAATCAGGGATAATCCTGGAAACTATAGACTGGTGAGTCTCATGCCATTGGTAGGGATGTTACAGGAAAGAATTCATAGAGATAGGATTCATGAGAGTCTGGAAAACCATATTAGGGAGAGCCAGCATGGCTTTGTGCAGGGCAAGTCGTGTTTTACTAACTTGATCAAGCTTTTTGATGACATGACAAGCGTGATTGATGAAGGTACAGCAATGGATATTGTCCACATGGACTTTAGTAAGGCGTTTGATAAGGTCCCTATGGGAAGCTCATGCAGAAGATTAAGATGCATGGGGTTCATGGTGAATAGGCCATTTGGATTCAGAATTGGCTTGCCCATAGAAGGCAGAGGGTGGTGGTTGATGGGACCTATCCTAGATAGAGGTCCGTCTGTGATTATTAATGTTCCATAGAGTTCTGTACTGGGACCCATGCTGTTTGCGATGTACGTATATAAATGACCCGGATGAAAATGTGAACAGGAAGCTTCTTGTGGTGAGGGAGTTTAAATCCAAAGGGCACAGCCTCAAAATGGAGGGACGCCCATTTAGAACAGAGATAAGGAGGAATTGCTTTAGCCAGAGGAATTCATTGCTGCAGGAGTCTATGGAAGCCAGCTCACTGGGGGAACTTAAGGCAGAGGTTATCAGGTTCTTGATTAGTCAGGGTGTGAAAGGTCATGGAGAGAAAGAAGAAGAATGGGGTTGAGAGGGAAATAGGTCAGCCATGTTGAAATTACGGAGCAGACTCAATGGTCCAAAAGGCCTAATTCTGCTTCCATGTCTTTTAGTTTTGTGGTCTAAAATGGTGTATTAGTAACTTTGCAGATGATATCAAGATTGGTGGTGTTGTGGATAGCATAGAAGCCTGGCAAGGAATACAACAGGATTATAGATCAGTTGCAGACAAGGGTAGAGAAATGATAGGTGGAGCTTAATCCGGCCAAATGTGAAGTGTTTTACCTTGGTAATTCAAATGCAAAGAGCCAGTACACTGTTAAGTATAAGATCCTTAACAGTACTGATGAGCAGAGAGATCCTGGGGTCCAAGTTCATAGCTCTCTGAAAGTGGCTACACAGGTCAATAGGGTGGTTAAGAAGGCATATGACATGCTTGGTTTTGTGATTCAAGGCATTGGGTTCAAAAGTCAGGAAGTTCTGTTGCATCTTTTTAAACTCTAGTTAAGCTGCATCTGGAATATTGCATACAGTTCTGGTCACCTCATTATGGGAAAGATGTTGAGGTTTTGGAGAGGGCGTAGAAGAAGTTTACCAGGATGAGGCCTGGATTAGAGGGTGTGTGCTATAACAAGAGGTTAGATAAATGTAGGATGTTTTCTGTGGAGTGTTGGAGGCCGACAGGAAATCTGATAGAGGCTTAGAAGATTATGCAAGGCATAGCGTAGATTGACAGTATTTTTTCCCCGGGTTGAAATGTCTAATACAAGAGTGCACGTATTTAAGGTGCAAGGGGTAATTTCAAAGGAGATGTGAGGGGCAAGTTTCTTACATAGGGAATGCACTGTGTGGGGTGATGCTAGAGGCAGAAACATCAGATTATTTTAAGAGACTTTTAGATAGGCACATGAATGTGAAGACAATGGAAGGATGTGGACATTGTATAGGCAGAAAGGAATAGTTTAGTTAGTCAGTTGAATACTAAATTAGTTGGTTCAGCACAATTTAATCGGTTCCTCTGCTGTACTGTTCTATGTCTTATGTTGTTCTATGTTGTGGGGAGGAGGCAGGAGAATAGATTTGAGAGGGATAATAAATCAGCCATGATAGACTGTAGGTGCACATTCAATTGGCCAAATGGCCTAATTCTGCCCCAATATATTATGATGTTATAGCTGGTTGTTGGGGGTTGGTGAAAGAAAATCACCACCAGGGAAGAATAACAGGCTGGTCGGACATCACCGATCAGCATACCACAGACTTGTTCCTGCTCGGTAGCACTGAATAGAGCGACCAACATACAAATCCAAAATTCCATCTTTGCACTGACATACTTTGTTTTCTACTGAGTTAAGTAGGATTGTTTCCGATCCAATCCAGTAACTCCAAACTGTCTTTTGACGAGGAACACACAAAATGCTGGTGGAACACAGCAGGCCAGGCAGCATCTACAAGGAGAAGCACTGTCGACGTTTCGGGCCGAGACCCTTCATCAGGACTCTTGACGAGGCACTGTGAGGCAGCAGCAGTTGCAGAATTGTATTTCATTACAATCTCTAATCTCGGGTCTCTGATGTCACCATGAAATAAGATCATTACATTGTATTGGAGATGATCTGTGAGTCACTATCACAGAGCAAATGAGTATTGCGTTTAAATTCTCCAAGGACAAAATCAGCTTTGAAATATGTGTTAACCAATATGTCATTACCTCACAAGCACAAGTGATTTATTTACAACTTCACATCAAGATTTGTCATACTGCTTTCCTCTTTGACAGAGTGTGTCACAGCTACAAAGCAATTACAGATTCTGTCTATTAATTGCTTTTCTCAGACACTTGAGCCTTCTGCACTGCATGAGCCAGGTGTCATTTTGTACTGCAGGCTTACGAGCGTCACCACCATCTCACTTCTGTTCATCGGTCTCACTACTCCCATTTTTCTCTGTTGCTTAACCTGCTTCTCTTCTCTTCTTCCTAATGAGTCCTAAGGGATACAAATAATGATCTTGCTTTTGCTTCACCTGCTGCCCTCCACTCTCTCCTCTTGTGCTGTGGCAAACCTGGGAAATTTTGAAGTCTGTAGCACATAAGCAGCTCCGAAGCCCAAGTTTGTGCACAGTGAATTCTAGAATAGAAAATGATCTAAATGATAATTTATGCTTAGGCTTCACCAACCTTGGTAAACCAGTTGGTTTAAAGCTTTCTCAGAGCCCATGCAGATCTTTCAGCAGCACTCTTTGAGGCTGGATTTTTGTGCAACTTTGGATACTGATGCACCATCAATAACTCACTCTGAGATGTAAGAAGCGAGATATCGGCTTTTATTGACTGGAAGAATGAACAACACGACATCCTGGAGAATGAGGCCGGGCTCAGGCCTCAATCGCCTTTATACAGGGGTCTGTGGGAGCAGCCACAGGAGCAGTCCAGACAGGTATATGTAGTTCACCACAGATACATAACCCTTTCAAGACTGTACCATGTCACCATGCTCCTCCAATTTCTGAATCTTTATTTATTTAGCGATACATCGCGGAGCTGGCCCTTCCTGCCCTTCGAGCTACGCTGCCCCAGTAAGCCCTGACAAACCTGATTAACTCTAACCTAACCATAGGACAATTTACAATGACCGATTTACAAACCTACCCGCTACGTCTTTGGATTGCGAGAAGAAACTGGATGACCTGGGAAAAACCCAAGCAGTCCACAAGGAGGGCGTACAGAGGCTCTTTACAGAATTGCACCAGAATTAAACTCCAAACTCCGGACCACGTTGAGCTGTAGTAGCATCGTGTTAACCACAATGCCACCACAGTACCATGCCCTAAATCATCGTTATTCCTTGGGGAGCTTTCAAATTGAATCTGCTGTTTGATTTTCATAGCTGAGGCCCTTTCCACTTCCTTTATCCTACTCTTTAATATCAAGTTTTTGCCCACCTCTTTCCTATCTCTCCCATAATTATTCAGACTAGTTTATTTCTCACTATTGTCACCTTTCCTACCATGCCTCTGCAATAGCTGGCATCCATTTGTTCTATGTCTGCCTTTGTTACATTTACCAGACATAAATGCTATGCACACCTAGAGAAAGTGTTTTTGGGTTAGCTCATACCACGATCTCTGCTCTGAATCTAAGTGGAGGCATATTCTTATTTGTAAGCACTATCCCTTGAGTGTCATACACTGTTATCATTATACTTTTCACTGAATGAAATATGTCATTTCTCTTTAATTTGCTAAATTTCCCTCAACTAGAATCCAATTTCAACTCCACGTCTCTTCACTGTTTAATTTAAACCATAACATATAGTCCAAATTATTCAATTCATTAGGTCACAGATCCAAGCCCAATTCAGAGAGGTCCCTTCCAAAAGAACAACTTCCTCTTTCCCTAGTACTGGTGCCAGTGCCACTTAAATAAACCCCACTCCACAAATCTTTGAGCCACATATTTAACTGTCAAATCTTATTTAATTAAATTGAATTGACTTTATTACTTACATCCTTCATATACATGAGTAAAAATCCTTACGCAACATCTCCGTCTAAATGTGCAATGTGCAAATTATAGTACTTTATAATAAATAATAGGTACAACAGGATAGTCAATATAACACAGAAACATAGTTGAGTCAGCATGACTTAAGTAGTCTGATGGCCTGGTGGAAGAAGCTGTCCCGGAGACTGTTGGTTCTGGCTTTTATGCTGCAGTACTGTTTTCTGGATGAATACAGTTTGTGGTTGGGGTGACTTGGGTCTTCAATGATCCTTCAGGCTCTTTTTACACACCTTGTCTTTGTAAATATCCCTAATAGTGAGAAGTTCATATCTACAGATGCGCTGGGCTGTCCGCACCACTTTCTGCAGAGTCTTACGATTGAGGGAAGTACAGTTCCATACCAGGCAGTGATGCAGCCAGTCAGGATGTTCGTAATTGTGCCCCTAAAGAAAGTTCTTAGGATCACACCCAACTTCTTCAACTGTCTGAGGTGAAAGAGGTGCTGTTGTGCATTTTTCACCACACAGCTGGTATGTATAGACCACGTGAGATCCTTGGTGATGTTTATGACGAGGAACTTAAAGCTGTTCACCCTCCCAACCCCAGATCCATTGATGTCAATAGGGGTTAGTGATGCACCATCAATAACTCACGCCGAGACTTAGGAAGTGAGATATCGGCTTTTATTGACTGAAGAACAACACTACATCCTGGGGAAAATGAGGGAGAGCAGCAGGCCACAGTCGCCTTTATACAGGGGTCTGTGGGAGGAGCCACAGGGGCAGTCAGCAGGGTCTTGGGAGGAGCCACAGGAGCAGTCAGACAGGTATATCTAGTTCACCACATTCACCCCCCCTTTGTTTAAAAAAAATTCCCAAGCATATTTACAGGTTAAGTCGATCAGGTGGTCGAATCGTTCGCTGCGATCTACGTAGCTCCGGCTGCAATTGCACAAGAGCCGGAGGTGATGACGGCACAGGTGCCGGAGGTGGTGTGTGCTCCGAAGGCGGAGAGTGGGTTAATTCTGTCCCAACAGGAGGTGTCAGGGATCCCTCGCGTGTGAGCGAGGGCCCTGGAACAGACGCATACGGAGTCTGTGTGGGGCACGGTGCGCGCGGAGTCACCTCGGGTACAGGGTGCATAGTTACCGTGGAGTGCTCGGGGTAGTGGTCTGCTGCTCCGGCGGGCGCCAGGTCGCGGACAGAGACTGTGTCCTCCCGCCCATCAGGCAAGACCACGTAGGCATACTGGGGATTAGCATGCAGGAGGTGAACCTTCTCGACCAGTGGTGAGTACTTATTACTCCTCGCATGTTTACGCAGCAGCACTGGCCCCGGGGACGTCAGCCAAACTGGCAGGGTGGTCCCAGTGACAGACTTCCTGGGAAAAGAGAATAAGCGTTCGTGAGGGGTGGCATTAGTGGACGTACACAACAGGGAGCGGATAGAGTGGAGTGCCTCAGGGAGGACCTCCTGCCATCGGGAGACCGGCAACCCTTGTGACTTAAGGGCTAAAAGTATGGCCTTCCACACTGTGGCATTCTCCCTCTCCACCTGGCCATTCCCCCGGGGATTATAACTCGTGGTGCGACTAGTAGCTATGCCCCTAGCAACCAGGAACCGGCGCAACTCGTCACTCATAAAGGAGGACCCTCTATCACTGTGGACATAGCAGGGATATCCGAACAGTGTGAAGAGCTGGCGCAGGACTTTTATGACCGACGTGGTAGTAGTGTCGGGGCAGGGAACGGCAAAGGGGAATCGCGAGTACTCGTCAATAATACTGAGAAAGTAGACATTGCGGTCGGTGGAGGGAAGGGGGCCCTTAAAGTCAATACTCAGTCGCTCAAAAGGGCGGGTGGCCTTGACAAGCTGCGCAGTGTCAGGACGGTAGAAGTGCGGTTTGCACTCAGCGCAGATCTGGCAGTCCCTGGTCATCGTCCTGATGTCCTCCAGGGAGTACGGCAGGTTCCGGGCTTTAATGAAGTGATAAAACCGGGTGACCCCCGGGTGGCAAAGTTGGGCATGAAGGGCATACAGCTGGTCGAGCTGGGCACTAGCACACGGTCCCCGGGATAGGGCATCAGACGGTTCATTGAGCCTGCCAGGCCGGTACAGGATATCGTAAGTATAGGTGGAGAGTTCTATTCTCCATCGCAAAATTTTATCATTTTTGATTTTGCCCCGCTGTTGGCTGCTGAACATGAACGCAACCGAGCGCTGGTCGGTCAGCAAGGTGAACCTTCTGCCGGCGAGATAGTGCCTCCAGTGCCGAATAGCTTCCACTATGGCTTGGGCTTCTTTCTCCACCGTGGAGTGCCGAAGTTCAGAGCCTTGAAGGGTACGAGAAAAAAACGCCACTGGCCTGCCTTCCTGATTGAGGGTAGCAGCCAGCGCGACGTCAGAGGCGTCACTCTCTACTTGGAAGGGAATGGTCTCGTCTACCGCATGCATCGTTGCTTTGGCAATGTCCCCTTTAATGCAGCTGAAGGCCGCGCGGGCCTCGGCAGAGAGGGGAAAGGTGGTAGACTTGACCAGGGGGCGGGCCTTGTCTGCGTAATGGGGAACCCATTGGGCGTAATAGGAAAAAAAACCCAGGCACCGCCGGAGGGCCTTGAGAGTAGTGGGAAGAGGGAGTTCTAACAGGGGGCGCATACGGTCGGGGTCAGGGCCAATGACCCCGTTCTCCACGACATACCCAAGGATAGCGAGTCGTGTGGTTCTGAACACACACTTGTCCTTGTTATAAGTGAGGTTCAAAGCATTGGCCACCTGGAAAAAACGTTGGAGGTTGGCGTCATGGTCCGACCAGTCGCGACCACAGATGGTGATGTTATGTGCGTGTGGTAACGGAGTATATGGCGAAGTCCCACCAAACTGAGGATTCCTGACAGTGAGTGGTGGGTGGGGCCCGTCATATGCCATAGTCACACTTTCGAGATGGCTCTGGAAGTCCAGCCCCAATAGCACAGGTGCACACAGCCGAGGCATGACCAAGAACGCAAAGTTCCGATATTCTGTGCCCTGCACCACCAATGTCGCTACACAACCCACCCGGATGTCTGTGGAATGCGACCCTGAAGCCAAGGTGATCTTCTGACGGACCGGCCGTGTCACGAGTCCGCAGCGTTTCACTGTGGCCGGGTCAATAAAACTCTCAGTGCTGCCCGTGTCAAACAGGCAGCTAGTCCTGTGCCCCTCCACCAGGATGTCCATCATCGACCTTGCGAGCTGGTGCGGAGCGCTTTGATCGAGGGTCACGGAAGCCAGCGTAGAACGGGGCGTGTCGGGGGCGGGGCCTGGTGACGCCGGCAAAGTTGGCCGCTCACATCCGGGCATGCAAGATGGCGAGGCGGGGGCGGGGCCTGGTGACGCCGGCAAAGATGGTTGTCCACATCCGGTCATGCAAAATGGCGGCCCCCAGGTCTCAGACGCAGCGCTGCTCGACCCCGGGCGCGGTTTAGATTTACAGACCTTGGCGAAATGGCCCTTCTTCCCACAGCTGGAACAAGTCGCATCGCGAGCCGGACAGTTGTTCCTGGCATGTTTCAGAAGCCCACAAAAGTAACAGAGTTTCATACCTGGCGAATTCGTGGGGTTTGAGATACCGCGACTGGCAGCGGCGTTGGCGAATTCACTCGGAACCGGGGAATGGCTCGGCTGGACTTCTTCGGCGTACAACTGCGCAGCCTCTATCGAATCGGCCGTCTCTATCGCGGAGCGTAAGGTAAGATCAGCTTTTTCCAGCAGCCGCTGGCGGATTCACACTGACCGAACCCCAGTCACAAAAGCGTCTCGGACCAAGAGTTCCTTATGCTGTTCCGCTGTGAGCGCTTGGCAGTCACAGGCCCGCGCGAGGGTCTGTAGTTCGCGGAGAAATTCAGCAGTCGACTCCGTAGGCCGCTGTTTTCGTGTTGCCAAGCGGTGCCGTGCATAAACTGGATTTACTGGCCGCAGGTACTGTCTTTGGAGGGCGGCAAGCGCCTCCTCGTAGGTGGATATGTCCCTGATGAACGAATAAACTTTTGGGGCGACCCTCGAGAAGAGAAGTTTGTGCCGAACAGCCGAGTCGGTGGCACGAACCTCCTCTAAGTACGATTGGAAGCACACCAGCCAGTGTAAAAAGGCAAGAGCTGCTCCAGGGTCTCGGGGGTCCAAGTCTAGGCGTTCTGGGCGTAAAGCGGTTTCCATGTTGTAACTTTCAGTCAATAAAATTGATGCACCATCAATAACTCACGCCGAGACTTAGGAAGTGAGATATCGGCTTTTATTGACTGAAGAACAACACTACATCCTGGGGAAAATGAGGGAGAGCAGCAGGCCACAGTCGCCTTTATACAGGGGTCTGTGGGAGGAGCCACAGGGGCAGTCAGCAGGGTCTTGGGAGGAGCCACAGGAGCAGTCAGACAGGTATATCTAGTTCACCACAGTTAGACTGTCTCCACTCCTCCCATAGTCCACAACCAGCTCCTTTGTTTCTGCGACATTGGGGGAGAGGTTGTTTTCTTGATGCCACTGTGTCAGGGTGATGTCTTCACTGTAGGCTGCCTCATTTTTATTTGCGATTACACCGATCAGTGTAGCATCATCAACAAATTTAATTAGCAAATTGGAGCTGTGAGTGGCGACACAGTCACGGGTATGCAGAGAGTAAAAGAGGGGGCTTAGGACACAGCTCTAAGGGGCACCTGTGATGAGGGTCAGAGGGGCAGACGTGAGAGAGCCCACTCTTACCACCTGCAAGCGATCTGACAGAAAGTCCAGGATCCAGCTACACAAGGCACGGTGAAGGCCGAGGTCTCTGAGCTTCTTGTCGAGCCTGGAGGGAATTATGGTGTTGAATGCTGAACTGTAGTCCAAGAACAGCATTCTCACATAAGCATCCTCCTTCTCCAGATGTGTAAGGATGGTGTGTAGAGCTGTGGCTAATGCATCATCTGTCAGTTGGTTGTGTCAGTAGGCGAACTGTAGGGGGGTCCAATGTGGAGGGCAGCAAGCTGCAGGTGCAGTTCTTGACCAACCTCTCGAAGTATTTGCTTATTTTTGAGATGCGTGCAACAGGACGCCAGTCATTCAGACATGTTACCTTGGTCTTTTTAGGTACCAGAACAATGGTGGATATTCTGAAGCAGGAGGGTACTCTACACTGGGAGAGGGAATGATTAAAAATTTCTGTAAACACACCTGCCAGTTGTGCCGTGCACATCCTGAGTACTCACCCTGGGATGCCGTCCGGTCCCGCAGCCTTGCGACTGTCCACTCATTGGAAACGCCTGCACACTTCAGCCTCAGAGATGACCAAGTTGCCAGTCGCATCATCTACAAGTCTCCTCAGGGGCTCAGTATTGGCGACATCAGATCGAGCATAAAAAAAGATTTAGCTCGTCTGGGAGAGAGGCATCGATGTTGGAAACTCCATTGCGTTTAGCTTTGAAGCCGGTGATGGTGTGCAGACCTTGCCATAAGCTGCGTGTGTTGTTGGTGGAAAGTTGTGTCTGAATCTTGTCCCTGCATTGTTGTTTTGCTGCCTTGATGACCATATGCTAATTTGAACTTGGGTCAGGTAGTAATACAATGATTAATTTGGACCCTTGGTTCTCAAACTCCTTCAGCGAGGCTTCTATCTTTGTCCCCATTATATCTTTGGTTTCCACGTGGACCAAAACAGTTGGATCTCTTCCTTCCCAAAGAGATGTCTTTAACTCTGACACCAGATAGGCTAAACTCATGGATGTATCTATCCTCTTAACTGTTTTGTTCCCTATTCACTTCCCAGGCTTAAACCTGTACCTGATGCTGCAGTGAATTTGCCCATCTAGTCAGCAGTTTTTGCTCTCACCCAACAGGCTGCATGACCTCACACCTTTTGGACAAGTTCAAGGAGTGATGCTACATACTAGATCCCCATATTTGCATTCACTTATAATCATTCCTTTGACCAACTCTTTCTAAAGAATTTAATCCCTTGCTCAAACACTTCTGGCTATATCATCAATGACCCCTCCTACTATCATAAAGACAGAACCAGGAATGTTTTCTGATGTTCAGTGTTCGGTTCTATTTGCAACTCAATAAATAATGAAGCCGCCCATGTCACAAGACCAGGATATCAGTCAGCCAAAAACTGATCATCATTGACAATGTTCAACAAGGGAAAGTCTAATCATCTAACATTAACATTCAATGACATTATCTTCTTCTGATTTCCCATCATCAGCATTGTGGGGAGTAGAAAGGGTTAAGGAATGGGTCATCACTGAATGGAAACTTATATTTATGGATAAATACTTTTGCTACATGGGTAAGTCAAGGCTGGTTATTCTGTGGCCAGTGACTCACCTCCTGACTCCACAAAGTCCACCAGAACAGCAAGGCATACAGAAAAGCAACATATTTCATTGGCACCCATTCTTTCCTTTGGGAGTTGTCTGTGGGGAGTTTACACATTTTCTCCAAGATCTTGTGGGCTTCCTCTGGGTCCCCTGGTTTCCTCCCACATTGTAGGTTAATGAGTCACGGTAACTTGGTTCCAACGTGCCTGTGCTTGGTAGGACCTGGATGGGGTTGACGAGAATGTGGGAGAATAAGAAATGTGATGAATGCAGGATTAGTGCAAATGGGGAACTGATGGCCAGCATGAACTTGATGGGTTGAAGGGCCTGTAACCATACCTCTCTATGACTCCTTCTTTGATGCTTGGATGACGCAGCTTCAGCTTGTACTATCTACAAGATGTGTCACAGCTCACCTAGGGTTATTTTAGCAACACCTCCCAAACTCTCCATCTTGACCACGAACAATAATAAGAGGAGCAAGCAAATGAGAGGAACATCTTCTGCAAACTCTCCTGAAAATCCCCAATATGCAGCTGAGATAAATACCTGGAGCTTGGGTCCTACTCTGCACAGGAGCACCTTCACCAGATGGCATGTAGTGGCTCAAGAGAGTAGTGGTTCATCTATTTCTCAGTGGATGTGGAAAAATATTGATCTTAGCAACACTGCCAGCACCTTGTGAAGGATCTTGATTTAAATTTATTGCATTTTGTTCAGATTTGTAAGTGAGATTCTGCCATGATGGGGTTAACATTCTTGCTGGGTGACTGTGACCCTTTGGAATCTTTCAGACCTGTATATGATTTCCAGGTGCTGGTTAGCTGATCAATGATCATTATACCATTTTGTTAATGCTCTCAGTTAAATCTATTTCATTTAATGAAATTTTAAACAGTTTTTAAATAAATGTTGAAGGTGGCATTTCAGAGGAAAACATATAGTCGATTACCGCTGACCCAAAAACATTCCTTCAAAGCTAAAAGTAAACTTTGTACTGGTAAATGTGTTAGACTTGAAGCAAGGCCAACATTAAAGAACAAAGAAATGAGTCTTTCTACAGAACAGGCAGACAACTGAAAAGAAGCAAACAATAATTGTCTCATTTGACTACTTCCAGTAAAACTCTTAATTCAATGCTTTTTGGCTTGCGCTGTCTATCCTCAATTGGCTAACATCATTGGCAAAGAGTGATTAATTGTGAGAAGAACGTTATAAGTGGTGGAGGGGGGGGGGAAGGATTCAGCTCCTTCTTGTTGCTCTAGTGCTCAAAAGGATAATGGCAGTGTATGGCTGATGAGGGTGACAATGCAGAGAGACAATCAATAACAGGAAACCTGCATTGCTGTGGAAAACTCAGCTCTATTCCAAATTCCAATTTTAACCAATGATGTTGAAATTCTCTTCATGTTAATGACTCTAGTTGACACGTGGCCTAGTGGATAAGGCATCGGTCTAGTGATCTGAAGGTCACTGGTTTGAGCCTCAGCTGAGGTAGCGTGTTTGTGCCCTTGAGCAAGGCACTTAACAACACATTGCTCTGCGACGACACCGGTGCCAAGCTGCTTGGGTCCTAGTGCCCTTCCCTTGGACAACATCGGTGGTGTGGAGAGGGGAAGGCTTGCAGATCGGACAGCCAGTGAGCTCATGGGAGTGTTGTCCGGGAATCTTTATTCTACTTTTGGCAGCCTTTCCTTGAAAGCTTGGCAGTAATTAAAGGTTACAAAAATGCCTTTTAAAATTACACTGCATGACAAAGAAAACGTTAAAAACAGATAACACACTGAAAGAGGTATTTTATTTACATAAAGAGAAATCTCAAAGATAATTTTCAAACTGAGACACAAGAAAATGCAAATGCTGGAATCTGGAGCTAAAACTAAGTGCCGGAGGAACTCGGCAGGTGAGAGCATCTGTGGAGAGAAATGGACAGTCAATGTTTCCTAAATATTAAATCTTAAAATGCTTACACAAAGGGGATTTGACTGCTATTTGGCACAATTTTACACTCATTTAGCACAGAAAATAGACACTCGAACAAAAGTGCCTGAAATGATTCATTAAACAATAAGGAGGACTTCAATGATACATTATGATGATGAAGGTGAAGAAAGCTTTTGGTATGCTGGCCTTTATAAATCAGAGCACTGAGTATAGGAGTTGGGATGTAATGTTAAAATTGTACAAGGCATTGGTGAGGCCAAATTTGGTGTATTGTGTACAGTTCTGGTCACGAAATTATAGGAAAGATGTCAACAAAATAGAGAGAGTACAGAGAAGATTTACTAGAATGTTACCTGGGTTTCAGCACCTAAGTTACAGGGAAAGGTTGAACAAGTTAGGTGTTTATTCTTTGGAGCGTAGAAGGTTGAGGGGAGACTTGATAGAGGTATTTAAAATTATGAGGGGGATAGATAGAGTTGACGTGGATAGGCTTTTTCCATTGAGAGTAGGGGAGATTCAAACAAGAGGACATGAGTTGAGACAGGGGGCAAAAGTTTAAGGGTAACGTGAGGGGGGAATTCTTTACTCAGAGAGTGGTAGCTGTGTGGAACGAGCTTCCAGTAGAAGTGGTAGAGGCAGGTTCGGTATCGTCATTTAAAGCAAAATTGGATAGGTATATGGACAGGAAAGGAATGGAGGGTTATGGGCTGAGTGCGGGTCAGTGAGATTAGGTGAGAGTAAGCGTTCGGCATGAACTAGAAGGGCCGAGATGGCCTGTTTCCGTGCTGTAATTGTTATATGGTTGCTTACAGGTAGCCACAAAGCAAGAAACCCAAAAGAACCCAATTTAAAAAAAAGTCCAACATCTGATGTGCAGAGAAAGAGAAAAACTACACAAATTATGCAAACATAAGCGAGCAACAACATTCCAAATCAAAATAAGTCCTTAGATCCATACCCCGGAGCAGCCCAGAGCAAGCCCAGCCCTTGGCATCAGTCCATTATATTAGCTAGCATGGAGCACAGCAGCTGTGGCCAGTCTTCATAGCCATGGAGAGAGGTGTGAACTTAGCGGGAGAATGAGAGAAATCAGCTCGTCTCCAATCCCAACACCCTGTCCTTCCAGTTTATCGTTTAAATCGTCCAAACAACATATCACACCTCATACTAGGACCTGGGCACCACTGCAGCAAAAGGCTCCCAGCTTAGACCACGCCACCCGGCGACTCTCTCCAGGCCCAGTCCAGTCCGAAGCCACTCTTGAATTCTCCAAATCGATTCAGTGCCCAGAGCAATCTAACCTCATACCCGGGCCAGTTGAATGGGCATCGGAACTCCTCTGCCTCTGCCTCGACTTCTACTCTCCAAATTGCTCACTCCAACGGTGTCAATTCTGCAACATACCAGCACGGTTCAGTCCTCAAATTCGCTTGCCTCTTCATTGTTTGCAGTGATAATTTACTACAATTTACTTCAGAAAAGAGGTTATTCATAATGTTTTTAGTTGAATTTTTTGTATTTTGAACTACCAGTGAGCTGCTGAATTCATTAGGTAACGTCACCTTGAACCGGAATTTGGAACTGGAACTCAATGAAATGCAGAGCAAATTAGAACACTACCAATATGGTGGCAGTACTATAAAACTGCGCATTAGTTCCTATCACTTATTCATGGAGGAATTCATCCAAATTACATTCTTTTGACTGTAAATGAACAAAACCAGCACAAACACAGTGCAGATAATGAACGGCCTTCAAGCAATGCTGTCAACGATTGCATCTCCAAATCTTCAATTTCATTGCAATATTCAAGATGATTGCAGACACCTTCAAATTCTTCATAGTCTCTAACATGATGAAATTGTGAAATTGTTTCATTTTCATTCCTGGCCGTTTCTGGCATCTCCAAGCCTGAATGCTTGGAAACGCAGTGAGCAAAACAGCTCTGAATTGTCTTACTGCTTATTTCTGACCTGTGACAAAAATCACTATGTGGTGGTGGATTCCTGTTGTTGAACACAGGGTTTTCAAAGGGTGGCAAGTACGTGGTTTGACTCCATTACCAATAACTGAGGTCCAGACTGGGGTCCAAACAGAGTTGGGTCATCAATTGATGTCAGCACTGTGACAGATGAGAACAGCTCTGGTGCGTCAAAGTGATGTTTTTCACTCCTTTCCCTGTGACAGCCAGTTTGAAATCCTCAAGAAATGCAGACCCCACTTAAGATTAATTTTTGTTCGTACATAGGGTGTAATGAAAATTCTTGCTCAAGAAGGGAACTAGGGATAATCCTGGAAACTATAGACTGGCAAGTCTTGAGTCAGTGGCAGGAAGTTACTGGAGAGAATTCTTAGTGATAGGATTTATGTACATTTGGAAAACCATTGCCCAACTTGGAAGAGACGGTATAACATTGTGTGGGGCAAGTCATGTCTTATTAAGTTGATTGAGCTTTCTGACAAGGTCGTGAGGATGATTGGTTAAATGGAACTGTGGATGTTGTACATATGGATTTCTGTAAGACATTTAAAATTAGGCCAGAAGTCAAGAAGTTACACTGCAGCTTTATAAAACTCTAATTAGGCCATATCAGGATATGGCATACAGTTCTGCTTGCCTTATTATAGGAAGGATGCTGAGGCTTTGGAGAGAGTGCAGAAGAGGCTAACCTGGATGTTGCTTGGATTAGAGGGCATGTGCTGTAATAAGAGGCTGGATTCACTTGTGTTGTTTCCTCTGGAGTGACAGAGGCTGAGGGGAGATCTGATAGAGGATCATAAGATTATGAGCAGCAGAGACAGAGTAGACAGACAATATCTTTTTCCTAGGGTTGAAAGATCTAACACCAGAGACATTCATTTAAGCTGAGAGGGGGTAATTTCAAAGGAGATGTGAGAGGCAAGTTTTTTACACAGACCGTGGTTGATGTCTGGAATGCACTGCCTGGGATGGTTGTAGAGACAGATAGATTAGGGACTTTTAAGAGATATTTAGACAGGGACGGAGACATTGTGTAACAGAAGGAATTAGTTTACTTGGCCATTTGATTACTCATTTAATTGGTTCAACACAACAGTGTGGGCAGAAGACCTGTTCCTCTGCTGTAATGCTTTATATTCTATATTCTACGAATCTCACCGAGAAAAGAGTGTGCATGGTAATAGTAACTACAGAATTGAGTACAAAAAACAGTAGAATGGTGTAAACATTGCACTGCAATCTGAATTAGTGCCACAATGAACAAATCTGAAATGACAATAGTAGAATAGCTGAGAGGTAAAGAGTACAAGCACACATGTGTGAAAGAGATGATCGTCTCAGAGTCTGAGGAATAAACTGATCTTATGTCTAGACATCTGGGCTTTGAAGCTCCTACATCTTCTCCTGGAAGACAGCAGGAAGAAATAGGGAGTGGCCACAATGGTTAGCATGCTTGACTGTAACATTAGGCTTCATGAGGCAACATGCCATGAAGATGGATGGTAGGGAGAGATGAACCTGTGATGGGCAGGCTGTGCTTGTCACTCTCTGCCATTTCAGACGGACAAGAGCAGGGCAGTAGTCATACCAGACTGAGGTACAACCAGTCTGAATGCTTTCTATAGCAAATCTGTAGAAGTTCAAAAGAGTTCTCATGAGCATCCCTAATTTTTTTTTGAGATGCCTCAGAAATTAAATACATTGATGCTGTGTCTTAATCATCACAGCAGAATAGAACAACCAGGAGAGGTTGTTGATGATATGGGGGATGCCAAGAAGTTGTTAACTATCTCCACAGCAGCTCCACTGATGCGAATGGGTATGTGTTCATGGGTACATTGCATTAAAATTTGTGCTAGATCAAAAACTGTAGTATCTTAGTAGCAGCACTATAACGTTTCATGGCTGAAAATTACTGAACGAAGATTATTGGTACTTTTACCTTTAGAAACATGTTAAGAATCCTTTGTTTGGTGACTGACAAATGAAAGCATTTAGCACGATATGACTGCATTAATTAATTTAATTGGTGAATCACCGTGGCAGGTTGCAGCTGTCCTCCAACAAATGCTTTCTTAAAAATTATCCACAAGTTTACTGAGACTCAATTCTCACTGGATGTAATTGATGCTTATGCAATTACATCCAGTAAATGTCAATGAGCCCCCATGAAGGATCTTGGACTAAAATCTCGATTGTTCATTTCCCTTCATGGATGCTACCTGGCCTGCTGAGCTGTTACTTAAAATTGCACAATAAGTTGTGCAAACTTCAGTCAATCACATAGTGTTTATTACCATGGGTAGGGTATGGTTCTGAGAATTTTGATGACAGACTATTTAAGGTGAAATATCAGTCGAACAGATTAATTTCTTTTGTCCATTTTCAGACAAATATTTTTCTGTTGACTCTTTCTAATGCAGAATTTGTTCTCAATCCAAATACATCAAGAATTAATGACTGTTGGCCAGACAATGGGATTCTGCAAAACCACAAGATTAAACAGTGATAAATTGACTCTAAGTATGAATCGGGTATTAGACGCAGATCACAGATTTCGTTCTTCAGCATAATTCCAAGCTGTGTCATTCTTTCTGCTCCCTTTCTACCAATTCTACCACTTGGAACCTCGTCCTCCCTAATGCCCTGTTCAGGTTAGAGAGTATTTTGAACTAGCTGTTCTAGGGCAAAATAAGTGTTGGAGCTGAATCTATGTACATAAACTGCACAATCTCACCGTGTGGCCTGACGTTTTGATGTCCTCTAGTGTGGCCTAAGCATTGTGTGCCTTCAGGGTGCAGCCCCATGCATGACCTGGCTTCTTATTGCTGTCGTCGACTGAAGCATTGTGGGAGACTGAAAGAAACCGAGACAGAAGGCAGTGTGCACTGCTGTTGAAAGAATGCCCTCGCACTCGAATAATCCCCCTCTCGCCCTCTTTGGCAGCGGGTGAGAACCTATCGATCCTCAGGTCAGGGGCTCAGAGAAGTGACGCTGTGGATTATGACATCGAAACAGCAAGCTCGTTTGTTTCAGGAGCGATATCTCCTCTCCTTCCCTAGTGATTGAGACCCTGTCTGAGATGTTGAAATGTTGGAATGGACTGTAGTTTTTTGATGAGCTAGATCGAGGACTCTTTGGGGGCTTTGCTATTGCATGTATGTTGGAGTGGTGGGGTGGGGGAGTCAATGCTTTTGCTGGAGCAAGTGGCGGGAGGGGGAGGAGGGGCTTTGGGGCTCTAACATTTTCTTTCATTCATTCTTTGGGATTTTCTGTGTCGTAGATGTCTACAAGAATTTCAGGTTGTATACTGTATACATTCTCTCATATTAAAGTGAACCATTGACCCATTGAAATATGATTTCAAGGAACTGATTGAAATGAAATTTGAAGGGTTTCTAAACTGGCTAAATGATTCAGAACAGGAAAACTGACCCATATACCAAGCATAAAATCAACCACATTGGGTCATTATTTGTACATTGTTCTATTGGTATTAATCGTAAATTACCCATATATTCTATTGCCACGGCTGTAATGTGTAGTACTTTCAGAATACACTGCAGTAATTCACCATGCTTCTTCAGCATATCCTCCAAACTCTGTGACCATCACTATCTATAAAAGGTATCGGCAGCAGGCCGATGTACGTACCTGTGCAGTCAAGTTCCGCTCACTCCTGAATGGTATGGCTCTGCTTTTAAGACTTTTCCCCTTGATTTCATTTTTCACCATTAGAAGACATGATTGCCTTGAAATTCCTCCCTGGTCAATGGTAATGACGCTACATTTTGTTATGCTCTGAACTCTGTCCCATTGACTTCAATTTGACTATTACAGAGGCAAAATACAAAGCCTTTTGCTACTTTGCATGATTTGATAAGGAATGAATTTCTAAGGACGATTCTCTGTATTTTTCCTACCCATTTAATCACCTGAACCAGATTAGCCTTTATTCAAGGGTGAAAGGGCCTACCAAAGTTATTTCTGCAGCAAGGACATGGCTGTTTCCATAACAGGTGGCAAGGTGGCAAAGCAGTTCATCCTGTTGCCACATACCTCCAGTAACACAGGTTCGTCTGAATTTGGGAGCTGTCCACGTGGAGTTTGCAGGTTCTTCCTGAGAAGGTATGGGTTCAAACTGGGTGCTCCAGTTCTCACCCTCACCTCAAACGTGCTGGCAGGTAGATGAACTGGCTAATGTAAATTGCTCTATGAGTAGGTAATTGGTAGGAGCACTGGTAGTGGAATATCTGCAATTGGTCAGTTTGTAGTTGATTGGTGTCTTTTTGAGAGGTGTTGCCAGTGAGAAAGCTTATGCAGAACTTGTCACAGTTCTAGAAGTCTGGTGTTGTGTCAAAAATTAGCATCATATCTTCACCTTTAAATTTCAACTAAACTTTAATGTTCTCAGTCAAGAGAAGCCAATTAGGTTGATCTTCAGTAAAATCCAGCCCAAGATTTTGGGACGTGGGAGCAAGCCTTATAGAGAGAATGTTGAAATTCTGCACAGACAGCACTAGAGGTCTTGGTAACTTACTCTGCCATTTGCTCCACAAAGTATTGATTAACTCAACTCATTCTCAGCCACGTTCATCAAAATTCAGCAAGTAATCACTTCAGAAAATACACTAAAAACTCTTCTTGTGCAAGTTACATTTGAAAGTACCTGAGGCCTAAACCTAATTGCATTGGTTCAAAACAAATTTTTCATTTGTATAGAAAGATGAATTAGATAAAATTACATTTAAATTAGTTCCAGCATAATTTTGAGTTTAATCTTATACCCAGTGTACAGATTATGCCTAAAGAAGAACATCAAAACACTCTTTGATTTTTCACATCATAACTGGAAGACTACCTTACATTGAGGAAAGTTAAATTTGGAATGATCTAAATTGTGTTTTCTTTCTTCTGAGTCAGTTCAGCACACATTTACAATGTAATGTTACCAAGGTTGGTAGGCAAATTGGGAGCCATTGGCTTGAATTGTGAAAAGGAGGGCAGTTTGATACTTGTGTTAATTTACTGATATCTACTTTAAACTACTTGCCTATGAACCATTAAATATCCATCAATCGGGAACATTTATCAGGAGCACGCCATATGCAAGGCACTTAGTGTTATTAAGGATCCCACCCATCCATCCAGCATCCTTTTTGACTTTCTACCATCAGGCAGGAGACTACCATGAATAAAAACAAGAATGGTCAGGATGAGAAACAGTTTCTACCCCGAGGCCATCAGGCTTCTGAACTCCCTGCTATTCAAAGAGTCACTGGTTAATCTGTTCCAGTACAATATTTAATATTAACGCACTTTAGTTTGTTATTTATGTGTGATTCATCTGTAGATTTTATCCTTACCCTCATAAGTTATCGTGTGTTATGTGTACTACTTTTTCTCAGTCTGCTTTGTAGAAACGTCTTGTTTCTATGTACATTATATACACATATATAGTTAAACTTGACTTGATTTGATACTTCACTTTCAAGAGCATTCGACAGTTGAACAATTGAAAACATTTACAGAAGGCAGACAATGTTAAAGGTCTATTGATAAAACATACTCTGTTCTATGTCAAGTACAAAATGGCTAACTATTAGAAAGAAATAGAATAAATATGCAAGGAATTTTAAATAAAGGTTGGTAAAAGGGAATCAGAATCTGTTAACAGAAAAAACAAAATAAAATTTCTAGGCTACTTTTTGTTATATTGGTAGTGAAGAAACAAAAGTTAAACAGAAAAATTAATGAGCTAGTTACAACTCTCTCAGTGAACTACTAGCCTCCTCTGAACAGCACGTTTTGACCAGTGCCAAAAATAACATAACTTTGGATGAACAGCAGATGCTCAAATGAGAGTTTAATCACTTTTTCTCATCTATAATAGACACTCCAAAAGGGTTCTGTGGTTCCTTTTTTCTAAAGCACAGTGGATGCGCAAATAGAAATTTTGCACAAACTTAATTCATAACAGGGCTATGACTTAGAATAATGGAGACATCTGTTTCCTGCCTCCATCAGTTCCTGCACCAACTATCAGACAGGACATTCATTAAGATGATATTTCACATTGGTTCAGCAAAAAATAAGTAAGTTAAATATTTAATAAGAAGTTTACAGGAAAAAAATGCATTCAAGCTCTGTTTATATATTAACGGTGACTTATACAAGAACCTGAAGTTCTAGTGGAATTAGACTGTGCTGAATGGAAAGTGTGCAAATTGGAGTGGGTACCTACAATTTTAGTGGAGGAGAGGCTGAGGTGCCTTTAGTGTTCCCTGGTTTGGGGGTCATTATAGTTATTGTTTATCCTGGAGAGATGTGAATATAGCAGGTATTAATTCAAGCAGGAACAATCTACTGTTCTTACTGTAAGTGTAAATAAGTTCAGGAAGCTTGCAATTAGCCTTAAATTCTTATTGTAAATTGGAAGCAGGAAACTGAAGTTAAACTAGCCCACAGATTAAGAAGATCACATATGTATCAGCCAAACATTATGACAATGGGGTTATGTCAATTGGCTTGCACCAAACCAGGCAATATGGTTATTTGCACTATTGTGACTGATTTCAAGCAGGTGTACCACTTAGCATATCAGATACAATCACAAGTACTTTTGCAGACAACCGCTGATCTATTGTTCACTCTGGCATCTGGCTCACTGCCTTCAGAAGTTTTTAGAATATCTTTGTCAACAGGGGTGCTTAAACATTCAGAGGTGTCTCCCACTGTAAATACGTGATTCAGAGAAAGCATTATCAACCTAAAATATCGAAGTAAACAATGTCATCAGAAATACGGAGATAATTCTGAATCACCTGCTGTTACCTGTGAACTTAATAGTATAACAATGTGATGTTGTTTTGGGATGGTGAGCCTCTACCCAAAGTGTCTCCATGAGAATGCCTGCTTGTTGTTACAAATAAAGATTTCTATATCACCAGCTTCAGTGTTTCTCTCTGGTGACGTTGATCACAGTCACAACAATGCTGAGGTATTTGAGTCCTTTGAATAGTTCTTTCACTACACCAGTTATAGGATCAATAGACTCTGTAGCTATTGAAGGCTTAGATGGTTCTACATTAGACCAGTAGTGCTTGCTGTCAAAGATATGTAAACTAATAACCGATCGATAACCTTCAGATTCCTCATTGAGTTTTCCATCAGAGGAGATGAGAAATGAGAATTTTACTGAAGTCCATGGAGTGAGTTTTGTATTGTTCTTGGAGCAACCTTGTGCTGCCCTGAGCTTTTGACCAGGTAGAAACTTCTATTACACCTGAAGAGACATAATCACCTGTCCCCGAGTGTGGAAATGATTATTGCTCTTCATCAACCCATCCTTTTTGAGTTGGCATTTTACTAAATTAATCTGTCAGCAGAGTAGGCAATGACTTTTCCAGATTTTTTTGTTCAAATTTGTAGTAGTGAGGAAGTAGTCAAGTTAATGAGTTTAATGTGGCCCTCACTAAGATGGTAACTTGAGCATTGTATTACCAGTGTCAAAAGTAACACCACCCCTCTACTATTAACTCTTTCTGCCCCTACAAGCATTTCATACTCTTCCTTTAATAAGTGCATTGTACTGATATCAGGGATTAGCATTCATTACCCAGTGTGATTTGAGCAAATGATCTGGGGCTTATTTCTATTTGCCTCCCTAGCTGGAACAGTACAGGCCAGAAAATGAACATGGCACAGCAGTAACGGCAGGCCTCTTTTCCTTTTGGAGCTAAAGCTGACTTTCCAGGTCTAAAGTCAGATCAAGTCCAAGCAAAGGTTCAGAACCAGAACTCGATCTGGATCCATGTTCAGAACCAGGTTCATGTTTAGTTCCAGGGACACACAATGATGACCCTGCTTTCGAAGGTGTAAATTTGCTAACCATTCATGCAGAAGCCAGAAATGTTGACGGAGTTACAGGATTTCTCACCTGACCTAGTCAGGCCTATCCAGTGTGTATTAGTATATGTATCATGATGTGCCAACTGTTATACCATATCAGACTCCAGACTGCTTACAGGGGAACTCAGTCCACACATCTCTCTCTTAATAGGCAAATTCACAAACAGTCCATTCCACCAAAGCATGGTCATTGAACAAGATGAAGAACATGATTACAGAGACTACCTTTGTCCCATTTAGGAACAAAGTCTCCTTTTAATGACCATGACTTAACCTGCATCTGTATTTTCTAAGTATTTTTTGTGCAATAAGAAGGATATTCAGTGAAATCATACCTGACTGGACCGAATTTTACCGATTAATTTCTGTCACTATGAAAATATCCATTCCAGTGGGATAGAACAATGAACACACTGTCACACAACAGGAGAATTGTTCCCCAGTCTGTTTTTAAACTTAAATGAAATCATGCTAATTATTTTTAAGCTTTAATGATTTTAATTAGCTGCTGTACTCCTAATGGTGATGGCAATAATTCAATGAAAATATAATTAATTTTGTATGAAATGCTTTGGGATGTTTGGAAATGTAGTTCGAGAGCATATAAATGCAAGTCATTGTAATGACAGGGCAATTATTATATGTCCAATATTCATCTGCAGTCTGTTTTGCAGTCATATTAAATAAGTCTGAACAATCACACTATAAATAACATAGAAGCTGTTTAAGATCCCAAATGATTTGCTTGCTGCAGGGAAGGAAAGCTGTATTCACTATCCAATCTAGCCTGCAAAATTACTCAAAGCAAGTTACTACGGGACTGGTTTGTAATGCACTCAAGGAGATAGGCAGCCTTTTCTTCTTACTACTAAAAAAAAACCTCAATCTACACTGAAGGAATTGTAAAGCCCAAATTAAAAAAGGTAAATAGTTGTCTATGTTGGAGTTATTTGTACCAATGAGGAGGGACGGCAACTGCTATTTGCAGAAGTCGATTTACTTCTCTCTTCCTGGGATCTGTACACCAAATGCAAAGTTGGTACGTGCTGTCCAACTTGGCATGTAGGTGAGCAACTTCTCCCGAAGGCGTTCCAGCCTATTGTGTACACTGGCTTTAGGTGCTGATTCCAGGATGTTAACAGGAAACAACAGATGACCAGGTAAATGTGCCCTGATGGTGATTTGGAGAGGAACCTGGAGTGATGTGTTCCTGTGCACTAGTTGCCCTCACCCTTGTTAATACTGGTTTGGAAGGAGTTTCTGAAGTTACCTGACTATACTCAGGCAATAGACTGACACGGGACTCCTCCTTTCCCTGCCCATGGTTCACCAGTTCCTTAAAAAATCATGCTTGGAAGACTTCAATCGGAAATGCCTGCTCTCTATTTCCTTCCATAGGAAGTGGGTCTGAGTTCCTCCAGCACTTTGTGTGCTGCTCCGGGTTCCAGCTTGCAGCCTCTGCAGTTTGGAATCTCAAGGAAAATTCCAAACTTACTTTGTACGAGGTTGGCTTCCAGTAGTGACTGTTAAACCCTAATATCCAGAATTAGTTCAACAGCCACGATTTTTATTTGCATTCCTGAGAGAGTGTGCATGGTCAGAACCGTACGTTATTCTTATAAAAAGTATAAAGGATAGCATAGCATAACAATAATAAATACATTCCTCCTTATGCTTTTTTTTTGAGTTTTTAACTCCTTCAGTTACAAAGCTTTTAAGAATGAGTGAGGTTTCTTTTATGCCTAGTGACTTCCGAATGCTGTATCATCTGGGATTGCTCAGTTTCATCAGTGATCGTGACTTTATCCATCTTGAGTCTATTGACAATGAACAGCGTTCTGAATGCTTGAGTGAATTACACATTGTATTTCATGTTTTGTAAACTGCGCAATACTTTGATCATGGATCTACTCAAGATGGTCACTTTACATATTGAACTGCTTATCTGCCTAAGTGGATGCTGTATTGTGCAAGGTTTGGTATCCCATGGTCGATGTGGCGTTGATCTGAATTTCATGTGTGTCTCTTGGCTTACGTGCTGAATTTTCTTGGCTTTCATCACGCTTACGTAAACGTAGATCATCTATATTGCAGAGAAGTTCTGGAAGATATGCACGTATTAGTAATCCAAGAATGAGTATATCCAGCAACATTCCTGCTTTTGAATATGAGGTTAATCTGTAGCATCATATAAAGCAGGGGAGTTCTTCCTTCCACAAGAAGTGCAGATACTTCCTTTAATATTGAGAGTTCCTTTTTATGTTTGTTTGTGACCAGAGGGGTGTGGTTTTTTGATGTGATGATGTTATGCTTCTATAAAAACATCACTTTGGAATGGTTCATTCGGCAATCTGTCAACCATCCTCACTGTATGTACACATCAAAGAGCACAATGACATTATCAAGTTTTGGTATAATAGTTTTTGAAATGTAGAAGTGGCAGTTTCTCCATCAAAAAAAAAATTACGATAACCACCGCCAAACAAGTGTCTCACCAGTGTCGAAATGTTGTCCGGTGGTCATTTGAATACTTTGATGTATATCCAGTTCTTGAAGGTTTTATGTCATGGTTGTTTGAATGTTGGCTATTTGTTGAATCTGTGATCTATTACTTTGATTATTTTACCCGAACTGAGCTAATGATGTGTTTCCAGTCTACACTGAATACAATCAAGATGAAAATAACATAAATTTCTCTCACATAAATTCACTTGTCCTGGAACAGTCATAGACCTATTCATTAGCAGCTAGACATTGATTTTAATGTTCAGGTCTCTGCATATTGTGAATTACTGTCAGAATTTCTAAGTTTGACTGATGCAAAGCAGAGATGGATACCAGTTTGTTCCAACTATTCTTTTTTCAGACCTCAATTCTTTGAATGCAGTAAAACTCTAAAAATCTGGCACCTTTGGGGCTTTAGTAGTGCATGTTTCCAGGACTATTAAACATTACTCATATTGACACCTAAACACATTTTTATTTCAGGTTTTATTTTACATTTTACATCTCAGCTCTGCTCAAAGACTTGCATATATTCCTGCTTTTCCAGATCTCCAAGTGTGGTTCTAGCAGCACAACTAGCCCCCATCCCCAGCCACTCTCCAGACCCTGACAGCCCTCCGGAACTGCAGTTCACACACCAAACTACCAAATGAATCCAATGCTGAATCATCAGGATTTCCAAACTATCAGATGCTGAATTATCAGAGTTTTACTTCATTGGTAATACAAATGCAGTAAGGCATGAGTTACTGAAAGGCTACTAGATCAGTCATGAGTAATCAATGGTATGCCGGCATGCGATAAATACCTTATGGGAATCCTTCTCGATATGCCTTATTCTGTTCATAATCACAATTTGTACTGATTAAATTCCAAATAATAACACGTTCCTTTGATCTCAGAGGAATTGTTTCTCTTCACTCATCTCAAGGAAATAACAAATCTTACTGCAACTTCAATTCGGTCTGTTCATTTAAGACACTATATGTTTGCTTTCTAGGCCCCTTTGAAATAAAAACATGACCATTAACTAACTGAACTGAAAACAGTTGATCTGGTCATTATCTTCTTGTGACACCTTGCAAAATGTTTTCAGTGTTTTGAAGGTTACAAGGGGTGCGACGTTTGAAAAGCATTAAATAGTACCTGAAGCACTCTGAAAGTTCCTGATGTCACAAAAGACCCATGATAATTAAACTTCTTTCCTTTATCAATTAGTTTTGCTCATAGTTGTATAACATAAACCTTGAAGGTTGGTCTAGGATATGAACTGTGCTGTTGGACTCAGCATTATTTGCTCACTGGAAGTATAGTTGTATTAGAGTTCAAAGTACATTTCTTATCAAATTATGTATACATTATACAACCTTAAAATTTATCTCTGCACAGGCAGCCACAAAACAAAGAAACCCAAAATAATCCATGAAATAAAGATCATCAGACACCCAATGTGCAGAGAGAGAAAAGAACAAATCCCTGCAAACGATACAAATAAGCGAACAGCATTCAGAACGAAAGTGAGTCCATAGATACAAAGCCGGGAGTCGCCAGAGCAGGCCACAGCCTCAGCTTCAGGTCAGCGCAGAGCCGGGTAGACATCGCAGAGCCCTCAGACATGGAGCCCCCACAGATGGAGCAGGCCACAGCCTCAGCTTCAGGTCAGCGCAGAGCCGGGTAGACATCGCAGAGCTCTTGCCTAGTGACCATGAAGATTGTGTGCTTTTTAGTATCAGAAGTGATTAAACATATTAATATTCCATAGAATGGAAATAAAAAGCAGGCTGGTTTCTAGAACAGGCAGCTGAAGATCAATTTTGTCATTCTACTTCATAGTAATCATCTGAAGGATAAGGTGAGAACTGCATAGATTGTGTACAGTTTATAAATGATATAACATTAGGATTTGGCCATCAATTATCAAGGAGTACTCCGCTGATAAAAGCACAGAAAGGGGTTGGATTCCTGCTATTCTCCCCAAAATGTCATTGATAAATGGAATAGACAAGTTTTCTTTGGTACAAAATACTTTGCTTTTGTAAGTACAATAGCTTAGAACTTTCTGTGAGCCTGAATGAGATATAAGACTATAAGACCATTAGACTAGGACCAGAATTAGGCTATTCAGCCCATCATGTCTGCACTGCCATTCCATCATGGCTGATTTATTATCCCTCTCATTCTCATTCTCCTGCCTTTTCCCCGTAACATTTGACACTCTAACTAATCAAGACCCTATCCACCTCTGCTTTAAATATGCCAATGACTTGGCCCTACCGCTGTATGGCAATGAATTCTACAGATTCACCACCCTCTGGTTAGAGAAATTCCTCATCCTCTCTGTTCTGAAGGGACGTATTTCTGTTCTGATAGTTGGCTTCTGGTCCTGGACTCCCCCACTATATGAAACACTCTCTCCACATCCACTCTATCTAAGCCTTTCAATATTCTATAGGATTCAATGAGATCCCCCCCTCATCTTCCTAAACGCCAGTGAGTACAGTCTCAGAGCCATCAAATAGTCCTCATGCATTAACCCTTTCATTTCCGGATACATTTTAGTGAATCTCCTCCGGACCCTCTCCAATGCCAGCTCATTCTTTCTTAGCTAAGGGGTTCAAAACTGCTCACAATACTCCAAGTGCAAACTGACCAATGCCTTATAAGGCCTCAGCATTATACCCTTGTTTTTATATTCTAGAACTCTTGAAATGAACGCCAACATTGTATTTGCCTTCCTTACCACCAACTCAACCTGCAAGTTAACCTTGAGGGATCTATGCTTCTATGTCTTAACCTCTAAAATGGGATTTGAAACGCCAATGTACTGTTCCCTCACACCTGTCAATAGCAGTACAGAGAGTTTGATCAGTTTCTACTGCTGACTCAGCATGATTGATAAGTGCATCAAGTCGTGTTTTAGCAGAGAGCATAATATTAAGAGTGGCTAACAGCATTTAAAGGTACTCTGCAGGTCTTAAAGGGAAAGGTACACTATAGCTCAAGCAGAAGCTACGTTGGGATATTCTCAAGTGTAACACAAACATGACAGGCGGTGGGCCTCATGGTTTATGGGCACTGCATTGGAAACCTCAGTTGATGTGATGCACTACATGAGAAATGTCTGGGATCATTGCTTAAGAAAAACAGTGGGTGCCAGGCATAAACAGTAGTCTCTTTCAACAGTCAAGCTCCAAGCTCCTGGATTTAGAGCTGCAATATTCATTGACCTCAGACCATTGCCAAGAGTGAATGGATCTCTCAAAGCCATGTCCATCCAACCACAACACTGGTTTTTCAGCAGTTTCTTCAGCAAAGGTCTCCAAACAACCTCCATAAATCAGGACTTGTGCTTAACCTTCACACGCACCACTGCATCTTCACTTTATATTTCTGTAAGCCTCAGATTCACTGAGCACAGCTTGAACCATTGCTGGTGTTGAACCGCCAGAAGTAAATGATGTTTACAATGTTTATACAGTATATAGACAGCTTTCCCACACAGTACAAAATGGCTTCATTATCATACCCTACAGAGCCTATGATCAGCATAGTGGAGTGAGAAATTACTGGGACTGTGGCCAATGGTAGTTAAAGAATTATAGTCTCCTCAAACTGATTCCTTCCCACATGTTCCACTCCGTCCTACTCTAATATTTCCTTCCAGCTCACAAGCAGCAAGCTGTGTGAGTACATATCTTTTGCAGACGCCTCGGTTCCCTCACCATCTCTGCATTACCACAATCCAACCCTTTCAGAGAGCTAGGGATTACAATCTAGCCAGGAAGAAGGACACAAAGAATCATTCTTCTTAACACAGCTGAACAGATGCAGACAGCCAAAATAATTAGGGGTCACTTTGGAATGTGATCTGAGCTTGTGGAAAGGGAGAGTGGACGTGTACACTCCCTGGAGAGCAAGATCTAACCCATGTTCTTCTGCAGAGGACGATATCGTTAGTAGAAAGGGAGGTAGGGGTGCACAGTGAATTGGAAAGGCTCCTTGGTACAATGGAAAGGTATAATGTCAAAGAGCATGTAGGAGACCAGCACCAATCTTGCTCCAGGCTTTAGCTGAAACTTTGAAGACATTGCTTCCAACTCATGATTGATTGACAACTCTGCTAACACGCATGGAATCAACAATAAAGATGTGTCAAATGGCTGATATCTGAGTTTCCATTGCAGCATGAGCAGGAACTTCCCAACATCTGGGTGCTAAAGGCAAGCTCAGAAAGATTACATAGCTGTGTCTACAGAAGCAGTTGAACAACAGATTCCGCTCTATGGACTCTGTCTTTACATCTCCCTGCCTCATTAAGGCAGCCAGCACAATCAAAGACCCCAGCCACCCAGATATTCCCTCTTCTCCCCTCTCACAGCAGGCAGAAGATACAAAAACCTGAAAGCACACAGCACCAGGCTCAAGGACAACTTCTAACCCGCTGTTACCATGCTCTTAACGAACCTCTTAATGTGATAAAATGGACTTCTATCCTCCCAGTTTACCTCGATACGATCTTGCAGTGTATTGTTTATCTGCACATCACTTTCTCTGTAACTTTTACACTTTATTCTTGTTCTAGCTCAATGCACATTGTTGATTTGAGCTGCACTCAGTGGCCACTTTATTAGGTACAGAATGTTTGTGGTCTTCTGCTGCTGTAGATCATCCACTTCGAGGTTTGGCGTGTTGTACGTTCAGGGATGCTCTTCTGCACGCTACTGTTGTGTTACAACAGTAAATAATTATCTGATTTACTGTCACCTTCCTGTCAGCCTGAACCATTTTCCTCCGACCTCTCTCATTCAAAAGGGCAGTTTTTGCACACAGAACGACCACTCACTAGATGCTTTGTTTTGTTTTTCCACCATTCTTTGTAAACTCTAGATTCTGTTGTGCATGAAAATACCAGATCAGCAGTTTCTGAGATACTCAAACTACCCCGCTGACTGGCAGATGCAATCTTTCTTTAAATATTTTTCGTTCTTTTTTTTCTACAGAAAATAAACAGCACATCCACAAAAACCACGACCTTAACAAAATCAAATTAAATATTTAGCAGCAAAAGGGAGAATAATATAAAGGCAAAAGTAAACATACACAGCAGAGGTGCACCACACCAAAAAAGCCTCAGTCCTCACCCCACAAGGAAGTCCAATACAGGGCCCCATATCCTTTCAAAGATCTCCCCTCTGTCCTCTTTACATAGTCCCAGTCTCTTCAAATGTAAAGTATTTGCCAGTTCTCTCAGCCACGGATGGTACGTAGGCATAGAGTCCATTTTCCACATTTGCAGGATTAACTTCTTAGCAATCACCATTCCAAACAATACAGCCATTTTTTCATATTTATTGGCTGAAGATAGGGAGCTTGTTGGTCCAAGGATGGCTATGTGCGGGTCTGGTTCCCACCACTTCCCATAGGCCTCAGAGAAACAGTGAAAAGTACTTTTCCAGTATGCATAAAGCTTACAACATGACCAGAATGAATGTGACAAGTTGCTGTTCTCAGATTTACATCTATTACAAACTGGTGAAACATCAGGGTAGATGCTGTGCAACTTCTCTATGGAATAATGGAGTCTATGTAGTGTTTTAAACTGTATAAGTCTTTCCACAGTTAAAATCACTTAGATCACATTTCTTTGCCATTCTTATGTTTGGTCTGAACAACAACTGAACCTCTTGACCATGTCTGCATGTTTTTATGCATTGAGTTGCTGCGACATGATTGGTTGATTAGATATTTGCATTAACGAGCAGATGTACAGGTGTACCTAATAAAGTGGCCACTGAGTGTATATAACTAGTATGCAAGACAAGCTGTTTTGCTGGTACACGTGACAATAATAATCCAATATCATCACATTCAATATTCTGAATTGCACATGGCCTGTCTGCGAGACAGTAGCTCCATGGTTCTGCTGTAATTTCAAACACTGACAGAAAATGCAGTCTCACTCATTTAAATTACCAATGCCTCTGCTGCTAACTCTCAGCCAGACAGACCAGATCTTTGCAGATGGCGTCAAGAGGTAGAAGGCAGAGTCTACTGTTGACACTTTAGTGCGATTTGGCATATTTCGCTTCTCTGTGTTTGCTTGAAATATGTTTATTTTATTATGGCTTTTAGCTTTGCTTTGTGGTTGTGGAGGCTGTGATAGTCAGTGGTGAGAGGTTAACCTCTGGATATGTGAGTGAAAGGGGAACTGGCGCTCCATTTACTGGAAAAATAGTGGGTGAGTTGTTCACAAACAGGCGAGGTGCAGAATGCTTGCCTCTCCAGTTTTCATGTTCTTTACTTCTTGTCCACATGAGGCAACTCCTGACAGCAGGCTGTAGAGGATATAGCAGAATACCCACTCTGACGACTGCTGCAGAACGTGCAGGATGTACCCACCAGGTCAAGCAACAACTGTGGAGGAAAAGAAGACTTGACACCCTAGATTTTTAAACAAGTGGCTTTTCAAAAGTCAATGATGACTTTTAATTAGTACTGGGAAAACTTGCCTCAAATATCAGTAAATTTTAAGATGGAAGAAAAATGGAAAAGGACTTTATAGAAAAGTCATAAATAGCATGGAGGGAATAAGAGGGGAATTAACTTAAAGGTGAACTGCAGGGTAAAAGAATGATAAGACAAAAGTGCAGAAAATAGAAATGGCTGGAGGAGATGTAAATAGGGTGAAATGAATGATTGCCTGTGATTAGTAGAAGAATGAAACTCTGAATCTACCATCAAGGAAGAGGTCCATGAGTCCAGAATTAGGTAGCCTTCCCAGTTGGATTCATGGAATCACTGAAGGACAGAGCACAGAAACAGGACAGAGAGGTCAGAATGGGAGCTGGGTGGAGAACTGAGATGTTAGGGCGTAGTTCATCAATAAATAATAATATATTGTGTGTTTGGGCCCTCCACACTTCATCTGCCACCATTGCATTCATTCTATGCAGTTGCTGTGATGTATGTGGGTTATGCATTCAGCAATCAGGAGATAGACACGTTTGCCAGAAGACTTTGACTTCCGGTGGTGACTCAGATGCAGATGACACGGTTCTTGAGCACCGATTGAAGGAGCCATGGCTTTACCCACTGATCAGTATTTAGTTTGTTCATTTATCAGCTTTTGGGCATCTCCAGCATTTACTGTTCATTCTTAATTGCCTTTGAGATGGTGGTGATGAGGCACCTTCTCAAAGCTTTCAGATAAAGGTGCTCCCACATTGTGCTGTGCACAAAGATCCAAGATTTAGATTCAGACACGATGAGGCAATGGTGACATATTTCAAACTCCGGATAGGGTGGGACTTGTAAGGGAACCTGCAGATGATGGTGTCAGATGCATAAAGCTCTTGACCTTCTTAGTGGTTTGTAGAAAGCCATGAACACTACCTTGCTGTCCCACAGTGACACTTTTTATTTATTATTTTAATGTAATTTATATTAATTTGTTATGCCTGCTCTGTACTGCCACCCCAAAACAACAAATGACTACATAAAAACAAAAAATTCTGCAGATGCTGGAAATCCAGAGTAACACACACAGAATACTGGAAGAGCTCAGCAAGCCAGGCAGCATCTAGGGAGGAGGACATTTCATCAGGACTGGAAAGGAAGGGGGAAGAGGCCAGAATGTGGGGGGAGGGGAAGGAGTACTAGCAGGCGGGTAGGTTGAGGGAGGTGAGATGAAATTAGAAGCTGGGATGTGAGAGGTGGAAGGGGTAAAGGGCTGACAAGAGAAGAATCTGGTAGGAGAGGGCAGTGGATCATGGGAGAAAGAGGAGGAGGAAGGGCATGAGGAAGGGTAAAAGAAGAGCCAGAATGGGGAATGCAGAAAGAGAGAAGGGGAAGGGGAAGGGGAAAAATTTAATGACTAACGTCGATGACAATAAAGCTGATTTTAATTCTGGAGTATGCAAGTATAAAAGTTAATTGTACAGACAATATGTGGGGAGATGGTTAGGGTGACGGATGAAGCACTAGTCAAACGGATTGCTTTGTCCTTGATGGCGCTGAAGTACACGAGTGCATTCATCAGGCAAGTGGAGGAAATTTCTTCAAACTCCTGACTTGTTCCTAGAGTTCTAAGGAGGTGAGTCACCTTCACGGAAAACTTCTCTCAGTCCCTGTACTTAAAGCAAATACCTGCTGATACTGGAAGTCTGTAAAAAAGCAGATAATGCCAGAAACACTTAGCAGCTACAGATCAATGAACGCCCCAGGATCCTTACTGTGGGAAACCCATTGATGGTAATGCAGTTGAACATAAAGGGCAGGTTGCTAGATTCTCTCTCCTTAGAGATGGCCATTGCCTAGTAACTCTGTGCTACATGTATCACTGACATGTGGTAAACAGAGGCTTATAACAGTCTAATAGTAGAGGAGGGGGTGTCATCACTTCCCCAGCTATAGGTTGACTCATTACAGAGCCTTAATGGCCAAGGGTAAGAATGACCTCATTGGCATGCAGAGGGTGAGAAACATTGTCCAGAATTGCCAGGATTTTCTGTAGGGTCCTCCACAACCTCTAGTGTGTCCAGTGTGATTCCTGCAATGGAGCCAGCCTTTCTAATCAGTTTATTGAGCCTGTTGGCATCACCCGTGTTGATGCCATTGCCCCAGCACACCACCGCATAGAAGAATGTGCTGGTGACAACAGACTGGTAGAACACATGAAGGGAGACCTCACGGAGCAGAGGTTGGATATACTGAGCTGTGATCCAGCCATTTGAATGTTTTCCTCCTGACTTCACTCCTCTCAGTTTCACTACAGCACTTTGCCACACATTTAATTTCCATATTGTTGGGTAGATCCTACTGTTGTTCTCAAGCAATGATGTAGTCAAGTTTGATTTCAGTGCACTGAGGGCACTGTTAGTTTTGGTGCATACACTTCCCCTGATGTCCCTCACCGATTTATTCGAATGCACTGTAGAAAGCATCCTATCTGGATGCATCACAGCTTGCTAAGGCAACTGCTCTGCCCTTGACTGCAAGAAATTTAAAAGTTGTGAACGCAATCCAGCACATAATGCAAACCAGCCTCCCCTCCACGGATTCTGTCTGTATTTCCTGCTGCTTCGGGAAAGAAGCCAACATAATAAAGGAGCCCTCACATCCAAGTAATTCCCTCTCCTCTCTCCCATCGAGTAGAAGGTACAAAAGCCTGAAAACACAAACACAGACTCAAGGACAGCATCTATCCTGAAGATTCAAATTGTGGAAAGGAATCTCATACAGCAAAGGATGAAACTTTAAACTCTTGATCTTCCAGTCACGCTGTGCCCCTTACATTTTATTTTTTCTCTACCTGCACTGTACTTTCTCTGCAACGACAACACTATATTTTGCATTTGTTTTCTTTTTACTACCTTGTTGTAATCACTATATGTACGACATGATCTGTCTGGATGGCATGCAAGCAACAACTTTTCACTGTATCTCAGTACATGTGACAATCATTTGCTGATTTATTGAGACACAGGGCCTTCCAGTCCTTCGAGTTGCACTGCTCAGCAATCCCCCAATTTAACCCTAGCCTAATCACCGGACAATTTACACTGACCAATTAACCTACCAACTGGTACGTCTTTGGACTGTGGGAAGAAACTAGAGCACCTAGAGGAAACCGTGTGGTCAAAGGGAGAACGTGCAAACTTCTTACAGGCAGTGGCAAGAATTGAACCCAGGTCGCAGGTACTGAATTGAAATGACTTTATTTCTTGTATCCTTCACATGTATGAGGAGTAAAAATCTTCATGTCTCCGTCTAAATGTGCAACATGCAATCATAGTAATTTATAATAAAATATAATAAATAGAACAGTCAATGTAACATAGAAATACACTCAAATCAGTGTGTTAATCAGTCTGACGGCCTGGTGGAAGAAGTTGTCCTGGAGCCTGTTGGTCCTGGCTTTTATGCTGCGGTACCATTTTGTCAGGCCAAAACATCGACTATACTTTTTTCCATAGATGCTGCCTGGCCCGCTGAGCTCCTCCAGCATTTTGTGTGTGTTGCTCGGATTTTCAGCGTCTGCAGATTTTCTCTCGTTTATGCTGCTGTGTCGCCCCAGTTTATTAAATAATAATAAACCAATGACTAATACCAACATGCCTGCTCCCAAAGAAACCCATCAGTCCCATTCCACAGCTTATTTCTCTATAAGTATTCTCTCTCACATGCTCATTAAGTGTCCCTAACTTTGCTGACGAAGGGTCTCGGCCCAAAGTGCTGACTGTTCATTTCCGATGGATGCTGCCCGACCTGCTGAGTTCCTCCAGCGTGTTGTGCGTGTTGCCCCTAACTTTCTATTACCCATCTACACCAGGGGTAATATATAGTAACCATTTAACCTGCTATCGTAAAAGTCTTTGGTATGTGGGAGGGTAACTGGAGAACAGTGGCGAAACACACACACACAATATGGAAACACCTCACAGAACAGCACTGAAGGTTAGGAACCAACCTGGGATACTGATGTTGTGAGACTGCAGCTCTACCTACTGCACTATTGCCCTGTCCATAGCAGAGTTAAAACATAAAGTTCCAAGCTTTGGTAAATTGCTGATGACATTTTGAGCCATTTAATTGGTTGACAAGAGTTTGCACAAATTGCCAAAGACTTCTCCAATGTAATTTAGGTGGACTTGATGGTATCATGTGGTAAACGAGAAACAAGTGCCCAACTCTAACATTCCTCTCCCTTTAGTATTTCTATTGGGGTCATTAACCAAAGCAAATATATCAGCATCGCAAGCTTAAATAATTGTCTGTTCCTTACGAACGTCAGCATTCACCCACTGTGGAACAAATTAAAGTGACTTGACGTGTGAAACTACCACACAGTCCATCTATTATATGAACTGTGAAACCAAGACCCGCCCTTGACCAAGACCCAGCTCTGTTGCTTTAATCGGTATCGAATAGTTGAGTTACTTTTCAAAAGGCTTAGAATGGTATTGAGGGCAAGGTATCAAGTGAGAAACTACACCACAAAAATCCTACCTTGTTTCAAATTATTATCTCAGCACTCTGCTCAGGGTCACATATCAACCCCTCAAAGAAAATAATTGGAGAGGGTATCTGAGTTTGCTCCATTTTATAATAATATAAGCACAAAACATGCTGAAAGGATTGAAATTCATCTGAAGTTCTGTTGTGTAAACATCACTCTGTTTATTGACTGAGAATGCCTTGATTCCAAACTTGTGTGACCTCTACTGATTACAGCTGGGTTATATTAAGTATTTTAAATACATTTAATTGAAAAATTATAGTTTTATTTGAAAAACACCATAACCCTGAGATTTTCTATGAATCACAGAGCCTCCATCATCTAAACAAAAGCTTAGTGATTTGCAAAAGGCAAGTAGATTATTGCCTGAAAACCTGATCTCGTCGCATTGGAGTGAAGAAAAGAGAACAAAGCCACTTTTCTCAGACATGCTGTGCTAACAGAGAGAATTTGCGGAACACACCAAACGCATTTCTGATTCTTTATTTCTATTGTTTATCACTGATGCTTCCATCATCAAATATCCCCACCATCTGGGCCATGCCACCTTCTCACAGCTAGCATCAGCCAGGGGGTACAGAAACCTGAGGTCCCAGATTTGAGAACAGCTATTTCCCTTCAACCATTCGGTTCTTGAAGTAACCTTATCACTATAACCACTTTAATCACCTTGCTTTACAGTGGACTTATTTTTTTTGATTTAATGGTGTTCTTTATTGTAAAATTTGTTTATAATTTCTGCTTAATTAATGAATGCTGCTGATATGATGCATATGTATATGTATGAGCGTGGAAAGCGGCCAGTGAAGGAGTAGAGCTTTGAGGCTTTGACTTGAGAGATTCTGGCAGTTTTGGCAGTTGGACTGTGCAATCAAGTCTATTAAGATCTGAATAGCTGAGCAGAAAGCAGTTGAATAGACAATCAAGATTTGAATAGCTCAGACCCAGCAGAAAGCAGCTTATTGGGCAATTGAGGTCAGGTGACCAAGCAGTTTGAAAAGCTCAAACAAATAAATATAGCGGTAGCTCAAACAGAGTGGCCAGTGAGTGAGTGGAGCTTTGATAAGAAGAGGCAGAGGATGAGCTTGCTCCCAGTTAGGCTTTACTCCTGAGATGGTGATGTGCTTCTCATGTGAGATGTGACAGGCTTGGGGGATCTCCCCTTTCCTGCAGAGTCACATCTGCCAGAAGTGCATGTGGCTGGGCAATATGGAAGACTGTATAAGGAATCTGGAGCAGCAGCTGGATGACCTTTGACTCATAAGGAGAATGAGATAGTCATAGACAGACAGACATACTTTATTGATCCTGAGGGAAATTCTGTTTTGTTACAGTCGCACAAACCAAGAATAGTGTAGAAATATAGCAATATAAAACCATAAATAATTAAATATTAATACGTAAATAATGCCAAGTGGAAATGAGCTACAGGAACGTAGTTACACCTAGGCTGAATCCAGACCAAATCCAGACCCACCCAGCCAAAACACTTTTTGTCCTCCGGAAGAAGGTTCAGGAGCTTGAAGATTTGTACGGCCAGATTTGGGAACAGCTTCTTTCCAACTGTGATAAGACTGCTGAACGGATCCTGACCCGGATCTGGGCCGTACCTTCCAAATATCCAGACTTGACTTGCACTACATTACTTTCCCTTTTCTATTTTCTAATTATGATCTATAATTTAAATTTTTATTATATTTATTTTGATTTGTACTTCAGGGAGCGCAAAGTGCAGAATCAAATATCACTGAAATGATTGTATCTAGTATCAATTTTTTGGTGACAATAAAGTAAAGTAAAGTTGGGTGACAGTCAGAGTGGGGAAAGCGAATGTGAGTAGACAGGTAGTGCAGAGCACCCCTGTAGCTATTCCCCTGAATAATAAGTTTACTGTCCTGGACTGACCAGGGGTAATAAACAGTAATAGACCATAAATAATAGGTGCAGGAGTAGGCCATTCGGCCCTTTGAGCCAGCACCACCATTCAATGTGATCATGGCTAATCATCCACAATCAGTACCCCATTCCTGCCTTCTCCCCATATCCCTTGACTCCGCTATCTTTAAGAGATCTGTCTAAATCTTTCTCGAAAGCATCCAGAGAACTGGCCTCCACTGTCTTCTGAAGCAGAGCGTTCCATAAATCCACAACTTTCTGGGTGAAAAAGATTTTCCTCAACTCCGTTCTAAATGGCCTACCCCTTATTCTTAAATTACGGCCTCTGGTTCTGGACTCCCCCAACATCGGGAATATGTTTCCTTCCTCTAGCATGTCCAATCCCTTAATAATCTTATATGTTTCAATCACATCCCCTCTCATCCTTCTAAATTCTGGTGTATACAAGACCAGTTGCTCCAATCTTGCAACATATGACAGTCCTGCCATCCCAGGAATTAACCTCGTGAACCTATGCTGCACTCTCTCAATAGCAAGAATGTCCTTCCTCAAATTTGGAGACCAAAACTGAACACAACACCCCAGGTGGGGTCTCACCAGGGCCCTGTACAACTGCAGAAGGACCTCTTTGCTCCTATACTCAACTCCCCTTGTTATGAAGGCCAACATGCCATTAGCTTTCTTCACTGCCTGCTGTACCTGCAAGCTTAATTTCAGTGACTGATGAACAAGGACACCTAGATCTCATTGTACTTCTCCTTTTCCTAACTTGACACCATTCAGGTAGTAATCTGCCCTCCTGTTCGTGCCATCAAAGTGGATAACCTCACATTTACTTACATTAAACTGTATCTGCCATGCATCTGCCCATTCACTCAACCTGTCCAAGTCACCCTGCATTCTCATAACATCCTCTTCATATTTCACACTGCCAGCCAGCTTTATGTCATCTGCAAATTTGCTCATGTTACTTTTAATCCCTTCATCTAAATCATTAATGTATATTGTAAATAGCTGCAGTCCCAGCACCGAGCCTTGCGGTACCCCAATAGTCACTGCCTGCCATTCTGAAAGGGACCCGTTAATCCCTACTCTTTGTTTCTTGTCTGCCAACCAATTTTCTATCCATGTTAGTACCCTACCCCCAATACCATGAGCTCTAATTTTGCCCACTAATCTCCTATGTGGGACCTTATCAAAGGCTTTCTGAAAGTCCAGGTACACTATATCCATTGGCTCTCCCTTGTCCATTTTTATAGTTACATCCTCAAAAAATTCCAGAAGATTAGTCAAGCATGATTTCCCCTTCGTAAATCCATGCTGACTCGGACCGATCCTGTTACTGCTATCCAAATGTGCCGCTTTTTCATCTTTTATAATTGACTCCAACATCTTCCCCACCACTGATGTCAGGCTAACTGGTCTATAATTCTCTGTTTTCTCTCTCCCTCCTTTCTTAAAAAGTGGGATAACATTAGCTACCCTCCAATCCTCAGGAACTGATCCCGAAACGTCGACAGCGCTTCTCCCTATAGATGCTGCCTGGCCTGCTGCATTCCACCAGCATTTTGTGTGTGTTGCTAAATCTATAGAACATTGGAAAATGATTACCAATGCATCCACGATTTCTAGAGCCACCTCCTTAAATACCCTGGTATGCAGACCATCAGACCCTAGGGATTTATCAGCCTTCAGTCCCATCAGTCAGGGTGAGCCACGGTGGCAGGGCCTCTGGCACTGAGTCTGACCCTGTAGTGCAGAAGGATGGGACGGAGAAGAGGAGAGCTGTCGTCACTGGAGACTCTATATAGTCAGGGGAGCAGACAGGAGATTTCGTGGACATGAGAAGGACACCTGCATGGTTTGATCCCTCCGAAGTGCCAGCGTCCAGGATGTCTCTGACCCGGTACACAACATCTTGCTACGAGAGGGAAAGCAACCAGAAGTCGTGATATATGTTGGTACCAACGACATAGGCAGGAAGAGGGGTGAGGTCCTGAAGTGTGAGTTTCAGGAACTAGGCAGAAGGCTGAAGAACAGGACCTCAAGGGTGGCATTCTCAGGATTGCTGTCAGTGCTACATGATAGTGATGGTAAGAATTGGAGGAGGTGGCAGTTGAATGAGTGTCTGAGGAGTTGGTGCAGGGGGCAGGGTTTTAGATTTTTCAATCATTGGGATCTCTTCTGGGGAAGGTGGGACCTGTACAGATTGGATGGGTTGTACCTGAACTCGAGGGGGAGCAATATCCTTGCAGGTAGGTTTGCTAGCATGGTTCGGGAGGGTTTAAACTAATTTGCAAGGGGAATGGGACCTGGAGTGATAGAGCAGTGAAGAAATGCATGGAGTAAAGCCAGATCTAACATATAGAGAGGCTTTGAGGAAAGAGAATCAGAATAAAGGGTGTAAAGGTAGTAAGGTAGAAAGGCTAAAGTGTGTGTACTTCAATGCAAGAAGCATCAGGAACAAATGTGATGAACTGAGAGCATGGAATTATGATGTAGTGGCCATTACAGAGACTTGGCTGGCACCAGGGCAGGAATGGATTCTCAATATTCCTGGATTTCAGTGCTTTAAAAGCGATGGGGAGGGAGGGGAGGAGGGGTGGCATTACTGGTCAGGGATACTATTACAGCTACAAAAGGGTGGGTAATGTAGCAGGATCCTCTTTTGTCAGTGTGGGTAGGTCAGGAATAGGAAGGGAGCAGTTACTCTATTGGGAGTATTCTATAAGCTCACTGGTAGCAGCAGATAATCTGATGAGCAGATTGGGAGGCAGATTTTGGAAAGGTGCAAAAATAACAGGGTTGTTATCATGGGTGACTTTAACTTCCCTAATATTGATTGGCACCTGATTAGTTTAGACGGGCAGAGTTTGTTAAGTGTGTCCAGGACGGATTCCTGTCACAGTATGTTGACAGGCCAACTGGGGGAATGCCATACTAGTTCTAGTATTAGGTACGGACCAGATCAGGTCACAGATCTGTCAGTGGGTGAGCATCTGGGGGACAGTGATCACCGCTCCCTGGCCTTTAGCATTATCATGGAAAAGGATAGAATCAGAGAGGACAGGACATTTTTTTTAATTGGGGAAGGGCAAATTATGAGGCTAGAACTTGTGGGTGTGAATTGGGATGATGTTTTTGCAGCGAAATGTACTACGGACATGTGGTCGATGTTTAAGGATCTCTTGCAGGGATAAATTTGTCTCGGTGAGGAAGATAAAGAATGGTAGGGTGAAAGAACCAGGTGACAAGTGAAGTGGAAAATCTAGTCAGGTGGAAGAAGGCAGCATACATGAGGTTTAGGAAGCAAGGATCAGATGGGTCTATTGAGGAATATAGGGTAGCAAGAAAGGAGCTTAAGAAGGAGCTGAGGAGAGCAAGAAGGGGGCATGAGAAGGCCTTGGCGAGTAGGGTAAAGGAAAACCCCAAGACATTCTTCAATTATGTGAAGAACAAAAGGATGACAGGAGTGAAGGTAGAACCATTTAGAGATAAAGGTGGGAAGATGTGCCTGGAGGCTGTGGAAGGGAGCGAGGTCCTCAATGAATACTTCTCTTTGTTATTCACCAATGAGAGGGAACTTGATGACAGTGAGGACAATATGAGTGAGGTTGATGTTCTGGAGCATGTTGATATTAAGGGAGAGGAGGTGTTGGAGTTGTTAAAATACATTAGGACGGCTAAGTCCCCGGGGCTTGACGGAATATTCCCCAGGCTGCTCCATGAGGCAAGGGAAGAGATTTCTGAGCCTCTGGCTAGAATCTTTATGTCCTCATTGTCCATGGGAATGGTACCGGAGGATTGGAGGTAGGCGAATGTTGTCCCCTTGTTCAAAAAAGGTAGTAGGGATAGTCTGGGTAATTATAGACCAGTGAGCCTTACATCTGTGGTGGGAAAGCTGTTGGAAAAGATTCTTAGAGATAGGATCTATGGGCATTTAGAGAATCATGGTCTGATCAGGGACAGTCAGCATGGCTTTGTGAAGGGCAGATTGTGTCTAACAAGACTGATAGAGTTATTTGAGGAGGTGACCAGGCATATAGATGAGGGTAGTGCAGTGGATGTGATCTACATGGATTTTAGTAAGGCATTTGACAAGGTTCCACACTGTAGGCTTATTCAGAAAGTCAGAAGGCATGGGATCCAGGGAAGTTTGGCCAGGTGGATTCAGAATTGGCTTGCCTGCAGAAAGCAGAGGGTCATTGTGGAGGGAGTACATTTGGATTGGAGGTTTGTGACTAGTGGTGTCCCACAAGGATTGGTTCTGGGACCTGTACTTTTTGTGATTTTTATTAACGTCCTGGATGTGGGGGTAGTAGAGTGGGTTGGCAAGTTTTCAGACGACACAAAGGTTGGTGGTGTTGTTGATAGTGTAGAGGATTGTCAAAAATTGCAGAGAGACATTGATAGGATGCAGAAGTGGGCTGAGAATTGGCAGATGGAGTTCAACCCGGAGAAATGTGAGGTGGTACACTTTGAAAGGACAAACTCCAAGGGAGAGTACAAGTAAATGACAGCATATTTGGTAGTGTGGAGGAGCAGAGGGATCTGGGGGTACATGTCCACAAATCCCTGAAAGTTACCTCACAGGTAGATAGAGTAGTTAAGAAAGCTTATGGGTGTTAGCTTTCATAAATCATGGGATAGAGTTTAAGAGTCACGAGGTAATGATGCAGCTCTATAAAACTCTGGTTAGGCTACACTTGGAGTACTGTGTCCAGTTCTGGTTGCCTCAGTATAGGAAGGATATGGAAGCATTGGAAAGGGTACAGAGGAGATTTACCAGGATGCTGTCTAGTTTAGAGAGTATGCATTATGATCAGAGATTAAGGGAGCTAGGGCTTTACTCTTTGGAGAGAAGGAGGATGAGAGGAGACATGATAGAGGTATACAAAATGTTTTGTTTTTTTTTTAAATTTTTTAATTAGTTTTTCAAAACATTTTACAAAGTTAAAAACCCCAAATCCCAGTGAGGAGCATTAATACAGAGCAAGGTTAAGCATACAATAACAATATGCTACAAAGGAAGAGAATTTAACAAAAAAGCACCTAAATTAAAGACAAGTGAGCTTAGTGTCCTCCCCAAACCCCACAACACAAGAAAAAAAACAACAATTCCAGACCAACCACCACACAATATAGAGAGTATAAGTCCGGACAGTCAATCTCCCAGACTGTGAATACACTTAGCAACAGAGGATAGTAATGCCTACTACCAGAAAAAAAAAGGGAGCTGAAAGCAAGGGACCGAAAAGAAAAAAAAACCCTAGTCAAGAGGCAGGTTATGAAAGTACTCGATAAAAGGCCCCCAGACCTTATGGAACTTTAAATCTGAATTGAGAACTGAATAATGAATTTTTTCGAGGTCCAAGCAGGCCATAATGTCGTTAAGCCATTGCGCATGAGTGGGTGGGGCAACATCTCTCCATCTAAGGAGGATCAAGCGTCTCGCCAGGAGAGAGGCAAAGGATAGTATTCGGCATTTGGTCGGACCCAGACATAAATCTGTCTCGCCCCAAAAACCGAACAGAGCAATTAAGGGGTTAGGTTCTAGGTGCTGATTCAGAATACCCGATAGTGTAGTGAAGACATCTTTCCAGAATTTCTCCAAGCTAGGACAGAACCAGTACATATGGATGAGAGAGGCCACGCCCCTGTTGCATTTATCACAGAGCGGACTAATGCCAGGGTAGAATCGAGATAGTTTAGATTTAGACATATGGGCTCTATGAACAATCTTAAACTGTAAGAGACAATGGCGAGCACAAAGAGAGGTTGAGTTAACCGATTTGAGAACTGAGTCCCAGCTCCCCTCGGATAAGGAGATATTTAAATCCTGCTCCCAGGCCATTTTAATTTTATCCACAGGGGCCCGTCGTAAGGCTGCTAGTTTATCTTGGATAATTGGAATTAAACCTTTACCTAGTGGATTAATGGAGAGAAATAGGTCCATAGCATTTTTGGCAGGCATTTCAGGAAAGTTAGGAATTAAAGGAGCAGTAAAGTGTCGGATTTGGAGATATCTGAAAAAGTGAGCGTTAGGCAGGTTGAACTTAACAGAGAGCTGTTGAAAAGAAGCGAAGCGGTTATCAATGAAGAGATCTTCAAAATGTCTAATGCCCTTCCTGTACCAAACATGGAATGCTGAATCGAACGTGGTAGGTAAAAAAAGGTGATTGTGTGCGACAGGGCTAGAAATGGAAAACCCTTGGAAACCATAGCATTTCCTGAACTGAGCCCATATACGCAAAGTGTGTCTAACCAGAGGATTAGCTATTGATCTGGGCAGACTGCTAGGGAGTGCAGAGCCAAGAAGTGCAGATATAGATAATTCTTTAGTGGAGCTCAACTCCATTGCCACCCAGTTAGGGCACTCAGGTTGACCGTGGAAGAAAGACCAGAAGGCAGCACAACGTATATTAGCTGCCCAGTAATATAAGCGAAAGTTAGGTAAAGCCATGCCACCCTCTTTTTTCGATTTTTGGAGGTGGATTTTATTAATTCTAGAGCGCTTATTCTGCCACAGATATGACAAAATAATAGAGTCTAAGGAATCAAAAAAGGATTTAGGAATAAAAATTGGGATAGATTGAAATAAGTATAAAAATTTGGGGAGAACATACATTTTGACAACATTGATACGACCTACCAAGGACATAGATAGAGGTGACCATTGTACCAGATTCTGTTTTGTAGCATATGAAAGATTGACAAAGTTTTCACAAAAGAGATCTTTAAACTTCCTTGTGACTGTAATTCCAAGATAAGTAAATTGATTATGGACTACTTTAAAAGGGTGATCACGAAATATTAGTTCTTGTGCTTCTTTATTAATTGGGAAAAGTTAGGTATACAAAATGTTAAAAGGAATAGATGGAGTGGACAGCCAGCACCTCTTCCCCAGGGTACCACTGCTCAATACAAGAGGACATGGCTTTAAGGTAAGGGGTGGGAAGTTCAAGGGGGATATTAGAGGAAGGTTTTTTACTCAGAGTCAGTGGTGAAGGCAGGTACACTAGTGAAATTTAAGAGACTATTAGACAGGTATATGGAGGAATTTAAGGTGGGGGGGATATAGCAGAGGCAGGGTTTAAGGGTCAGCACAACATTGTGGGCCGAAGGGTCTGTACTGTGCTGTACTATTCTATGTTCTTTGTACATGCATACTTTGACAATAAAACTGAACCTTTGATGCTTTGTAACACACATGCCTGAATGCTTGGATTTCCAGCATCTGCAGATCTTGTTTGTGCTTCGATGCTGTGCGTCTGTGATACTGCTGCAAGAAGTTTTAAATGTCACCTTTGCATAAATATATTTGTGCATATGACAATAAACCAGATTTTGATTTTGCCTTTGAAACACTAATGATCCCTGGATAGCAGCCTTGAGAAAAAGATGGTAGAATATGAATACAATGTAATTGCTTCTGCTGTCTTATTAGGACTGCAGTTCTGAATTATTGGGACAGAAACACTGAGGGGCGCACGATATATCTCCACATCTCAGTCAGCAACTTGGAGGTGGTGTTGCCCTGATAACAGTGCGGCTTTCACCTTTCCTGATGGTGGAAAGTGCTCTTGAATAATTCCTATTGAGCTGCTGTCACATGTTAGCAACTGTCAGCTAAACTGCCTAGCACTCCAAATTCTCATCTCAATTTTTGAGAAATGTCCATGCACGGAGTTTCCCCTGAGAACGCGTGTCTTTCCCCCAAATACTCTGGTTTCATGGAGTTGTACAGCACAGAAACAGTTTATCATGTTCATGCAGACCTTTATACCCATCTGTACTAATTTTAATTGCATTTATGAGTTCTGGTGCCAGGTGGGACTGCCAACATCCCAAAAGCATGTAGTTTTGTGGGTTAGTTGGCTGCTGTAGATTGCCTCTGGTGTATAGACGAGGGGCAGATCTGGGAGGAATGTGGTGAATATAGAAAGGAATTAGTGTCACGTAAATAATTGATCATGTTCATTCAGTTAAATTTATTTATTTATTGAAATACAGTGCGGAATAGGCCCCTCAAGGCGCGCTGCCCAGCGATTCCCTAATTTTAATCCTAGCCTAATCACGGATCAATTTCCAATGACCAATTAACCTACCAGCTGCTGCATCTTTGGACTGTGGGTGGAAACCCACACAGTCACGGGGGAACGTACGAACTCCTTACAGGCAGCGACAAGATTGAAGGCTTAGTTTGGTAGATGAACCTTAAATGTAACAGATTGAACATGAACCCAGAGAAATAGGCTAAAGGCATTAACAATGTAATCCCAACAATTGTGGAACAATACTATGTATATCCATTATTTTGATATTAATAAAAAGATTGAAAAAGAATGAAAGAAAACCGATGACTTGGAATGGGCTTGTTGAACAGGAGGGCCTGTTGCTATGCTGGGTGACTCTGTGAAATCTTGTAGATAATGAATCCTGGCTGGTTTCTCTGAACTGAATGCATTGTGAAACCCCAGTATTCTCACAGCTACATCCATGCAAAGGGTGAGATTTGCATCAAACAAGGATCTTCAAACATGATGGATGGGTTAAGAGTCAATCACAGCTTTGATCCTGCAATGCACGTGGAAGTCCATCATATGAAGGACAATGTATGAACTTTCTCACCACTTCCATTTTCTTCTTTATACTGTCCTTTTCTCTGTGCCACTCTCAACTCTGCTGCAGGAGTTCATAAGAAATAGGAGCAGGAGGAGTCCATCTGGCCCGTAGAGCCCGCTCCACCATTCAATAAGATCATGGCTGATCTGGCCATGGACTCATCTCCACCTATCTGCCTTTTCCCCATAACCCTTAATTCTCCTGCTATGCTAAAACCTATCTAACCTTGTCTTAAATATATTTATTGAGGTAGCCTCCACTGCATCATTGGGCAGAGAATTCTACAGATTCACCACCCTCTGGGAAAAGCAGTTCCACCTCATCTCCATGTTAAATCTACTCCCTTGAATCTTGACGCTCTGTCCCCTAGTTCTGGTCTCACCTACCAGTGGAAACAACTTTCCTGCTTCTGTCTTATCTACCTCTTTCATAATTTTATATGCTTCTATAAGATTTCCTCTCATTCTTCTGAATTCCAGTGAGTACAGCCCCAGGTGACTCAATCACTCCTCATAATCTAATCCCCTCATCTCTGGAATCAACCTGGTGAACTTCCTCGGCATCATCTCCAAAGCCAGTATATCCTTCCTCAAGTAAGGAGACCAGATCTGCACACAGTACTCCAGGTGCAGCCTCACCAGTACCCTGTACAGTTGCAGTAAAACCTCCCTGGTTTTAAATTCAATCCCTCTAGCAATGGTCAAATATCCTATTTGCTTTTTAATACCCTGCTGAACCTGCAAACCAACCTTTTGTGATTCATGCACAAGCACTCCCAAGCCCCTCTGCACAACAGTATGCTGCAATATTTTTACCATTTAAATAATAATCTGCTCTTCCAATTTATGACCTTGCATTTACCAACATTGTACTCCATCTGCCAGACCCTTGCCCACTCACTTAACCTATCTATATCTCTCTGCAGTCTCTCCACATCTTCTTCACAATTTGCTTTTCCACTCAATTTAGTATCATCAGCAAACTTAGATGCACAACAGTCCCCTCTTCTAGATCATTAATTTATTTTGTGAACAGTTGCAGGCCCAGCACCAACCCCTGTGGCACACCGCTCACCTTTGATTGCCAACCAGAGTAAAACCCATGTATCCCAGCTCTCTGCTTTCGATTAGTTAACCAATCCTTTATCCATGCTAATTCATCACCCCCAACTCTAAGCATCCTCATCTTCTGGATAATTCTTTTATGCGGCACCTTATCGAACACCTTCTGGAAATCCAAGTAAATAATGTCCACCTGTTCCCCTCTATCTACTGAGCTCATTATATCCTCAAAGACCTCCAGTGTTTGTTAAACAGGACCTGTCTTTGCTGAATCCATGCTGCATCTGCCTGATGGATCCATTTCTTTCCAGATACTTTGCTATTTCTTCTTTAATGATAACTTCAAGCATTTTCCAAACTACAAATATTAAACTAACTGGCCTATAGTTACCTGCCTTTTGCCTACATCCTTTTTTGAACAGGGGCATGACATTCTCCATCTTCCAATCCGCTGGGACCTGCCCAGAGCCCAGAGAATTTTGGTAAATTATCACCAAAGCCTCTACTATAACTTCTGCTATTTCTTTCAGTACCCTGAGATTCATTCCATCAGGACCAGGGGACTTGTCTATCTTCAGGCCCACAAGTTTGCTCAGCACTACCTCTTTATTGATAGCTATTGTATTGAGGTCCTCACCTCCCTTCGTATCCATTACATCTCTCTTTGGCATGTTAGACGTGTCCTCCACCATGACTGACACAAAATAGTCATTCAAAGCTTCTGCCATTTCCTCATTACCCAGTATCAATTTCTCCTTTCTCATCCTCTAAGGGACCTACATTCACTTTAGCCACCCGTTTCCACTTTATATAAATATTAAAAACTCCTACTATCCGTTTTTATATTTTGTGCTAGTTTATTTTCATAATTTAGCTTCCCTTTCTTTATTGGTTGCTTGGTGGTTCTTTGTTGCTTTTTAAAGTTTTCCCAATCTTCTGAAACAACCTGAAAACGTGATTAATTCTTTTCTTCCCGCAGATGTTGTTCAACATGATGAGTTCCTCCAGCAGATTGTTTATTGCTCTAGATTCCCGCATCTGCAGTCTCTTAAGACCTCTTAATGAATAAGCTGATTACATAAGATCTTGTCATCCAGCTGTGTTACAGATTGACATGGTTGGCTTCAATTCCAGTCAATTTGTGAAAGGAGATCAAATGCACTGCAGATGCAGAAAATCTGAAATGAAACCAGGAAATGCTCGAAACACTCAGCAGAGTGGGCAGTATCTGTGGAAAGAGAAACAGCATAAATGTTTCAGGTTGAAAACTGCATTATAAAGAACCTCTTTGACCTGAACGTGAACTGTTTTATATCTCCACTCCCTGACCTGCTGAGTGCTGCAATCACTTCTTGGCTTTACTTCGGAGATGTAATTCACATTGGATTTGACAAAGTAATTTCTGGCTTTGTGACATGAGGAAAGGGAAAACATAGTGAAGGTGGATATTGTCCTGATGATCTCCTGCAGTGATGGCTCAGAATTAGAAATATTGGCCTCCAGTGATGACCATATTTCTCTTTTGTGTCAACAATTTTTGACCAGCATTTTACCTGGGCAAAACACACAAAATGCTGGAAGAACTCAGCAGGCCAGGCAGCATCTATGGAAAAAAGTAAACAGTCGATGTTTCAGGTCAAAACCCTTCATCAGGACTGCCTGAGAGGTCTCAGCCGGAAATGTCAACTGTTTACTCTTTTCCATAGATGCTACCTGACCTGCTGAGTTCCTTCAGCATTTTGTATTTTACCTTGGATTTCTAGCATCTGCAAATTTTCTTGCATTAGCATTTTACATGGACCTTTTCATATACCTTCTTCAAGACACGTGATCTGTTGCCAGGAGGTACATGCAGTGGAATGCAGGCAGGGATGGTAGGCAATCAAACGGACCAATTTGTCACTGGCTTAAGCATTTTAGGAAAACCTCCTTAAGTCATGCAGAACCATCCTTCAGAGAAGTGGGGCCTCTGTAATGAAAAGAAACTCAGTGAAGTTGTCTGTGTGAGGCGATCCAGATCCATGCTGCATCAGTTTAACCAAAGATTCTTCTTTAACAGCTTCCATATTGTTTTACATCCTTGCTACAGCATATCATTAGCACGTCAAATGTAATTGGTGTATTTTTCATCCTGACCAAAAGCTGAAATAGTACAATCAATATATTAAACCTGAAACTGAACACTCACAATAATATTGCAATTAATCTGAGGAAACCAGGAATTTAGAACCCAGAGCTGCAAAAATTTTCATTGCTTGACTCTGCACTTCTTTCTACTGCACATATGCCTAAATGAATGCCCTGCAAATAATTATGAAACTTGGACTAAAATACTTCAGAAAATATGCTGTGATGGTTCAGAGCCAGAACCATATGCTATAAAGGAACTTGCAAATTTCTGCAGCTCAAGTAGTGTGGCTGGAAGCTTTTACTGGTGCAGCAATCAAAGGTGGTTGTCATCTCCTTAAGGTGTATGCTCACAGTGGAATACTTGTGGAGGAGGGAAAGGCTCCAGGGGAGAGAGAGAGAGAGAGAGAGAGGCCTCCATGTTTAACTCAGAGGGACATCGAAGTCTCGGTAACTGAGACAATAAGTAACCAAACCTAAAGAGGCTCTGATTGCAATGGGATCCAAGAGAGGCCACCAATGAAAAAAGCATGGCCAGAGATGACACAAGGAGTCTACATGGGCGTGAATCCTCCCAGTAATGCAGCAGACCCAGAGGAAATTTTATGATCTCTCAGGATATATCAAGGCGAGCTTATTATCAATGGAAATAATGCACTATCATTCTGACACTAATGGTTCATACTGGAACTTTATACACTACCTCACATTTGACATTCATTCCTTGGTAAACCTGAAGTATCCTAAGATAGGATATTGAAAAAAAATACTCAATGTCCCTCAATGCATCCACTTGGAGTTTAACAGCAAGTGGTAGGAGAGAGGTCACCCTGCACATGTAATGCCCCTACCTCTGCAGGAGATTGCCCTGCATCTTATGAGTAGAAGGACTATTAAGTCCTAACTACCTCTGCATTGAGGACAAAAAGCTTCTGAGCATTGTGATCATATCTGCTTTGACTATCTTAAAACCTAGGAGGGTTTCAGATACAGCTTAAAGGTAAAATTATTTTCTGTTTTGTCTTTACACTGTGTTGGGATTAGCCCTTCCCAGAAGAGAAGATGGAATAGGAAAGAGAACAGGAGTGTGGTGAAAGGGATGTTGACAATGTTCACAGTGCACATTACATCTGATAGTCCAGAGAACCTCCTCAGGAAATGGAACTGTAAGGGATGGGCAGATAAAGTTAGTGAGATAAATTTCACAAGGAGATACAACTTCAGTATTGGGGAATATGATGCAGGAGATCCAATAGGTTTCAATAGGGGCATTTAGTGTCTGAGAAATGTATACAATGCACATCCTGAAATTCTTTTTCTTCACAACCATCCACGAAAACAAAGGAGTGCCCCAAAGAATGAATGACAGTTAAAACGCTGGAACCCCAAAGCACTCCCCCAACTCCCCCTCCCACACACAAACAGCAGCAGGGCAACGACCACCCTACTCACCCCCACCAGCAAAAAAGCATCGGCACCCTCCACCGAGCACTCAAACGTGCAGCAAAGCATCAATAAAGACACAAACTTGCAGTACCCCAAAAACTACTCATTCACCTGATAATACGACATGCCACGGGCTCGTGAGGGAATCCATTTCCAAGCTCTTCCAGGATCTAATGAGACCCAGGAAGTCATATGATCTTGCTGCTTTTATGCAGTCTCTCCTGACAGAAGCAACCAGGTAGAAGTCTGCCCTCTACCACAGAGCTTGAAGCTCAGAAGCAATGTGTCACCAGCAAGCAGATGGTGCCCTCAATGTGCAAAGGATTGTTTCCACTGGGCAGCTTGTGGTTCCACAGAAGCAAAGGAATTCATGAGGAAGGTGTTGCCTTGCGCAAGCAGAGTGATGGCCACTTGTAAGCGGAACACAGTCCTACAGAAAGAGAGGAACGGCACAAGCGAATGCATCTCTCACCTGCCTTGACTGCACACGATGCTGAGGGAGGGCTGCCAGTGGTATCACAACTGTGACTTCTATGGAATGGGTATTGCGACTCAATGCAGAAGAAAGCATTCGCCGTCATTTCCAGCACACTCTGTAAAATCTGAAAGATGATTGAGCATTGTGTGACCTGTCAGATTTCCCAATAATTTCAAGATGATGCCAAGCTGCAGTCTCCATCGAGACTGTGGCTCAGACTTAGTTGATTGTGGGGCCGGAGAGGGGAGTTGGCAGTCAGGTTGGAGTTCAGAGACAGCGGAATTGGGGATGTTGGAGGTCAGATTAAAGTATAGGGACAGGGATATGGAGGAATTAGAGGTCAGGCTTGAGGAGGCACAAGGGGCAGTCAGTTGGTGTGTCCGAAGTTTGAGCCTGGATTTCAGGATCCCATCATTGGCTAGTCCAGGAGTCGGTACTGAAGATCAGATCCCGAAAGTTGATTGGAAGTCTGGATGTGGTTACTCAATGGCTGGAGGCTTTTCCTGGAGACGGACTGTCTGTGCGTGTAGGTGGATGGGAGGGAGGACAGGGTCTTATTTTGCTGTTGTTGTTTTGTTGCTGCTTGTGTTTTTTTTGTTGTGTCATGCCTTGTTCTACCAAGTATTTTTGGCATACAATACTGGCGCCAAATTGTGTGGCTACACTTGCGGGATGCCCCCAGCATATCCCTAGATTGTGCTGCTTGTTAATACAAATGATGCATATCACTGAATGTTTTGATGCACATGATAAGCAAATCTGAATCTGAGCATTGCTTTCATTGACACCATTAAAAGAAAGCACGAGTCACACAGTGAGTGTTTTAACAAAGCAACAAATTACAATCAAAAGTCCCACTTTATAATGGCAAGGTGGAATCATGTCACGTGCAACCTTCAATGTCATTGGTTTATGAAGGATTCCAGGAAAATGTTAGTACTAACATGAAACGTACACAGATGTAACATGGATTCGTCTGCAAGTTGGGTTACAATCTAAATAGTATTTATGTGGAATTTGTACACAAAAATAAATGGCAATGAGCGCAATTAGAGTAGAATGGAGAATTTCGCAAGGGTTCTGTCTAGTGGGTACTGCTGGCCATTATGGGTGGACTGTCCACTGTCAGTAGGTGTCTAATCCTATTGCTAGGAGGCTTGGTGTTTCAGATAAAATTCACCAAAAAATGTGGCACAAGAGAGCTTTTGTAGGCCATAGATTTTATATTGCTGTCAATAATCGCAAGAAATTGCAGAGAGTTGTGGACCCAGCTCAGCATCACGGAAACCAGCCTCTCACCCATGGACTCTGGAAGTACTTTCCACTGCCGCTGTACAGCAGCCAGCATAATCGAAGACCCCTCCCATCCGGACATTCTCTCTTCTCCCCTCTTCTGTTGAGCAGAAGAAACAAATACCTGAAAGCACGTATCACCAGGCTGAAGGACTGTTAAAAGACTATTAAATGGTTCCCTAGTATGATAAAATGTTTTCTTGACCTCGCAATCTACCTCATTATGATCTGGAACTTTCTCTGTTGCTTTCGCATTCTATTCAAAGATAAAGCTAATCTCTGAACAGGTCACAACTGGACTTTGACTTTACAGTCTACCTCGTTATGATCTGACAGTGCACTGCACTTCCTCTTCTGAAAGTTTACACTTTATTCTGCATTGTTATGATCTACCTTAATGCAACCTGATGTGTATGAGCAGTATGCAAGACAAGCTTTACACTGTATTTTGGTACATGTGACAATAATAACCCAATTCTAATTCCAGTTCACACCAACTTGCGTTTAAGCTTCACATGAGTCTTTGTCCATTCTGTTTTTTAATCCAACAGTATCAATATACCCTTCATTCCGTTCTCCCTTCTTCACATTCCCTTTATTTTTTTAATGGAGCCAACATGTGTTTAAATTACTTCATGTGGTGGTGAATTCCAAATCTACTGAATTCCTTTCCAGATTTATTAGTGATGATCTTATGCTTATGGTCTCTATACTGGGGGGAAATCTAAATCGAAATCTATTGAAACTAGAAAACTGATTTAGCCGTGGGCTTAAACCATGGCTGTTAATCCCTTATGAGTAAGCAAAACATTAGAAAAATAGGGCTGTGTGAAATCAATACCAGAACAAAAAAAAACAAAGTTTCAGTGCCTTAATTATTCTGGTTATTAATATACACATATGTATGATTTCCAAAACCTCAATGAATAACCTTTTTGTGGTAACCAATTGTAAATATGACTTACTTTTCAAGTTATGCTCATGAGCTCCTCCTACACTGGTACAGACTGAGAGTTTTGTGGTCAAGCATTCAAGCAATATTAATTTCACATGGGCATCTCACTGGAGTTTGATGTGGCTGCATTTTCGTTATGGCACTGGCTAAAATTTGCTTGTGTGCAGTCTTTGGAGGTTTTACTATTCTTATTCAACAAATTTTCTTCAAATGAACGGATAAGACCAGAGAGTGGTCTTTCTCTTGATGGTGGGGAGAGTTTGCTACTGATTCTTGAGTTGGAGAATCTCGGAATAAAAAGCGTTGTGGCAGATTAAAATGTAACATCATAACAGCGGCTATTTGTTAGTCTTCCCTTTCGCTGTGAAATGGATGACACCTCCCTGTCACTTGCTAGTGAGGGAGAGGGCCTGTGGCATGTCGAACAGTCAAGTAAACAATAGTTTTTGTTGACTGCAGATCATGGTCTGTCTTTGGGGGCTTTGCTGTTGCTTGGTGGGCAGTGGGCTCTGATGTTTTCTGCTGTAATTGGTAAGAGGGAGAGGAGGAGGTTGATGTAATGCAGTTGCTTGTGTGGGGGGGGGGGGTGGAGAGGGGGCTTTGGAGTTCCAATATTTTTCTGTGGTTCATTCTTTAGGAATTTCTTCTGCTTTCATGGATGTCTGCAAAAAGTAAACATTTCTGGTTGTATACTGTATACATTCCCTGATATTAAAATGAAACCATTTGAATTCATTTGATGAAATAACATTGAAACTAACAAATTCTTGCAGAAAGTAAAATTAACATTTTTTTCCTACAATTAACAAGCCATGTACCTTGGAAGCATTTGAATAAGTGAACCTTACATGCACAATATTACTTGTTTTTGTGAAGTATGTATTGTTATTTGATTGCAATATTTATTGACCCATAAGATGAAAGTCCACTGTTGTGACCAATGATTTTGATATGTACTGGATGTCTTTCAGTCAAGGTGGATGGAATTGCTGGGAATCTTGCAGTACAGAAAGAGACAACTGGTCAATTGTTCTACAGCAGTGTCTATTCTCATCCTATGCCTCCTCACATGATTGTCCACCTACCACTGCCTATGCATACTTCTATCTCTTCCTCTCTCAGTTATTAGCTAATTGCAGCAAGTACATTGGAGTTTAGCATGTAAAATTAAAGTGTAGGAGTCTGGCAACAAGGTGCTGACATGGACAGAAACTTGGTTGGTCAATAGGAATAGGAACTAGCAGTGACTAGTGGGGTACAACAGATATAGAACCCTAACTATTCATGATAAAGAATATATTAATGACTTGACAAGTGGAGTCAAGTGGAACGTATCCAGTTTTGTAAATGACATAGAACAGGGCAGCATAGTGAGTTTGAGGAGAAAGAGTAAATTAGGACAAAGGTTGAGGGTGTGGTTAGTTACACAACATCTGTAGTATGATGTGGGTAAATGTGGGGTATTTCATTTTGATGGTAATGGCAGGAAGGAAGATTATCAATTGAATGGTAACAGTTTGAAAGAGGGGGAGTGTAATGAGACCTGGGAGTTTTCATCTACTAGTTGCTGGAGGTGAGTACGTATAGCGGGCAACTAAAATGGCAAATTGTACTTTGGCCTTCATAGCAAGAAGGTTTGAATGGTGTCTTGGTGCACTTATAAAGGGCTTTAGTGAGACCACACTGTGAGTATCATGGAGAGTTTTACTCGCCTTATCTGATGAATAATGTTCTCATTATTGAGAATGCAGCAAAGGTTTCCCAGACTGATTCCAGGGATGGCGGGATCGACATATGAAAAGAAATTGGTTCATTTAAGCTTGTGTTCAATCGTTAACTAGAACTAAAGGGGATCTCAAAGAAACCGACAAAGTTCTAATATGAACAGGCTAATCAAAATGTAGGAAGAATGTTCCTGATGGTGCAAAGTCCAGGTAAGGGTTAACATCGAAGGATATGGGCTAAGTGGCCTAAGACTGAGGAGAAACTTCTTCCCCAGAAAGTGGTGAAGCTGTGGAGTTCTCTACCACGGAAAATAATTGAAGCAAATCATTAAGTATGGTCAGGAAGGAGTTAAGGATTTTTTTAAGGATGAGCGGGATCAAAGGATTGAGGGAGAATGCTGGGATAGGCCATTGAATGCAAATAATCATCAAGGGTTGAATATACTATTGTTTCTAGGTTCTGTTTATTTATTTCTAGTTCCTTTCCATGCCTTGTGGCGCATCAGGTGGCAACCTTGCCTTTTCTTTGCAATTTGTCTGTTTTTTCACAAGGCTGAGTTGCTAGCTTGACACTCAACCCAGCACGGATGGAAAGTGTGCAAGGAGCCGGCCAGATTTGAACCCGTGACAACTCACCTCGAAGTTTGGTGCTGATGCCACTACACCACCAGCTTCTCGGTCTTTCGCCTAAGATCAAGTGCAGTAATTATTTATGGCTATAAAAATACTTGGAATTCAAAGATATTGCATCAGCTGGTTCCTATGGTTCACAATTGTAGTAACATTCTCAAATTAATTTGTCAGTTCAATTTCTCATTCATAATCTCATCTTCAGTGACAGATTCCAATATCTTCCCAATGACATTTGTTAGGGTAATTCCACTGCAGTTAGTTGTCTCAATGGGCGATTATTAGAAATGGAAAGAAATGTTTTAAACGTAGCAAGAAGATAAATATTCTAACGCATATTTAAAAGTTAATTCCATCAAATTCTACAGTGATTCCCACTGAACTGATTCACGGGTTCATCAAGCCTGATATCATGTGCCTGTGTTCAAGTTATGAGCTTAAATCACAGCCTGCTACAGCTGTGACCAATCTATTTTCAATAGGGCCTGTGGTTCCAGCATCTACACTGAACTACAGAGCCAAGTAAAACATCATTACACTTGGATCAATAGTCAAGAAGGCTCGTTCTGCCAGAGACTATTTGTAGCAGGACCAAAATAAATCCTGCACATTGATTCACCTACTTTAACAACGGCAGTGACAAACATTACCTTGGCCCATTGGCAAAGTACCAGGTGAAAGTTGGTGATCAAAAAATTAATACTTTAGCTGCCTATTGATTCAACAGTTCAAGACAACTCATCGCCAGACGCTTGAGAGCAAATAGAGATGAGCGATAAATGCTAGTCTTGCCAGCACTACCCATTTCCTGTAAAAAAAATTCTAAAAAAAACAGTGCTTAATTAATATTACTATTTGATTTTCCAAGAGGAAACAGGGAACTATAGGTGAGGTTTCCTAACACCCACCATGAGGTTGATGTTGGAATCCATAATTAAAAAAACAGTCAATAGGAGTCAGGTGAACTCGATATGGCCTTTTGAAAGCAAAATTGAATTTAGCATACACTCAGTTGAGTTTATTGAATATGTAACTGGATGTACATTATCAATAATGGAGAGCCAGTAGATATAGTGGACTTAAATTTCCAGAATCTATTTAATAAGGTATCACATAGATCACCGTTACACAGGGGCACATATTATTGAACCTCTTATATTAACATGATAGAAAGCAGAGATTATGAATTAAGAGGTAAATTTAAGCTTGGCAAAACTAAACCTGTGAACTGTCATCACAGGTCATTTCAGGGCCTCAACATTTTACAATCTAATATTATATTTTAGATGAAAAAATATTAAAACTTTCCGATGACTCACTGATAGGTGGGAAAGTTGCAAGGACACATATGGTCTACAAAGGAACATAGACAGGTTAACTAAGCAGGCAAAATTATAGCAGATGGAGTAAAATGTGATTAACTGTTTTGTCTACCTTGCTAGGAGGAATAAAGATAATAGCATTTAAATAGCCTAAAATATTGAATTATGGTGTTTATAGAAAGTCTGATGTCCTTGTACAAAAACACAGGAGGTTAGCATGCAGGTAGAATGAGGACAGTCACTCCTCATGAGGCTTTTATTATAAGAGGAGTGGAAATAAAAAAGTGAGTTAGTTTTGCCTTTGGGCTTTGATGTGACTGTACAATGTATAGTCTTTGTCAAAACTTTAATCCCTTTAATTTTTTAATATATCTATAAACTATCTTGTAGTGATTTCTACATTTCAAGCTCTAACTCTCCTAGTCATGAGATAGCCATTAAAAATTACTGATTTAATAGTTATTGGTCAGAGCACCGTGAAGAAATACACACAGTCATGGGGAGGGTGTACAAACTCCTTATAGACAACCGTGGAATTGAACCGGGGACTCTGGCACTGTTATAGAGCATTCTGCTAACTGCTGCGCTACCAGAGTGTTGTCAGAAAACTAAGACACATGAGCTAAAGACCCTGGAGCACAGTTCAGCTTTCTGCTCTTAAAATTTCCCATTTCTAGACTGGACTGCAATGCAATTACATTCAAGTCCAATCTCACTATTCCAGGGATTGATAAGAGCACCTTCAGTCGCAAAATACTCTTGCAGGGATGATGCATTTTCTGTGTCAAACAGGTGTAGACTCTTAACTTTCTCATTCAGAGCATTACTGTGGGTATTAGGAAATGATCTGCAGTGCATACATCATTGGGCAATTGCACAACAGAAGCCAGACATGCACTGAGGTAATTTAATAATTTTTCTCCTTTCACTACATTGGCGGCACGGTAGCACAGTGATTAGCACGAAGCCCTACAAGTATAGGCGACCCGGGTTCAATTCCCTCCACCGCCGGCAAGGAGTTTGTATGTTCTCCCCGTGACAGCGTGGGCTTCCTATGAGTGCTCCTGTTCCCTCTCATAGTCCAAAGATCTACCATTTGGTAGGTTAATTGGTCATTGTAAATTGTCCCACGATTCGGCTAGGGTTAAGTCAGGGGTTGCTAGGTGGCACTGCCTGAAGGGCCTATTCCGTGCTGTATCTCAATAAATTTTTAAAAAACGTATATAATGGTACCTATCCCCTTCACCCTACCCACCTCACATCCATGTTCTCCAATTGCTTCATACACTGATCCCTACACGTCTCCATTTATCTTAATACTACCCCTAAATTTCTGTACATTCCATGAACCCATGGACACTACCCTGTTGTCCTTTATTTTTAATTTCACAATTTAGTCATTTATTTTTATAATTTATAGTAATCACTGTACTTCTGTGCACAAAGTAACACATTTCACATCATAAGTCAGTTATAATGAATCTGATTCTAATATGACTATTATAAACTAATTTAGCATTTAATTCCCTGATCAGTCTGTCAACTCCCCAATTGTCTATGACTCCCCAAATATGTATATACTTGTATGTGATCTCAGTCAGAAATCAGCTTATTTCATGCTTCCTAAAGTCACAGAAATGAAATCTATTGACTTTATGTCTAACCTCATAAAAAATGTGCATATGAATATAAACCATACCACCAGGTTTTAAGAGGATTTTTCTCTTCTTAACCAGAGTCCTTAGTATTATCATGCTTTGGGCAGTCATTATCTTCAGTCCTGAGTTGTGTATGCTAAACTTTTAACTCTGGAATAAAACCAGAATATACTGGAAATGCTCTACAGGAGGAGTGTGCACAGTACTGATCCCCTTGCTCAACAAGCACATCAGTAGAGATTCAACAGGTTAATTCCTGGAATGAGAGAATTGTCCTATCAAGAGAGGTTAGACAGATTGGGTCAGTAGTCAGTTTTCTTTAAAATTTAGAAGACTGATAGGTGATAGCTGGCAAGTAATCTTTAGGTAAGCATATAAGACCACAAGGAGGCATGAAAGTGTAGATACTGCGATGCTTTTATTAGTAGGAGAGCCTCGAACATAAGGATATAGTTACCAGTCAAGGGAGTAGTCATTTAAAACTGGATGTGGTTTAGGGTTACTTGGAGGCACACAATAAAATAGGCCAAAGTCAGGATGGTTTTCTTAAAGAGACATCTTTCCTGTCATACTTGTTGGATATTAGTGAAGAAATAACAGGCAAGTTCGACAAAGGAAGGTCTGGGAGGTTTACAAGAACGTTCCGGGAATGAAGGGGTTAATGTGTCAGCTGTGTTTGATGGCTTTCGGCCTGGAGTTTAGAAGAATGAGGGGAGTGCTCATTGAACCTTACCAAAAATTGAAAGGCCTAAATAGAATGGGCATTGAGAGGATATTTCCAATAATGGGAGAGTCTAGGACCAAAGGGTACAGACTCAGAATAGTAGGATATCCTTTTAGAAAAGAGATGAGGAGGAATTTCATTGGCCAGAGGGTGGTGAATATGTGTATTTCATCACCACATATGGCTGTGGAAGCCAAGGTAGATAGATGTACATTTAAAGCAAAGGTTGACAGGTTATTGATAGTAGGAATGTCAAAGGTTACAGGGAGAAAGTAGGAAGATGGGGATGAGAGGGAAAATAAATCCGACATGATTCTAGGGTAGAGCAGACTCAATGGGTCAAATGTTTTAATTCTGTTCCTATGTCTTATGGTCTTACATCTAAAACTGAGGTGCATAGGAATTCCTTCTTACGTAACGTTCTTCAAATTCCCTCCTGGTAAACGCTAGATCATTAGAATTATTTAACGTGGAAGTAGATACAGTAATCATTTTTGAAACATCAGAAAAGGAGGAATTGAAGCCCAAGTCTGATCAGACATGATTATATTGAATGACAGGGCAGGCTCACGGAGCCATCTGACTCTTCCTGCTCCTATTTGCTTGTGTTCGTACGTGCTCAGCAGGTGAGATAACATTGTGAAGAGAGAAGCGGTGTTTGCATTTCAATTTGATGACTTTTTATCGGTAAGGTTAAAGATGCAATCTCAGTAACTTAAAGTTCTGTTCACATTACATAATTTGAGCCTCTTGCTAAAGGAATGATGACCCTTGGTGCACAGCCGACTTAAAAGTATCTCTACTGATGCCCTTAATTTGACTTCAGGTCCTTGTATTTGAATACCTGATGCTAAAATATTTTGCATCTGTTTCAAAGATGAATAGATAAATGGTATGAGAACCGGTTCCATAAATCCTCAAAAGCATTGAAACTTGTAGTGTTGGGTAAATGAACTTTAAAAGGTATGTGTCTGTCACTGCCGAATCGGTTTTCATTGATGTATACATGCTTGGTTGCAAGAACCTGAAATACAGACGTCAGTGGGGTTGTGCATTAGTCAGAAATGTGCATGTCCCCGGTACACTTTCCAATGGGTTTCTGTGATGTCATATTGCATAAGACACTCACTCTGAAATTGCCATTTGTTCCGCTTGTCAACTAATCAGAAGCAGACAGCAGGTGCTGTGTGGGAGAGCTCAAGAGTCAGCAGTAATTGAATCTCCGCTTTTTTGACCTGATTTATGGTGTTGCCAGGTAGAACATTGCAACAGGACTGACTGCAAATGTCACAAGATAAAAACCTGCGTCAGTCTGAATTGTTCTCCCTCGCAAGGTCAATGGGCTCAGCTTGTCATTACCGCCTCTGCGAATCAAGTAAATCCTAATCACACCAACCATGAAGCTCACTACCCTGCATGTTTTACTAACATGCTTTTTATGACCTTTTGGAAGAATTATGTCTTCATTTGCATGAAAGAATAAATTCTCTTCTACAACACAAAATGGTGGTTGGAGCCAATAATTTGATGTATACAAATACTTTCAATTTAAATTTTCAGTTTTATATATCAGTTTTCAATCAGTGTTCTTTGCATAAGGTTTTATAAGAATTGCCCTATTTAACTGGAGTATTGACTGTACATAATTACAGTGGGTCTTCATTCGGGCACATGCTTGTTAATCTCACCAATAAGATTTCCACCCCATCAAAGTATCAAAAAGCTCCTATCAAAGTCTTTCACTATAAACTTGGAGAAATGGATCCCTTTATCCAACTCAGCAATTACAATGTTTGACGTGATTGAGTACACAAGCTGTCTTTAAGGCCTCTTCTTCATTATTCAAAAGTTAGCCTGCAGTTACAACTTAAAAGATTGCAGGTTCACTCAGGAGACTTGGAATGTAATCTAAATTTAGTGCTGTATTGAAATTATCATAAATAAGTTATGTGGTACCGTTTATAAAGCTTGCTACTAGATTTGGGTAACATATGCAAAGCCGCCATTATTACTTATCTCTTGTGGTTCTAGTTCTGAGTAAGATTTACATGTGAATGTAATTTGCTGTCAGTCTAGAGGCATACTCAAATCAGCCCTGGCAAGATTAGCAAGTTCATCTCTTTTTAGGGCATAAAGGAATCAACTGAGCACATCTGTTGATTCTCTGGCAGCATCACTGTCACTTTTCATGGTCCACTGGAGAAAAATCTGTACATGTCATAAACCTGAAATAAACACAGAAAATGCTGGGAATACACAAACGGTCAGATAGCATCTGTTCAGACAGGGAAAAAAAAGCAAATATTTCAAGTTGATGACCATGTACCAGAGTTGCAAAAAGTTAGAAATCCAATATATTTTAAGTTGCAAAGATGGGCAGGAACTGGAGAAAAGCAAATGTCTGTGATAGGGTAGAGATCAAGAGTGACTAAATGACTCAAGTGGTAGTATTGCCTGCTGTGAGAGGGTATTGAACTTTAGTTAAGTCTTCTGAGCAAAGAAGAATATACTGTGATAAAAGCAGACTGTTTTTTATATAAAATATGAAATGTTGTGCCTTATATGGTAGAAAATGTAATAAGACAGAAACATTGTAACTTGTACTACATTAGCCCTGGGCTTTCATTAAACAACTATACTGTCTCTGGGTGTGGTTGTTGGATCTAAAATATCTGGCCAACATCCAGTTTACTATATGGTGTCTCTGAAGCAATTATAAAGTCAGTAAAACTATTTCTTTCATCCTCAGCTCAGTCTCCTTGTCATAAACTGTGTTCATTTGAACTGGTTTTACATTCAGCACCTGGATCCCAGCCACAAGTTGGAACTGAACATAGAAATCACCTCATGGTGCAGAGGCTCCACCCAATAATTACAGATAAAAGACTCAGGCCTTAGAGCTATCATGGAGGGGGACCTTTATCTGAGATAATTACCTCTAGTTCTGTGCAAGTCTGCACGTTCACAACTGGTATGCCTTTTAAAATCTGGAACAGCAAGTATAAATGAAAATTTTTAGAAATGGAGATTCTTGAAGCCTGAAGTAGAGCAGAAAGTTCTGGAAACTCTCAGCAGGTGAAGAATATTTGGTCGAAGGTTTAATGGGCAACTTTAGAGAGAGTGAGAGAGAAAGGGAGAAAGAAAATGATCAGGATCTGTTAGAGGGGAGCAGTTAGAGAGCGAGAAAAGTAATATTAAGTATTTCAGAGATTTTGGACTTGTTCAGCATATTGTGCTAATGGAACAGTCAATGTAAGCTTGAGACACCTCATCTATAGTCCCCATGCTTTGGTCTCAGTTGAATGATAAGAATTTGTCCACAATGTTAGAAGACAGTAGTTTGGAATTCCCAGTCGGTAGCAGGCCACCCCCACATATTTGCCATTGCCATCCACACTAGGTTTGCAGTGGAGGATCTTCTGGTGCAAAATCCTGAATGAAGCCAGCACCAATCTGGTTCTAATTAAATGGTATTGGACAAAAAAGGTTAACACACAGTATCTCGATCACTTCAGATGCTGCCAGACATGTTGGGTCCCTCTGAAACTGATGTTGTTGGAGATACCCAAAGGACTTCTATGCAGCACTGCCTTGTGGAGCTGTACCTGGCAGTCCAAAGCTCCAGAAGATCGGACAGTTAGCAAAGACACATCCCCAGGCTATCAAAATTATCAGAGTTTGAATGCATGTGAATGTCTCCACTTGGAATCACCTAAAGGATCTCAACTGGAAGCATTGACCGTCCATTTCCTGGCCCGTTGAGTCCCTTCAGGGTTTTTACATGCCACTTAATTTTTTTATCGGCCACTTTACTTGGTGCTGTGAATGATGACATTCAGTGGAAAATCCCCCCCCCCCCCCCCACCACCTTTGCTTGTGATGGAATAGTTTTAGAGAGTCACATTTGGTCACATATTGTCTTATGCTCTGGGCAGTCACTCCCACCTCTGGAATTCTGCTGAGATGAATGGGTGAAGACAAGAACAGATCACTCAAGTTAGAAATCTGAGTCACAGGAAGTGTATGGAGAGATTACAAAGAGGGCCCTTACACTTTACGGAGTGAGTGTTCGGAGTATTTGTGGATCTGGGGAGACACTCATCTTCTCCTGACCACAAGAAGATCAATACCTCTTCCATATTGCTGTCCTCAAGCCCACTTAGCTGCTGGGATCTTCGAGACTGGGACATTCAACCAGCCAATGGTGGAAAAGGGATTAAATCAAAGGTTTAGAGAGCCTCAAATGTTTAAATGAGCAACTCAGAGAACGTAATATCCAATAACCTACCGTTCAGTGTCCGCAAAATGTGGAAATATGCAGATTTAAGTTAGATTGGGCATGGGTTGAGTACTATTTAAATCTTTACACCTAACTAGACACAAACACTCCCATTTCTGAGATGATTAAGATGATTCAAGGGCAATCTTGTAGGGAATAAGATAATTAAGGTAAATGAAAAGATGAAGGGGCAATTTTTTTTTACAATTTAATTGCAAGAGTACTTGGGCTCATTTTGCTAAAATGGAAGATTTCGAACTAATGTTGGAATGCTTCTTCTCCCTTCTTTACCAGTCCTGATGAAGGGTCGTAGCACAAATCATCAACTGTTTATTCATTTCTGTAGATGCTACCTGACTTGCTGAGCTCTTCCAGCATTTAGTGAGTGTTGTTCTGGATTTATCGTGTTTGGAATGAGTGTGTGGTGGAGATGGAATGTATGATGCAGAAAAATGACTGTGGAGAGCAGAGTTGTGTCTGGGCAGCCAACAAAACCAGAAGGGAATTTTACATAGCTTAAGAATAAGTGCCTTCATTTAAAAAAAAGACTTGTTTGCATCAAGTGAGAGGGCAGGAGCCCAAAACAAATCTTAATTATAATGATTAAGAGCTAAACATTTAGTTTATATCTGGTCTAGGATAGATATAAATTACATCTTCCACAATTTGACAGGCTCTTCCATGGAATAACACCAGTTGGAACCATTTCTGCCAGTCCAATGCAAATCTACTTCTGCATTGCCCGAATCTGTACTAGGACTAGGTGTGTGGATGTTTTTACTCTGATGTGAAGCCAAAATAAATAACCATCAGTTATCATGGAGGGTTTGGCACACATTAGCTATGAATCACATCCAGGTGAAGAACAAAAGCAATGAAATGAGCTTTAGGCTTCTGTTCTACAGTTCCACAGATATCTGTATTTTTAACATCTGGGCAATGACAGGATTAGTGGGGTATAATATGGCCGAATTTAACCCAACTCACTGATTAAAAATTGGCAGTTAAAATAGTCATATCCTCTTACACCTCCTACTGTTGCCCTCCTCTGGCTTATAATGCCAACCTTCTCTTTGAAGGTTCTTGTTTAAATATGCAAATCAGTACTTTGACATCATTAGGACCTGATTGGAGTGCTGATCATGGGTTGGCTACACACAAATCTGGTGATAGGAGAGCCCCAGAAGTTATGTTATTGCCTTTGCTTTCCTTGAGGGCTTTATGTAGCAATAATCTTAGAAAGCAACCTTTATGCCAAGGGCATCCCTCCCACTCATTCCTTCGCCTTTCTGCTGAAGACACTTACTTGTGTTTGGTGAATCTATGGGCTCCTGCTAATAGGAACAGTTTCTCTCTTTCAAAATCTTTTGGCATATTGAACTCTGTAAAATCACCTCATGATCTTCTCTGCCCTGTTATCAATCACAGCTCTGCTAGTCTCTCCACAAAATTGAAATCATTCATGCTTGGTTTTATTCTGCTGCCCGTGTACTTTCTCCAAGGCCATAACATAAAGCTATAGATGAGGTTTTAATTAGTGAATTAATCAGTATATGGCAAGCATAACTTTGTTGCTTTTATGCTTCTTTTTAATAAAACTAAGAATCTCATTCATTACTTTAGCAGTGTTATCAAAGTGTTTTACTGCCGTCAAAGATTTCTACGTGAAAACTGCCAATTTTCTCTGTTTCTGGAACCCTTTCGAAAGCATAATATTCATATGATCCCTCTTCAGCATTCTTTCCAAAGACCATTACAATTCAGCTGTTTTTTCATTTTGTTTTGTTTCAGTTGAATGCTTTTCTATCTTTTTATATCTTCACTCTCCTGAAGGCATTTACTCAGGCTGAGAAACAGTAAAACGTGTCTTGGCCAACTGCTCGTGATTCACATTTGAGCTTTGTCAGAGAGTGCCATTCAAAAGTGGAGAATGGATCTGGGTTCTGTCACCACCCAAAAGAGATAGATGCAGATGTTTAAGCAGAAGGAATGCTGGGGCTTCTTTTTGAGTCTGCAGAATAGGAATCTGAAACTCTTTTCCACTGAAGCTATTTTGTTTCAGCAGCAGATTCATAGTCACTGTGTTCCAATCTGCTCCAGAAAAGCCACTGACAGTTGTTAAGTCTGACTTCACACTTTGAGAGAGCGCTAGTGCTGGGAGGTGAAGACTGCAAGACAGACCGTGAGGTTGACAGTTGAAAGAAAGCCCAGCAACAAAGCCTTATCCGGACAGAGATGCAGGGAGTTATAATATCTGGGTTAGCTGGCGTTGGATCTGGAGATTATATCATGTAGAAAGTTCTTCTGAAGTCAAGAATGAAACATAAATTCTGTGGATACAGACATTTTATTAGAGGTTCATAACTAAGAAATGCCAGTAACCTACTCAGGCACCTGTAAGAAAGGAGCAAAGAAAGAACAAAGAGGAAACAAAGAGCCTTGCCTCGTAGTCATCTTTATACAGAAAACTAGCTGACAGATAAGAAAATCCTTTTGATAAGAACAGCTTAGGAGACAGTTTGAGCTATGCTGGCACGATGCAGGCTTACAAAGGAACTACTAAAAATATAGAACCAGTTATAAGTTACTGAAAACCCACAGAACATTTGCAGACAAACAGGTTATTAAACTACAAGAAAAATGAAAATTTAGATGCTAATCCAACACTTAAGATACAGGAATCTGGCATAGACTATTTTGTGATGGAGTACACAGCCCCGAATCCACCGTCAATTTTGTTTGAGGCCCAATCTGTGCTTGCATCAAATCCATATCCTTAAAGATCCTGGAGATCTGGAGTTAAAGCAGGGTTCACACACAAGTACCATGCCCCATATGAATGCACTTCTGCCCAGCTTCATTTTGTTGCCTAAAGGTGATATTAGCTCAACATCCCCTTCCAGATACAGAATCAAAGTTCACATTACCTGCACTTGCAGTTGCTTGAAGCATCTCCTCAGAATAGAGCCAGAGCTTTCGACACAAGTTATTCCTGCATGCTTAGAAGGAGGTCTGTTCCTGCAGAAGGTATCGCTGTACCGCAGCACTGCAGGCCAATGACTAATGTCCACAGGAAATTTAACAGTGAACATAAACCATGGAAATTATAGAGTCCAAGGCCAAACTGAGGTCATGTTCATGTGGTCCTCATGGAGAGTCATTGAGAGTAGAAAAGAGAGGGTCTTGAATCAGGCCAATGAGTGGAGAAGTTAGGGTGTGCTGATTAGGTCATGATTTGGTGAGTGGGTAATTGAGGGCAAAGGTCTGCCACTGGGACCAGCTTTTCTGTATTTTGGATGTGGACTTGGACTGTAGATTTTTTTTTCAGTTTATAGCTTTTATATTCTGTGTTTTTTGCCTGATCTTTCAAGGTTTTATTTTGAGCAAGGAGGGGGATTTGGTGGTTGATGTGCCTGTTCCATTTTATTCATTTTTTTTGTTCAGGAGAGGGGTTTGGGGGTAAATATGCCTGTTTCATTTTATTTGTTTATTTTGTGAAGGAGGAGGAATTGGGGGGGGGGGTGGGGCTTTTGCTCTATTTTGGGTTTTTTTGCACAGAAGGAGGAATTGAGGTGGGATAGATGTGCCTGTTCCAGTTTTGTTCATTTTTGTGCAGGGAGGGGGGATTTTGGGGTTTGATGAGTTTGCTGTTATTCTTTCTTGCCATCATGGCTACCAAGAGATGCATTATTTCAGAATTGTATACTTTGATAATAAATGAACCTTTGAACCTTTTGAACCTCTGAGTATTGGACTAGGACTTACCCAGGAAGGTCCTCCTTATGTTGTGCATGGAGATATTCCACAAGAATGCTCTGAGCAAATCTCAGACACAGAAACCAGCAAAACATTGAACCAAACACGAGGAAATCTGCAGATGCTGGAAATTCAAGCAACACGCACAAAATGCTGGCAGAACGCAGCAGGCCAGGCGGCATCTATACGAAGAAACACAGTCGACAGTGCTTCTCCCTATAGATGCTGCCTGGCCTGCTACGTTCCACCAGCATTTTGTGTGTGTTGCTAAAACATTGAACCAAGTATGTATCCAAGATCCTTTGTCAGTTGGATGTATCAAGGACCCCAGAACAATTGCCAACTTTAATACAATCAATGTACATTATTATTGCTAATGTCTAATTTTCATAGAAATTGAATCACGTAATGCGCAAATGAATAACACTTCATATTCCACTTCCAGGCAATAATGTTTCACCAACATGATTTGTTGGTTTTCAGAATGATTTATCTTCAATGACATTTTTGATTTCCTCAAATGGATGATAATAGCATAACTAAATGAAATTTAAAATTGAAAAACTCACTTGCAGGCTTGTAAACATCTTGTGCCTTTCCTTTGCGGAGATGGGAGATGAATGGGTTGGCCCACTGGTGGATAAAACCACTCCCGCTCAGCCCCAGTGGTGTAAGTTTGGTCCGATTTCAGTGGTACCTGTGTAGCGTTTGAATGTTCTCTATCAGGTCGTGTAGGTTTCTATCGGTGCTATGGTTTCCTCCACATTTCAAAGGCCCAACAGTTGATTATTCTGTAAATTGACCCTGGTGTAGGCAGGTAGCAGGAAATCGGGATGGGGGGGACTGGAGGTGTATGGGGGGGGATAAATTACAGGGAAATAACGAGGTGACAGGATGAATTGTTCTCAAAGCCAGCATAGATTCCATAATGAACAGCCTGCTATGTCTTAAAAAAATACATGAAATAAAGATATCATTTTTCTTCTATAAAATTTATGAAGCTAGAAAGCTGGACCACATGGCAAAGTCATTTTATCTAAAGTAAATTGAATTGACAATAATTTCAAGTGAATTCACATCAATTGCAAATTTAGACAAAACAATCCCTCTCTCATCAAGGTCATGCACCACATGAATCCGCATATATAAACATAAATTGGAATTCAGAGCTTCACGCAAATCTCATGGAACAGTCTCTGTAGAAGTAAGAGCTCGTCGAGCTACGTCCTTGCTTTCCCTGCTAGTTAAAGAGACCCTGCTGCTGATCTCCTGACACGTGAGGACAGCTTCAGAAGCGATCACAAGCTTCTCAAACACCACACAAAGTCTATAGTTTTAATGCTATAACTAACAGCATTTAGATGTTGAGATCCCCACTCAATGGGAGTCTCAGTGTGACAGCACCCCATTAGTGGAGGCTTCAGAATGGGCTTGGCAGATCACTCACAGGATCTGGGACCTTTGCTTAGGAAGCTGAAGACATGTCGTCTTGTGAACAGCCTAAACACACAATCCAAAGATGCCACATCCCACCCAGATCTAACTTAGCAAAAATATATTCACTAGCTTTGTTTTCAAAGGCTGCTGTCACAGAGATATCTAACATCCTGAAAGGACAGCCATCAGCCACAAATGAACGGCTGTCTCCATGACGACAAGCTGACGCTGACTCTCAGTTCCCTGGCCCTTGGATCATCCAGTCATCAGAAACAGATCTATTCCATTTCTCTCAATTTTGAACACACTGCTGTATCACAGAGGTCATCCAGACTCTCCACTCAAGGACAGCTTCTATCTCACTATTATTAGACTCCAGAGCTAAAGATGAATTCCTGTACTCTTGATCTCTTAATCTATTTCATCATGGCCCTTGCATGTTACTTGTCTAGCTGCACTACACACCTTCATTGAAATTACAATATTACACTCAGTGCCCACTTAGATACTGATGCACCATCAATAACTCACGCTGAGACATAGGAAGCGAGGTATCAGCTTTTATTGACTGGAAGAATGAACAACACTACATCCTGGGGAATGAGGCAGGGCAACAGGCCACAGTTGCCTTTATACAGGGGTCTGTGGGAGAAGCCACAGGAGCAGTCAGCAGGGGTCTGTGGGAGGAGCCACAGGAGCAGTCCAGACAGGTATATGTAGTTCACCACAGATACACCTGCTTGTTAATGCAGATATCTAATCAGCCAAACTTGTGGCAGCAACTCAATGCATAAAAGCATGCAGACATGGTCAAGAGGTTCAGTTGTTGTTCAGAGCAAACATTAGAAAGGAGAAGAAATGTCATTTAAGTGACTTTATTGAATGCTATTGAAGTAACTTTGACCGTGGAATGATTATTGGTGCCAGACGGGGTGGTATGAGTGTCTCAGAAATTGCTGATCTCCTGGGATTTTCATGCACCACAACCTCTAGATTTTAAAGAGAATGATGCAAAAATAAAAAGAAAATCCAGTGAGAAGCAGCTGTGTGGGCGAAAACGCCTCGAGAAGTCAGAGGAGAATGGTCAAACTGCTTCAAGCCTACGAGAAGGTGACAGTAACTCAAATAACTATGCATTACAACAGTGGCATGCAGACGAGAATCTCTGAACACACAACATGCCACACCTTGAAGTGGATAGTCTACACAGCAAGGGGTACCTAATAAAGTGGCCACTGAGTATACATTCGGCTTTCTGTTTTTTTTAACCACTTTATTTTAATTATGCACAGTATGATCTGTCTGGAGGCACACAAAACCATATCTTAGACACTGTGTCAATAATAAACCTAGGAGGAACTCAGCAGGCTAGGCAGCATCTACAGAAAAGAGTACAGTTGACTGCTGAAGGATCTCAGCCCAAAACACCGTCTGTACTCTTTTTCATAGATGTCCACTGGACTGCTGAGTTCCTCCAGCATTTTGCGTGTGTTGCTTGGATCTCCAGCATCTGCAGATTTTCTCAATAATAATAGACATATATCAATTCCCAAGTAGGAAAAATCACTCGGATTACATTGTCCAATGCAAGCAGCAATGATCAAAAATATGCAATTCCATTAACTGTCAAGACTTTAGATCAACTGAAAGGATTTGCACTCCCTCAATGGTAGTCTTTTTTAACCATATAACCATATATAACAATCACAGCACGGAAACAGGCCATTCCAGCCCTCCTAGTCTGTGCCGAACTCTTAATCTCACCTAGTCCCACCTACCCGCACTCAGCCCATAACCCTCCACTCCTTTCCTGTCTATATACCTATCCAATTTTACCTTAAATGACACAACTGAACTGGCCTCTACTACTTCTACAGGAAGCTCATTCCACACAGCTATCACTCTCTGAGTGAAGAAATACCCCCTCATGTTTCCCTTAAACTTTTGCCCCCTAACTCTCAAATCATGTCCTCTCATTTTTTGAAGTTGAATATTTCCCCTATTTGTGGAACTTTAAGAAGATTTTGAATCTTATTGTCTGGAAATCTTTTCCCATGACAGAGTTCAGAACAAGGTGTCTATATAGTGAATCACATGTCAAGCGGACAAACAAAATGGCCTCCCATTGCAGTCAACTAAGTGCATTTAGGGCCTCAATGGTGCAGACTTTAGTCTAGAGTGGTCTCTGGTATTGATTCACTTAGCCTACCAATGGATTTGGAGTTTACATGGAAACAACACAAGCAATACCCTTCCTATGGTTTCTGGTGACTGCTGTGAGTGGCCCAGGTGTTAGAAGCATACAGGAAGGTAGGATTCACTGCTGGCTGGTAACTATCTATTTTGTCCCAGGTTGGAGATTTTGGTCTTCAAACATTCTGTTTTTCAACAGCTGCAGGCTGTGCTGGAGAACTGAAGCTTTAGTAAATCTCATCATCAGTATCTGCCTTCACTGAGAGGTGGTTCCCGAAGTATGGCTCATGGACCTTTATTTCCAGATAACAGTATTGTAGCGCAGGGGAAGGACATGGTCTCTTGGCTGCACACTCTTTGTCGTCTCCTTTATTTGGCCAGGCAGGGCGAACAACATGCTCACCTTCCCTGTATACATCTGCCTTCCACCTCTCCCTCCCTCCCTCCATTCTTCCCTCCTTCTCCTTCTGGATTTAGGTGAGGCAATAAGGGAACTTCTTCTCACACCCTGCAATGACAAAGCAGAAGATAGTTGCACACAAAACTCACCCTGAAAATCTGTACAAAAATGCAGTAACATCTGGAGTAATGAAGTTGTCTACTCTGGATCAACTAAAAGATGTTGCAGTCATGATGAAAACTTGATACTGAGCGTACCTGGAAAATCTAATTTGGCTATGAGGTGGTTGAAGTCTTAGTGCAAGAGGAGAAGGTTCATCTTCTCCAATTAGTGAGGAACCAACTTCAAAGACAGCATTCCCTTCATCTCTGACATGCAGGTGACCTACCTCCTTGCATTTTTATTCTAAACGGAGAAGATTAAATACATTGCATAAATTATACATTTGTAGGCATGACTTATATGGGTGGGGGAGTGAACTGGAATGTGATGTAGGAGAAAGTGGGGTGTGTTAAGTGCGAATGGAATAAACGTGTCTGTGCATATATGCACATATGAGTGTGTGTGTGTGTGTGAAGATGAGTATATAAGGAAGAGAGAAATATTATTTTGACATTTTTCATGGGATGAATTAGTTACAGCATTGCTTCATTGTGCAGGGATTCTCATTCCTATGGGAGACCATTCAACCCACCTCCTGCCTAACTCTTCATTTGGTGACCACGGACTCAATGGTATATAAGACCTCCTTCCTGACATACATCTCAGTTATAAGAATTTTATGTCTTTCGTCTAAATCTAAGAGTCTGTCCAGCATTCCTGCAGGTTCTTTCTCCTCCTTGGCAGCTGTCATATTTGGTACTGACATCAGGATGCAATGAGGAGAGTCCGTTCCAGGGCTGGTGCTCTTGCTTGATTTGTCACAGCACCACAGCACGAGGCCTAGTGGGCAAGGCATCAGACTACCGTAGATTCCGGACTACAGAGTGCACCTGATTAAAAGCCGCTGGCTCTAATTTTAGAAAGAAAATCAATTTTGTACTTGTACAGGCCGCACCGGATTTTAGGCCGCAGGTGTCCCACGTTGTAATATGAGATATTTACACAGAAAGATATTACACGTGAGGATTTTTTAACTTTTAATTAAATCCATATGGTAACATAAACAAATACATATTGCAAATGCTTTTTTTCGAACCGTGCCTGTAACGCGGCTACTTTTAAATATACGTTGCGTATACTTTTTTACTGAACAACATTCCAATATCTCCTAACGACTGGTAAAAAATATATATACTGCAGCCTACCAGGAAAAGTTATTGATCGCCTTTAACTTAAAAGCAGCGTTCGCTCAGATCTAATGCCGCTCGCGTAATGCGCTTGCCCCCTCCTTCCCGTTTATCGCAAACCGGCATTTTTCCCACAAGACGCGGCGAAACCGGGTGTGACGTCATAGCATCCCGCGATGTAGTACAGAAAACAAATATAGTTAAAACTCTTCTAACTTTAACTAACAAATGAATTACTAAGCGAAAATATTATAAACTAAATAACTGCCATAAAGGCAGCACAATGCTTTTCTTCGAGTGTTTTCCATGTTGATGAGGGTGAGTACAAATGACTGATTTACAATAATCTAATTGTGAAAGTGCGCTTGATTTATCGTACAATTTCATTGGACCTCTGTGAACTACTCATCAATTTTATTGGTCTACTGTTATGAGGCAAAATGTTTTTGGCAGCATGAAAAAAATCATGTATTAGCCACACCGTAGTAAAGGCCGCAGTATTCAAAGCTGTTCAAAATGTGGGAAAAAAGTAGCGGCTTATAATCCGACATCTACGGTAGTAACCGGTCTCTCGAGACCGACGGATGCCACCACCACCACCACAGGGAACTGCAAGTTTTATTGCACAATTCAAGTTTCAGTGCTTCATTCTAGATGTGAACTACCCTAACCCTGTTTCAAACTTGCCCCAACCCCCTTTTTCTCAATTCTTCAAGCTAATTTATACCCATTTTAATTTTGGGTATATTCCAACAATTGCAAATTTGAGCAAATATTGACATTGACAAATAGAGTGCAATGTTTGGGTGATTTTGAATATTCAAACCCAGAGGTCAATATTGGCAATTTACAATTCTAATCACCACCATTGCATGGAAACTAATTCCACTAAAATTAAAAATATTATCTCTCTCTCTCTCTCTCTCTCTCTCTCTCTCTCTCTCTCTCTCTCTCTCTCTCTCTCTCTCTCTCTCTCTCACTCTCTCTCTCTCTCTCTCTCTCTCTCTCTCTCTCTCTCTCTCTTTTTCTCTTGCTCTCCCTCTCTCTGTCACTCTCTCCCCTACACTTTAGTGCACAGATCCACTTAGGAAAGATATAAGTATTGCTGAACAGTAATGACTCTTTTATTACCTAAATGTTTTCAGTGTATCATCAATTAATCATGACTTCAGGTTTTCAAAAACATTGTTTTATTTGATGAATCACGTAGGATGCTATTTTCAGTACAAAGATTTTACAATTACTTTTCACGTCTTACTCCACCTTTTAAACTGTGCAGTATAAAATTGAAATCAGTTAATCATAAACATTTTAAACAACACATAACAATGCTGTTCTGAAAATATTAAGCTGCATTATTAATCAAAAGTTATTACGTGCCAGCTGTCTAGGTGGCATGCAAGCCAGTACACAAGCCAGGGCAGTACCATATGGAGAGCAAGCTGTTGCTCATGCAGCAGGCTCCCAATCTCCACGCAACTGAGGAACCCAAGGGAATGGCAGACACTGATACAGTTTGGCACCAGCAGTGTTGAAGGAGTTGCCAATGAGTATTGAACTCAAGATTCCAGCTTCAGATTTCTCCTCGGGGTTTACTCCCGAAACCTTCCCCATGAGCGGGTATAGCTGCAAGGCAGCGGAGGCTTTAGATCAAAATTTTCCTTCTCCTGGATGAGCTGCCAACCATGGCTGATGAGTCCCATCTGCCTGAAGTCATTGGTTTTAAGGTGCCAGTAACCCACCTTTGCCCCTTCTCCTGTCAGTAGTTATGGTTCTATCAAGCTTAGTAGCTAAGCCACATGTGAAGGCTAGGAGTTGAACTTGGTTGTCAGAGTCTATTTGAGGCAAAAACCATTGGGAATGTTTGGTAGATAGCTTATCTTCACTTCCTTACCCAGCTATAAAAACCTTTAGGAACTTCTCTAACTCTTCTAAGTCTTGGTTAATGAAAGCAAGTTTCCAATGTGCCTTCACCACTTTATCTACTTGTGGTGCTGCCTTCAAGGATCTTGAACATGTAAACCAAAGCCTCTCTACTGCCAATGGGCCTTAGTACTCAAAAATAAATATTTTAATTGTTCGACTGACACATTGAAGTAATTGTGCTTCAGATAAGGAAGCGTGCCAGTGGTCATAGTTTTAGTGTTTCTGTGGTTGTGGGAATCATAATCATTAGCATAAAGCACATGTTGCTTTCTGACACTTCAGGGTTCAACAGTAGATAGAACAACATTTTGGGGTACATTCCAGCCCAAGCCATTTTGAAGTTAAGAGGTTATCTACCCACCAATATTTTTGTGCAAGACTAGTGGACCAGGGCAACTCCCACTTAGGAAAAGGCAGGGCACTGTCAGTCTTCTACACAGAGCCAGCCTTGAACTTACAGCAACAGAGCCCAGTGTAAGACTGCCAAGAAACATTGATTTTGGATGGGGAAGGATTAGAAATGTAATTCTGGATATTGATCGCACAGGTATTCAAATAAAACAGTTCCGGGAGGGGCCCAGGAGAACACTCCCACCCTTTATGACCCTACCTAAATACAAATTAATATTTATTTCTTGCTTCATTTCGATGGAAATGAAAATCAGCTGGGATCAATGATATCTAGTTCATCTGCAAAATTTGGAAGCTTGCTAAAAGTGCAGGAATGTGGGTAAGCTTGTAGGTTTTCACAAATAAAACAGCGGAGGCGTTTTATGTTTAAGGAAAAACACAGCAACTCATTTATTGAATGCCAAAAAGCTGAACACCAAGCGTGGTAAAAGTCCTTTACATAATTACCTCATCATGTCAGACCAGACTCTTAAAGTGAAACCCAGCTCAATGTTGGTGATTGTGAATTCTGAACATTTCCACAAATTACATTACCCCACGCAGCCCCCCACCCCAGAATTCACTAAAACCAGCATTGTGAGCCTGTCTGGAGCTCAGTCTAGTCGTCCAGCTTAGGTCCTATGTTCCATGGGTGGAGGAACAACAGGGCGCTCTGGCTTGTCCAGAAGTGTGTTGACGCGTTCATGGCCATGCCGTGACAGTATGGGCATTGTAGTGGAATCCTCCAAGTCTTGGTGGGCTGGTTTAAGGCAATCTACCAAAACACATTCCGGTTTACCCCTCTTACGTATGATAAAAGCCTTTTCTGTCCATTCCAAAACACAGAATAGGCCATTTTAAGGGGGCCTAAGGGGATGTTGGTGTGTTTCATGGTGGACAAAAACAAATGAGGTAAAATATAGGTCAACAGGAACCAAAGAGTTCTGTATGCCACGTTGTGAGGTAGGAGGAAGTGCAAAGGAGTTGAATTTACAGGGAAGGGTGGAATGCTGTTGAGAGGCCAGCCAGGCAGCCGTGGCACCTGGAATCAAATCACCCGACACTCGTAATGGCTGCCCGTGTACCTACTGAAACATGAGCGACTGCAGGTTCTCTTGTAGAGCTGTCTGAGCCCCAGCAGGACCTACAGAAGATGATCATGCCAACACTCATCCATTAGGGAAGCTTCAGAGCAGCCTTTAAGAAGCAGTTAAACCACTCCCATAGACGATTGGACTGCAGGTAAAATGCCGAGGTGTGATGTAGCCTAATGCCAAGGTTCTAGGCCATCACACCCCAGAGGTCTGATATGAATTGGGGACTGCACTCAGAGGAAATATCAGATGGGGTTCTGAATCATGCAGTCCAGGTGCTGATGAATATCTGAGGCACCTCTGCGCCCATCTTTGATGACAGGGGTTCGACCTCTGTCCACCTGGTAAGGAGGTGTGTGAAACTACAGGAGGAGGGAAGAGGGCCAACAAGGTCCACATTGACATGGTTAAACCGTCGCTCAGGGACCTCAAAAGGTGCCAATGGCACCTGGACATGATGGTTAATTTTTGCTCTCTGGCACTCCACACAACTGCAGCCCAATCACGCACGTCCTCCCTTAGGCTGTGCAACCAGTTTCTGTGAGATTATGTAGGCCATTTGGTGTTGCTGCCGTGCAGACCAAGAGTCTGATACTTTGGTCATCGCATGCACAAGGGGCTTGTGGTCAAGGAACGCTGTGAAATGGCGACCCTCTAGAAGGAAATAAAAATGTTGGACAGCTAGATAGAGATGAAGAAACTCGTGATCAAACGTGCTGTATTTCCTTTCAGGGGATGGGGCTGCCGGCTAAAGAAGGCAAGTAGTTGCCACACGCCTCCGATCAACTATTCGTGCACAGCGCCCACAGCATAGTCTGAAGCATCAGTACTAATGGCTATAGGTGTGTTGGGGAGTGGATGCGCCATTGGATCAGAATGGAAAGGGTTTGTTTGGTATCATCAAATGCACTAGTCATGTCCGCTAACCAGTCAAGCACTTGCCTATAAGCACACTATACAGGGAAACATTACTTCAGCAGCTCATGGAATGAAGCAGTGATAGAAATTCACCATGCCTAAAAACTCCTGTAGTTTTTTAGTAGTGCAGGGCAGTGGGGAATCCATAAAAGCAGCTACTTTTGATGGAAGGAGTTTTGCACCTTCTGCAGAGATGTGCTGCCGAGAAAGTCAACGGATGATAACCCAAACTAGCATTTAGCAGGGTTGATAGTCACTCCATGGTGGCCTAAGCACTCAAAAAATATGGGGAGATGAGAGACATGTTCAGATTTGGATGCATTGATGACAAGTATTTCATCTGGGTAAACAGAAAGAAAATCTAAGCCTTTTAATACAGAATCTATCAGCCATTGGGAAGTATGTGCTGCATTTTTCAGCCCAAATGGCATGCACGTGAACTCAAAGAGGCCAATACGGGGCAAGCAAAATTAATTTTCCAGCTCAACCTGCCAATTAGTCTCGGATGTTTGGGACCAGGTAACGGTCGAGGGTGGTGGCCTTGTTGAGGTGTTGGTAATCGACACATGGGCAGCAACCACCATCGGAGTTAGGAACCATATGGAGGGGCAAAGCTCAGGGGCTATTCAACCCGCATACAATGCCAAGTCTTTCCATGCTGACAAACTCAGCCTTTGCAATTACTAGCTTTTCTGGGTCCAGTCTATGTGCACGGGCATGGACAGGTGGGCCAGTTGTGGAAGTGTGGTGCTTGACCCCATGTTTTGTGACTGTAATGGACAATGTGGCCTTGGTGAGGTCTGGAAATTCACCTGGCAGTCAAGTAAACTCACCTGCGGTGGTGCACGTGCTTGACAGAGTCATTGTGGTGGAACTTACTGAGGGAGTGTGTAACAGTCCTTGACATTCACAAGCCGGCAGTTCTTAAGATCGGCTAATAGACCTTGGACAATTAGGAAATCTGCACCAAGCAAAGATCTAGACACTTCAGCCAGGATGAAGTCCCACGTGTAACATCGCCCACTGAAGCAGAGTGTCACCCATCGTGTCCTGTAATTCTGGATCCAGCTGCCATTGGGTGCCTCCAGCAAAGTTTCCTCGCTCTTTGCCTTCTCATCAAAAGGTGATACTGGCAGTGCACTCACCCCAGCACCTGTGTCACACAGGAAGCATCGTCCTGAAAGGGTCTCCATAATGAACAGTAGATAATCTTGGCAGCTGGAACCCACGGTGTTCTCAGATCTCTGATTTCCTGATGCACTGGCACTGTCAAAGCTGCAAGGCGGTCGGCACTTCCTAGTGTTCAAACCAAAGTGAGCGTTGTGAAAACACAGGGCTGTTATCATATGTTTCACAGCCACAAGTATCCTTCTGTTGAGGGCTTTTCTGATCAGGCTTATTGAGGTACAGAAAGGAGGAGGAATGATGCACCACTGCCTAGCTAACTATAGACTATTAGCTATTTTAGCAAGCTCCATATAGTCCTCCATGGGTGCATTAGCAAGGGCTATGCGAACTTGATCAGGCATTTGCTGAATGAATAGTTCTTTAAAAATAAAACAAGGATGGTGATTTCCCAGCAGAGACAGCACATGGTCCAAGCTCCGAAAGCCTAGCATCTCTGAGGCCAGGCAAGGAAAGCAACTGTTTGGCACTCTCAGACTCCAAAACCCCAGAAGTGTGTAAAAGGTGAGCCTTCAGCCATCGGTATTTATTTTGTTCAGGTGGGTGTTCCAGTACACTCACCACTCCTGCAGCCATACAGTTGCTGAGCAACGCTGACACATAGAAATATTTGGTGCTGTTGGCTGAGATTTCTCACAGCGCGAATTGGGCCTTGGCCTGCACAAAGCAAGCAATGGCATTTTGCTCCCAAATCTCCGGCAGTTTCAAAGTGGCTGCGTTGGCTGGCATGTTCAATAACTCTGAAATCATCCTGGAGCATCCTGGTTGCGAAAACGCGAAGGCATTTTATGACTAAGAAGAAACGTAGCAACTCTCTAAAAAACTGAACACCAAGCATGGCAGAAGTCCTTTACTTAATTACCTCATCATGTCAGACCTGTCTCTTAAAGTGAACACACCCAATGTTGGTGGTTGTGAATTCTGTATGTTTCCACCAGTTACATTACCCCCAGGGGTGTCAAACTCATTTTAGGTCACGGGCCGGATTGAGCAAAATGCAGCTTCATGCAGGCCGGATCAGTCGGACGCAGCTTTCGTTGCCTCCGTTTTTTCAGCCTGCTCTCATGTGTCTCAGTCTCTGCTATAACTACCAAGTGTTTCACTTTACAAATTCCGTTTTTTATGAAGGAGACTGCCGAGCAAGACTGCCGAATAACACTAAAAACCCTGAAAACCTGGTACCTGAATAAACTCAGCATTAGCCATATCATACGCCATAGGCGCTTCGATTACTGGGGCCAGCTTTAATAGTAATTAGATATTATCTCGCGGGCCAAAGATAATTCCACCGCGGGCTGGATTTGGCCCGCGGGCCTTGAGTTTGACATATATGCCCTACAGGCTAAATGCTTCCCTATATCCATTGGGCATTGTGGCACAGTTGGACCTTGGCAGTTAGTCCACAATAGACTAGGACTGAGTATCAAATTGTTCTAACTTGATCAATGGACAGCAAATAGTTATGTACGCAATTCATCTGGAGAGTTGGTGATGGGCAATTTTTTCCAATAGTTTTGAACCTCTTGGTTCATTATCTTCATTTGAGCAATTCCAAAGCCAATTGTTTCAGTGATGACACTTAAAAAGTCTTAGATGACTTATACTGTGCAGTAGTTAGAGTTCAAAAACATGCAGTTTGCAAGGTATTTTTTTTTACTGTGTGTTTGATGTTGGATAGAACAACGAAGCCCTCCATTCTACTTTCAAACGTAAGTGCTGAAAGGTTTGAAGTACTCAACACAGAAGAAGGCTATTCAGTCCTTTAAAGCTATTCTAACTTTTTGCATGATTGACCCAATTAGCCTTACTCCCTAACTCTTTCTGTATAGCTGTTGCAAACTTTTCCCTTTCAAGTACCCTGTTGAATTACTAAACACGCTTTGGTTAGAGTACTCAAGCCTAACATTTTACATGCAATATCCTTATTTTGCTTGTTGCTAAAAAATAACTCAATATGAATGATTAAATATAGAACTCAGTGAAAAAATACTCGATTAGCTCGAACATGTTTCTGTACTGAAAAGTCATATTCTTGGAAACATTCCCATGCTTTGCATGAAGTGTAACTAAGCACCTTTTTCCCTGTTAATGGGTCTATTCGGTTTGGAAAATGATAGCGTAACTAATAATCCTTATTTAAATTTCCCTCAACTGTATCTACAATAATAGATAGCTATATGTGCGGGCAGAACAAATTAGGGAAGTTGACTTGAACAATGGAGCTCTGAAGCAAGCCCTTCCAGCTGGAGGCAACCATTCATATGCTGAAATTGCGCAAACATAGTCTTTCAGACATTGCCTTGCATCTCTGTTCTAAACCAGAGTAAAACTGGCATCAGATTAATTGTGGCAATAATGATGAGTTTGCATGCCCATTAAAACACATGAAAGTTGAATTAATTCCAAGTGCCATATTATAAGCAAATATAGTTGGCACCTTGCCTGTTGTCCCTAGAGCATACTGCTAGAGAACACGCAACGCTGTTGATGGGACAACACATGATTGATTATCATATCCTTGGTGTAAACTTAATTGTTCCAGATTGCTGTTAATTGAGTATTGAAAGAATATTCTTTCAGTCTTTTGGGTGCCATTGCCCAAACCCAGATCACCATAAATTCAATTTTTTCTCTCTCATTGAATGGTGAATGTAGACTAAGTACAGCAGAAAATACTTATCGTGAAACTTCCATGGGGGGAGACCAGGTAATTCTATCGGCACTGGGACTTATATTCATACATTTGGTTAAAGATATTTGAATACTGTGTTTACTGTAAGCACAAGAGATTCTGCAAATGCTGGAAATGCAGAGCAACACATACAAAATGCTGATCGAACTCAGAATCAGGCAGCAGCTATCGCGTTATAATGAAATGACTCCAAACAGGTATAAGGGTTAAACAATGATAATCTCTTAACAAAATGCTGAACTGTTTCTGAAGAATACCAAGAAATATAACCCTGTTTTATCTTTGAAGTTCTCCTTATTTACTTAATTACTAGGAGATTTTATGGTAGAAAAGCAAACTTTTTATGCATGGATAAGTTACCCGTCTAAAAACTTAATGCCAACGTGATCGGTTCAACAAAAGAACTTTGAAGCTTTCCTCAAAGCTTAACAACGCAACTTTATCCAACTATAGAATATCAACAAGACACTGCAAGTTTAGACCTACAATGTGTCATCAAACTCCCCAAAGCTTCCAGAGCCACACAAGATTATCAGCAGCATATCCAATTAGATCAAAACAATGCGACAATGAAAATGGCCAGTAAACAATGAGTCCAATTCACAAAACCAACTAAAGTGGAGAATTAGCACTATGTCAGCCTTATGAAAAATATTTCAATATTCTTAGCAGAGGAGACAGAACTCTGCAAGTTTAAAACAGACAAATTTTTAAAGATTTTTCCCATATCAGTGAAGTAATTTGAAAGCACTGCTTACAAGTTAATATCTTATTTAATCTCCATAATATCACCTAACATATTCAAAAGAAGTAAGCCCAAACTTATTTCTGGTATTTACAAAGAATAATTTATTTCTTATCTCCATGGTAGTTGCTGTACTTACCCTAAACTTTCAGAATATGTTTATTCAGAAATTGTTAGCACAAAAAATTCCCTTCCAGTTTCCAAGAATTGAACTGTTTCCCCGATTCCATGTATGTGGGAGGGTGGAGTGTTAGCACTGGCCAGAGTCTACACCTTGTTGATCACATGTAAGGCATTTTTCATGGAGCAAACTTGGAAAATTGGAAATGACCAAATGCAGAGAGAGTAGAGAGCACAGCAACCTCTAAAGAACGTTTCTATCTTTCACAACCACAGATTCTGCTGCAAGGTCTATATGACCTGTAGGTGGGCTGCCCAGCAGATTCAGCAAAGGCATTTGTGAATATGCATGTTCCATCTAATTACTGTTTTATAATGGCGGTATCTAACTCCCTCCTTTTTGTTGTAGCCTTGTTGAGGCTTGAGAAAAGCACAGCAACATTATGCTCCCTGCTTTCCTTTACCCTTGTCTGAGAAAGAGGAGTATCATGTTGGCTGGTGCTGGAGACAAGCAGTATTCATTTAGTATTTAGATATTGGGTTCAGCCGCAGCATTGGCATCCAAATTTCAGTTCGAGAGTTTTAGTCAACAGCCCTGTTAGCCTAGCGTTTGTTTTCCTTTCCCTTAAAATCCTGCAGAGTTCGCACTGAAATCTATGAACTGTTGACTCACTTCAATGTCTCTCTCTCTTGGCACTTGGGCCATATTCAAATGCCTCACTACTGTCCTTTGAGATCCTCCATGGAATTCTCTCATCAATAGGAGGAAATGGCCTTCTCCTTCATAAGGCTATTGATTCTACTTCTGCTCCAAATGAGCTCTATCTACTGCATGTGCATAACATATTTGTTCTACATTGCTTTGTTCCCTTTATCTAGTCCAAAGGTTCCTAACCTGGAGTCCACAGACCCCTAGGTTAATGGTAGGGATCCATGGCATAAAAAAATTGGGTCTAGACATTGCTTGGCTGCCCATTCATTAAAAGTTCAAAGTTCAAAGTAAACTTATTATCAAAGTACCTTCATTTTCTTGTGGACATACTCAATAATTCCAATAGCCATAACAGAATCAATGAAAGACCACACCAACTGGGCATACAACCACTGTGCAAAAGACAATAAACGGCACAACTATAAAAAGAAAGAAATAACAATAATTAATAAATAACTATCAAGAACATGAGATGAAGAGTCTTTTAAAGTGAGTCCATCAGTTGTGGGAACATTTCAATAGACAATAGACAATAGGTGCAGGAGTAGGCCATTCGGCCCTTCTTATATGTTTCAATCAGATCCCCTCTCATCCTTCTAAATTCCAGTGTATACAAGCCCAATTGCTCCAATCTTTCAACATATGACAGTCCCACCATTCCGGGAATTAACCTTATGAACCTACACTGCACTCCCTCAATAGCAAGAATGTCCTTCCTCAAATTTGGAGACCAAAACTGCACACAATACTCCAGGTGGAGTCTCACCAGGGCCCTGTACAGCTGCGGAAGGACCTCTTTACTCCTATACTCAATTCCTCTTGTTATAAAGGCCAGCATGCCATTAGCTTTCTTCACTGCCTGCTGTACCTGCATGCTTGCTTTCATTGACTGATGTACAAGAACACCTAGATCTCGTTGTACTTCCCCTTTTCCTAACTTGACTCCATTTAGATAGTAATCTGCCTTCCTGTTCTTGCCACCAAAGTGGATAACCTCACATTTATCCACATTAAACTGCATCTGCCATACATTTGCCCACTCACCCAACCTGTCCAAGTCACCCTGCATTCTCATAACATCCTCCTGACATTTCACACTGCCACCCAGCTTTGTGTCATCGTCAAATTTGCTAATGTTACTTTTAATCCCTTTATCTAAATCATTAATGTATATTGTAAACAGCTGCGGTCCCCCACTGGTCACAGCCTGCCATTCCAAAAGGGACCCGTTAATCGCTACTCTTTGTTTCCTGTCAGCCAGCCAATTTTCAATCCATGTCAGTACACTGCCCCCAATACCATGTGCCCTAATTTTGCCCACTAATCTCCTATGTGGGACTTTATCAAAAGCTTTCTGGATGTCCAGGTACACTACATCCACTGGCTCTCCCTTGTCCATTTTCATAGTTACATCCTCAAAAAACTCCAGAAGATTAGTCAAGCATGATTTTCCCTTCATAAATCCATGCTGACTTGAACTGATCCTTCTACTGCTATCCAAATGTGTCGTAATTTCCTCTTTTATAATTTCCTCTTTCAGTGATGGGGCAAATGAAATTCAGTGATATTATCCCCTTTGGTTCAAGAGGCTGATGATTGAGAATTAGTAACTGTTCCTGAACCTGGTTGTTTGAGTCCTGATGCTTCTGTACCTTCTTCCTGATGGCAGCAGTGAGAAGAGAGCATGATCGATGTGGTGGGGGTCTGTGATGATGGATGGGATGGCATCACACATTACACTCTGTGTTGCTGCCACATTTCCAACCTGTTTCAATCAAGGCATTTACAAACTATCTTTGCAAAGATTCACTGGTTCTCTGTTTGAGATGGCATCAACTGAGAGAAACCTTGCTACCTCTTAAGTAGATCTTCACATTGAGGATCACTCGTTAATTCTGTGGATGCTTATTGACTGGTGAGGCTAATGTGGGAGCCCACAGAATGCCATAGGTAGGGCAGAGGTGTTTAACTGGATGAATAGTTTGGGTAGTGATGGATCTCTTTTGCCTTATTCTTTGGTTTCACGGGTGTTCCTAATGAGAAGACTGCAGATTTTCTATTTCTTTAGCAGTAATGAGACAGTGATATTCAGAGGTCATTCCTGTAAAATGGGAAATGATCCACATTTTCCATTGACTTGTTGTGAACTCTGCCTGTACATTAAGTTTTGTGGATGTTAAGAATAAGGCCTATTATCATATGAATGGGTCAGCAATGACTTGAATTTGGCCTCTGTGCACATTTGCAATTGTCAGCTGGACACTGCAGATTGAAGACCAACAATCTTTAGCTCCATCACTTGAGAAGGACTGTGGACTATGTTTATCATATTTGCTACCTGCAGAAATGTGCCCTTAACTTATATCTGTTGTATGAGTTCAGACAATCTTTGATGTTAACCATTGAGTCCACAGCAGATCCAAACATTGTTTACCTAGAACCTTCAGCACAGAAATGAACCTTTAGTTCTACCTTTAGATACTACCTAATTTCTTACTTAACAGAAGCTTTAAGTTCCAAACAACCTTTTTCAAGAACAGTAACTTCCCTTTAACCATTTGGTTTTTAAACCAGTCTGCACAATCTTGATCACTACCTCTGTAAAGCAACGCAATGGCCACTTTGGTAATATTGCATAGTAATGGACTTTGTCTTATTCTGTCCTAATTGTGTTCCTTCCTGCATAATTTGTGTTTAATTTGTGTTTTTTGGTGAACACTATGTATCTGATTCTATGTGATGCTACTGCCAGTAAGTTTTTCATTGTATCTGTGCATATATGTACTTGTGCATGACAATAAACTCAAATTTTATTTTTTCAACTTTGCCTTATTCTAATCATCCTATTCATGTTGCCTCCATACTCCATTTTCTAATAAATGTATCATGCCAACTGCTTTGTTCATGTTCCACAGCCCATACTCTGCCCATCAATCACTGGAACAAAAGAAAACATTTGGAAATGCAAATGAGGATGGCAACATGGCACAGCAGATGGATCTGCTGCCCCGAAGTCCAAAGATCTGGATTCAACCCAGCCGCTGATGAATTTGCTACATTCTTTCTGTGACTGTGTAGGTATCCCTTCAGGCACTGCTGTTTCCACCCACTGTGTCATCAAGTAATCCAGCCAAACTCGTCCTTGCCAACCATGGTGCCCACCTACTTGCCTGCGTTTTGGCCCATATCCCTCTAAACCCCTTCTATTCATGTACTTTTATTATTGAATCTGACTCAGCCATTTCATCTGGCAGCTCATTCCACCCTCAGGTCCCTTATATATCTTTCACCTCTTAAACCTGTGCCTTCTAGTTTTTAGTTCCCCTTCTTTGGAAGAAAGACTATGTGAACTCAATTCACCCTATCTATACCTATCCTGACTTTATGCATCTCTATAAGGACTCCCCTCAGTCTCCTAAATTCCCAGAAATAAAATCCTAGACTGCCCAGTCTCTCCCTGCAACTCTGTCCCTCGACTCCGGACAGCATCCTCCTCAATTTTCCCTGCACTTATTCAAGTTTAATGATGTCTTTTCCACAACGTGTTGACCAAAATAATACTGAATACTCCAGGCGCAGTCTTACTGGTGCCTAGAATATCTGCCAGATAATGTCCCAAGTTCTATACAGAAGGTGAGCATGTCAAGTGCCTTCTTCACCAACCGATCTATAGTACCTGTAATGCCACTTGCAGCAAATCATATACTTGTTCTCCTAGGACCGTCTATTTCATGGCATTCTTATGTTCCAAACACATTCTGGTAAATTAGCCAATTACTGTAAGCAGTGAAGAATCAAAGGGGACTTGGAGAACTTATGTGAGAGAGAATAACTAAGGTGAGCTAGCAGAGGGTGAATAGGACTGATGAGATTTCTCCCCTAGACCCGACAGGATGAACAACCCCCTACTACGTTGTTAAAAGGTTATGTTTCCCACACATTGGTGAAGAGGGCACTGAGAAAAATTCAGTGGCACCATATGTCCAATTGCCCGAGCCCTAGAGCAACGGCAGAAGTTCTGATTTCTTGGTAAACTTGATGACAGTTCCATTGGACAATAAAAGGTGTGCAAGCTCCCTGAAGAAGCCGGTGTACATTTTAAAATGACGCGCTGGCCTATTAATTATTAAATCTGTGAGAATTTTCATTCCATCCCAAAATTTTTCATTTACTCAAACCCGTCCTACAATTTTTAGCCTGCTGAGAGCAACTAATTAGGCCCAACTGAGAAGGATTCTCGGGGTTGGGCCCAGCAGGAAGCTCGCTTTCACCGCCATCCTTGCTGTTCTCAAGACCTGCAACTTTTGCGTCACATCCATAAAATATCACTTTGATATGAAAAGAAAAACACGTAATTACTCGGCTGGTGTGTTACTTTTCTGCCTTTTTAATCAACCAAAAGCAGCATACTTTGGAGCGCATCATTAAAATGGTGCACACAAGATGGTTGGAGAGCATGTGGAAAGTCGTATTATGTTTTGAATAGCCTAATTAGTTATCAGACTGTTCTCATGAGGAGACGGCTGGAGCATAATCATTAGTGGAGTACAATAAATATTCATAGGATATCAGAACCATGAGGGGTCAATCCTGATGGAAACATTCTATCCAGATGTCTCGCTATTTCTTTCTTAATGATAGCTTCAAGCATTTTCCTGACTACTAACATTAAGCTAACTCAGATTCAACTTTAGATTTATTGTGCACATGTATATCGAAACATACAATAAAATGTGTCAATTGCTTTACCTACCAACACACCTCACAATGTGCTGAGGGCAGCCTGCAAGTATCGCCACACGTGCCGTCACCGTGCTTGGTAGAACAAAACAGAACATACCAAGAGACAAAGCAACAACAGCAAAACAAACCCCGTTCCTCCCTCCAATCCACCCACACACATACAGTCCTCTAACTCCAGGGCAAGGGAACTTGTCTACGTTATGCTTAGCAACTCCAAAATATAGAACTGATTGAAAGAAAAAGATGGGAACCCAGGGATGCATGTCCCAGTTTCGTCTTTATTTTAGTGAGGTACACACTTATGATGTGGTGGTGGAATGACAAATGTCATTATTGTTCTCTTACGTATAACCCAGAACAAATTATGTAAACCACAAAGAATGTTTATTCAAACAATATTTTACATTAGTCAGATATTACTGAAATATTAAATGCACAATGCTCCTCCTGCTTAAGCTCCAACTCAATTGAAATATGTCATGTTTTACTCTCTAGTCATCTACTTTATATATACCCACACAGTACTGTGCAAAAGCCTTAAGCACGCTAGATTGTTTGTATGGTTTCAGGTGGCATGACCTCCACAGAGCCCTGATCTTAACATCATCGACGCTGTCTGGGATTAGCTGAAGAGTCAGAAACAAGCAAGACAGCCCACGTCTGCAGAAGAACTGTAACAAGTTCTCCAAGATGCTTGGAACAATCTACCTGCCGATTTTCTTATAAAACTGCGCGGCAGTGTACCCAAGAGATTGATGCAGTTTTAAAGCTAAAAGGTGGTCATGCCAAGTTTGATTTGATTAGTTTTTTTATTGTTTACTGCTCCTTATCTTTTTGATATTTAGAATATTTTCAATTCATTACTTTTGAAAGCATTGTTGCTTTACAGAATTTTTACATTGCCAAAGGTATTTGCACAGTACTATATATACACAATATACTATATAACATAGCTTCTTTATACACATCCACAGTAAATTTTAAATTGTCCCATCCAGGACTAAGGATTTAATCACTGTGGAGGATTTCTTACTCTTGTGGGATAACACCTTTCCTGACTAAGTCTGGCGGAGGGAGGTCACTCTGCTTGGTAGCTGGGACTTGCAGCTGTGAAACCATCCAACACTTCAGCTCTCAGCTTGACGGTACAACAACCCTCAATCCCCACATAAATGAGCCCCCATCGAGGGCAAGTTCATCCGGTGCTGGTAAAAATGAGGGAACTAGTGGTTCTGAGAAAATATTGTAAATTTTTCAGGTATTTCCTTTTCAAAGGGTAAATGGGACAATCCATCAGCTTCTCCATAATTAGATGTCAATCTTGAATTTGATCTTGTAACTGTGTCCTTGAAGAAACAAAGCTCATCTCTGCATTTAAGCTTTTGCTGTTGATGGAACACCCTTCTGTTGACTGAAAATGAGCACTAGTGGTTGATGATCGGTAATGAGAGTCAATTCTCTCCCATACAGGTACTGGTTGAAATGTTTTACACCTCAAACAAGACTCAAGGCTTCTCTGTCAATATGTTTGTAATTTTTCTCTACAGCGGTAAGGGAGAGTGATGGGGTGTTCATTTCCGTCACTCATAACGTGACATGACTGCATGTACCATAAAGTGAGGCATCACGGGAAAGCTTCACTGGATGATATGGATCAGAATATGTGAATACAAGTGTCTAACATCACCATTTCCTTTACCTTTCGGAAAGCCACCTCACACTGCGTTGTTCATTGTCATTTCTTCCCAATTTGTAGCAATGAGTTCAAAGGGTGAAATACTGCAGCCAGTTTTGAAAGGAACCTGTTATAGTAATTGACAAATCCTAAAAAGGACTACAACTGTGACATGTTTTCATCCTGGGGCATCTACCACTACCTGAATTTTCTCAGCAGATTTGTGTAGTCTTTGTGTGTCAATGGTGTGACCACAATAAGTGATGCATGGTTTAAAGAATTCACATTTGTTGCATCATGCTCTGAGCCCGTAATCTCCAAATCTTTTTAAGGCTGCTTTGAGTTTTTGGAGATATTCCTTGTCATCCTTACTGGTAACAATGATATCATCCAGTTAACACTGTCTATCTGGGCACCAGTGCAGCACCTAGTCCATAGCATTCTGCCAGAGTGCAGCTGCAGATGATACTCCAAATATAAGCTTATTATATTGATATAGCCCTTTGTGAGTGTTTATGGTGATTATCTCTATCTCCTTATTCCATCTCCATCTGTAGGTAGGCCTTAGTTAAGTCCACTTTGCTGAAGTGTTTTCCTCCAGAAAGATTTTCAAAGATATCCAGTATTCTGGGCAGAGAGTATTGATCTACCTTTAGTGCTAGGTTGATGGTGACCTTAACACCACCATAGGTCCTGACAGGCCAATTCTTCCTGCCTACTGGGACCACCGGTGTTGCCCATGGAGTTCCACTCAATCTTGTAAATAATTCTTCCAGCATCCATGAAATCTAGTACACTGGCTACTTTATCATGGATTGTATCAGTAAAACTTGGATGTGGCATTTCCCTTTAACACTAATTTACCGTTGATATGTTTGACTTTTGCAAACCCATCCTCATCACCACTGCTATGTTTTGTAACTCCAAAACATAAAATTAATTTAAAGAAAAACAGAGCAGCTCGGTGATGTGCGGCCCAGTTTTGTCTTTACTTCAGTGAGGCACGCAGTTATGGTGTGGTGGTGTGATGACATATGCCATTCAAGTACTTTTACATATAAACCGCAATGATTTGTGGAAACAGCAAATTATGTTTAATCAAACAATATATTACTCAAATATTACAGAAATATTGAATGCACAACAGTCTTTTAGGCCCACTAGTTTGCTTATCACTACCTCTTTTGTGACAATGATTGTTTTGAAGTCCTCACCTCCCGTCCATCCATAACGTCTCTCTTTTGGCATGTTATATAATCTCAAAGCATCCCAAAATGCTTCACCTCAAAAGAAAAAACTGATCTGGATAAGGCAATTTTCTATATGTGAGGATCTGATTGATTCCAGATTAAGTAACTAATTGACCAGCAATGTTTGAGATTAATCAGGACACTGCAAACCACAACACCCCTCCATGGTGTTGGGTGTTATCAAATAATCCTTCAATCAGCCCACCTCAAATTAACCCCTGATTTGAAAAGAAGAGAAATGCAATCTGAGAAAGGAAATTAAGGGGATATTGCTGAAAAAAGGTTTGTAACAAGAAAGGTGAGTCTCTGATGAAATCACTTCTATTCCAGAGTAATTTACCATAAATGAAAATTAGAGCTTATGTAACTCTTGATGAAACCTGTTAATGTAGGCTTTGGACAGCTATCAATGACTTTACCTCAGTTTTATCCTTTCTAGATCTACTTATTCGTTTGAATTTTCATCTCACAATAAAGGTTATAAACCAGAAAACAACCAGTGATGTTATATTATATTTTTATTACCAGTAGCAACACATGCCTTACAACTTGAAACCTTAACATTGCCCATGGGCAAAATCCTACTGTGGCTGACAAAATGTAGCCAAATTTACTCCAATCTAAGAAAATCCTATACAAATTGAATAATTAACTTCAGATGCAGGATTGAAAGGAAACAGAAGTGAACTCCATTTTGAAGGAATACCATCTTAAAATGTTTGGATGATATTGCAATGGCAAGAAGTTCATTTAAAGTTTACAAGTCACTTTTAAAAAGAAGGGGACAATTATTTGAAGACTTTTGCCCAATTCTTCATGAACACTAAGTCATATTTACTCACCATTTTTCCTTAGGCTCTTCTGAATTCCATTACACATTTAAAATTCTCTTCTTTGAATTCAAGTTCCTCAAATGTCCCTGACTCTATAATTCATTTATCCTTGCAACACTTCAAGATTTCTGAATCCCCAGTTCAGGTCAATAGACAATAGACAATAGGTGCAGAAGTAGACCATTCAGCCCTTCGAGCCTGCACCGCCATTTTGAGATCATGGCTGAAGTACTGGAGAGTTTAACATCGGTAGCTGAGCGAAGGGCGCTGAGTAGGCTACGGTCAATTATGGAAAACTCTGAACATCCTCTACATAGCACCATCCAGAGACAGAGAAGCAGTTTCAGCGACAGGTTACTATCGATGCAATGCTCCTCAGACAGGATGAAGAGGTCAATACTCCCCAATGCCATTAGGCTTTACAATTCAACCGCCAGGACCTAAGAACCTTTTAAAAGCTATTATTAATGCTTTTTGAGATAGTGATTTAGATGCATATCATATTTTTTTTACTGAGTTAAGTATTGTATGTAATTAGTTCTGCTACAACAAGTGTATGGGACATTGGAAAAAAAGTTGAATTTCCCCATGGGGATGAATAAAGTATCTATCTATCTATCTATCTATCTAATTCCTTATCAATACCCGGTTCCTGCCTTGTCCCCATATCCCTCGATTCCCCTATCCATAAGATACCTATCTAGCTCCTTCTTGAAAGCATCCAGAGAATTGGCCTCCACTACCTTCCGAGGCAGTGCATTCCAGACCCCCACAACTCTCTGGGAGAAGAAGTTTTTCCTTAACTCTGTCCTAAATGACCTACCCCTTATTCTCAAACCATGCCATCTGGTACTGGACTCTCCCAGCATCTGGAACATATTTCCTGCCTCTATCTTGTCCAATCCCTTAATAATCTTATATGTTTCAATCAGATCCCCTCTCAATCTCCTTAATTCCAGTGTGTACAAGCCCAGTCTCTGTAACCTCTCTGCGTAAGACAGTCCAGACATCCCAGGAATTAACCTCGTGAATCTACGCTGCACTTCCTCTACAGCCAGGATGTCCTTCCTTAACCCTGGAGACCAAAACTGTACACAATACTCCAGGTGTGGTCTCACCAGGGCTCTGTACAAATGCAAGAGGATTTCCTTGCTCTTGTACTCAATTCCCTTTGTAATAAAGGCCAACATTCCTTTAGCCTTCTTCACTGCCTGCTGCAGTTGCTCATTCACCTTCAGTGACTGATGAACAAGGACTCCGAGAGCTCTTTGTATTACTCCCTTACCCAACTCTATACCGTTCAGATAATAATCTGCCTTCCTGTTCTTACTCCCAAAGTGGATAACCTCACACTTATTCACATTAAACGCCATCTACCAAGTATCTGCCCACTCACCCAGCCTATCCAAGTCACCCTGAATTCTCCTAACATCCTCATCACATGTCACACTGCCACCCAGCTTAGTATCATCAGCAAATTTGCTGAAGTTATTTTCTATGCCTTCATCCAAATCGTTAACGTAAATGGTAAACAGCTGTGGTCCCAATACCGAGCCCTGTGGCACCCCACTAGTCACCACCTGCCATTCCGAGAAACACCCATTCACCGCTACCCTTTGCTTTCTATCTGCCAACCAGTTTTCTATCCATGTCAATGCCTTCCCCCCGATGCCCTGAGCTTTGATTTTACCCACCAAACTTCTATGTGGGACCTTATCAAATGCCTTCTGAAAATCGAGGTACACTACATCCACTGGATCTCCCCCGTCTAACTTCCTGGTTACATCCTCGAAAACCTCCAACAGATTAGTCAAGCATGATTTACCCTTGGTAAATCCATGCTGGCTTGGCCCAATCCTATCACTGCTATCTAGATATGCCACTATTTCATCCTTAATAATGGACTCTAGCATGTGTATTATTTATTTCCTTCCAATCTAACCTACTTTTGGCCTTCTGCTATCTCTCCTCTCAATTAATGTTCTTAAAACGACAAAGTTATTTGATCATCAGTCCTGGTATCTGTTTATGTGACTTCATGCCAAATTTTCTTTACTAAGGTTGTTGTGGAGTGACTTGGATGTTTTACATGTTGTCAATGCGGTTATACTTTTACAGTGAGGTCTGCTCAATTACATCTAACTACTTTGACATTTTACTAAACGAGCATTTTTTTTAATCAATTGCAAAGTCCATGCCTTCTTACTTTACATTGGCTTCCAATAAATCACTTTGTGTTGCTTAGGTATGGTACTGTAAAGGTCAGTACCTGCCTCTGATTTCTTCTTATTAAAGAGTAATATACTGACATTAATAACAGTAATAAGTCAGCCAACAAAGTTCTTTAATCCATCAATGCTTTATATGCATAATCGTTCTCAAAATGTAGGCTTTCACGATCTCTTCTTGCAGACAATGAGTTCCTGTGTTTCAAAAGTCTAACAACTTCTACAATTACTGGTATCTTCTAACCTGATCCGTTCAGAGGTTCAAGTAATATTTTATGTTTATTTGTAGCTAACAACCATCATGATGTCATTTTGATTTAGACATTTAAACAATTCTTGCTTTTTTCTACAAAAGAAAGGTGTAAAAGGTAAAATATGTTGAACTAGCAATTAGAAACTAAAAAGAAAAAATTGCAAAAAAAACCTGTAGATACAGTCGGCCCTCCTTATCCATGGGTGCCGCATGCGCGGATTCAACCAACCGTGGATCGGGAAAACCTGGAAGTTCTCTCTCCAGCACTCGTTGTTTGAGCATGTACAGATTATTTTTTTTCTTGTCATTATTCCCAAAACAATACAGTATAACAACTATTTACATAGCATTTACATTGTATTAGGTACTATAGGTAATCTAGAGATGATTTAAAAGTACAAGCGGTCCCCGGGTTACGAAGGAGTTCCGTTCCTGAGTCCACCTTTAAGTCAGATTTGAAGTCGGAACAGGAACATCCGGTACTATTTAGCGTCAGTTAGTAAAACATTTTTCTTAGTATATAGTATATATTTTACCTTTCTATGCATATAAAACACTTAAGAAACATACGTATTTCAATAATTTAACCACTGCGTTGCTTAGTAATAATTGTAGCTTTTATCAGGGCAGGGCCTTTCACATGCTCCATTAAAATTGTTCCGATCGTTGACCGACTATAGCCTAACACTTTTCCAATGACTGATGGCGTTTCACCTCTTTCTGATTGCTTTATTACTTCCACCTTATTTTCAATCGTGATTCTGATTATTTTCATGAACAGAAACCTTGCAGCTTCAGAACTGCGCCAGGTCCTAAAGTCCACCGCACTGAGACAGGTTAAATAAGGTCCGGGGTTCCGCTGGGTCCTAAAGACCACCGCACAGAGACTGGTTAAATAAGGGACTTGAGCATCCGCGCTTTTTGGTATCCGCGGGGGGGGGGGGGGGTGGCGGGGTCCCGAAATCAATCCCCCACGGATAAGTAAGGTCGACTGTACTAGAAATCTATGCTCAGTGGCCATTTTATAAGAGAGGATACCAAAGTATTCTCAGCTATATAAAGAGTAAGGGAGAGACAGGAGCAGATATCAGACCAGCAGAAAATGATACAGGAGAGGTAGTAATGGAGGACAAAGAAATGATGCGCAAAGTTATTAGGTATTTTGTAAGTGGATGGCACACGCAGAAGGCCAGAAATGCAAGAGTGCCAGTGGGCAGAGGTTGCTAATACCTGGGAACCTAAATGGTCTGTTGATAGATAAGTCACCTGGACCAGATGGACGACACCTCAGGGTTCTGAAAGAGGTAGCTGAAGAGTTTCTGGAGGCATTAGTAATGACCCTTCAAGAACCACTAGATTCTGGAACAGTTCTGGAGGACAGAATGTCAATCCACTCTTTAAGAAGTGAGGGAGACACAAGAAAGGAAATTATAGGCCAGTTAGCCTGATATCAGTGGCTGGGAAAATGCTGAGTCCATTATTAAGGATGAGGTTTCAGAGTACTTGGAGGCACGTGTAAAAGTAGGCCAAGTCAGCATGGTTTCCTTCAGGGGAAATCTTGCCTGGCAAATCTGTTGGAATTCTTTGAGGCAGGATAGATAAAGGAGAGTTAGTGGACATTGTATCCGTGAACTTTCAGAAGGCCTTTGACAAAGTGCCACATATGAGGCTGCTTAACAAGATGAGAGCCCATGGTACTTTACAGGAAAGATACTAGTATGGATAGACAATAGGTGCAGAAGTAGACCATTCGGCCCTTCGAGCCTGCACCGCCATTCTGAGATCATGGCTGATTATCTACTATCAATACCCAGTTCCTGCCTTGTCCCCATATCCCTTGATTCCCCTAGAATGGATAGAAGATTAGCTGATCGGCAGGAAGCAAAGAGTGGCGATAAAGGGGGCCTATTCCGCTTGGCTGCCGGAGACTAGTGGTGTTCTGCAGGGGTCAGTGTTGGGACGACTTCTTTTCATGGTTGGATAATGGAATTGATGGCTTTGTGGCCATATTTGCGGATGATAGGAAGATAGGTGGAGAGACAGGCAGTGTTAAGGAAGCAGGGAGTCAGCAAAAGAACTTTGATTGATTGGGAGAATGGGCAAAGAAGTAGCAGATGGAATAGAGTGTCAAGAAGTGTTTGGGCATACAATTTGGTAGAAGGAATAAAGGAGTAAACTATTTTTTAAATGGGGAGAAAAATCTGAATTCAGAGTCATCATGTAAGATTCCCTAAAGTTTAGCTTGCAAGTTAAGTCAGTGGTAAGGAAGGTAAATCGAATGTTGGTGTTCATTTCGAGAGGTCTAGAATATAAGAACAAGAATGTAATGCTAAGGTTTTATAAGACATTGATCAGTCTGCACTTGGAGTATTTGAGCAATTTTGGGCCCTTTATCCAAGAAAAACTGTGCTACATTGGAGAGGGTCCAGAGGAGGTTCACAAAAATAATTTCAGGAATGAATGAATTGGCATATGAGGAGCGGTTGATGGCTCTGGGCCTGTACTCGTTGGAGCTTAGAAGAATGAAACTTCTCATTGAAACGTTGCGAATATTGAAAGGTCTAGATAGAGTGGATGAGGAGAGGACATTTCCTGTAGTGAGAGAGTCTAACACCAGAGGGAAATGACTCAAAGTAGAGGGCCGTCCACGTACAACTGATAAATAGGAGGATTTTCGTTAGCCGGAGGTAGTGAATCCGTGAAATTCATTACACAGACAGCTGTGGAGGCTGAGTCATTGAGAATGCTTAAAGTAGAGGGTGATAGATTCTTCATCAGTCAGGGCATCAAAGGTTACTGAGAGAAGGCAGAAGGATGGCATTCAGAGGGATAACAAGGCAGCCATGATGGAATGGCGGAGCAAACTTGATGGGCTGAATGGCCTAATTATGCTCCAATGTCTTATGATCTCATTAGTTACTCCTGCTCATTAATGCAAATATCTAATCAGTCAATCATGTGGCAACAGCTCAATGCATAAAAGCATGCGCATGTGGTCAAGAGGTTCAATTGTTGTTCAGACTGGGGAATGGGGAAGAAATGTGACCTGAGTGATTTTGACCATGGAATCATTGTTGTTGACAGGAAGCGTGCTTTGAGTATCTCAGAAATTGCTGATCTCCTGGGATTTTCACACACACACACACAACAGACTCTAGCGATTACAGAGAATGGTGCGAAAAGAAAGAACATCCAGTGACTGGCATTTCTATGAGTGAAAATGCTGTTAATTTCAGAGGTCAGAGGAGAATGGCCAGACTGGTTCAAGCTGCCCGGAAGGGCACATTACCTCAAATAACCACACATTACAACAGTGGTGTGCAGAAGAGCATCTCTGAACGCATATCACGTTGAACCTTGAAGTGGATGGGCTACAGCAGCAGAAGACCATGAACATGCACTCAGTGGCCACTTTATTAGGTACTGTACCTAATAAAGTGGCCACTGAATGTATGTTATATGTTTTACGTTTTATGTCTTCAGTCTTCTACACCATTCAGTAAAACTATGGCAGATCTAATCCTATTCTCAGCTCCAATTTTCCCCTATTCCCAATTTCTATTTGCTTCCATATTACCAAAATGTATGTCAGCTTTGACTATATTCAGTGACTCAGCCTTTTCTCGGGGATAGAGGATTCCACTGATCTGTGACCTCCTTCTCTTTCCCATTTTATAATGGGACTACCTCATTCAGAAACAATTACCTTCATTCTAGGTTCCAGGCAATGAAAATATCTCTTCCCATTGTCTTCTTTGTTATGCTTTGTCAGTCTTAGTTGTTCCACTGAAATCAACACTTCTCCTCAAAACTCCAATGAGTGGTCCAATGGAGGCACAAGAGACTGTGGCTGTGCTTCACCTCTCCTTTCTCCTCTAACAGTTTCCATTCTAACCAGCACTGGTTTCTGCTTCTCTCTCTCCAGTAGCTACCTCCCCATCTTCACACTCACATCTACTCACCCCACACCTTGCTTTATCTGTTGTTTATCTCTTTCTTTGTTTACTTCCTCTCCCTCTTTGTCTCTGTTTATCATTCACCTGGCACAGTCTTGCAACTCTACCCCACTCACTTCCAACACTGTCATCTTATGTTCCTCCTCAGTCCACCAATCACCGCAGAGTCATTGCTTGTCACTCCCTTCTCCTCTCTATGCTGGCCATCTCACCTCTCCACATTCAGCTCAGAACATTGACACTTTCTTTCCTCTGGCTGATGCTCCTCAACCCACTGAGTTCTCCAACCAATTGTGTGTCGCTCCAATGAGTGGACTGTCTTCTCATCACTCTCTCATCCCCACAGTCAATCCCGTGAACCTTCTCTGACCTGCCTCAAATGTAACTCTCTTAAAGAGGATTGCAAATCACTATTTTTGTCTCCAGCTGATGTCTCACAAACAGATTCAACTGAGAATATTTGAAAAAAGTAATTTGTGGTCAGTGAAAGTAAAGAGGGATTTGGAAATCCCCATGTACAGATTGTCAGCACAAAATAATGAGGTAAACAATTGATCAAGAAGTATAATGAATTAATAACATTTTTAAAGTAGACAGCTAGAATAAAATAAGACAAGGTTTGTTGTAGATATACAACTCCCTGGTCCGACCATATCTGGTGCACTGTGTATAAATCTGGGCACTGCTTCTTAGAAATCCTTGAAATAAATTCAGGACAGCTCCAACAGGAAGTTACCAAGACTGTAAGGGTTAGATTATGTGAATACATAAACTATTCTTGTATTTACTGAAAAATAAATGGTTCTGTGAGGCTTTGGCTGAGGCTCGCAACAATTTGTAAACAATTGATCAGATGGGTAGAGACAATCTACTTCCTTTGATAAAGAGCTTTAGAACAAGGGCCAAACTTTTTCCTTCATTCAAAATGCTTTTTAAAAACCTAACTATTTGGTTACATTTCTGCCTTATTTTCTCCTTATGAGGTTTCATGTTAATCTTTGCTTCATAATTCCTCCTGCGCAGCACTGCAGCATTCTATAATGTTAAAGGCAGACTATACCACAAACTATTTTATGTCAATAAATTAGAGTCAGATGACTCTAATTAGAGGGAGGTTGCTTTGAGTAAGATATGGAAAAGAATGTAATATTTGTATTTTTCACAAAAACACAGAAGGGGGTAAACTAGTTCACAAGTTTAAGCAGGACAATCAATTACCCAACGACTGTCACCCCATTCCTATCAACTGCCCCCAAATTCTAGACACTAGGGGCAATTAACAGTAGCCAATTAACATACTGACCACCGTACACTTGAGGTGTGGGAGGAAATCCGAGCACCCAGGGGAATCCCACCCAGTCATAGGGAGAACACCAACAGATGGGATAAACCCCAGTTGCTGGAGCTGTGGTAGCAGTGCCCATTGGTCCAAGAACTTCATTCCCTTTCAACACAAATTTTGTGAAGTCCGTGAATTCCTCAATAAGAAGCATCCGGTCAGACAAATCGTGAAATATTATCACCTGAAGCCATGTCATAGTCCTTCAATAGATCCTACCCACAATCTGGGAACGGATCTACACACTTGCCCCGTACTCTTTCGCACTAGAAGTACAAGTGAATTTTCCACATTTACAGCGGTTCAAAATTGGTATTAAGTCAGTTTTACATACACCAGGAAGCACAGATTTGTTACAATCTATAGGGAGATTTTTTTCATTCCAGTCTCACTGATATCTGTATGTATTTTGTGTTTTGTTAAATTCTGTAGTGTAAGACTAAATAATGTTTTTTTTTAAAGAAAAGCTTATTTGGATCATTCAAATGACTGTCTGTTTTCATTCCATTTACAGGCTTCTTTGTTTCAAATTTAGTTCGTCCATTTTTGTACTTGTCAATGTGGTTGTGCTGTGGTCGGAGCCTGAGATAAAGAGTAGCTAATGTCTAGGACTAGGAGAGTGGGAACAGTCCAGGCCAATCAGTGAGAGGGATCCGAGACAGAAAGCAGAGTCTGAACCCAGTTAGGTCTGTGATCAGGGGAAACTGAGGAACGTGATCTGGCGAGAGCTGAATGGCTTAGAGATGGGGTTTACATCATGGGTGGCATCGAGGCAGAGCTAGTGCAGCTGGTGCCTCATAGCACCAGAGAACCGAGTTTAATCATGACCTCAGATGCTCTCTGCCTAGGGTTAGCTGCATCCTTTATTTTTAGACAAACAAAGCCAGGTGTAGATTAGGTGTAAAGAAATGTTCTTTAGCCACTGTTGCAGGACCTCCTGAATATCCTGCTGCTCATGAATTGGGCATCAGTTTGATCAATGGCTGGGAAATTGAATGCATCTTTATACAATTTATTAAAGTAATGCCTTAATGTGTATTACAACTTGGTCTAGAATAAGCCAACAATTAAGTTTTCTTCATGAACTTATATAAGTTTTTTTTTCTTATATAGTCATTAACATTTTCAGAACAAGTTACATAAGTTCCTCTCTAATAATAAGCAATCAAAATTTATTAAAAAGAGACTTCAACTCTAGCTTTTAAAAAAAAAGTAAACCTACTGCATTAAATTCAGGAGGGGAACAATTACAGACTGCACCCAGGAACTTCCATTTGACTTGTGGTTAATGTTGTCATCTAGATCTATAATCAGTGACTCATTAAATCAGCTGTATGATTATAGTTATTATATATTTCTTTGGAGATTCTGGGCAGCTCATAGAGCCACTGGGGGGTTGTCATTTCAGTACAGTTCACAATCGTTCTTCAGCAGATAGTTCAGCAAATGTAAATTGATCGGTGATATGTTGGAGTTGTTCACCAAAGCCGTTCAGCTGCACACCATAGCTTCTCAGACCCCTAATATACATTCCTGCTCCCCAGTTACATTGGCCAGGGAACATCATTCTTACTCTATCAGTAGGCACAGAGTCTGATGTGGTTTAGCACTTTTGTTATCATACACTTAATTCTGCTTCCTGTCCAAGATGCACAGGACTCCTCCTCATCAGAATACCGAGGTTTGAGTAGGACGGGGTGCCTTACACTTATGATCCAATAGTTTCTGCTCAAGTCCAATTCCCCTTCCTTTACTTTGTGTGTTGCACCTGATCCAAAAGCTATAATTAACCAGACTTCATTTCATAATATGACAAGCCTCTTGGCAGATTTGACAGCATTCTCTGTTTTACCACTGCATTGTGGATGATGTCACTTGTCTGAAGCTCGGTTTCTCAAAAAGTGTAGCTAATTCTTTAGGTAAATTGTGATCAATCACCGGTAACTGGGATGTCTCCAATTTCCTGCCTAGCTATTTGTACTTGATGTCAGTCTCACCACTCCAGTGAAGTTAGTAGCAGTGTGATCACTCGAGTTGATTATGATGTCTCAGGTGGGTCCTCAGGGGGCTGTAGAGGCCGATTTGGGATCCGCATATTCTGGTACAATGTGGGCAAGAACACATGGTGGCTGTGGTTAGTGACTGGGTGTTCTGGTGCCTCCATCTCTCCTATCACTTGTTCTCTGTGGCACAGCAGAGGTCACTCTCATGTAGCGCAGCCTCTTGAACAGATTTCCTTGAGTTCTATCTATTGAGTGTAAAGTCTTCATGGATTTTCAATGTAATGTTGAATTTCTTCAGGCTTGATATTTTTGATATTATCTTTGCAGCATTTCCCTTGCCCGCCAGGGGCCCGCTAACCTTCCTTGAAAGTGGGAGTAAAGGATCTATCTCCACGGCCTTTACTCATCCCCGAACCACGTTGTCATGCCAATCATTCTTGTACACCTGTAACAAACAATTAACACATTGACATTCAGTTATCATCTTCAACCAATAAAAGCAATCTCTACCCCATGAATACAACCTTCTAGGCTTGTACATGTTGAATGAGTGACCACAGCTATCCTATTTACTCACTGTTCCTTATATATTAGATTTCCTCATGCAGTTATTCATCTCAAAGACTGAACAGAGCTTAGGCCATCCACACTAAAATGATTACACGCAGTTATTGCTGAACTGGTTCACCTGCACCACATGGTTAAGCTATTCTAAACACAAACAAGAGAAAGTCTACAGATGTTAGAAATCCAAGCATATTCTTAATGTGTTATGTCTAACTAGAGCTGCATTATGGTGTTCAATTGCTTCCAGCTCAGGTGTAATATCACAGGTATTAACCACAGGAAGGTATGCCCTGCTCGATGCACCTGTTAATAGCACTGTATTTTATATTTTATTTATTTACCATTCAGGGTCTGTCATTGCTAGCAAGGGAAGCATTTATTGCTCATCCCTGGTTATTTTTGAACTGAATGATCTTCTCGGACATTTTAGACTCCATAGTAGGTCTGGAGTCACTCATTGACTAAACTGGTAACTGGCAGAATCCCTCTCTAGAAGAACGTGGATGAGTCAGATTGGTTTTTACACCAGTCCACCATTCCAAAGTCGTTCCGATTTCCCCTCTTTGAAGAAACTATCCTTAATAAGCTGGTAAGGAAGGCGGGCTCTGTCGTGGGCAAAGTACTGGAGAGTTTAACATCGGTAGCTGAGCGAAGGGCGCTGAGTAGGCTACGGTCAATTATGGATAACTCTGAACATCCTCTACATAGCACCATCCAGAGACAGAGAAGCAGTTTCAGCGACAGGTTACTATCGATGCAATGCTCCTCAGACAGGATGAAGAGGTCAATACTCCCCAATGCCATTAGGCTTTACAATTCTACCGCCAGGACTTAAGAACTTTTTAAAAGCTATTATTAATGCTTTTTGAGATAGTGAGTTAGATGCATATCATATTTGCTACAACAAGTGTATGGGACATTGGAAAAAAGTTGAATTTCCCCATGGGGATGAATAAAGTATCTATCTATCTATCTATCTATCTAAGTTCCTCAGCTGCTATGATGGGATTTGAACTCAGGTCTCCAGATTATAAAACAGCCTTGACTCAGATTCAGATATTCACAGGCCATTTACTGATAGACAATAAATGATGGCTTGCCAGCAGCACTTAAATCTTGATAATTATGAGGTATTAATAAATCTGGTAAGATGGCAGCATACTCTGATGCAGCAACTTCTATGGGGTCAACCAAAGGTGTTAATTGTCTTATTTATATGTATTTTACCAATTGCAAGATCCTGCTGGACATTAAGAACTTAGAGTACTGTAGTTCGATGCCATTAGCAAGTTGCTTCTTGGTGGAGAAACTGAAGGAGCTGGACTTGGAGCAAACTATGACACTGTCTTGCAACAGAGAGGTGTCAGTGCCGGAAGATGTGCAGTCTAACAGCGTGCAATCATCTTAATCGCTTGCTGTTAGGCTGCACATCTTCAAGCACTGACACCTCTCTGTTGCAAGGCATTGGTGTTGTGGAATGCTGCAAGTCCAATTTATTGGTTTATTGGTGAATGAATAGGGCGGACGGCAGGGGAGCTGCGTGGTCTTAGTCATAGTAAGGACTGGGCCCCAAGCCACAGAGCCACCTCTTTACAGCTGCCCAGGGGAATGCATCAGAGATGGGCACTCCACCAATGTACTGGACGTGGTGTAGCGTGGCAATCCTCCTAGAGTCAGTGCTGCCCCCTAGTGTTTGACTGCAGACTGCTACAACATTCATATTCAGGGATTGGACTATATTTTTTGTGTGACTATTTTACTGCCGTCTTATAAGTGTTTGCTATTTTATATGTACTATGTGTGATTGCTGGTACAACATTTTGCTCTTTGGCCCCGGAGTAACGCTGTTTCATTTGGCTGTATTCATGGGAATTCATCTCTGGTTGAATGCCAATTAAACTTGAACTGACATACAACAATAAATATAAGATAAAGATTAGTTTTATTTGTCATATGTATATCAAAAAGTACAGTGAAATGCATCATTTCAATCAAATCAAATCAGTGAGGATTGGACAGCACATAAGTGTTGCCACGTATCCAACACCAACTAATGCCCACAACTCACTAACCCTCACTGTACCGCTTTGGAATGTGGGAAGAAAGCAGAGAACCCAGAGGAAAGTCGCACAGTCACAGGGAGAACATTCATACTCCTTACAGTCAGCGTGGCAATTGAATCCCGATCGTGATCACTGGCTCTGTAAAGTGATGTGTTAACTACTGCGCTACCAGCTACCGGCCACCCAATGATGCGCATGGACCAGGAGAATGGAGCAAAGATGGCAGTGCGAAAAGAAATGCTAAGCCGTCTGTAACAGAATAACAGAGAGAGGTAAAATTAATAGTGTGAGCTGGGTTAGTAGGTAGTAACTTAACCATTGTACCACAAGCATGTTCCATATCAGGACAGGGTCTTAACCCAAAACATGGACTGCTTATTCAATAAGTTTCAATAGGTGCATTTAATGTAAGAGAAATGTATACAACATACATCCTGAAAATCTTTTTCTTCACAAACATCCACGAAAACGGAGGAGTGCCCCAAAGAATGAATGGCAGTTAAAAGCTAGAACCCCAAAGCCCCCCCCCACCTCAGCTCGCCCCTCCCACGCACAAGCAGCAGCAAGGTAACAACTCCCACTCCCCCCCAGACCCCACCAGCAAAATTAGCATCGGCACCCTCCACCGAGCACTCAAGCGTGCAGCAAGCATCAGTAAAGACACAGACTTGCATCACCCAGTAATTCGACATACCACAGGCTCTCTCTGTCCCTAATAAGGGAAAAAGAAGTGTCCCCCATTTCACAGTGAGGGAGGAGACATAACAAACAACTCGCTGATTTACGATGTTAAAAGTCCATTGTGTCACTTTTTCTGAGCTCTGCGGCCAGTAAGTTTAACTCAGGTCCCTGGACCCACAGCCCGCGACTGCTAACCCACTGCTCGCAATGTTCTGTGTTATCCCGCAACACCCTAGTCAGCGGCACCGGCCTGGAATCAGCACATCTCCAGAGCCATGAAAATCCGGCACCCTGAAGGCACGCTAGTCTTCCAGGCCACGTCCTTAGGATATCAAAAAGCAGCCGGTTGTGAGGCCCAGAGAGCGAGCCCCAATTCCGCAAAGAACCAAAGTCAGAGGGTAACTCCCGGTCAGGGTCTTCAAAGGAAACTTGTAAAGGAAAAAAGAGATGTCAAAGATAGAAATAAAGCTGTTTCCAAAGGTGCAAGCATTGTTTAGCACCATTTTGACTTTGCTCCAACCCTCCTAGTCCATAGACTCCGCCCCATAGATGCAGCTTGACTCTGAACTGTGTTTTACAGGAGCACCATCGAGGGCATCCTGACATGTTCCATCTCCATCTGGTATGGGAGCATCAAATCTGAAGACCCTAGAAAAGACTGTGAGAACAGCTGATAAGATCACAGGGGTCTCCCTACCATACATCAGGGAGAGTTAGGAGCGCCACATACACAGGGCCCTTAATATTCCCAAGGATCCCACCCATCCATCCAGCATCCTCTTTGACTTTCTACCAACAGCAGGAGACTCCGATGCAGAAAGACAAGAATGGTTAGGATGGGGAACAATTTCTTCCCTCAGGCCGTCAGGCTTCTGAACTCCCTGCCGCACCATATTCAACGTCTCACTGGTTAATCTGTTCCGTACCTTACAATATTTAACTTATGCACTTCAGTTTGTTATTTATGCATGATTCATCTGTAGATTTTATTCTTACCTTCATAAATTATTGCGCGTTGTGTGCACTAATGTGCTTTACACCCTGGTTCAGAGAAACATTGCCTTGTTTCTATATACATTGTATAATTACATACATTATATGCATGTATGCAGTTAAATCACAATAAACTTGTCTTGGCTTGACCTGCTGAGTTCGTCCAGTACTTTGTGTTTGTTGCTCCATTTTTCTTTATGGTTTACCAGGAATTGTTTTGTACATGAGCAGTTTTGTCTAAAGGCACCAAGATGAATTATTCAGCAGTTTTTTTGAACAGTTATATATAGGGTCGATGAATTGTTTCAACTTACAGTACATCAGTTCGCCCCACAACGATGTAAAGGTCAAACATGTTATAGCAAACACAATGGCAAAGCATTGCAGTTATTATCAGACTGAAGACAGCCAGCAGCATTAATTGCCCCAGCAGCAATTAAATTGGTTCTCCTGCATTTGCTAACAGTCTAGAAGCATGCCAAAATAAACTCCAAATAGAGGCAGTAATAGATAGTGAGATATTGTGATTTCCTGTCGAGTTCCCAGCTGCTCTGGACAATTCCGGTCCACGAGAAGAAAAGCCTGGATGTTTTTCAATCAAGCCTCTGATCAACAGAAGAAAGAACTTGCATTTCTGTAATGCCATCTGTGACCCCCACCAGTGAAGTACATCCGCGAAGCAAATTGTTCCGCAGACGCAAGTTCCATCTTTCTCCCTGGCATCATTCTAATGAATCTCAATATCTTTGCTATAATTTAGGCTGTCTAGTCCTATCTTTGTAACACATCCAGAACAGTTGATTCCAACTCTGCTCTATTGGCTTAAGTATTACATGATACTTATAAATTGATTTAATTTTCGTGATCTATGTGTTACTGGCAAGGCCACCATTTATTGCTCAATCCTTAAATGTCCTTGAGAATATGGCAGCATGGTAGCACAGCAACCGGTATAACGCTGTTACAGTATCAGAGACAGTACCACTTTCTGCAAGAAGTTTGTGCATTCTCCCTATGACCCTGTGGATTTCCTTCCACATTCCAAAGACATATGAGTTAGTAGGTTAATGTGCCGCATGGGTTTATTTGGGCAGTGTGAACTCATTTGGGCAGGAGGGCCTTTTTATAGCTCTGAATCAATAAAATAAATAAATGCATTGATGGTGATATACCTTCTTGAATCACTGCCGTCCTTCCGGTGGATGAGCTTCCAACAGATCGGAGAGGAAGTTCCGGGATTTGCATCCACAGCAGTGAAGGACTGGTGACGTAAGCTCAGTGGGCTCCTTACAATATACAGGGGGTACTTAGTAAAGTGGCCATTGAGTATATCCTCATGGTCTTCTGCTGCTGTAGCCCATCCACTTCAAGGTTTGATGTGTTGTGCATTCAGAAATGTTCTTGTGTACACTGCTGTTATAACGCATGGTTATCTGAGTTACTGTCACCTTCCTGTCAGCATGAACTAGTCTAGCCATCCTCTTCTGACCTCTCTCATTTTCACCCACAGAACTGACACTCACTAGATTTAAAAAAAAAAATTCTCACTGTTCTCTGTAAGCTTTTGAGACTTGTGCTTGAAAATCCCAGGAAATCAGCAGTTTCTGAGATACTCAGACCACCCCATCTGGCACCCCACAATAACTCCACAGTCAAAGCCACTTAATTAACATATCTTCTCCCTTCTGGAGTTTGGCCCGAACAACAACTGAACCTCTTGACCATGTTTGCATGCTTTTATGCAATGTGCTGCTGCCCATAATTGGCTGATTGGATATTTACATAAATGAACAGGTGCACAGGTGTATCTAATAAGGAGGCCACTAAGTGCATTTTGGGATGATGTGCTTTTTGAGGGGGGGGATCGTGTAGGTGCTTGTGTTTCCATGCATCCACTGCCCTTGTGCTTTATGGTGAAGATCACTGGTTTGGGAAGTTTTGTTGGGATGGAGTTCATTCTGCCAATGATACACATTGCAGCCATTGGTGATGGAGAAAATGAACATTTAGGGCGGTGAATGGTCTGGCAATCAAATGGGTGGCTTTGGCCTGGATGGTGTCGAGCATCTTGAAAGTGGCTGGAACAGCTCTCAACCACATAAGTGGAAGGTGTTCCATCATACTCCTGACTTATCCCTTTTAACTGGTGAAAGACTTGGGATCTCAAGAAGTGAGTAACCTTCCACAGGTAACTTTGACCTGCTCTTGTAGCCATGATATTTTATGATTGGTCCAGTTGGGTTTCTGTGATAACTTTTCACAATATTATGGTGGGGCATCCAACAAGAGTCATGCCATTGGATCTCAAGAGCAGCTAGTTAGACTCTCTCAAGTTGGAGAAGGCATTTCTATGATGCAATGAATAGCTTGCTTGACTGTTGTCTAAGCCCTGCTGCATGCAACTATGTAGTGCTTTGTTGAGTAAGGTGATTCAAATGGAATTAAACTTCAGTGAACATCCCTCTTTCTGATCATAATATGGAAAGAAGGTCATTACTGTAGCTGCTGAGAGGGCTTCTGACTGGCCTTCCTGGTCTACACTTCACAAATTCAACACAATCTAACACCAATGTGACCTAATCCACAGTCAACCTTCTTCAACATTACTCCATTGGCTAGATCACCATGCTAGGTCATCAGAGAGAACTCTGGTTTTATTCATGCCTGAGAAACCACACAGGTTTAGTGACTCACTTGAGAAGTGATACCATCTTATTTGTGACATCTTCAGTAGTGCACTGAAAAGTCAGCCAAGGTTTTGGTCCCTTGTGATGTTAGTAACTTGAAATCTACTCTAGGCGATGAAACTCACCTGAAGTTTAGTTTTGGTTCCAGGATTTTTTCTCAGGATTTAGACCCGAAGCCTTCCCCATGAATGGGTATAGCCACAAGGCAGAAAAGCTTAAAAAATCAGACTTTTCCTCATCCTAGATGAGCTGTCAACAATGGCTGATGAGCCCCCACCTGCCCAAAATGAATAGTTTTAAGGTGCCAGAAACTGTTGTGCTGAGCTTAATAGCTAAGCCACACAGGTGCATTTTGTCCAAAAGAGTGTTTCCACTATTTTCTGATTTTATCTCGTGATCTTGGTCCATATGAAGAACATATGAAATAGAAGCACAATTTGGCCATTTGCCAATTTACCCTGCCTCCACCATTTCTACTACTGAGGCTGATCTTTTACCTTAGCGCCACTTTCCAGTAATAACTCCATATTTCTTGCTTTTCTTTTTACCTAAAAGTATATCAGTTTCTTGTTAAAATACTCAGTGGCTGAGCCTCCAGAGCAGCTGGGGGAGAGTATTTCAAAGACTCGGTATCATGGGACTGATGATTTATTTTCTCTTCTATCTCCTGAATGGCTGATGTTGCTCCTGTTTCTGCAGACCTTGGGCAGGGGAAACAATGTCAGTTTATAAGACTATAAGATATAGGGGCAGAAGCAGGCCATTTGGCCCGAGTCTGCTCCACCGTTCAATCATGGGCTGATCCAATTCTTCCAGTCATACCCACTCCCCTGCCTTCTCCCCGTACCCTTTGATGCCCTCGCTAATCAAGAACCTATCTATCTCTGCCTTAATTGCACCCAAAGTCTTGGCCTCCAAGGCCGCTCATGGCAACTAATTCCACAGATTTACCACCCTCTGACTAAAGTAATTTCTCCGCATCTCTGTTTTAAATGGATGTCCTTCAATCCTGAAGTTGTGCCCTCTTGTCTTAGACTCCCCTACCGTGGGAAATAACTTTGCCATCTCTGATCTGTTCAGGCCTTTTAACATTTGGAATGCTTCTATGAGATCCTCCCTCATTCTCCTGAACTCGAGGGAATACAGCCCAAGAGCTGCCAGATATTCCTCATACAGTAACCCTTTTATTCCTGGAATCATTCTCAGGAATCTTCTCTGAACCCTCTCCAATCTCAGTATATCCTTTCTAAAATAAGGAGCCCAAAACTGCACACAATACCCCAAGTGTGGTCTCACAAGTACCTTATAGAGCCTAAACATCACATCCCTGCTCTTATATTCTATGCCCCTATTAACGAATGCCAACATTGCATTTGCCTTCTTCACCATCAACTCAACCTGGAGGTTAACCTTTAGGGTATCTTGCACAAGGACTCCCAAGTCCCTTTGCATCTCTGCATTTTGAATTCTCTCCCCATCTAAATACGTAATAGTCTGCCCGTTTATTTCTTCCACCAAAGTGTATGACCATACACTTTCCAACATTGTATTTCATTTGCTACTTCTTTGTCCATTTCCTTAAACTGTGTCTCTCTGCAGGCCCTCTTCTTCCTCAACACTACCTGCTCCTCCACTTATCTTTCTATCATTGGCAAATTTAGCCACAAATCCATTAATCCCATAGTCCAGATTATTGACATACAACATAAAAAGCAGTCCCAATACCGACTGTAGAACTCCACTGGTAACCGGCAGCCAGCCAGAATAGGATCCCTTTATTCCCACTCTCTGTTTTCCGCTGATCAGCCAATGCTTCACCCATGCTAGTAACTCCCCTGTAATTCCATGGGCTCTTATCTTGCTAAGCAGCCTCATGTGCGGCACCTTGTCAAAGGCCTTCAGAAAATCCAAGTACACAACATCTACTGCATCTCCTTTGTCTAATCAAGTACACCACATCTACTGCAACTCATTTGTCTTTATCATCCTTTATCAACCATGTATTTTGTATTTTTCAATGAAATCAACTCTCATTATTCTAAATTGTACAGAATATGACTAGTCTACTTCATCTTTCCTTAAAGGGACAGATCTGTATTTCAAGAGTCAATCTGATACACTGTCTAACACAAGTATGTCTTTCCTTGAGAAGAGCAGCTGGACCTGTTAACAAGATTATGTGGGCCTATGTAACTGCTCAATAACCAAAATTCAACGTTTATTGGCATATGCACAAAAACATGTGTACACAGTTGCAATCCAAATCTTATTTGCAGCAGCATCACAGGCACGTAGCAAGTAAGTTTTTCACTACACCTGTGCAAACATGTACTTGCCCATGTGACAATCAACGACTTTGATGTTGACTTTTGGTACTTTGATCAGTTTATACAGGAAACATTCAATTTCCAAACCCAGTAGGGTTGAAAGATCAAGCAGGTAATTCTGCAACTTGACTCACATCTTCATTTTTAAGATATCTTTGAACCCTTTTGCCTTGTACAAGGCAAAAGCTGGGATTGTGATGGAATCCTCTCCAATTGTCAGGATGAGTAGATAAAAAATAGGAGCAGGAGTGGGCTGTTCTTCCCTCTGAACCTCCTCTGACATTCCTTTTTTTTCAATACCATATTCCCATTCTCTCCCCATATTCCTTGATGCCTTTGTCACTACAAATCAGTCTGTCTTTTTTTTGAATATATTCAACAACTTGACCTCTACAGTTTCCGTGGTGGAGAATTCCTCAGGTTCACCACCCTCTGAGTAAAGAAATTGCTCCTCATCTCAGTCCAAATGGTTATTTCCCTGTATGCCATGAATGTGATCCCTTGTCCTGGACTCCCATCCTCTCCAAACCTATCCTGTGAAATCCTGTCAGAGCAGTGTACATTTGAATATCTCCTCTCATTTTCCTAAATTGTAGTGAACATGAGCCCTGTCAATCCAATCTCTCTTCAGACAGTAGCCCCATTGAATCAGTCCAGCGAACTTCCTTTTCTTCAATAAGAAGACAAACCCATGCACGGTATTCCTGCCAAAGTCCTGTATAATTCTATCAAGACAACCTTGTTTCTGTAATATTACATAATAGCTGCATTCAAAATGCTCAACACTTATATTGATAAGGCACTGGGTTTGATTGGTATCCATCAATCACACTAAGTACCCACTGGCACAGCATGGATGCTTCTGGAGTGATCCTCATGAGTGAGTGAGGCTTCCATCAGTCAGATGTTGCATCCTCACTGTCTAGAAACACAAGCCTGGGCAGTACAATATGGAGAACAAGCTGTCCCATGTAACAGGCTCCCCCTCTCCATGCATCTGATGAACCCAAAGGAATAGCCGAGACAGATACAGGTTGGTACCAGCCGCATTGTGGGCGCTGCCAGTCAGCGTTGAAAATGTTGGGCTGTCTGAGGGAATTTGGCTCCAGAATTTTCTCTCGGGATTTACACCTGAAGCCTTCCCCATGAGTGGGTATAGCCACAAGGCAAAAGAGGTTAGAAATCAGATTTTTCCTCATCCTAGGTGAGCTGTCAGCCATGGCTGATGAGCTCCCACTTGCCTGAAGTGAATAGTTTTAAGGTGCCAGAAACTGTTCTGCTGAGCTTAATAGCTAAGCCACACATGCCAGCCAGGAGCTGGATTTGGTTGTCAGAAGCTGTACACCATCGGGAGCATTTAATAGGTAGTGGGAGCTTATCCCCATTACCACCCCCAGTTATAACAACATTAAGGAACCGCATGATGGACTTCAAAATTATACTTTTATAACACTACCTAAACCTCCAGCACCTAGGTGGACCTGCATGGGAACATCATAACTTGCAGATGCCCTGTCACTACCTAATTATCTATATTCATCAGATAAGTCTGCTCCCCTCCTCACTGGGCATGGATGAGCTTGGCTGTGATCTACCATTTTGATAGTTTGTTGACATTCCATTCCACCTCACGTATGGAGATTGGTTAAGCCTGACAAAGTATCAGAGGTCCGCAGATCTACTGGAAATAAAAGGCAGCTTAAGGCATCTCTTCAAAGACTGGAATATTATTCTTGTCCAGTGAATAGAACAATAGTATTGGCGTGTCTCCAGTCTTTTTGGCAGCCTTGTGGATTATTTTCTGCACTTTAGAGAAACTTGCATAACAAAAAAAACATTGACGATAAATACTTTATACAAATACCCACACCTCATTCAAAGGAAAGTATGTAAATAAACACTAAGGAGTTAACATTCTGTGGAAGCAAATAGGACACAGATTGTTATTAACTTAAAATGAACTTTTTATGACCTGTGATATTGTTGTCATTGATACACACGTTTGTGTGTGTACGTGTACAATCTATATATCTATCTATATATATATATATATATATATATATATATATATATATATATATATATATATGTGTGTGTGTGTGTGTGTATATACACATACACACATACACACGCATGTGCACATAAGCAAAAGCACTTGCTGATATTGGGTGATGCAGGATGTCTTCATGTCTTTCTGCATTTTGCATTGAAGGAATATCCGAGTTATAATTTGGATTTTAGCCTTTCAAAAAATATGCTGTTTTTTCACAAACTACAACTTCATAATACTCTGAAGAATGTGTCAGCCAGGAAAGAATTCCTGAAGTGTGGCTGCTTCTGTAATATTGGAAACTTTAACCAAGATGTTTGGATCAGTTAGTGTTCTCTATGTCAGATTCTTTGAGTTATGTTGAGGTTAAGTAAAATGATTTATTTCAGGACATGGTGAATTGCAGTTGTTATCAACATGCCATAACTTTTCGCTCAACAGCATCTTGAAAGGCTGGAAGGGCCTGTTCTATGTCGTATCTCAATAAAATAAAATATAAGTAAATAAAAAAAAAATTAACAGCAATAGAGCCACTTGTGCCGCAAGTAATCAGAAGCTACTGACTAATGGTAGGCAAACACGAGGAAATCTGCAGATGCAGGAAATTCAAACAACAACACACACAAAATGCTGGTGGAACACCGCAGGCCAGGCAGCATCTATAGGGAGAAGTCCTGACGAAGGGCCTCGGCCCGAAACGTCGACAGCGCTTCTCCCTATAGATGCTGCCTGGCCTGTTGTGTTCCACCAGCATTTTGTGTGTGTTGTTGACTAATGGTAGGCCCTCGATTTGCACACAATGTCATTACACCAACTTAAATTAAACAGTTGGGGTTACAGCTGGCCTGGTAAGGCATGAGGGAAAAACGTCCAGGAGAGTGAGGGGCTTCAGATCATGAACTGAGAAAGAAGATTGGAGTGAGGATCCCCTTCCAGTGAACATAGTGGGATAAAGAAATGTTATGGTCAGAGAACTGGGTGTGGAAAAAGATAGGGTTTGGTTTCAAATGATCAGTCGGTTGAGAGAAATTCAGATGAACAGTGGGATGAAAAAGTTACCTTGTAATTATAGACTTTAATAAGATCTGCTGTAGCACTGTAGTTGACTGAATTTTGAATGTTTGAGAGTTTGAACGTTTTGGAACCATGGGAGTTTGACGGTGGAGATGGGGGTGTAGCGGGGAGGGGAAGAGGTTGTGGTTGCTATGTCAGAGACCTGAAGAAGAACAAGTGAAGAAATATGTCAATAGCTGCCCCTCTGAATCTAGTTTGGAGCTGCAGACTGAGAGCTGATTTCTCATAAACCATGCAGAATTAAGCCTTCTTCTCTGTTGGAGTGGCCTGCAGACTCCAAATCAATCCCGGAAGTGGTGTCGAGACGTGTGATGCATGTTGTTAGAAATGACTGTGCAGGTCTAGAATCCTCTTGTGGTTTATGCATTAGGAACATGGAGCATCCGGCAATGAGAGTCACTAACTTCGCAGAACATCCTGTGATTCTATTTGTTGTCGATTTTTGTAATATTTCATGGGAAATGGAGATTGTAACGCACAGAAACAAGGTGTTAAGCAAATTTAATCTCTCGCCATTCATGTCTGAAAATTCGTGTCAGATCCTGCCATAATGCTACGCAACAGATCTTATCAAAGTCATCTTATCTTATCAATAGAGGACAGTTTATCTCTTCCCATCACTTTGGAACTACCTTCAGCCTTGACATGGCAGACTACACCTTCTTCATCCAACAGCCGGATGGGACCCCGTGTACAATTCTAATCTAATTGATCAAATGGTAGTGAAAAGGCCTTCCCTCAAGGATCCATCCTTAAAGCATCTTATTTCATATCAACGCTCTGTCCTTCAGCATGCTATCAACAAACATTTCACATTCATGTTGACTCTTGCTCAATGTTTCTAATTGTCCCACAGCAGATGATCGTAAATTTCTTCTAATTGAATATTCAGAAGGCCAAAGCCCTTTTCTACAGTTTCTACCGCTAACTCACTCCCTAGTCATTGATTCTGTTCCTGGCTTTTGTATAAGGCTGAGCCAAAATGACTATAATCTTGGTGCTTGACCCTGAAATGCCCTTCTTACTCTATACCTTGCTGTTACTAAGACCCTCTATTTCGCTTTCTGTTAAACTACACAATTGCACAGGTGCTAAGAAACTGTTGTCAATGCCCTTTTTATCTCCGGACTCGGGACATTCCTCAGCAGACTCTCTCTTCGTGACTGGGTTGTCCAAAATAGAACAGACACCAGTGTGTGAAAGGTGACTGTCCTCCATCCTGGAATCCTGATCTTCCTGCAGCTAATGACAGCTACATGGGCTCTGGATTCTGGAGTTTTTCCGCCTCTCTTTCCTTCTTTATGGCCTTTAAAATGTTATCACAACTCGCTCTCTGTGTCTCAGTGGCCAGTTCTGGTGGATGAGTCTATTAGGAATCACCATGGTTATACTGGTCTATACTGGTCAAGGTGTCAGGTAAATAGAAGCCACTGCTGAGTTCATAGCTTAGCCCCTTGACTGCAGAGTTCCAGCTTTCTGTATAACACATGACCACTGGGTGAAAAACGATTACTATTGTTTCCCTTTCATTTTAGGGCTCCTGATATCCCTCCAGACGCAACAGTGATCTATGAAATCCAGCTGCTTGATGTTAGAAATGCTCCGGACCCAAAAGAGCTGTCACCTTCAGACTGCATACGGATCTGTAAGCAGAAACGAGAGCGTGGCAACTACCACTTCCAGAGAGGTGACTACCATAGCGCTGTAAAGTCATACAACCTTGCACTGGACTTGCTGAATATTTCCACAGAACGTAAGACACAAGCATTAATAATCTTTGGTTACCCTATTTTGTATTGTTTTGTGCTCATTCTCCTTCCCCTGCTTAAACTTCCTCTGCTGGCCTTCTGCCCACCACTCTACTGACAGGTGTTACTCAGTCAATAGCACTCTTAGTCAGAGACAGAAGATCAGGAGTTCAAAGTCCCCTGTAGCAACCTGAGGATAAGATTTAGGCTGATACTCTGGTGTTGTAGTGAAGCTATATTACACGACTGGAGGTAAATTCATTCAGAAGAGGATTTAGAACATAGAACATAGAACAATACAGCACAGTACAGGCCCTTCAGCCCACAATGTTGTGCCAACCCTTAAACCTTGCCTCCCATATAACGCTCCACCTTAAATTCCACCATATACCTACTTGACCTACTTTCTGTCTGTTCTTTCACACTATTTGAAGGAAAAGCACAGAAGTTCCTTATCCTTGTCATCTAAGAAATGAGTTATCAGTTCATTATCACGTTGATAGTTGTGGGATAAAGTTGTATGCAAAGTCTGAGAATCATAGAGTGTCGTACAGCAAGGAAACAGATTCTCCAACCCATTGAGTCCACACTGAACTTCAACCACCTTTTTACGCCACTCCCACTTTATTCTCCCCATGTTCCCATCAACTCTCCAGAAATAGACACAGTAGCCTAGTAGTTAGCACAATGCTTTGCAGTACCAGTGACCCTGGTTCAATCCCCACCTCTGCCTATAAGGAGTTTATACATTTTCCCCATGACCACGTGGATTTCCTCCAAGTGCTCTGGTTTCCTCCCACAGTCCAAAGATGTACTCGGTTGATAGGTTAATTGGTCTTTGTAAATTGTCCCGTGATTAGGCTAGGATTTATTCAGGAGATTGGTAGGTGCTACACCACCCAGCAATAAATAAATAAAATCCCACCACTTGCCTACACACTAGTGGCAATTTACAGAGGCCAATTAACCTAACAACCTGTTTTGTGATGTGGGAGGAAACCAGAATACCGAAGGGAGCCCACGTGGTGACAGGGAGAACGTAAGACTCCACACCGACAGCACTGGAAGTCAGGATTGAACTTGGATCACCAAAGTTGTGATGCAGCAACTTTGCCGGGCACATCACTGTGCCAGCCTAAGGACTCTACATGTTATTTCCAGGTTAGCTCCCATCCAGGATTATGCAGGCCTGAGATAATTTAAAGTGATGTTCTGGTTAAGATTTCTACTGCTATGCTATGAGGTGTTTCATTTCAGTAGATTTCTATAAAAGCAGTGTGTCTTGCTGGTAGAATGTTTTGGTTTCGGATAAAGATAAGGAGCCATATTGTTCAACTTAGGAATGTTGTGTCTCCCAATCAGGATGGTGGGATCAGGAGAAGGTTCCAGAGAGAGCTGGGTGGAGAGAGATTTATCACGGACGTGGTGGGGTTTGTGGTCTTTTGGTGGGAGATATGGAGAAGAGAAGATCAGGAAGATGCTATTGCAAGGAGTGCTTCATGAGATTAAGGAGTCCAAAGTGGGAAGTTCTACCAGTGATTGGTGATGAGAATAATGGTTATACCCAGCTTTTGGAAGAGATGAGCCCCAACAGTCATGTGCACATTTTAAGACGTACAAAAAAGCTGGATGAACTCAGCAGGTCGGGCAGCATCAAATGTGCACATTTTGACTGGTCTAACTGTAATGGGCCCCTATATTTTCTTTCTTTCTTTTCTCTCTCTTAATAGCTGTTAGATAAAGCTGAATTTGATCAATATACTTTCTTTATAAATTTATGCTGGTGTATGATTTGTCATTTCTTGGCAATCGGTAATTCTGCATGGGCAGTATTTACACGGCATTAATTGGAACAGCCCAACTTTCCTATTTGGTTGAAACTCAAATCATACTGACCCTAGAGGTGTATTGTTATAAAAGTTGCCTTCTCACCACTGAGGCACAGAGCTGTTAGCAGAGTTAGCTATTGAGCCAAGTTTGCATATGAGCCCACTGAGAGGGTTACGTTAGCTTCTGAGGTCAGGAAGGAATCAAACCCTTTCAAGGCATGTTTCGACATGGACCAGAATCAAACCTGACACATTGATACTGTCACTCGAAAGCTGCACAAACTCTAACCCTATGCAACAAAGTCAAGAATAGCAAGATTTGATTTTGCAGTAAAAAAGCCTTATAGGAGAGGCCATGAACACATACCTGCCTGGAACTGCTGGATTTTTTGTGACAGTGTCAGGAAATTTAAAACTTCAACAGCATTTAGGGAGTAAATATACATACTGGGCTTCCTAGTCACACCCATGTTGTAAAAGTGACTTAAAAATTAGAAAGCATAATTCATACTCTGACCTGCTACAGAATAAATAACATGTTCATCACATATTGTATATTCATGCAATCAAATCTCATTCACTGCTAACAAAACATAAGGTTATCGCAGGACTGCAGGTTATTAAATAAATAGACTGAAATTTAGCCAATCTTCTCTGATAATGCTGTGTTCTTAGGGTGCCGAGTTACAAAGAAAACATTTTCCAGGTGAATCTCATGGTTTTTGCCAAAACCCAAAGAGAAACAGGGTGCTCTAATGGAAGAATATTAAGGATGGGTGTAAGCTATTAAATTGCTTGAGCTTGCTCCACTATTCAGTTTGTGGATGAACTAAACCTGGGGGAACACTATATCAGCTTTTCCTGTCCACCCCTTAATAAGTTTAACCGAAACAAAATCTAACAATATCAGCCCTGGAAGTTCTAATTGCCACATCACCTATGGACTTCTGCAACAGGGAGTCCAAATCGTTATTGTATTTTGTGTGGGAAAAGAATTTTTCACTTTGCGCCTGACTGTTATTTTAAGATCTTGCTCCCTATGACAAGAAAACCACAGGTGTAGGACTAATGGAGCTGAGTGTTATACAAACAAGATTTTACACTTGTTTGTTGCACTCTGGATGTCAATGAGAAATTGGGAGAAATATTTTTTTTCTATTCCCTATGCTACACCGGGCCTTTCAGCACTTCCTATGGCCTTTGATCAAATCAACCCTCGGTCTCCTATTTCAATTATCCTGTCTGCCAGGAGTCTTGGCACAGTTACAGCAAGAGAACAGGATAATCCCCCAATTATGTGCAAACCATAGAAATGCCTTGAACATACACACACGAAATGCTGGAGGAACTCAGCAGGCCAGGCAGCATCTATGGAGGGGAATAAACAGTCAACCCTTTTGAGTTGAGAACCTTCATCTGTACTGGAAAGGGTGTGGTAGGTGTAGAAAGAACCTTAGCCCACTTGGATTCCTGAGTTCAGAGGTATTTGAATATTGTAGGAAGGCATCTACATTCAGATAATGGAAATGAAAGCAATACCATGCGTTTACTCTTTAGCATCCAAAGGATCTGAATGTTAAAGCACATAACCAAATTAATGGATTTAATTGCTCCAAGTTCGTGTACTTTTCCACTTAATTTCATTTTTAAAAAATACATGTGCAAAGGAAAATTGTGAGCTTAGGTTTATTTCCGTGAAGCTCATGATATTTCTTCCATTTCCCCAGTGCGTCTGACATGTCACCTGGGAGGAAATAACATTCACAACACTTAAAGGTCTGCAATGTACCCGAGACAGTCATCATTCATATCTTATACCCAATAAAAGCTTCAAATGGAACCTCCTCCCCTTCCATTTTACTTTGCCCTCACTATTGCCCATGGTTCACCAAACTCAGCACATCTCTGCAGCAATTATTCTTGAGAAGCAAATTTAAAGCAGAACATACTGGAAATGCTCGGCAAGACATGCAATATTTGTGGAGAGAGAAGGAGAACTGATGCTTCGAGTTAATTACCCTTCATCAGTTTCACAGCTTTCCAATATCTACAATTTTCTTGCATTCCGATTCCTGAGAAGCTGTTGTTCAAAAACAACAGTGTGCGACCATAAGACCATAAGATATAGGTGCAGAATTAGGCCATTTGGCCCATTGAGTTTGCTCTGCTATTTCATCATGGCTGATCCATTTTCCCTCTCAGCCCCAATCTCCTGCCTTCTCACCATATCCCTCCTTGCCTTGGCTAATCAAGAATCTATCAACATCTGCCTTAAATATACCGAATGACTTGGCCTGCACAGCCACCTGTAGCAACAAATTCCACAGATTCACTACTCAACAGTATTCACTACTTAAACCCCCTGCTAATCTCACAATGTCAATTATATTTTCCGATGCTCCCATGTATCTATTATCCTGTGTACTTTACCAGTGTTGCTTCTACTACAGGGAGATTACCCATAGTTTAAATGTTAATGGATAAAAACAAATGAAAACTGAGGCCTACAAAAATCTAAAACATTGGAAAGGTTGATTTGAACAGTTGCTTTCATTCTGCACCGATGTCAACTGTTGGTGATGACAGGCTGCTGTTGTGTGGCTCTTGTACAGCCAACTACAATCAGAAAATAGACACCCAGGATCCATCTGGGGCTTCACGTATATGGACCACCACAGATCCTGCCAGGTTTCCTATCAGTGTGTGACTTGAAGACTTGCAGCTGTTAGCTCCTATCTCAACTCAATCAGCAAGAGTAACCAATGATCCCTGACATAATGATTCATAGTCTCTGGACAGCCCTACTACTGGTAATCCACCTTTTACCTACCTGTGACCTATATCTTTGAATAGAAATAAGAAATAAGTCAAAAGGGAAGAGGTTGGAAGAGAGTAATGTAAAACTAACAATCATCATGTTCATCAGAGCACAGATTTTATGCCAATGGAACCATTATCAACCCAAGTGTCTTCTGCTGCTCTCCACTTCAGTGTTCAACATGTTGTGCATTCAGAGATGCTATTCTGCACACCACTGTTGTAATGTGTGTTTATTTGAGCTACCTTCTTGTCACCTTGAATCAGCCTGGCCATTCTCCTCTGATGAGGTGTTTTCACCTTCTAGACTGCTGCTCCCTGGATGGGTTTTTTTTCATGCCATTTTCCTTCAAAGCAGGGATCCCTACCTTTTTTATGGCATGGACCAATACCACTAAGTAAGAGGTCCATGGACCCCAGGTTGGGAACCCCTGCTCATGAAAATCCCAGAAGGTCAGCAGTTTCTGAGATACTCAAACCACCCTGTCTGGCACCAACAAACATTTCACGGTCAAATCAACACGTACAAAAACGCTGGAGGAACTCAGCAGGTCGGGCAGCATCCGTGGAAACGAGCAGTCAACGTTTCGGGCCGTGATTTCACAGTCAAAGTCACTCAGATCACAATTCCTCCCCATTCTAATATTAGGCCTGAACAAAAACTGAGCCTCTTAATCATGCCTGCATGCTTTTATGCATTGAGCTGCCTTCATATGTTTGTATTAATCGAGCAGGTATACAGTTGTGCCTAATAAAGTGACCACTGAATGTATGTTCATCTGTCTGTGTCATTGAGCGCAGTAAGAGGCCATTCTGTCCACTAAGTCTGCCCGTAAAGCAAACCTTCTTCCACCCTAACCCATCTTATTCTCCCAATTTTCCAATCAAACCCTTCCGCCAACACACCTCTCCCCAGATTAATCCATTCACCTGCACACCAGGGGCATCTTACAATGGCCACTTGACCTCCTAATCCACGTATCCGTGTGTTTTACGAATGTGAGAGGTAACTGGTGCTCCCAGGAGAATCACAAGCAAGAGAAAATCTATAGATGCTGCAAATCAAAGTAATACACACAAAATGCTGGAGGAACTCAGCAGGCCAGGCAGATTCTATGGAAAGGAGTAAACAGTCAACATTTCGGGCCAAGACCCTTCATCAGGACTGGACTGAAAAGAGATTAGAAGTCAGAATAAGAAGGGGGTAGGAGAGGAAGAAGTACAAGGTGATAGGCGAAACTGGAAGGGGGAAGGGGTGAAGTAAAGAGCAGGGAAGTTGATTGGTGAAAGAGATAGAGGACTAGAGAAAGGGGGAATCTGATAGGAGAGGGTAGAAGACAGAAGAAAGGGGAGGTGGAGGAGCATCAGTGAAAGGTATTAGGCAGGTAAGGAGATAAGGTGAGACAGGGAAATGGGAATGGTGAATAGTGAAGCAGAAATGGGGGAGCGGAGAAACGGCAATTATCAGAAGTTCAAGAAATCAATGTTCATGCCATCAGGTTGGAGGCTACCAGACAGAATATAAGGTGTTGTTCCTCCAATCTGTGGCTCCCAGGAGAAGTCCACATGGTCACAGGGCTTACACTCCAGCTCCACACCAATAACACCTGAAGTCAGGATTGAAACTGCTCACTAATGCTATATGTCAGAGGTTCTATCAGTATCAGGTTTACTTTCCCTAACATATGCCATGAAATTTATTATTTGGTGGCAACATTACAGTGCAAGACAAAAAATTACTATGCACTAAGTACAACGCAGATGCTGTGGTCAAAGACACGTACAAACAAGCCGGAGGAACTCAGCAGGTCGGGCAGCATCCGTAGAGACGAGCAGTCAACATTTCGGGCTGAGATCCTTCCTCAGTCCTGATGTTGACTGCTCGTTTCCACTGAGTTCCTCATACTTGTTGTACATGTTGCAAAAAATTACTATGAATGCATGAAAGTGTAAATAAATAAATTGTGCAAAAGAGGAATAATAATGTGCCGCTTCGCCACCCTGAAAGGTGCTTAGATCGAATATGCTTCCAGTTCTGATCTACCAGGTCTGTGTGGAGCTTTTGAATCTTGGAAGCAATGTGGGAGGTAAGAGCCTTACTCCCTTGGATTTGACATCTTAATTGTTGAAATGAGTGAATGAACAGAATCTTCTCAACTCATATGTATCTACAGTATATGTGGAAAGGAGAAATAAACTGTGGCCAATTAAATAGGACTGCAGAACAAAACATCATGGGTATGAACTGGTAGTAGGCAGGTTCAGGGCATAAGACACATAGAATCCTTTGTGTCCCCACAACAGTTTAAGGCACTTCATGTTCCGTGAACAGATCATCTTGTGCTATTAGAATTGTTGCGTAGGAAAGCATGACGAGACAAATGACTATTTCTGGTGTCTTGACGAAATGATAAATATTCGTCAGAACAGTCTGTGAACTCTGTGGCTCTTTGAACAATGCCTGCAGTTTTTAACATTTTCCGAATAGGGACACAGATTTAGCAGCTTAGATAACACAGCCTTCTTTAGGTACCACGTCAGAACATTGACAGCAAGTATTTACTTAAATCCTGCATTGGGGCAAGAGCCCACAACTGAGGAAAGAGTGCTACCATTATGTCAAGCAACGTCCTGTCTGCAAACATCATTTCCTAGAGAACAATGCAAAGAATGAGGAAGAGGATAAGGTCAGAGTGGGATATTCAGGAGCCACATGATCACAATGCTACCATGGTTGTAACCTCCTCCATTTCTACCACATTCCCCGCTTCATCCCCACAGGGCTCTCTCGTCTGCTGACTGACCTGCCTTTATCTCACAGCCTTGCACTTTGGAGATCCCTCTTCACACTTTTTCACAAGTCCAGTGCAGAGGCGCAGCTAGCAGAGCTGCTTCTTCACAGTGTCAGTCTCGCCCGGTCTAACCCTGACCTCAGATACTGTCTGCGTGGAGTTTGTACGTCCTCCCTGTGAGCACTTGGGTCTCCTCCCCCAGCACAAAGACGTAGGTTAATTGATTCCTGTAAATCAGTGCTGGTGTGTAGATGAATGGTAGAATCTGGGAGAGTTTGCAGAATGTAAGGAGATTGGTGTTAGTGTAGGATTAGTGCAAGTGTGTGGTGATGGTTGGTGTGGACTTGGTACAGGTGTGTTCCTATGCTGAATCTCCCTATGAATCTAAAACCTTAAGACTTTAAGAAATTTGTTTATTTGACACTTCCCATTTCATCCTAATCGCAATTTGTAAAGCCAACTGTTAGTGACTTGGCATTGAACACAATTAGCAGAAATATTGTTTGAAGTATTTTAGGTATGATGTACCTAATTGACTATTTTTTTTCTTCTTTGGATCTGTGATATTGTACATGGAAATTAAAACTAAGTGAAGCAGAGGAAAAATGCAAATATAACATAGACTGTTTTCTCTTTTAACATTACCTTCATACTTCTACATAATGGATGAATTGAATATTAATATTTAGACCTGAATGGTAGAACTTACTGCACATCAGGAAACAACTTGGTTTCACCGTCTTTGAGACTGAGAAACTGACAGATAAATCAAATCTCCACACCTATCAGAAGGAAGTGTGACATTAACATCGGCAGCTTTCAGTTTAAATATGAAACAGGAATTTATGCTGGGAAATGTGAACATAAAAATTCGACAAAGACCTGGCAACAGCAAGGAAATGCAACTTATTCAGCAGGAAATGGATAAAGATCAAATGAAGTTTCAATGCTGGGACAAGTTTAAATTTTAAATATGTTCTAATGTCTGTGTTTGTTTGATGTTCCAGTTAAACCCAATGCTCAGGAAGCAGAAGAGCTCCAGGAAGATGGGCTAAAATGTCTCAATAACTTGGCAGCTGCCCAGCTTAAGTTGAATCTCCATGAAGAGGTGATTGCTTCCAGCAATGCTGTGCTGCACCTAGATCCCAACAACGTGAAAGCATTGTTCAGGAAAGGAAAGGTTCAGTATTTCATAAACAGAATTCCCCCTAACTCAGCGCTTGTGCCAGAAAAAGATGACTGTAAGAATTGCTCTTTTTGTCTCTTAATGTAATGAAAACATTAACCCGTTAATTTTAAATGGGTTTATTTCTCCTGGACTGCAGAATGGGAAATCACACTTAATACATGTGAAATATTCTCACTAATATTCATCCAGAAATATTCCCGCTTCAAGGGTTAGAAATGTTTAGAGAAAATATGTAATTTCTCAGGTTTCTTTTCAGTTTGGATACAAAATCAATCAAGCATTTTCAAACGCACGGAGATAAACATCTCACTCAAGTTTAATTGTTTTCTTTTGCTTGTAAAATTATACCCAATTTCATATCACAAAAGGGCAATTGAATGGGATTTATTCTACTGGTCAATATTTCTTCTCCTGAAGATTCTAAAACCTCACTTTTCCTGATCCAAACCAGGACTTACATTGAAGACTTCAGGTGTTTAGGTAAGACTGATGGGATTGAACAATCATGTCTCCAGATCAAATCAAGCTATTGAGCATGTTTACAAATAACAAGTTACAGTCTGTGAATCAGACTGCAGTCAAACTATCAGTGGAAGAGAAGAAGCTGCTTCTACTTTGACTATTATACTGGGACAAAATGGATACTGCAATATCCTCATAGAATCAAGGAGCATAGAAACAGGCCCTTCAGTCCATCAAAATTGCACATTATGTCAAGCTGCCATTTACACTAATTCTACTATTTTTCTGTTCATGTTACCATCATCTCTCCCTGATTCTACCACTTACCCACACACAGAGATAACTTGAAGTGGGAGTAAGTTAGACCACCCCGAGATAGTCCACACAATTGAAGGAAGAACAGGCAAACTCCAGACAGTCCCTGATGTTAGAACAGGCAGCCGGCAACATCTATTGAAAAGAGTAAACAGTTGACATTTCGGGGCAAGACCTTTCATCAGGACTGGAAAGAACGAGGAGAAGTCAAAGTAAAAAGGTAGAGCTCCTCCCACTTCTTTCAAACCAAAGGTGTAGCCATGGGCACTCGCATGGGTCCCAGCTATGCCTACCTTTTTGTCGGCTATGTGGAGCAGTCCATGTTCCAAGCCTACACTGGTATCACTTCCCAACTCTTCCTACGCTACATCAATGACTGCATTGGTGCTGTTTCCTGCACCCACACTGAGCTCACCAACTTCATTAACTTTGTCTTCAACTTCCATCTTGCCCTCAGATGTACTTGGTCCGTTTCCAACACCTTCCTCCCCCTTGCTTGATCTCTCTGTCTCCATCAGAAGGTGATGGCATTTTTACAAGTGACCGGGTGGGAAGAGGTATAGTCCAGGTAGCTGTGAGAATTAGTGAGTTTATAAAAGATATCAGCAGATAGACTGTCTCCAGAGATCAGGTTGGAGGAGCAACACCTTATATTCCATTTGGATAGCCTCCAATGAGCATCAACTTCTTGAATTTCTGGTAATTGCCCCCCCTTCACTATTCCCCATTCCTGTTTCCCTCTCTCACCTTATCTGCCCATCCCCTCCATTTGGTGCTCCTCCCCCTTCCCTTTCTTCCATGGTATTCTATCCTCGCCTAACAGATTCCCCCTTCTCCAGCTCTTTATCTCTTTCACCAAACTTCAACACCTCCCCCTCTCCTGGTTTCACCTATCAGCTGCTCCCTTGTTCTTCTTCCTCCCCTCCCCCCTGACTCCGACTTCTCTTCTTTCTTTCTAGTCCTGATGATGGCTCTTGGCCTCAAACATTGACTCTTTTGCTGCCTGGCCTGCTGAGTTCTTCCAGCATTTTGTGTGTGTTGCTCTGGATTTCAGCACCTGCAGATTTTCTCATCTTTGTGTCACTACCTGATGTTAGTACTAAACCCAGATTGCTGGAGCTGTGAGATGGCAATTCTACCACTGTCTGCCCTTACTACTGAAACAATACAAGCCTATAAATTAGGTCAGGGACAGCACAGACACAGGTCCTTCAGCCCATCCAGTCCATTCTAACCTGATCTTCTGCCTACTTGTACTATGGCCACAATGTTCCATACTTCTCACACCCATGTGCCTAGCCAAACTTCTCTTAAATGTTACGAATTGAATTCACATCCACCACATTTTAACTGTTCTTGGATCCACTTGCCCTACATCCCATCTCAGAAGCATATCTTCTCTGGTCCAAAAAGTACCTACTCCCAACATCTCCTTCATCTTGAATGTATTGCTTCGTAAAAAGAAAGTTGACAGCGGAGACTCCTTAGATAGTTGTGACAATAAAGCCCAATTTTATACCATCCTCAAGATCTCTGGATTACACGTGTGTTGAATGCATTGTCATAATGATACAAAGTCTACTTAAAAATTGACCTTTAACATCTTTTCGTTGTTTAAAAGCTCGTGCCAGTAACCAATGAGGAACTATAAATTTATGCATATGAGAATAATGCCTTTGCAAGATGTTAAGAACAATAGCATTCAGAATGAATGTCTCACATGTTAAAAAACTACTAAATGAACTTAGTGGGGGTCAGGCAGCTTCCGTGAATGCAAATGGACAGGCAATGTTCCCTTTTCTAATATATATTTTGCTCCAGATTCTAGCATCAGCAGTCTCTTAGGTCTTTAAAATCGCGCAGGCTTTTCTTAAAGAGGGTGTTAGCATGGAAAATCATTTTAATCTTGGATTGACCTCCATGGGATCAGAATACTCCATGAAATTTGCTATTGTGCTGTCTTCTCAGCCCATATAACAAACTCCACTCCATTTCAAAATGAATTCCAAGCAACAGGAGTGGGGAGTCAGATCCTGTACTTTTTTTAATTTCCTAATTGGAATAATATCCCAACTCTATTCTATATCTGCACATTACAGGTGAAGTTTTCAATTGGCAGGGCTAGGCAACAGTGGCTGTCAAGGGAAATTAAGGACTGCATAAAAGCCAAGGAAAGGGCATATCAGGTCATAACAATGGGAAGTTGGATGATTGGGAAGCTTTTAAAATCCAACAAAAGGCAACTAAAAAAAAGCTACAAGAAGGGAAAAGATGAACTATGAGGGCAGACTAGCTGATAATATAAAATAGAATGCCACAAGTTTTTTCAGTTCTATAAAGAATAAAAGGAAGGTGAGAGTTGATATTGGACCACTGGAAAATGATGCTGCCGAGGTAGTAATGGGGGACAAAGAAATGGCAGATGAACCTAATAAGTACTTTGCTTCAATCTCTACTGTGAAAGACAGTCACTGTATGCCAGAGGACCCTGAGTATCATGGAGCAGGAGTAAGTGCCATTGCTATTACAAAGGAAAAAGTGCTAGGCAAACTGAAAGATCTTAAGGTGGATAAGTCACCTGGGCCAGATGGACTACATTACAGAGTCCTGAGGGAGGTTGCTGAAGAGATAACAGATGCATTGGTCATGACTTTTCAAAAATCAATTGATTCTGGCATGATCCTGGAGGACTGGAAAAGTGCAAATGCACTCTGCTCTTTAAGAAGAGAGGAAGACAAAAGAGAGGAAATTATAGGCTAGTTAGCCTAAATTCAGTGGTTGGGAAAGTGTTGGAGTCCATTATTGAGGATGAGGTGTCAAGGTACTTGGAGACTAATGATAAAATATGGCAAAGTCAGCATGGTTTCTGTAGTGGGAAATCTTGCCTGACAAATCTGTTAGAGTTCTTCAAGGAAGTAACAAGCAGGGTGGACAAAGGAGAGGCAGTGGATGCCATTTATTTAGATTTTCAGAAGGCATTTAATATGGTGCCTCACATGAACAAGATAAAATCCTATGGTGTTACAGGAAATATATTGGCATGGATGGAGGAATGGCTGACAGGCAGGAGGCAGTGAATGGGAATAAAGGGGGCCTTTTCTGATTGGCTGCCTGTGACTAGTGGTATTCCTCAGGGGTCAGTATTGGGACCACTACTTTTCACATTGATCATCAGTGATTTGGAAAATGGAATTGATAGATAGATAGATAGATAGATAGATAGATACTTTATTCATCCCCATGGGGAAATTCAACTTTTTTCCAATGTCCCATACACTTGTTGTAGCAAAACTAATTACATACAATACTTAACTCAGTAAAAAATATGATATGCATCTAAATCACTATCTCAAAAATCATTAATAATAGCTTTTAAAAAGTTCTTAAGTCCTGGTGGTAGAATTGTAAAGCCTAATGGCATTGGGGAGTATTGACCTCTTCATCCTGTCTGAGGAGCATTGCATCGATAGTAACCTGTCGCTGAAACTGCTTCTCTGTCTCTGGATGGTGCTATGTAGAGGATGTTCAGAGTTATCCATAATTGACCGTAGCCTACTCAGCGCCCTTCGCTCAGCTACCAATGTTATACTCTCCAGTACTTTGCCCACGACAGAGCCCGCCTTCCTTACCAGCTTATTAAGACGTGAGGCGTCCCTCTTCTTAATGCTTCCTCCCCAACACGCCACCACAAAGAAGAGGGCGCTCTCCACAACTGACCTATAGAACATCTTCAGCATCTCACTACAGACATTGAATGACGCCAACCTTCTTAGGAAGTACAGTCGACTCTGTGCCTTCCTGCACAAGGCATCTGTGATGGCTTTGTGGCAAAGTTTGTGGACAATACGAAGATTGGTAGGGGGGTAGGTAGTGCTGAGGAATCAATGCAATTGCAGCAAGACTTTGACAGATTGGAAGAACGGGCAAAAAAATTGGCAAATGTAATGCAGTGTTGGGAAATGTATGATAATCCATTTTGGTAAAAGGAACAATAGTACAGTCTATTATCTAAATGGGGAGAAAATTCAAACATCAGAGGTGCAAAGGGATTTGGGAGTCCTCGTGCAAAACTCCCAGAAGGTTAACTCACAGGTTGAGTCTGTGATAAAGAAGGCAAATGCACTGTTGGCATTTATTTCAAGGGGAGTAGAATATAAAAGCAAGGAGATAATGCTGAAGCTTTATAAAACATTATCAGGCTGCACTTGGAGTATTGTCAACAATTTTGGGCCTCTTATCTCAGAAAGGATGTTTTGTCATTAAAGAGAGTCCAGAGGAGGTTCATGCGGATTATTCTGGGAATGAAGGGGTTAACGTGAGGAGCATTTGGCAGCTTCAGGCCTGTTCTCACCAGAATTTAGAAGAATGCGGGGCGATCTCATTGAAACCTACCAAATGTTAAAAGGACTAAATAAGGTGAATGTGGAGAGGATGCTTCCTCTGGCTGGGGTATCCAGAACTACAGGGTACAGCCTCAAAAGTGAGGAGCAACCTTTTAGAACAGAAGTAAGGCAGAATTTTTTCAGCTAAAGAGTGGTGAATCTGTGGAATGCTCTGCCACTTACTGTGGTGGAGGCCATTTCCATGGGCACATTTAAAGCAGAAGTTGATAAGATTCCTGATTGATCAGGAAGGGATATGGTGAGAGGGCAAGTGGTATGGTGTTGAATGGGATCTGTGATCAGCCATGATGAAATGATGGAGTGGACTCAATGGGCGAAATGGCCTAGTTCTGCTCTTATGTCTTAAGGTGTTATTACATTCACCTTTTTTATTTGATATGAGAATGTATGCAATCTCCAACATTGAGTTTACCTATTTCTCTCTCAGCATTCCCTGCCTCACAGCTTGTATTTCACAGAGTCCGAGAAGCTTTAAGGACGGGATGTTCAATAGTGAAGGTTAATTAAGAGTTTGCCTGGGGTGATGAGATTACCAGTACAATGGTTTCCAGAATAAATAACTTGGCCTCTCGCTGTGACCAAATACCAGGCATGCACCAATAAGCACAATTATCCTAAACACAAAAAGCCCTCTTTCCCCATCCTGTGAACACACCTTAAAGAATAATAGCTTCTAACAGATATTGCCAAAACATTTATCTCAAATCCTTGCACAACACAACTGGGTCAGGGTAATAAGCCCCATGTACAAACTTAAATTAGATAGGACAGATGCTCACGCTCTATAAAGTGCACATTAGCCTACATATTAACCATTCATAATTCTCGGTTGCTTGGAGCTAGTTGCCATGTGGATTTTCTGCCAGTGCACATCAGCTTAAAATGACATATGGTTGTGAGGCAAATTGCAGCTTATTGAACTGCTTATCCCTCAATCTTGATTCCTTATCTCTGACTTATGTGAGCACTCTGACAAATTGATTTGCTTTTGATGAGTACCTTTCTTCTATGTTAATCAGAAACAGATGCCTTTCTGGTGCTGATCTAACCGCATTGACAGTTCTTTAATAATTTACAGATTTGCAGTCACAACTAGTTGATGGCAAAATGGCACCATAGATTCAATATAATTTTATGAAGGTGTGCTCAAGTCGCATATAGTACCACACACAATGGCGTCAACCGTGAGGTGACGGAGAAAGATCATGACCTCCAATGCACGTGATGTCATCAAAATGAACAGTCATGGAAAATAAACAGAGCTGAGCCAGGGGCAATGATTTCTGTCCTGTAAGAAGCCAACAGTTTCCATTTCACATCTCCAGTGTGTGTGGTGGACAGAAACTCAGAGGATTACAAAATAATAATAATTGAAGATGATTCAACACATTTATCCAAATGAGCCTGCATACCCCTTCACTCATGGACTAATTCAGTTGGAGTCATTGAAACGGGCCCTTTGGAACATGAATCAGAATGGATATTGGTTTAGTACTGACACCTGTGCTGGACCCGGCACTTAAGAGCAATTGTGGAGAAAGCACAGCAGCTCCTCTACTTTCTTAGAAGATTGCGGAGATTTGGCATGACATCTAAAACTTTGACAAACTTCAATCGATGTTTAGTGGAGAGTATATTGACAGGCTGCGTCACAGCCTGGTAGGAAACACCAATGCCCTTGATCGGAAAATCCTACAAAACAATAATGGATTCGGCCCATTTCATCACGGGTAAAGCCCTCCCAACCACTGAGCACGTCTACATGAAACACTGTTGTAGGAAAGCAGCATCCATCATTGGGACCCAGGTCATGCTCTCTTCTCACTGCTGCCACCAGGTAGAAGGTACATGAGCCCCAGTACTTCAACAATAAATTTACTTTGAACTTTGAACTCTGAGGTACAGTGACCACGGCCATTACCAGTGCTCTACAGAGATTATCTGCCTGACGTCAGTGGTCACGTAACCAGAACTAGTGACATGCACCAGCTGCTCCCGTGGCTTCACATGGCCCTGATTGGATGGGAGTGTGGAGGCAGGTGGGGGTGTGGCTAAGCAGGTAACACACTTTTCCCAAGGATGACCTGCAGGGTAGTGGAAGAAAGGAGTGCCTTTCACCTCCTTTGGCAGAGATGTATCTCGCCCCCCAGCCACCCAGGACTATGTGGGAGAGAAGGATTAGATTGGTCTTGGAGTAGGTTAAAAAGAGAGCACAACATTGTGGGCTGAAGGACCTGTACTGTGCTGTACTCTTCTATGTTCTATGTCATCAAACTGGAGAACTATTTAATCGTCTTATATCAGTGGAGTAAAAACTATCCTCAAGCCCGCTGGAATGCACTTTTAGGCTCTTGTATGTTTTGCCAATGGAAGAGGTAGGTGACTGCTTTACTAAGGCAGTGAGAAGTACAGTTTCTTGAGGTCACATGCAGAGCAGTTGCCATATCAAGTTGTTATGCATCCATTAGGGATACTTTCTATGTTGCATCAATTTGTAAGGGTTGACAGGAACATGCCAATTTTTTTGCCCCTTGAGGAAGTAGGGACATTGGTGAGTTTTCCTTAGCCATTTCTTTGGAACCCCATGACTATGCTGACCATAAATTACCTATCCTTGCCAATTCCATTTACCAGCACTTGGGACATGGTCCTCTACACATTGGTGATTCAAGTGTTTGGTAAATGTTGTTAAATGTTGTGAGGGTACCTGCCTCCATCACACATCCAGGTAATACAACTACTTCTGGCTGAAGAAAATTTCTTCCTCATATTTTCTCTAAATCTCTTACCTCTTGCACAAATGCTATGCTGTCCAGTTTCATTTATGTCCTGCGGTTCAATTCAGATTCTGATTTATGTATCGCATGTACATCAAAATACACAGTAAAACGTGTCATTTGCATTAGCAATCAATGCACCCAAGGATGTGCTCGGGGCAGACCATAGGTGTCACAACATATTCCGGTGCCAAGGTAGTACTTCCACAATGTTCAGCAGAACACAAGCAGCAACAACAACAGGAAAACAAGCCCCTTTCTCATCCTTAACTCACACACATAGAAAAGCCTCCAAATCCAGGACAGGCCACCGGGCTTCCAGTCCTTGGTGCTGGACTGGCAGATGTCAGGCCTTCAAGTTCCAGACCCTGGCCTGGACTTGCAGCCTCACAGATATCAGAGCTTTGCCCTCCAGGCTTGTTGGTTTCGTTCTTCAACATTTGGGCTTCTACCACCAGACTCTGGATCGCGACCAACAGCTTTGCCCTCCAGACTTCTGGGGATGGGCCCCAGAATTCACTGATCTCATGTTTGACCTTCAAGCCTCGACCCCAGGACTTGCCAATCAGAGGTTTGACCTTTGGGCCTCTGATTATGGGTTTGACCTTCAGACTTTAATTGCTGGACCCTCACAAACCTCCAACACTGCGGTCGTCGGCTCTGATGACTTCTGCCCATATGGACCTCCAACCCCAACTCACTGACCTAGCACAACGTTAGCCAAGCTAAGCATTAAAGAGCCAACTACATCAAGTGGTCATGACGAATCCTTAAACTACATAGAGTTGCCCAACTATTCTGCAGCGTTTTGGAGTCTGATAGTTGAGTTGTTGGGTTGGTCACAAGATTTGTCAAGGTATGTTCTCCCTAAACTTTCCCCAGAATTCACCAGTGCTATGGAGAAGGAAGGAGCTGAATTCACGGTCTAAAAGAGGTTTTGTACCATGTGAATCGACGGGGGTTTGTGAGGCGAGTGAGAAAGTCTGGTTGCTGGTTACATGAACTACTTCTTAATATATTGCGGTCTCTCTCCCAAGGAAGGAACGGCATTATTTAAAAAAGCCAGGCAACCACAAACTCTGGGAGAGTATTTCAAAGCATCACATGCAACCGCATGCAGACATTTTTCCTGTCCATTGTTTAAATCCCTTTTCACTCTGTGTGTACCTCTTTCTGGATCCCCTGATTTTTGGATTCATTGGCCCAGAAACTGATACGAGCTGGGTGGTATATTGCATAATGCATCAGCTGTTGTTTCGGACACAAACTCTAGCAGCACCCAAGATCCAGGTCCATGCTCAGGTCAAGAAATCATATATTCCATTAGCTTTCTCCTGGCTTTATCCATCTCTTTGAAACTGATCTGTCATTCAACTTCACAGCATTCATTGTAGAAGTATTTTAGTTTACCCAGTGTGTAGCATTGCACATTCACTAAACTCTTCAATAATAAGAAAAAGGGCAATTTTTTCTCCAATTCATCGCCTAATTAATATCCCCTTCATACCTTCTATGAATTTCAGTATTATTTATTCATCTTCTAATCTTAATTTCACAGGTAAATGAGAGACACAATTCTACAGTTGCTGGGAATCTCATACAAAATGCTGAAGGATCTCAGCAGGTCACAAGACCATAAGACATACAGTAGGAGCAAAATTAGGCTATTCGGCCCATCGAGTCTGCTTCACCATTCTGTCGTGGCTGATTTATTATCTCTCTCAACCCCATTCTCCTGCCATCTCCCTGTAACATTTGACAATCTTACTAATCAAGAACCTGTCAACCTCCGCTTTTAATAGACCAAATGACTTTGCCCCACAGCTAAATGCAGCAATAAATTATACAGCTTTACCGCCCTCTGATAAGAAATTCCTCCTCGTCTCTGTTCTAAAAGGGTGTATTTCTATTCTGAGGCTTTGCTCTGTGATGCTTGACTCCCCCAACTATAGGAAACATCCTCTCCATATGTACTCTATCTAGGCAATTCAATATTTGATAGATTTCAGTGAGATCCCCCTCATTCTTCTAAACTCCAGCGAGTATAGGCCCAGAGTATTCAAACACACCTCAGCTATTAATCCTTTCATTTCCAGGATTGTTCTTGTGAACTTCCTCTGGATCCTTTCCCATACCAGTACATTCTTTCTTAGATAAGGGTCCTAAAACTGCTCACAATACTCCAAGTGAGGCCTTATCAGTGACTTATAAAGCCTCAGCATTTCTTCCTTGCTTTTATATTCTAGTCCTCTTGAAATGAATGCTAACACTGCACTTGACTTCCTAACCACCAGCTCAACCTGCAAGTTAAGCTTCAGGAAATTGTGCAGGAGGACTCCGAAGTCTGATTTCCGAATTTGCTCCGCATTCAGAAAGTAGTATTTCCTTTTATTCATTCTACCAAAGAGCATGACCACGCACTTCCCTGCACTATATGCCATCTGCCATTTCTTTGACTATTCAGGGGTTCCCAACTGGGGGTCTGTGGTGAACTACATATTTACCTGTCTGGACACGCCCCCTGATGACTGCTCCTGTGGCTCCTCCCACAGACCCCTGTATAAAGGTGATGGAGGCCTGAGCCCGGCCTCTCAGTCTCCAGGATGTAGTATGGTGGTCACTCACTGCTTGTTCCTTCTTCCAGTCAATAAAAGCCGATACCTCGCTTTTACGTCTCAGAGTGAGTTATTGATGGTGCATCAGGGTCCACGGACCACTCAGTTGATGGTAGGGGTCCGTGGCATAAAATGATTGGAAACCCCTGTTCTAAACCCTTCTGCAGACCACCTGCTTCCTCAACATTATCTGCCCCTCCACCTATTAGGTCAGACACCTAATTAGTCATCGTTTCAGGCCAAGACCCTTCATCAGCACTATTCAATTCCCTCCATAAATTCTGCCTAACCTGTTGCATTCTTCCAGCACATTGTGTGTGTGTTGCTCTCTGCTAAATGGCAACATCTCTTTCTCCTCAATTCTGCATCCAGATCTGTAATTCCAGTCAATGATGCCACGGTGATTAGCAACAATTCCCCATTTCCAATCACTGAAGGAATCGCCAATGATATCCTACTTCTTGCATTGGTGCCCAAAGTCATGGCACTTAATGTTCTCCAGTAGTCTCCTCCTCAATATTTTGTTAAGGTCATTGAAAATGTACGTACACCACTCCCACCACTTTCCTCCACCTCCTCAAAGAACTTCATTCAGATAATGAAGCATTTTCTTCCTCAGTGTAATCCACTTAGGCAGCTTCGGGTGATTTTATTTTTAAGTAATTAATAAATTCATCAATATTTAACTGGAGTCTCCCACCATTGGGCCATGCCTATAGTCCACACTCTGGTTTTCCAGAGCAGGCTACTGGTATCAATGACAACCTCTGATCCCAAATCTGAACTGCCTTCTGTTGCTTTCCACTTTCCCTGAACTTGCTCTTTAAACAGTTTCTGTATTAATCATAAGTAATGATACACACATAAAGGAAAAGAGAGGATTGCAGTGATTTGCTTCATAATTTGAATAGCCAGTGAACCAGAAAATAACTCAAGATAACCTTTAGCTAACCCTAATCATGGTTGTATTACACATTATTGTGCTTCAGGATATCTTGTGGAACTATTAAAACTTACTTCTCTAGTTAAATTTCCACAGATTCTTAAACAGACAATTTGTTTACCAATCTCAAAATAAAAGCAAAGGCAAATCTATTTAGTTTTGGTTCCTTCATGTGAACTTCTGCTCTTTTTGCTTTGTATTGTAGTTATTATCGGAACAGGGTGACTACGAGGGAGCAATGGAGACACTCAAGAAAGCGCTGAAACTTGAACCTGGCACAAAGGTAAAGAAATGTTTAATCTTCATTTTAACCTTTACTCAGATGAATGAGAAATCAGTGTGCACCTTCACAGGGGATTAGAGATGGCATTTTTTTCAGGGTACAGTTCTAATGCAAACATGATCCTGAGCGGTGATTGAGAAAGTACCTTACATTAGTAGAGTCAGATTTAATTACGTCAAGTCTCCCATTACTCTGGGTAATGATCCACTGACCCAAATCCTTGTCTCTCCAGAGTAGGGAACAAAACTTATTTAGCCATCGGAGCTGAAGAACCTAATCTGAAGAACCTAATCTTACATTACTGTAAGAAAAGTAACCCTCTTCTCATTTTGTGAATCTCTGTGACATTTGAGCGTCAAATGTTCTTTGCAGCTTACAAACGACACCTTGTATCCCCATTCAGCATTTGCAAATACAGAATGGTTCGACTTCAAGCGACCTGTGAACATACTAAATACACTGAACTGCTGTATTACGATGCACGCACAGCACTCTTAAATAGAGAGTATTACGAGATGATTCAAGATTATCCACGTCAATTTTACTGAGCGCTTTAATATACTCTGAGGCTTGTTGCTACAAATACACCTCAGAGACCAAAGAGAGTATGAATCATGAATCAATTATTCCACATTCATATTGGATCAGTTTGAAGGCATTGTTGCAATAGGTGCAGTGGTTATTGTCAGACAGACTTCTATCAGTCATTGCAGAGCTTATGAAAGCCCCTGCATTTTCAGGCAATAATACCTCCAGGCTTATTGTGTAGACAGTCTGGCATCAAGCCTGCTGTGCTTACCAGACTGTTGCAGGCACTGAGTTCAGACCAAAAACTTTTGCCTGAAGCAGGAAATAAGTATGTTGCTTATTTTATCCTCACTTCTCCCAATCAGATTTTGTTAGAAAGTATGCACTCCCCACTGGTTCCTCACACCCAACCCTCTGTTGCCTTCAAAAATAAGGGGCACATTGTGGGAGTGGGCTTCTTGGCTTCAACAGAAAGGATTCCCTCCACAGCTGCTGGAAGTTCTCACGGGGGGAGTCACGCTGAGAAAGATCTCAGTTTATCTCAGAGGTCAGTGACGAGCTCCTTTCTTCCGACCTCAAAGTCCCAAAAGCCTTTCTGGCCTAAATTGTTCAGCATGGAACCTGACTAGGACTTAAACTTTAGAAACACAGAAAACCTACAGCACAATACAGGCCCTTTGGCTCACGATGCTGTGCTGAACATGTCCTTCCCTTAGAAATTACCTAGGGTTATCCATAGCCGTCTATTTTTCTAAGCTCCATGTGCCTCTCCAGGAGTTACTTAAAAGACCCTATCGTATCCGCCTCCATCACCGTCGCCAGCAGCCTATTCCATGCATTTACCACTCTCTGCGTAAAAAACTGACCCCTGACATCTCCTCTGTACCTAATGTGGTTCTTGAGTAGAGATGTTGCTCAGGGTGCAATATGATATTGTACAGGGTGTAAAATTCCATATAGAAATACTGGGTGTCCCATCTGATATGGAACGATTGAATGTTTTAATCCTCATCTCCTTGACCTCCCTTTCTTCTTCTCACCTCTCCTGTGTTCTTTCCTCTTCTCCCCCTCTGTTCCATCTTCACTCTTCTTCTTCCATTCCATTCTGCTTCTAACCTTTTTGCCCTCCTTCTCATCTCCTCCCTCTATTCCTGCTCCCTTCCTAATGCAACAGCAGCTGGAATGCAGGTAGATGGCAGGTTTTGGTTTGGTTGAGCTGTATGTCCTCTGGATGTCTGGCTTGTCAAGAATTCCTCCCTGTACTTCTCAGATGATCTCATTCAGACTCTCTGCCACGTGCCCACCAACCACTTACACGCTATCTATCACTTGCAAACTCACCACTTACACTCAACCTGAAACTTGCACACCCATCACGTACACTACCTGTCACTTGCACACCCATCACTTACACAATACCTGCCACTTGCACATACACCACTTACACACAACCAGAAACTTGCACACCCATCACTTATATTACCCGTCACTTGCACACCCACCACTTACACACTACCTGCCACTTGCACACCCACCACTTACACACTACCTGTCACTTGCACACCCACTACTTACACACTACCTGCCACTTGCACATCCACTACTTACACACTACCTGCCACTTGCACACCCACTTACACAGTACTTGCCATTTACAGACTACCTGTCACTACACAGTCCTGATCACACACCCATTACTTACACATTCCTTGCTATCTACACACTCCCCACCATTTACACACTGTCCACCATCTACACACTCAACCATTTACACATTCCTCACCGTTTGCACAATCCCCATGCCCACCATACTGATAAGCAATCCTGATCACATACATGCTCTGGGTGTACTCAACAGCACTCAAACCCTTCTACTGCTTATGGAATGTCCAAAATCAAATTGCCTCTCTGTTTTACACTCCCTGCATTTGCTACCCCCAATCGGTCAAGTAATCCCACCATTTATACTTCCCTCCCAGGAATGTGATGGAATGCTTTCCATTTGTCTGGCCGAACATTTGTCATCACCTTGGTCAAAGTATATCAATTGGTCTGCATTTCACCCACAAGCCTAGATCCCAGCCACCAACCGGTGACATGGCAGCGTGTGATATTCTTCATGTATGTTGCAGTGACTGGTCATTGGCTTCTAGAGCCAGATCTTCCAGGCTGACAACCACCGGCAACTGGTAGGGTAAAGGAAGAGGCTGCAAAGGAATACACACTTCCTAGTCAGTCTCTCTCTCACTCTCACTCTCTCTCACTCACTCACTCACTCTCTCTCTCACACACACACACACACACACACACACACACACACACACACACACACACACACACACACACACACACACACACACACACACACACACACACACACACACACACACACACACACACACAGCTACAGGCAGATCATCGGCTTGGTGATAGATGCCCTTTGGTGTGCCAGCACATCCAGATGTCCGTGCGTACTGGCACATTCCAGGCTGCAGGAGTACACGCTGAAAAGAAGCACTTCAATCTGGTACAGCCATCACAAGGGCTCGGTTGGGAAGGACCACAATATAGGATTCTTCTACTACTGGTCAGGTAGGGTCCAATGTGAATGAGGAAGCCCCTTAATTATGGTGATAATGTACTACCCCAGGGGGCTTCTGGTTGCAACAGTGCTATTGGTTTTAAGAAATGTAATAGAACACTACTTAATGGATTATCTATGAATAATAATGAAAAGGCATTGCACTTTATTCTTGTAAACATCTTTTCGTTATGAATAAAGTCTATCTTGGTTCATAAAACTGCATGGGAATTCCATCTCATACCATTCCAACGAGCATACTGTTGTTCCTTCTGTAGTGCTAAGTAAAAGACCTGGAGATCCTTGCCCAAAAGCATTGCAGGAATTTCTTCCAATAAGGATTGTGAACACTTAGGAAGAAGAGACAATAGTAAAGTGTGATCAGATACCAGTTATAAGTAATACAGGAGTGTGGTTTCCAATACTGCTTCAATGGGACACAGAACACCGAGGAGTCATCCATGTGGTGTATGTAATTTTGAGGAGTCCTCCTCCTTCCTCTCCTGCTGTAATCTCCTCTTCAACCAATCCCCCAATAACCACCCAACACCCTCAGAGAATCAAAGCACTACAGACAGAAGCAGGTCCTTCGGTCCATGTCAACTTGATCTTCTGCCTAATGACATCTGCCGGCAGCCAGGCCATATCCCTCCAAACCCTTTCCAGCAATGTACCGATCCAAACTTCTCTTAAGTGTAATGGTTGAACCTGCATCTACCTCTTCCACTGGCAGCTCACTCCACACTCGCGTCACCCTCTGAGTTTAGAATTTTCCCCTCAGATTCCACTTGGGTATTTCACCTTTCACCCTAAACCTATGACCTCTAGTTCTAATCTCAGCCAACCTGAGGAGAAAAAAAAAAGCCTGCATGCATTTACCCAATTTATAGCCCTCATAAATACAGCCATAACCTCAAGCATCTAAAAACAGGGAAGGCTAGATGGTCGGGCTAGATAGTCACATGCTCAGGATTCAAAACAACTTTTCAGTATAATAGGCTTGACTTGGGTTGGAGCCCAGGGGTCTTCGCAAATTACCAGAGGCTCTGGGTCAAACCTGAAGAGTTTTGAGAATTTTCCTGATAGCTCCACACCTTGAAAAATGGAGATGCTTTCAGGAATGATACCTGCACAGGGTCACAGTACATGTTCTGGTCACCCGCGGAAAATGGGAGGCTCATTGGACATCACCCTACAGTAAATGTCAGGTCTGACAGTAGGACACTATCCAATGACACAGCTACTCATTCCTGACAGTCAGTGCTTTCTGTGTGGAGTTTGCACAGTCTTCCAGTCGCTATGTAGGTTTCCTCCCAGTGCTCCATTTCCTTCCCACGTCCCAAGGATGTGCAGATCGATTGGTTATCTAACCTCTGTAAAATGCCCTTGCGTGTAGATCAGTAGTGGGAATCACTGGGAGTTGATGGAACTGCAGAGAAAACAAATTGCAGGGACAATCTGTGAAAAATAATTTCAGCTGTCAACCAGGATAAAACTGATGGACTGAATGGCCTCCTTCTATGTCATTATGAAGCACAAAGCAGAGATTAAATAAAAAAATACTGATTTTTTTATACTGATTGTGAGAATATTCTTCTCCTGCATAAGGCTTCATGATCATCTCATTTCTGTAGAATTTATGGAGCTTTGTTCCTCAGTCTCTCTTCTCCACACCTTCAAGTCCAGAGGGCTGCAAAACATCACCAGGATTTGTGATACTTCAGGATGCCAGTTGCATCCCAACTTTATCTTTACCTGGAACGCAGGAAGGTCCTGATCCCACAGAACCACAAAGAAAGGACCGTGAAGAAAATCCATACTGCTCCTTCCACAAGCAAGAGCCGCAATTTTTACACTTGTACTTTTTTGGTGTGAGGTAATTGCTAGCAAATCTGATGTTTTTATCTATTCCTATTCTCTCTCTCTGGAGGGTGCAAACTTTTTCCTTGAAGCTCAGTCTCAAGTATTTACATCAACATCTCGTACCAGACTGTTCCTGACCTCCGCACTGCAGCATATCACTGTGGAACACATTGAGAGGCACACTGCAGTGAAACATTTGTTCTTCCTGGAACCACAAGCCAACTTTCACCATAAGCCGGTTCAATCTTCCACGTCACAAGTCCCTAAAACTCAGTAGTGAATGTTCGCAACACAGGAATAGAAAATAGACCTAGAAACTCATCAGGAAACTTTCTTAAAAAACACATAGATTTTGCAATTTCAAACACTGGGATGCAGCCTACTTAAGTTATAGGATGCAGATAACACACTATCCTTGATGAATATTAAATACAGCTATCTTCTATCAGCCCAAATAGACACGTTACCCAGAGGTGCCATATTTGAATCTATATAGGTGGCCCCCGTTTTTCGAACGTTCGCTTTACGACACCTTGCTGTTACGAAAGACCTACAATACTTACCTGTTTTCACTCACAGGAACTGTTTTCACTGTTACAAAAAAAAGCAGCGCGCGCTGAGCAGCCAAGTTCCTCCCCAGGAACTGCATTCTAGCCACCATTGCTTATATACGTGCCTGTGAGCATCTGTGCTTTATGTTGATTTATTTTGTGTATCTGTTAGCAAGATGAGTTCTAAGGTATTGGAAAAGCCTAAAGGAGCTCGTAAGTGTGTTACACTTAGCGTAAAACTAGACATAATTAAAGCGTTTCGATTGTGGTGAATGAAGTAAGGACATTGTCAGCGCGTTGAACTTGCCTGCATCCACCATTCACACTATTTATACGCAGGGAGAAAGAATCTTGAAAGCTGCCAATGTTACTGTTGGCTCTGCTCGTAGCAAAGTGGTCTCTCTTAGTCGGCATCCAATAATGGATAAAATGGAAAGTCTATTGCTTGAGTGGATTGATGGGTGTACAAAGCGTGGTGTTCCATTAAGTTATCTTATACTTAAGGAGAAATTAGTCAGTCTTTTTAATAAGCTGAAACAGAAAGCGCTGGACGATGGTGATGAAAGTGTTGCGAAAGTGGAATTTAAAGGCAGTCATGGGTGGTTTGAGCGGTTTCTGAGGCGAGGGCAGCTTCATAGTTTATTGTTTACTGGTTTAAAATGATTGTTTAAAATGCTTTGGCTGATACTGAAGCTGCCAAAAATTTCCCAGCAGACTAAAGAAAATAATTACAGAAGGTGGTTATTCATATAAGCAAGTGTTTAACTGTGACGAAACTGCAATTTATTGGAAAAAATACATACATTATTTCTACTTTATATCGGCTGTGTATTTTTATGTATTATTTGGTATGATTTGGCAGCTTCATAACTTAAAGGTTACTGGAGAGAGTGTTTCTGTTGAGAGCGCTTGTGTGAGATTTTCGCTGTGGTGGACAGTGCTGCAATAATTGCAGTGAAGTATTTCTACTTTATATAGGCTGTGTATTTATCAGATCATTCCTGCTTTTCCTATATGTTACTGTTATTTTAGGTTTTATGTGTTATTTGGCATGATTTGGCAGGTTATTTTTTGGGTCTGCGAACGCTCATAAATTTTTTCCATATAAATAAAGGGTAATTGCTTCTTCACTTTACGACATTCCGGCTTATGAACCGTTTCATAGGAACGCTCTACCTTCGGATAGTGGGGGAAACCCGTACCAGGTATCAAAATTCTAAGAATAATCATTAGCCTGAAGATTTCTATTTATTACAAATGCGTAAACAGAAGTCTTTCTACTAATGCATGCTTACATCTTTGAGACAGTGTTTCTGTAGGTATGGTTAAAAATTGTGACTGCTTATAATAATTCCCACACCATTCCTTAGCTGGGTATAGTTCATGGTGCTGAGATCTGCAGATGCTGGAAATCTGAAGTAACACACACAAAATGCTGGAGGAACTCAGCAGGTCAGGCAGCATCTATGGGAAAGAGTTAGCAGTCTACTTTTTCCAGCCGAGTCCCTTCTTCAGGACTGAGAGGGAAGGGTGAATATTCCTGAATTAAAAGCTGAGGGGGAGGGGAAAGAGGCTAGCTGGCAGGTGATAGGTGAAGACAGGTGGGTGGGAAAGGTCAAGAGCTGCAGAAGGAAGAATCTGATAGGAAAGGAGAGTAGTCAATAGGAGGGGGGGAAGGAGGAGGAGACCAGGGGAAAGTAACAGGCAGATGAGAAGAAGTAAAAGGTCAGACTAGGGAACAGAGAAAGGGGGAAGTGAAATTTGTTCACCAGAAAGAGAAATGGATATTCACACCATCAGGTTGGACAGTACAGAGGCGGAATATAAGGTGTTACTCCTCCACCCTGAGGGTCACCTCACTTTGACACAAGAGGAGGCCATGGATTGACATGTTGGAATGGGAATAGGAATCAGAATTAAAATGTTTAGCCACTGCTTGTGGCAGAAGGTGTGGAAGTGCTCGACGAAGCAATCCCCCAATTTACGACAGGCCTCGCCAATGTAGAGGAGGCTGTGTTCAGCAGAGGGGTTTCCTGGTGGCCAAATATTTTAATTCTGCTTCCCATTCCACCTTTACTAATCATGAACCTATCAACCTCCACTTTAAATATACCCAATGACCTGACCTTGAGACATCTGTGGCAATTAATTCCACATATTCACCACCCTCTGACCTCATCTCTGTTCTAAAGAGAAGTCCTTTATGCATAAGGACAGAATTTTAAAAAAATAATGGATCTTCACACCTCTATTCTGCTTTTGCAAAGAGGGTTTTGTTTTGAGAATTAATATCAAAAAGACATCCAGATTATGAAACAAATTTGTAAAATGGGTTGGTAGAAGATGTGGAATGTATGGTTTGGTTTGTGAATAGACAGTGTTTCTATGCATAAATTGAACAGTGGAATAAGGAAAGAAAGAATAATTTCCATTGATGTTTCGGGCCGAGTCGGGTCCTGATGAAGGGTCTCGACCCGAAATGTCGACAGTGCTTCTCCTTATAGATGCTGCCTGGCCTGCTGTGTTCCACCAGCATTTTGTGTGTGTTGTTGTTTGAATTTCCAGCATCTGCAGATTTCCTCGTGTTTGCTCAAAGAATAATTTCAATGGTTTCCATGAACTTTATAATTAATTATAATTTCATTATAACTGTGGTCAATTTTAACATTGGAAACACAGCAAATGATTTGCACAAAGCAAGAACCCACAATCTCACAAAAAAAAACAAATACTCTACTTGGAATTATATTAGGTAAGGAATAAGATATTGGCCAATTTTCCCCAGCCTACCAGGGAACTAAGATAAGGCCTCCTTTTAAAGGCTTGCCTGAATGAAGGTAGTTCTAACAAAAGAAGGGTTTCTGCAGTAATGTTCTGAAGAGCCAGGCTCAGAATGAATCCTGCAGAATGAATGGAACCTATGGCCTAGGGACTCACTGCCCTCTGAGCCAAGACTGACCATTAATAGCAAATGGCAGTCAAGCTCTTGAAAGAAAGGGAAAGTAGGTGCAGAATAGGGTGTGGAATTGAACCGACCATGTTTAGGTTCAACCTGGAAGACTAGAGAGTTATAGGAATGTGCACAGAATGACGGTGTTATACCTTAGGGAAGCAGGCAATTCAGCCCACCCACCAAGTTGTGTATTTAATACTTCAGTAATATTGTAAATGTGTTGTTTGATTAAGCATTCTTTGTTGTTTAAATAATTCATTACAGATTATGTATAGAAGTACATGAATGGCATACATCATAATGCCACCACATCATATTGTGCATCATTATTCCAGCATATTATATATGCACACCTTGCTAAAAGTGAAAATGAAGAATACCCACGTTATTCCTGGCTCCCTGTTTTCCCTTCGATTAGTTTTATGCTTTGGAGTTATGGAACATCACAGTGCTGATGAGTAAGATTTAAAATGAACCCAAGACGACTACCTGCCTGTTGAAGTGCATCTCTTTGCAGGAGATGTTCGAGTTTAAAAAAAAACGCAGCATTATGTTTTTATTCAGGAAAAGAAAGACAACTGAGTTAAAATGAAGGAAGAACACACATGAAATTCACAGGTTTATTAACAGTGACAACAAGGTGATAATAATCATAAGTTAAAAAAAGCAGATACTGCAGACTACATTGGAAAGACAGACACAATCAACTGCACAAGAGATAACTGGATGTTGTATACAGAGTGAATTGAGCTGTAGTTTGAAGCAAATGAAAAAGGGAGTGCCAGTTTTGCTTAATGCATTGGGTGGAACGGGGACGCAGGGTCTATATACGTCTCTGCCAAAGGAGGTTTAAGGCACTCCTTCCCTCTGCGCGCCTACATGTCACCCTTGGGCAAGGTGTGGCACCTGCTTGCCTCCCATCAGGATCACACGAAGCCAGGAGAGCAGGTGGTGGATGGTTGTATGCTGGTGCCTGTCATAGGTCCTGGTTATATGACTAATGAATCTCTGAAGAGTATTGACAATGGCTGGGGTCACCTGTCTTGTAAAGATGCTGCCCAGACGAAGGCAACAGCAAACCATTTCTGTAGAAAAATCTACCAAGAACAGTCATGGCCATGGAAAGACCATGATCACCTATCTCATGCAACAGGGCATATAATGAATGAACAACTTGCATGGAAAGGCATAGAGTTTGACTGCTCCAACCAAACCAGCTGAAACGAGCTTTGTTGATTTCATGAAAGAAATTAAGGAACTTTTAGAACCAAACCCACTGCTGATTGTGGAAGCCTTTAGATTTCATAAGGGGAGTCCATTTCAGCATACGTGGCAGAATTGTAGAGATTCTCTCAGCATTGTCAGTTCAGTATTGGGCTTAATGATGCACTGAGAGATCACTGAGTTTGTGGAATCCTACAAGAAAGCAGTTAAAACAAGTGCTAACAGAAGTACAACTCACATTTAAAAGAACAGTTGAAATTGCTCTATCAATGGAAACAGCAGGAAGAGACACAACTGCGTTGCAATCAAGAATGAAAGTGAGGGTGAGCAAAATTACAAAGTCCAAACAGAAACCTAGCTTGCCGAACAAATTGTGAAGCCATTGTAGCAGGGGATCACACATACCAGATCAATGCAGCTTTAAAGGCAAAACTTGCAGAAAATGCAACAAAGTAGGACATGTCAGGCAGACAAAAATTAATGGACTGCACTGGGAAGAGAAAAAAGCTGAAGGGTCATGTTTCAGTTTCAGAACGAGCACTAATCCGCAAGCTGCTGATGAAAAATCTAATAGTAATGAGAGTGACGCAGGGCTGAGTAACCTTGAGAACTACAATGTAAGAACTAACAAGAGACAAATATTATGGGTTACGACAGAAATGAACGTCAAATTAATTGAAATTGGACACTGGCTTGACTGTTTTCCACAAAATGAGTTTGAATGACATTTCACAGAAATGAAGCCTGTAGATATCCAACTAAGAACTTACTAAATTGGAGAAGAAATAACTCCTTGTCATAAGGGGACAGGAGGCTGGACCCAAGTGCAGGACGCAGGCACTGAAGTACTAGAGGCAGGACGGGAACAACTAAACGATAGACAAGATGTGGTGACCGTGGTGTGTGTGAGGAACGTGACGTTCAAGGTGATTTTGGGGTTCCAGGAGAGTCTTAAAGTTCAGGCAAGGCAGAATCCCGGAGTTCAGGCAAAGCAGGATCTTGGAGTTCATGCAGGGTCTAGGAGTTCACTGGGCAGGCCGCATAACTCCTGGGCAGGGCCCGGACCTCCCAGGCAGGAACACAGGGGCCTGAGCAGGTCACTGGGCACCTGGTCAGGTTGCAGGGCACAACCCATTAGCAGCAAGGGATGGAAAGGGGCAGAGTACCCCACCAGGCAACAGCAGTCCAGCCAGGCTTGCCCGACAGAGGCAAGGGATAGGAAGGGAACTAGGTCCAGGGTGACTGCCAGACTTACTCAAAGAACTCATCTTTAACGAGGGGAACTCCAAGTTAGGGCAACCAGAGGAACAGGACAGGCAGGACAACCCCCCAACTCTACTATATACACCGCCATCCGATGGGCATCAGGTGCACCTCCTTGAGCTCCGACAAGCCACGATGATCCACAGGTGTGACTAATTGGGCTCAAGGGTGAAAGGAGGGACGGCTACAAGACCCGGAGTCCGGAGTCCGCGGACCGGATCAAGACCCGGAATGAGGGCTTCAGACCGGACTATAACACTCCTATAGGAACAACATTTGTAACAGTGAAATACAACAACCAACAAGCCACATTGGACTAGTATGTGGTAAAACCAGGAGGGCCAGCATTATGGGGCTGAGATAACTACAACTGGATTGACGATCCATACACCAGGAGTATTCTGTGTCCCCTGCAATACAGTTAAATGAAAGTGAATTACAAAAGGTACTGGATGATGGCACAGCAGTGTTCAAGGATAACATTAGAAAAATTCAAAGGTAAAATATTGTTAAATTAAAATGCCACCCCCATGTTTTACAAAGCCTGTCCAGTCCCTTATATCATCCATGATAAAGTAACCAGTGAGCTCTATCACATGAAGGCTAAAAGAATTCTTTCAAAGGTTGAGTGGAGTCCTTAGACCATGCCAGTGGTCCCAGTAGCCAAGAAGAATGAGTCTGTTGGGATCTGTGGTGATTTTAAGGTCACCATCAACCCAGTACTGAAAGCAGATCAACGTCCTCTGCTCTGGATAGAGGATATCCTTGGAAACCTTTCTAGAGGTGAACTCCTCCACAACGTGGACTTAGCTGAGGCCTACCTACAGATGGAGATGGAAGAAGAGTCTGAAGCGCTTCTCACCATACACACTCACAAAGTACTTTATCGCTATAATAGGCTTATTTTTGGAGTAGCATCTGCAGCTGCAATCTAGCAGAAAGCCATGGACCAGGTGTCACAAGGCTACCCAGCAAGGACGACAGGGAACATATCCAAAATCTCTTTTTAAAATATTGGAAGATTATGGGCTCAGAGCATGATGCAAAATATGTGAATTCTTTAAACCAAACATCACTTATTGTGGTCACACCATTGATGCATAAGGATAACACAAGTGTCCTGAAAAAATTCAAACAGCGGTAGTTGTCCCAAGGCCAAAGGATGCACCACAGTTGTGGTCTTTTTTAGGAGTTGACAATTACTCTAACAGGTTCCTGCCAAATCTGGTTACTGTGCCCCGCTTCTTGAACTCATTCCTACGGATCAGGAAGAAGTGTCAATGGACACAGCTGTGTGACGTGGTTTTCCGAAAGGCAAAGGAAGTGGTGACGTCAGACACTGTCCTCACACATCGAGATCCAGTGAAGCTTGCCTCTGACATCTCATCTTCAGGTATGCAGTAGGTGCAGGCATGTCACATGTCACGAGTGACGGGAGTGAACGGCCCATCGCCTTTACTTCATGCTCGCTTACCGCTGCAGAGGAAAATGATGCACAGATTGACAGAGAGGCCTTGAGTCTGGTTTGGGGTGTAAAAGATTTCATCCAGTACCTGTATGGGAGAGAGTTTACCCTGGTTACTCATCATCAACCATTAATATCCATTTTCACTAACACAAATGCAGACATGGGCTCTGTTTCTTGGAGGACACAATCACTAGTTTGAATTCAAGAGGGCAACTAATCACAGAAATGTTGATGGACCGTCCTGTTTACCCTTGGAAAAGGAAATACCTGAAAAATTTACAGAAGTAGATACTCTGGATGTATCCTCCTTAACGCACATTGAACGTCTCCCTATTACAGCAGAGATGATCCAAGGGGAAAACAGTTAGGACCCCACACTGTCTCATGTCTATACGGCCACCCACAATGGCTGGAATGTGCAGCAGAAGCTCCCGTTCCCCCATTTTAACAGCCCCTTGGAGGGGGTTTCCTTATGTGGGGATTGACAGTTGTTGTATCATCCAAGCTGAGAGCTAATGTGTTGGAGGAGCGACATGCCGTCATCTAGGCATAGTCAAAATGAAAGCATTGAGTTGGGCTGTATCTGGTGACCTGAGATAGATCAGCGGATCAAGCAACTTGCTCTGCACCGTTCAGGATGCCAACACATCCAGAAGATACCAAGAGCATCTTGCAGAAGAAAGGTGCCCAGAGCTCCCAGACCAACTTCCTGAAGTCCCAGAGTCAACTCCTACAACCTCCATGGAGCAGGTCCCAGAACTCGAAATTGTTTCACAGCCTCAAGGCTCACCTGCAAAGCAGAGTGACAACGCCACCCCTGTCAGGGAAGACATTATCCCACATGAGTAAGAAATCCTCCACGGTGATTAAATCTTTAGGCTTGAATTGACAATTTAAAATTTACTATGCTGTGGATATCTATTTATTATAGAATATACTGTGTAAATATATATAAGTATATAAGTTGTGATGCACTCTATATTGAGTTGGAATACATAGCTAAGCAGGGAAGAGTGTTGTGGTATTTAATATTTCAGTAATATTGTAAATGTGTTGTTTCATTAAGCATTGTTTGAATAATTAATTTCAGGTTATATATAAAAGTACATGAATGGCATACGTTATCACGCCCATAGTGGGAAAGTTTTCTACTGTCAATCCTATCAACACCATTATTATGCCATTACATTATGCTTGAGCCTCACTAAAAGTAAAACTGAAGTATACACATATTATTTGATTTGTTTCCTGTTTTGCAGTTACAAAGTCCATCCACACTATTTTGATTTTCTTCTTCACACTTTCCCATCATCTCTGTCCCAGAATCTGGCATTCATATACAATAATAGGAAATTGACATTGCCCAATAAGCGTACCAAGCTGCACATCTTTAGAATGTGGGAAAAAACCACAGGATCAAAGGGCAATCCATTCAATCAATAAAGAAAATGCAAAAACCCCACACAGACAGCACCAGAGGTCAGAATTGAACCTTATCATTCTGACTGGGAGGTAGCAGTTTTTTTGGCTGCACCACTGTGTTTCACAATATATTCTTCCCATTTACCCAGCATCAGAAATGTCAACTGTTTATTCCTCTTCATAGATGCTGCCTGACTGGCTGAGTTCCTCCAGCATTTTGTTTGTGTTGCTCAAGATTTCCGGCATCAACAGAATCTCTTGGTTTGTGATCGTTCGCTGGCTGACATCTGCTGAAAATTATTGGTCGACACTGACCCCTAGTGGATGTTTTTAAAACTGCACACTGCTCATGTAGTGACCATAGTTTATTTAAGCCGGGGAGGCCAACCTTTTAGTCAAGTCAAGTCAAGTCAAGTCGCTTTTTATTGTCATTTCGACCATAAACTGCTGGTACAGTACACAGTAAAAACAAAACAACGTCCCTCCAGGACCATAGTGCTACATAAAACAACACAAAACTACACTAGACTATGTGAGACACTAGACTACGTAAAACAACACAAAAAACTACACTAGACTACAGACCAACACAGAACTACATAAAGTGCACAAAACAGTGCAGGGCAGTACAATAATTAATTAATAGACAAGAAAATAGGCACAGTAGAGAACAAATTTCAATATAATAATAAATGATGTCGATGTCAGTCTAGACTGTGGGTATTGAGGAGTCTGATGGTTTGGGGGATGAAACTGTTGCATAGTCTGGTCATGAAAGCCCAAGTACTTTGGTACCTTTTCCCAGATGGCAAGAGGGAGAAGAGCTTGTGTGAGGGGTGTGTGGGGTCCTTCACAATACTGTTAGCTTTGCAGATGCAGCGTGTAGTGTAAATGTCTGTAATAGCGGGAAGAGAGACCCCGATGATCTTCTCAGCTGACCTCACTATCCGTTGCAGTGTCTTGCGATCCGAGATGGTGTAATTCTCGAACAACGCAATGATGCAGCTGCTCAGGATACTCTCAATACATCTGCTGTAGAATGTGATGAGGATGGAGGGTGGGAGATGGACTTTCCTCAGCCTTTGCGGAAAGTAGAATGCTGCTGGGCTTTCTTGGCTATGGAGCTGGTGTTGAGGGACCAGGTGAGATTCTCTGCCAGGTGAACTCCAAGAAATTTGGTGCTCTTAACAATCTCAACGGAGGAGCCATTAATGTTCAGTGGAGAGTAGTCGCTCCGTGCTCTCCTGAAGTCAACAACCATCTCTTTTGTTTTGTTCACATTCAGAGACAAGTTGCTGGCTCTGCACCAATCCATTAGTTGCTGCAACTCCTCTCTGTATGCTGACTCATCGTGTCATCGGTGAACTTGATGATGTGGTTCGAGCTGTGTGTTGCTGCACAGTCGTGGGTCCATTGAGGGGGGCAGTAGGATCTTTATGTGCCTCATGACGAGCCTCTCGAAACACTTCATGATGATGGATGTAAGTGCAATGGGACAGTAGTCATTGAGGCAGGACACTGAAGACTTCTTCGGCACAGGGACGGACGATGCTGGCAGCCTTGAAGCACGTTGGAATGACGGCGCTGCTCAGAGGAATGTTGAAGATGTCAGTGAGACCATCTGCCAGCTGGTCTGCACATCCTCCGAGCACTCTGCCAGGAATATTGTCTGGTCCAGCAGCCTTCCGTGGGTTGACCCTGCATAGCGCTTTCCTCACATCGGCCTCCGTAAGACACAGCACCTGGTCATTGGGAAGAGGAGTGGTCTTCCTCGCCACCACGTCATTTTCCACCTCAAACCGAGCGTAGAAGTTATTTAACGCATCTGGGAGGGAGGCATCACCAGCACAGGCAGGTGATGTTGTCCTGTAGATGGTGATTTCCTGGATGCCCTTCCACATGAACTGCGTGTCTCTGCTGTCCTGGAAGTGGCTGTGGATTCACTGGGCATGTGCACGCTTTGCCTCTCTGATGGCCCGGGACAGTTCGGCCATCGGTGTGTTAGGGCTGCCTTGTCGCCTGCTCTGAAGGCGGAGTCACGAGTCCTCAGCTGCACACACACCTCCGCGGCCATCCATGGCTTCTGGTTAGAGCGTGCAGTGATGGTCTTTGACACAGTGACGTCATCAATGCACTTGCTGATGTGGCTGGTCACTGATGCCGTGTACTCCTCTAAGTTGGTGGAGTCACCATCAGTTGCAACCTAATTAAAATCTCCGGCGACAATGAACAGTCCATCAGAGTGTGCGTTCTGCAGCTCGCTAATAGCCCCATACAGTTCACAGAGCACCTCCTTAGCATTAGCGCTGGGGGGAATGTACACACCGACTATAAGGACAGTGGTGAATTCCCATGGTCTGCATCTAACAGTCACAAACTCCACTAGCAATGAGCAGTAACTAGAGACCAGCACAGAGTTCTTGCGCCATTCCGTGTTGCTGTATACACACAAGCCACCACTGCGAGCCTTAGCGCACAGCGCTGCATCTCTGTCGGCCCTAAACAAGGAGAGCCCGTCTAGCTGAATGGCGCCGTCCGGAACTCTGTCGCTAAGCCACGTTTCCATGAAAACGAAAGCACAGCAGACGCTGAACTCCCGCCGAGTAGTCTGCTGGAGTTGGATGTAGTCCAATTTATTTACATTCCATGCGTCAATTTTTTCACACACGAGTTCAGATGCGCCATACAACTCTTGTACCCCCATTCAATTCTTGTAAAAATATGTTAATATAGACATATTTAGCATTTTGCATGATATATTGATTTAACATAAAAACAAGATAAACATTACTTACCTTAATGAGACTTTTAACAAATTTATTTCATCTTCTTTTGATTTCTTCCTTTTTCTTAATCACATATTCTTTCCGTAACTCTGACCCAAGCACTAGCTTCAGTTTTCCTTCAATTTCAGTCTGATGTTGTGTTTTATAGTGTCTGTTAAGATCATGTCTTCTATTATGTGAGAAAGTGTTTTCACAAACAATGCACAACGGTTTTCCTGACGGACCCACAATAAATAAGAACTCAATTTCCCACTGTTCATTGAATTCACGCTTACTATCACTTTCTGCTTTTCTTTTGCACTGTGATGGGTAACTGAATGTAAAAACAAGGCTTAATTTTCGAAAAAGTACAAAACTGCAAATGTTCACAAAGGACGAACAAAGCACAACTCCATAGCGCACGAGTGTCAATTGTAAACTGACTGGCAAAAACCTGCGACACACCGCTGGTGGAGACGCCTGGCGCCTCAGGATCAATCAAGTATCAAACGTGTATCGAACGGTTATGGAACGACTGCAGAACAGAAGTCCTTCTTTCCTAGTTTGACTCATTGAACAACACAGCTTCCAAAGTCCCAAAGGTTCACTACTCTCTGGTTACAGAGACTTCGCCTCATTTCAGTCTTGATTTTCGTTTATAGCTTTGTATGCCCTGGCAATTCAAATGCTCTCCTGGATGTTTCTTAAATTCCTCCACCACCCAAATTCCAAGCCTCTGGATGAAGTAAAATCTTCCTACTATCCTCTCCAAACCTCTTACTCCTTACACTTCTGTCCTCTGGTTATAGATGCATCCGCCCTGGGGAAAGTTTTCTACTATCAACACCCATTATAATTTTTACACCTCTGGTATCCTGACCATGAGAGCTTGCATTCAGCCTGTTTACTCCTTTAAGGATTTTATTACTCCCTTCTCATTTTTCTAAACTCTAAAGAATGCACAGGTAGTCTACTCCATGTTTCCTTACACTGGAACAACTCTAGCAAATGTTCACCATGCTCCCTTTATAGTAACAACATCTTTTCTTCAGTAAGGAAACCAAAACTGCACCAAGTATTTTGGGTAAGTCACCCTATATAGTTGCAAAAGTCTTCCTTCACATAACCCTACTGATATTCGTTTTTGTATTTTTGAATATTTCCATTTGAAGTTTTAAATGCGTCTGATTGGCAGGAGGTTGAACCAACCCCACTCTCCCTTAATAAGTCCGGGAATCAACAACAGTGTGTATTTACATAGATCCTTTAACGAAGTACGGCATGGTGCTTAACAGCACTGTTATTAAACAAGATAATTAACACTGAGGTCAAAGAAAAATGTAATTCCACAGGTGAATAAAAGGACTGACTGAAAACAGATAGAGATAGAGAGATTGAAATTTGAGGGCTGAATGTACAACCAGCAAGGACAGATTGATTGAAATCACGGACATAAAAAAAGATAAAATGAGAATATGAAGTGTTCAAGGAATTGTAAGGATGAATAAGTTTAAAGATCTGGAGATACAAGGTCATAAAGGGACTAAGTTTTTTTTAAGTTAAATTGAGTTGTTGGACTCCTCCAAGAGGACCACAGCCTCGTCATGGCTTGGAGGCTTGTGTGCCTCAATGAACAGGAGACTTGTGTTGGCTGGAGTCAGGCTTTATGTTTTGGCTCTTAGTAGGGTCACCCGTGCCAAAAAAGGTCAAAGAGAAGAGGACAGACTAAGAGTGGTCCAATAGTCCTCCAGGTTCAGGGGTTCAGCAGGGCTAACAAACCCTGACTGGTAAAACAACATTGTTAAGGAACAGCAAAGAATAACCCTTCTACGTCTGAGTGCGATGGTACTTCTAAGTCTCCACCTGAGACTTACATGACTGACAGTAGTGAAAACCGAGAGGAAACTACTGACATGATGAAAGAAAGCCTGAACACCACCAGAAATGGAAGACCTTCATTACTGCCCTAAATGCCAGTGGCATAACAGGCAGTAAGCAAGAGTTGCCAGCATAGGTTCGCAAGAACTATCGGGAAAGACTGAGAGATAGAACTGGTTCTGTCTAAAACTGAAGCTGTTTGAGAACTGAACAGAATTTAGTTGGTAATTACAAACCTCTATACCCAATTATGGTTAATAATCTCTGAGAACGAGTGCAAATGTCTATTTCTGTGATCACTCCAGAAAGTTTATTTTTGTTCAAAATGATTGGTAAAACATGTTCCATGTGATATTCTAACAATGACAATAGATGTCTGTTCATTACCAGGCCATTCATGCAGAACTTTCCAAATTAGTTAAGAAACAGACTGGCCAGCCACAATCCCCGAAGGAAAAAGACAGAAATTGGCAGAAAAGAGCAGCGAAACCCTTGACATCTCTTCTTACTGCACAAGAGTCTTCCCCGGTATGGAGTCTGACTAAGTAAAAATAAGAAGAGCATTTTTATAACATCCTTGTTTTCTGGTACTAATGTCCACTTTGTGTTTCAGGCTGTCCCATGGAAATGGCTTTTTGGATCTGTGATGGTGGCCGTTGGATGCGTGGTCACCACGGTTGTGTTGGCAGCAAGAAACTGAACTACAGCAGATGGACAAGGACACACAATGGCCAGAGAACTATAAGTGTCCAATTCTGAAGAGCTTGTTCTAGGACAATACCAACATGTATCCATTTTTCTTGACAGGAAGAGGTAAAATATGTCAAGAAATGGAGTTGAGGAATGGTGAGGTTGAGCAATGGTAAAACTACATTTTCAAATCTCAGTACAGATTATGATCAATTAGGGCAGGGGTTCCTAAACTTTTTTTATGCCATGGACCAATACCATTAAGCAAGGGGTTCATGAAACCCAGGTTAGGAACCCCTGAATTAGGGTATAGAATCTTTTAAATTGCTCCTAACTTCAATGGTGAGGCTACTTCATGTATTTTGTTTACTTATCAGCAATCAGTACAATCTATAAAAATGTCAATTATATTAAACAGAAATTATTTACTAGATTACTGCATTCTGCATTGCACAAGTCAAATTACACAAATATTTAAAAAACACCAAGAGTCCATTTTAACAATGACCTCCATTGGATACCAGTCTATTAAAGTAGGTATTTAGTGCCACTGGAAATCTTCAAGCATACAGTGTGTGATTGCTTTGAGAGTTCCCAATCATTCTACATTTAATAGGACTTACAGTTAAGAAACCTTAGAGTTATTTTCTAATGCTGTAAGCTAGAAAGGCTCTTTTAGAATGTAAGATTCCATGAGCACAGTTTGTTGAGATGTTTTCAATGTTATCCTTGTTCAAACAAGAGAGTCACATGCCAATAATCTTGGGCAATTGTAGCATTTTATTCTGCAGTTGGTGGGGGTGGAAGAGGAATTGTGTAAAAGAACCATTTATTCATGAATCTCATGCTTGTTCTCTACAGCTATTTCATGTTTTCAGGTACAGAAGGCCAAATGTTAATGTAATAATCGGCACTCTGCAATTTTAAACTGTGGTAGAGTAGGTAGACAAGGAGGTAATCAGTTCCCCTGAGGACCTTCTTTCCATTGGACACTTTAACATGTAATTGATGAATCCATTAAACAGTGGAAAATAAAAGAGCTTTTATCTAATTTGTGTAATTGCATTTAATATCAGGGTTTCAGAAACCTGTTTTATTTGGGTAAGTATGTATTGTTTATTTTCATTAAATGCACAGCTAGATGAGATTAAGTAAGTAAGAATGACTAAATAAGGTGTGTGAGTGGGCTGTGGAGGCGGATTCTCTCACAATATTTAAGAATTATCTAGTCAAGCACTTGACTACAAAGGCACAGAAGGCTATGGACCAAGTACTGAATCAATACAGATGGATGCTTGATGATAGTCAAAGGCATGGTGGGCCAGGAGGTTTGTTTCTGCTCTGTATGACTTAATGACTCCATAGAGTTTTGATTAATATTAACAAGCAAAATTAGAATGTTAATCATACAACCATATGAGACAATCTTTGGGTACTTACTAACAATTTTGCAAAGACACTGATGCACCATCAATAACTCTCGGAGACGTGAGGCGAGATAGGCTTTTATTAGCTGGAAGAAAGCACTGTCAGCAGCAAGAGACCATCACACAACATCCTGGAGACTGAGGGAGGAGCAGTGCCTCCGATCGCCTTTATACAGGGGTCTGTGGGAGGAGCCACAGGAGCAGTCAGCAGAGGGGCGTGTCCAGACAAGTATATGTAGTTCACCACAGACACCAAGGTTGCAACAGGAAATTTTCAATGTACAAGATCTATTTCAGTTCCTATCCCCATTTTCGAAAGCAACACCAGTGATAGACAGTTGTGGAAAGAGAGAGTTGTACTCACAATTTTCTAACACAACTGAGAAACTGCTGTCATTAAAACTTGGTTGATATCATTACTGCTCTACCTTTTCTGATTTAATTTCATGAAGCTTATATTTCTGTCAGTTGTTTGAACAATCCTTTTAACATCAATGATTGCAATTAAAAACATCTATGTAAATATTTTTAAAATAATTTCCATATTTAAACACACGCCTGCCAAAAGTTTTCAGCTGCAGCTTTAATGACGATATTCTTGCCTCCTTGAAGTCTACAGGTTCTAATCACTCTCAAGTGATGCAGTTGGTAAAGCTCCTACCTCCAGGCTCCTGCCGTCCAGATTCATTTCTGACTTTAGGTGCTGTCAGTGGGGAGTTTGCATGTTCTTCCTGTGACTGTGTGAATGTCTTCTTGATGTTCCAGTTTTGTCCTTCTGACTTGTGGGTCAATAGCTAATTAGACACTGTAAGTTACCGCTAGTAAGCAGTGGAATCTTGGAGGAGATGATGTGTTTGCAGAGAGATTAATGTTGGATTAGCATAAATATGCTTGATGGCTGGGCATGGATTCAGTGCCCTGTGGTGGTGGCATCCGTCAGTGTCGAGAGACCATGGATCTGCGCCTGGAGTTTCCAGGGCGCAGGCCTGGGCAGGGTTGTATGGGAGACCGGTAGTTGCCCAAGCTGCAGGCCTTCCCCTCTCCACGCCACCGATGTTGTCCAAGGGAAGGGCACTAGGACCCATGCAGCTTGGCACCGGTGTCGTCGCAGAGCAATGTGTTGTTAAGTGCCTTGCTCAAGGACACAAACACGCTGCCTCAGCTGAGGCTCGAACCAGTGACCTTCAGGTTACTAGTCTGATGCCTTGCCCACTAGGCCACGCGCCAACAAGTGCCCTGTAGCTCTAACTTAAGCACAATAATCTAGATTCTAGTGATTGCTGCATTGTTGGAGGTATTGCTGGACCCCCAGTTGCCTTTTTCAATGGAAGAGTCACAAAAACTTTTGAAGAGAAATGGGGTGAATTATACTGGGTGTATTAGCCAGTACTTACCTTTCAGCAAAAATCAGTCAAATTTGAATTCTCCATCCCACTCACATTCTGATGACCCCATCCTACCCTGCAGTTTTATGGCACAAATGGTAATTGCCTTTTATCAGCCCCTGCCTGAATGTTGTCTGTACCTTGCTGCAAATCGAATGAGGTTGGCTTATTTGCAATTGAATATCGTTGCAACTGTCAGAAAACATTCTGAGGAAGTGCTACTATTGCAAGTAATGTCTAGAAATTCCTTTGCTCAATTGCAAAACAGTGCTGTGTGGTTAAAATTTGTTTTAACCTAGTCTGGAGAAATTCTGCATCCCTTTCTGGGTGAGTAAGGTCATGACATTTCAGCTAAAACTTTGTTGCCTGAGCACCTTGTTATTGGTGTAAATCTTTAGGTGTTACACATGAAGGGCGTGGCAGGTTATGGACCAAATGCGGTAAGTGGAATTAGTATAGATGGGTGCAACAGTTGGCAGAAATGTGGTGGATAAAAGTGCCTGTTCCTCTGTGGTATGATTCCTTGAAGGAACCAACAAAACTAATCTTCCAGCCTCCCATTAAAGTTCTCAGTGTTTAAGATTCAACCACACAGTTTTAAAACCATTCGTTTCTAGACTATTAAACAACCGGATGGGGAACTCAGCAGGTTGAGCAGCGACTGTAGGGAAAGAACTTGTCAACATTTCAGGTTGAAACCCTGCATCAAGACTAAGAGTGGAGAGGGGATGTAGTCAGTATAAACAGAAGTGAGGGAGTAGTGGGACAGGGGCCAGCGGTAACTGGAGGACCAACGTGGAGAGGGAAAGGACTATTAGAAAACCGAGCAAGGTAGAGGAGGGGGGAGGGATGGAAATGGAAGGCAGAGTCAGGTGGACAAGCACCATTTATTTCCGGTCCACTGTGTGTGTAGGCCTCCGTTAGTCTCGATAGACCATGGATTTGCTCCTTGGAAAGTTTCCAGGGCACAAGCCTGGACAAGATTGTTTTTATGGAAGATTGGCAGTTGCCCAAGCTGCAAGTCTCCCCTCTCCATGCCACCGATGTTGTCCAAGGGAAGGGCATTATTCTTCCCACTACCCGTCAGCTGTAAACCTGAGGCCCTATGTGGTCTCACAAGATGCAGAAATGATTCTGAGGCACTGCATCAAATTTTAAAAAGGGGAATTTGTCTCAATCAAAATAGCAATTTGTTGTTTCAAACCTCACAGCTACCTTTCTGACCTACAGGTAGATTTGTGACCATATTTCACCAAGTCCTTCATCAAAATGCCCTAATTCCCAAAAGATGCAATAAGAATGGGGTCCTGTTTGGCTCTATGACTTCAATGGTCATTTTAGAGTTATTTTCCATGATGGGCCAGAGGAGATGAAGGTCCTGTTTCCATGTTGGATAACTCTATGTGGGCATTGTTGGCAAGGTCAGCAATTACCCATTTAACTCAGAGATGGTGGTGGTTCACTGCCTACGTTGGCATGCGGGCACAACAGATGATGCCACTGTCCCATAGCTCCAGACCTGGATTGATTCTGACCTCTGATGCTGTCTGCATTGAGTTTGCATATTTTCACCATGAAAACGGACGTGTTGGTAAGCTAATTGGATACTGTAAAATTATTCCCCATGTATCTAGGTGGGGGAGAAGCTGAAGCATATGTGAGAGGAGTTAGGGTGCAGGGAAATAAGCTGGGGAAAGAAAAGAACACAAGAGATTCGGCAGATGCTAGAGATCCAAAACAACACACACAAAATGCTGGAGGAACTCAGCAGGTCAGGCAGGTCTGGAAATGAACAATCAGTCAAAGTTTTGGGCTGAGGCCCTTCTTCGGAACCTGCCTGACCTGCTGAGTCCCTCCAGCATTTTGAGTACGTGCAGGGGGAAGAAAATAGCAGGGGATGCACTTCAATCCATATTAGATTCATGGACTGATTCAATCCCCCCACGCCATAGGAAAAATAGTAGTCCTTCTTATGAATGTACTCCTGCAGTGTTGTTCAGTTGGAGTTCCAAGACTTGGAACCAGTGATGAAGAAGGTATGGAAATTGGATGAGTACTGATGCACCATAAAAAGCACCCTGTCCAGGTGCATCACAGCTTGATATGGCAGCAGCTCTGCTCAAGATGGAAAGAAAATTGCAGAGTCATGAACATAACCCAGTCTATTTCATAAACAAGTCTTGGCTCCATTGACTCCCCCTCAGCTTCCAGCTATGGTACTTCAGGGGAAAAGCCAACACAATCAAGAACTCCTCTCACCCTGGTTATTCACTCTCCTCCAGCTGGGAAAATGGACTAAAAATGGCATTTGGGATTTAATGCAGTCAAGTGTGAGGTTAGGAGTTCAAACCAGGGTAATACTTGCAGTGAGGTATTGCAGTTTAGGAGTTCAAACCAGGGTAACACTTGCACAATGAATGCTAGGGCACTAAGACACCAATGGTCAAACAAAGGAGCCTAAGAATATAGAACCATAACTCCTTGAATGTGGCACCACAGGTAGATAGAGTCGTAAAGAAAGCCTTTGACATATTGGCCTTTATAAGTCAGGGCATTGAGTCCACAAGTTGGGATGTTATTTTGAGGTTTTACAAGACGTTGATGAAGCCATATTTGGAGTATTATGTGAAGTACTGGTCATCTACTTACAGGAAAGATATCAATAAGATTGAAAAAATGCAGAGAAAGTTTGGAAGGATGTTGCTGGGACTTGAGGGCCTGAGTTATAGGAAAGGTTGAATAGGTTATGACCTTATTCACTGGAGCAGGAAAATGAGGGGAGATCATACAGAGGTGTACAACATAATGAGGAGTATAGATAGGATAAGTGCTTGTAGGCTTTTCCCCTCAAGTTGGGTAAACCTCTAAATAAAGTTCATAAGTTTAGGGTGAAAGATGAAATATTTAGGATGAACCTGTGGGAGAGCTTCTTCACTCAAAGAGTAGTGCAAGTGTAGAGTGTGGGTTCAACTGTAATATTTAAGAGAAATTTGGATAGCTACATTGATGAGAGAAGTATGGAGGGCTATGGTCCAGGTGTATGTCGATACGACTAGGCAGGAGACTAGATGGGCCGATGGGCCTGTTTCTCTGCTGTAGGTCTCTATCACTATGACTCTGAATCCTCCCTCCCACCAGACAGATATAAAAGCTTAAGGCTACAGACTACCAGACCCAAGGACAGCTTCTATCTCACTGTTCTCAGATTCTTGAATGGACCGCTCATTTGCTGACGATGGTTTTTTGATCTCTCAATCAACCTCATAATTGCTCTCACACTTCATTTGTTTATTTATAGGCCGAATAACCTACTTCTGCTACTATATCTTATGGTCTTACCTGCACAGCACATTCTCCGTATCAACAGCACTTTATTCTGCATACTATTTTCTTCTTACTACTTCAATGTAATTATATATGATTTACATATTTTAGAGGGTTCAGAGAAGATTCACAAGAATGAATCCAGGAATGAAAGGGTTTCCGTATGAGGAACATCTGGCAGCTCTTGGGCTGTATTCCCTGGAGTTCAGGAAAATGAGGGGGGATCTCATAGAAACTTTCTAAATGTTAAATGACTTGAACAGATTAGATATGGCAAAGTTATTTCCCATGGTAGGGGACTCTAGGACAAGAGGGCACGACTTCAAGATTGAAGGACATCCTTTTAGAACTGAGATGTGGAGAAATTACTTTAGTCAGAGGGTGGTAAATCTGTGGAATTTGTTGCCAGAAGCAGCTGTAGAGGCAAAGTCATTGGGTGTATTTAAGGCAGAGATAGGTTCTTGATTAGCCAGGGCATTACAGGGTATGGGGTGAAAGCAGGGGAGTGAGGATGACTGGAAGAATTGGATCAGCCCATGATTGAATGGCAGAGCAGACTCAATAGGCTGAATGGCCTACATCTGCTCCTATATCTTATGGTCTTATGATCTATCTGAATAACATGCAAACAATTATATTTACTGAACCTCAGTACACATGGGAGTAATACCCAGTCTGAGGTGCCTGATGTACTTTTCCTTCTTGGTATTAGACGTTGCAGGCTTGGAAAGTGCTTTCAGAGCAGCCGAGTTGAGTAAACACTTATCTGTTATATCTGGAAGTCTGGCTGAGAGAGGCATAGTGGCATACAGGACCAAGCTGTAGGTAAATATCACACCTTCTTGTTAGCAGTTATCAGAACCACACAATATTTATTAAATGATGGCCAATATGAACTCTGCAGTCTGACCATCTACAGATTGTGAGGTTATTGTCACCATGCTGTCTTCAGAAATTTACTGTGTGCAAATTGGCATAATAGCTAAACTTAAGAACAAAATCCATTGCCTGTTAAGCACAAGGATGTTCTGAGCCTCTGAAAAGGCAGCTCTTTCACTCTTAACTGTATCTAATTTCCAAGGAATTCGCTCAGAAGAACTGGTGAATATTTTTCTTAACCCTTATATACTGTTCGGGTCAAGTTTGACCCGTATTGACATTTGACAGCAGTAAAAACACCCTAAATGCCATTTTTTAAGATTAAGTTTGATGACTTTTCCTAAAGTGACCCAAAATGCGCAAAAATGGAAAAAAAATCTTTTTTCTGTCCTACTTTTAGCTTGTGCTGTACTATTTACCACATCTGCCATGAAACTAACAAATGGTAGTTTATCAACAATTAACAAATCCTTTGTTATAAAATCATAGCCTTCACACACTGACTTTAATCTATCTGTATTCGGGATTTTCTGAAGTGCCTCTGTGTATGATATGCCCATTTCTAGTCGAACACACTGAATTTCCAAAGTTTTCTTATATACAGGACACCCTGCATAAGCAGAACGATGTTCCCCTGCATAGTTGTCAAATGTTGACCTACGGTTACCATAATCATGTTCTCCACCACATCTACAATACTGCTTTTTATGCCTACACACTGATGCTACATGATCAAACTTCTAGCACTGAAAACATCTCAGAGGGAGTGGTACATAGACTTGAAACATATAAATCATATAGCCTAAACTAACTTTATATAGCAGCTATTTTTCCATCAAATTTAATCAACACTGAAATGCTATCTGTTCTCATTCCACCAAAAATAAACCCTTTAAATGTTTAGCATCAACAACTTATCCCTCAACAAAATTATTTTGGATACATCTAAAGGCACTCCTGGAATGACTCCCCAAAGCCACTGTCATTCAATATATTTCCTTGGTGTTACTTTCTTTCTCCCACAACTTTTAACCCTAAAGTTTTCTCATGTTGCTTATTATCTTTACAAAACACCAACAGCACCTCATCTCTTAAAGTTCTTGTGCCCACAGTATCGCCTAACACTTTTTTTCCCAAGTACCCAATCTAATCTAATCAGAAACAGGTCCATATTCGAAACTCAGTATGCTTTAAACTCTTCCTGCCTTCTTTTATTTAAATCCTGTCTACTGCATTCATCGCTGGTCGATAAGCCAGTACAATCCTCAATTTGCCTAATTTTTCCTTTCCCCAGAAACTTGCCATTCGCCTTCCTCCATACAACTCCTATCATCCATGCCATCTCCCATTCGCTACTTCTGTTTTCTTCGTCACTTCCAGACATCACTACCCCATAACCCTCGACTGGAATCCTCTCTCCAACTCCACACTTGATGCTCCACTAACCAACAGACACTCTTAACCATGTTTGCATGCTTTTTTGCATTGAGTTGCTGCCAATTGATTGGCTGATTATTTGCATTATTGAGCAGGTGTACAGGTGTATCTAAAAAAGTGGCCATTGAGTGTACATTGTGCTGGCTGGCATTCATGTTGTCTCCAGTCCCTGAGTTTCACAAGTTTGGTCACTCCAAATTAGTTGGTGATACATACCCTGTGGGTATCTTGTGATTGTCTTATGACCATGATGTAATTGAGTATCTGGTGAGCATGCCGTAATGGTCTTGTGATGGTGGAGTGATGTAATTTCCCGCCAGTTTGAAGTCATGTGATGACCTGTTTCAACAGGTATAAAAGGGGAATGCCTTGCTGTGACGCAGGTCAGTTCATTGTGTGATTCGTCAGTGACTCCGTTATGCTGTGTATTTGATTTCATGACGCAGTCTCGTTTTAAAGTGGAGTTTTAATTTCTACTGTGAGAATCGTTGTACTGGTAGTTCTGAAGATCACTGCCAGTTAAAGTCCAGTCGGAGAGTGAAGAATTATCGAAGTTCGGGAAGCTGAAGGATCGAGTAAAGTTGGTGTCGTCGGCGGTAATACAGGATCGACCTTATGGAATCTTCATTCAGAAGGTGGTAAGCTGCACCCACGATAGTCCCTGCTGTAAGAGCAGAAAGGACTGGAGCAGTGAGTTATTCGCCAAAAGGAAAAGGCCAGTTCATTTAATCTGTTTATATTTCCTTCATCGCAAATCCTTTGGGCAAGGCATATTTAATCTGGGATCAGCAGTAATGTAGAGGAATTCGTTACTTCAAGGAAAGTCTCTCCCAACTGACTGTATAAATCACTGGGACTTTTTGCATTATCGCTTTAAGAACTGTGCTCGCATTCATCGCTTTAAGAACTGTTCGAGTTGCCGTAGAGCAGTTAACTTCCGGTTAAGTTAGTCATTTGTTTACTTTTCATTTGTTGTTGACATGGTTTTTTTAATTAAATGTTCTATTTGTTATAAAAAACCTGTTTCAATTCAATATTCATTCTTGCCGGTGCCCATAACAGTTGGTCACCCATAGTTTTAATATCTGCAGTGAAAATCTTTGCTGGACTGTGTTTATATTGTCACTGGTTTAATATCAACATTCTGGATTAACACACTAGTTTAATATGATTGGGGAGCTGCTCTCACATTAGGTGGTGTCATTACCTCAACCCTTTGCTCAATGGTTAATGCCACAGTGTTGCACCTCATTTCCACTGAGTTTCCCTGCAGGGTGGTGTTAATCAACAGAACAAATGAGAAATTCCTCACTCTATGATGTCCCTGCTCTTGAACCAAGGTATCACCAAAGCAACACACAAAATGCTGGGGTAACACAGCAGGTCAGGCAGTACCTATGGACAGTCGACACTTCACACCATGACCCTTCATCATGACTGAGAAGGAAGGGGGAAGATGCCAGAATAAAAAGGTGGGGGGAGAGGAAAGGGGGCTACCTAGAAGGTGATAGGTGAAGCCAGGTGAGAGGAAAAGGTGTCAAGGGCAGGAGAAGGAGGAATCTCAAAGGAGTGGATAGTACATCATAGGAGAAAGGGAAGGAGGAGGGGACCCAGGTGGAAGTGATAGGTAAGTAAGAAGAGGTAAAAGGTCAGGGTGGGGAGTTTGTTTACCGGAAGGAAAAATTGATATTCATACTATCAGATTGGAGGCTACCCAGACCCTCCTCCACCCTGAGAGTGGCCTCATCTTGGTACAAGAGGAGGTCATGTACTGACACATCAGAACAGGCATGGGGATCGGAACACCAATCCCAGACATAAAGGTTCAGTATATAGAAATACTTGCATATTTGCACATTTGAAGACCCAGCTCTAATTCGACTTCGACTCACTCACTAAAGTTTACAAAGGATTAGCTTTACACAAAATATGCTGAAAACAAAAATCCTCCACCAACCTGGCCCACAGTAGACCATCAACCTCATGATAAATGTCTACAGAGAAACCCAGGAAAGCATACAGTGGAGGACTTCCCATAGGTCAAGTCACCTCCCAAATAAGGCAGGTATCGATGATGAAATTCATCAATGTTCCAGCATGTTGGACATCTGAGGAAAAGAGTATTTTAAAAAGAGTGTGCTAACTCATTATAAAATTGATGGTCCACAGAGCAGTGGTGATCCCTGCCCTTCTGCACATTTCAAAGATATAGACCACCTATAACAGGCACCTCAAAGCACTGGTGAGATACCACCAATGACATGTTTTTGAATAGGAGATCTAGGCCTCATATGGAGCCAGTGATCATTAATGGAGAATGTGTGGAGCAGGTTAAGACCTACAAGTATCTGGGAGTACAGTTAGACGAGAAGCTAAACTGGACTGCCAACACAGATGCCTTGTGCAGGAAGGCACAGAGTCGACTGTACTTCCTAAGAAGGTTGGCGTCATTCAATGTCTGTAGTGAGATGCTGAAGATGTTCTATAGGTCAGTTGTGGAGAGCGCCCTCTTCTTTGTGGTGGCGTGTTGGGGAGGAAGCATTAAGAAGAGGGACGCCTCACGTCTTAATAAGCTGGTAAGGAAGGCGGGCTCTGTCGTGGGCAAAGTACTGGAGAGTTTAACATCGGTAGCTGAGCGAAGGGCGCTGAGTAGGCTACGGTCAATTATGGATAACTCTGAACATCCTCTACATAGCACCATCCAGAGACAGAGAAGCAGTTTCAGCGACAGGTTACTATCGATGCAATGCTCCTCAGACAGGATGAAGAGGTCAATACTCCCCAATGCCATTAGGCTTTACAATTCTACCACCAGGACTTAAGAGCTTTTTAAAAGCTATTATTAATGCTTTTTGAGATAGTGATTTAGATGCATATCATATTTTTTTATTTTTTTTTACTGAGTTAAGTATTGTATGTAATTAGTTTTGCTACAACAAGTGTATGGGACATTGGAAAAAAGTTGAATTTCCCCATGGGGATGAATAAAGTATCTATCTATCTATCTATCAGCATCCCTGCCAATATCTCTAGCACTGAAACGTTAATTGAATTATATTTTCTAATAGATAGGTCATGTCAATTGCAACACAGGCATTCTACTCCAAACATTGTCTTGGGAAGAGGAAAAGATTCAAGATATTTTCAAAGCTGCTTCGTGATGGTATGAAATAGAGACGAATACTCAGGATGATGTTAGGATCTTCAAGTCTCTTTTTCTTTGGGGGGGGGGGACACAGAGACCCAATTTAAATGGTAGTGTAAATAAACCACCTCCAGAACCACCCATCCACAACCATGCCAAGCATCTTCTGTGGTTTTAGGAGGACATGTAGGTCCCTCATTGGACTCACCACCCACTTAGTGCTCACGAGAGTGGAGTGGAACCAAATGACTCTCTAACAAGGATAATGATTAATCTTAACAACTGTCACTTATATGTGATTCTAATGAGGACCACATAATCGCAAGTATCAAGAACGAAATTTGAGTTATTCAAAGTTCAAAATGGGCGCCATGGTAGTGTAGAGGTTAGCACAGTGCTTTGCAGTACCAGTGACCTGGGTTCAATTCCCGACGCTGCCTATAAGGTGTTTGTACATTCTCCCTCATGACTGCGTGAGTTCACTCCAGGTCCTCTGGTTTCTCCAAAGATGAACCAGTTGGTAATTTAATTGGCCTTTGTAAATTGTCCCGTGATTAGGCTAGGATTAAATCAGAGGATTGCTGGGCAGCATTGCTCAAAGGGCCAGAAGGCCCGTAGGCCCATGCCCCTTTTCCGCCCCAACGCTCTCTCTTCCTCCCGCACCTCTCTAATCAGTTGCCCGAACAATGGAGGGGGGCCTTTCCTATAAGCCTGCCGGATAGTCCACGCCACCTTGTCCTCCTCCAGAGAGCCACTGAATAACCGACTCATCCTCACGCTAGCCACGTCAGGCGCCTTCACTACCCCCCGGCGCCGCAGCCCCGAGAGCATCCCCTCCATCCTAAATATGTACTTGGAGAGCTTTTCCCCTCTCCATTGTTCCAGGTGTTGGAACTCTGCTAAAAGCAGCCAGGGTTCCCCTGACAACCCAAACGCTCCCTCCAAAACTTCTATACATTCCTCCACTGAGGCCCCAGGCTTCTCAGCTTTCAACTCCCAGACTGTTTTGGCTGCTAAACCCCTCAAACTTCCCACCAATCGCTGCCTCTTCTCTTCCTCCGAGCCTGGCCACTCCTCTAACATCAAGGACGTATGCTCGATCCAGGTCTCATAGTCCACCTCCCCGTCCGGAGTAGGCTTGGCTCCGGAGAACACCCCCAGCTTCAGCCGTGGCCTCTCGGCCACTCCCACCAGGGAGTTAAGTGCGGCTGCCAGCTCCGAGGCTTCCCCCCTACATGGGGGGCGGCGCCTAGTCACGACTCCCTCCTCCCTCCTCCCTTTGCTAGTGCCGGCCACCTCTCCGGGGTTTTCCTCTAGCTCTAGCTCTCCTCCGGTGTCTCCTCAGCCTCGTCCTCGGAGAAGGGGTGGAGCCCCCACAGCCCCTCCTCCCCCGGTACGCTGACCGTCGCCGGCAGTTCCAATGTCCTGACGTCAGCACTCGTACTAACTAACACCCAGCTAGACTCCACCTCTTTACCACGCCGTCTAGCTACCAATTCTACCTGCCCCATACCGTTCACCAAACTTAACCCCCGCACTAACGCGTCTCCCGAAACTCGAAAATCCACTCCGCATGCGTACTGTACCAGTACACCTTCAAATTCGCACCAGCTAACAATCTTATCTCTGTCCATCTCTGCTCTGCTGCCTGTGCGATTCCACAGCCCCCTGACAATCCAATCCGGGAAGAGCACCCCACAAATGTAACACTTACCCAAAAGGCTGGTATATGTCTAGGGGAAAAGGAGATCCGGCCACACATCAACCCACCTCCCGTACACGCAGGTGCTGTGAGAATCGAGTTTATGCCTTGCGCCGCCCACCGTATCAACTTCACACCAAATACCATTATGAAATACACTTTATACAGTTTAATAACATTAACTAAAGTATTAGGCAATACAATATATATATACAAGGAAAGAAAAAAACAAAAGGCGCCAACTTATCAAAGTTCAGTCAGTGTAGTGCACATCGTAGGAGCTCAATCAACGAATCATCCGACAGCCACGTCGTCGCACCTGGGACCACCCCGGTGGTCTTACGAGTAGTCCAGCACACGTCCACCTTCCTCGTCCATCTTCCTCCCGACTCTCTTCACACTCCAAGCCCACGCAACCCCTCCCCCAAGTTCCCAGCCTCACAAAACACAATAACATTCCCCATTGATTAACAAATGAATACAATTACCATATCAGCCATTCTAAAGCGAAACAACGGCGAGAGAAACATTTAACAGACAAAGAAGCATTCCTACTCGTAACAAACCAAAGAAGCCATTTTGAGTAACATACACAGGACATTGTACACTTATATATCTGGTCCCTTAGAATACCTTTCAATAAATTTCCCACAACTGATGGCAGGCTCATGGGCCTATAATTTCCTGGTTTATGTTTAGAGCCCGTGGTGAACTACATACACCTGTCTGGACACGCCCCCCCCCCCCCCCCCCCCCCGCTGACTGATCCTGTGGCTCCTCCCGCTGACCGTGGCTCCTCCCATAGACCTCAGTATAAAGGCGATTGGAGACACAGCCCCGGCCTCAGTCTCCAGGATGTAGTGTGGTTGTCATTTGCTGCTTGTTCTTTCGTCCAGCCAATATTAGCCTATATCTCGCCTCACGTCTCCGAGAGTTATTGATGGTGCATCAGAGCCTTCCTCAGTCAGCGGAACAACATTGGCATTCCTCCAATCCTCTGGTACCTCTCTTTTATTAAGGACTCTGATACCTCTCCTGTCACTAAGGAGAGGGAAGGTACTAGAGTCCTATGGTGGCGATAGGTAGATTGCAGTGGATCCAGGTCCTTGCTTAGACAGAAGTTGATTCTCAAAGCACTTCATCACCACAGATGTGAGTGCTGCTAGACAATTGTTAGCTTACTTCAATGCTTCAACAACATTATTGTCTTTGTAACAAGGGAGACCCAGGCGTAACTGTGCAAAATTGTACAAGGTCTATAAGGGTATCGGTGATAACCTATTACCCTTAGAGGATAATTTCTAGGTATTAAGTACTGTATACATTTAATTTGATCGGTAGAAGTATTAGAGAGAAGTAGAGAAAAAATAATTCCTGCATGGTCCAAACACATTTTGTAACATGTTGCTGAAGTCAGATAGTCCTAGCACATTTAAAGCATATCTGGACATTCAAAGTCAATCGTCCCTGAATCTATGCAAAAGCATTTAGTAATAGATTCAAATTACTACAAATTAATATCCAAGCACAGCTGCACACATTTTAAATTTGTGGACAAAGAGGTTTCAGTCCCCATGAAATGTTTCCACCCAACTTTAAAAACATTAGGTTCCCATTCTACTAAATCAAATTTAGCTGTAAAGTTACTGTACTGTCCTTAGTAAAACTGGAGCACAAGAACATTCTTAACCTCCCTCATCCCATTCCCTTGCTCTTCTACCATTCGTCCTCTCTTTCCATTTCTTTTTTACCCTCCTCCTTCTCCCGTTTATTCCAGGATAGATGCAAGGATGTTTCCCAAAGACGGTATGTGTAGAACCAATAGTTACAGTCTCTAAATAAAGAGAGCAGCTATTTAGAGAGATTTGAGGGCATTTCTCTTCATCCAGAGGGCAGTGATTGGCAAACGCTGAGAATATTACACACAGAGATGCATTGATTTAAAATATTCAGGGATTAAGAACACGCCTCGATAAGCAGACGCAAAGGGGCCGAACGGCCGAAACAGGCGTCCAAACCTGACGTCCCTCCGCCGGTGTCGCGTGACGTCATTTGATTGACGTCGAACTGGGCCACAGAGAAGGCCGACAGTGGCAGCGGCGCCCAATTAGAATGCGGCGGAAGAGGCGGGTGGTTTGTGTTCACGAAGCTTGCGGGGATCTGGGGTGCTGAGGGCGTGTGCGGAGCGGAGCCGAGCCGAGCCGGCGGTCGGGCGAAGAAGTGAACGATGACCCGTGAGTGGCGGAAGACAGGCTCTCGACGGGGTGGGGGCGGGCAGTGGCAGTCCCGGGCATTCAGTCTCGTTACGAGGCGTTGGCCCCGGTGGAACAGCTGATTAGGCCACATTCTGCAGGGCCGAGACCGGGGGTGATGATTAACGGGCTTCCGCGGGAGGGAGTAGGGGAGGCCTTGTTGAGTGCCGTTTCGACGTCGGCCTTGGGCGCCTCCCCCTGCCACGTAAACACAACTCGAGCCCACCGAAGAGCATACACTGGCTCATTAGGAGGGCAGAGGGGTGAGGGCTAATTAAAGAAGAGGGGCTGTGCGCCTGAAGGTTGTAGGTCAGATGGAGCTCACTGTCCTTCCAAAAGCCAGTTGTTTAGTTGTGGCTGGGCCTGGTCTCGGTTAAGCTGTCACATCATCAGTGTGGGGCGTAGTTAGCTTGCACCAGATTACAGCACAGTGCATCCTCTCAGTCGCATCACTATTTATTGTCTATTGGTCTTGGTTTGGGTTACCTACAATTGTCCTGATACTTGCAGTTTTTTGGGGGAGTGGGGAGAATGGTAGATTCCTCCTCTTCCATTCCCCCTCGCCTGAAGTTGCCCAGCTCTTAAGGTTGTTGACCCAGAGAGGCAAAGTTGCAACCCTCATTATTGTAAGCACTGATCAAATAAATAAATAAATCGATCGATCGATCAAATAAATATAGAATATAAATCCAGCTGTTAAAATGTTCTCAACTATAATTTGTGCTCCTAAACTTAAAACACAATTTACATTTGAAAGCTGGATTCTGTTTGGGCGGTTTCTTTTGCCTATTGTTTAGAAGGTTAATTGGTCATTGTAAAATATTAGTCACATCTTTTTTTTAAAAACCCATGGACTTTGGAATTGACATGAGGTTTGTTGTAAATATATAATCTGTAAACAGATCAGTTTGGAGATACCATTTTATAGTTTACATCTTGCATATCCAGTATTGATAAACATTTCAAATTTTACTGTAGATTCTTAATGGTGTTTATATTAATAGAGTTAAATTTACTGGTGCCGAATTAAATTGCCAAATACTGTCCTTCTGTAAAAATGCTAGATAAATGTAAATTAATCACTTCAAGCATGGAAAGTGCTTAGTTTAATTCCAACATAAGCCACGGTAGCATCGCGTTTAACACAATGCTATTCTGGCAACCTCGAAGAAAGTTTATACAAGTTTCCCGTGAGCATGTGGGTGCTCCAGTTTCCAAAGACATATGGGTTAGTAGGTTAATTGGTCGTAAATTGGTGGTTAGGATAGGGTTAAATGAGTGGGTTGCTGGGCAGCGCAGTTCAGTGGGTGAGAAGGCTCTGCTCTGCATCTCCAAAATAAAAAAAATTAAAGCAAAGCGGTTTTATAGTGAAGTACTTGAAATATTGTATTGTGCTTTTCTAAACAGAGCAATCAGTGGAATTTGTGTATAACTTATTTTAAAAGTGGTGAATACATTGATTCCCAATGGAAGTACTGATGTTAGTGAAAGTATAAATGGAGCATCTGCCTTTGTGTAGGAATACAGTTGAAAAAACTATTTGATTAACCTGCAGTGGATAGTGAGGTCAGCTGAGAAGATCATAGGGTCTCACTTCCCACTATTACAGACATTTACACCACTCACTGCACCCACAAAGCAAACAGTATTGTGAAGGACCCCACACACCCCTCTCACAAACTCTTCTCCCTCCTGCCATCTGGCAAAAGGTATCGAAGCATTCGGGCTGTCACAACCAGACTGTGTAACAGTTTCTTCCCCAAAGCCATCAGACTCCTCAATACCCGGAGTCTGGACTGACATCTACATCATTTATTATTATATTGTAATTTGTCCTCTACTGTGCCTATTGTCTTGTTTACATAATTATTGTACTGCACTGCACTGTTTTGTGCACTTTATGTAGTCCTCTGCAGCGCTGTAGTCTAGTGCAGTTTTTTATGTTTTATGTAGTCTAGTGTAGCCTTGTGCTGACTAGTGTAGTTTTGTGTTTCATGTAGCATCAGGGTCCAGGAGGAACGTTGTTTCATTTTTACTGTGTACCGTACCAGCAGCTTATGGTCGAAATGACAATAAACTTGTTTATGAATCTGCACCTATTCAAATAATGCCAGATGTAAAATAAAAAACAGTATTGCGGTTGGAATTTCACTTTATCTGCTATCTGATTCAGTTTTGTGCAATGATATTTTTTATTTTATTTGCTATTTGATAGCAGGACTGTCAATTTCAAGGCTAAGGTCCCCAGCACTTACTAGAAAAGCTTGCCTATGTTTACTCTGAAGTGACTTGAATGATCCATTTCCGGGGAAGGAAAGAACTTTGTCATTCTGTTCTTGATTATAAATGAGCTCTATTTTCAATTGTTAACAATTTGAAATAATTAGAATGGTCTATATGCAGCCAGAAAGTTGATTTCAGGGTCCCTTGCCTGCTGAAATGCTTGAATGTATGCTCAGCTCTAGGCCACTGTACTTTAAGCATTACATGTACACTGTCTTCAAGCTCATCACTCAATGGTTGACTTTTTGGAGCATTTTGAAAATATAAGTGGTGTATATACTATAAATTATTCTAATTCTGGGATGAAAATATTGTCACACTCATTTAAAGCTCTAGTTTTAAGCTTTATTTCAGTTTCAGAAGTTTCGATGTTGATTTTTGCATTCACTATTCTCATACTTAGCAGTTTAAGTTGATGTAAGGATGATTGAAATGGATGATGCATACTTCGAATATTAAATTGAGTTAATCACGCTATTCTGAGAACTTGTTCCTAATTGCCTTAAATTTACCTTGAACCTTCTACACTCCAAAGCTTTCTTGTTCACTTCCACTGAATCCTATTTCTGCACTGGGAGTATTTGGTTCGGTTTTCTGATCTTTTCCATATCCTATGCTAAATCTATGTTTATTATGATCACTGCAATGGGTTCATCTCTAAAACTACGTCCACTACTTCTGGGCTTCAATGTGCTTTTTGAAAAGTTCTCTTGATAACTGTCCATTACTTGTTACTAAGTTCAATAGCTTGAGGTGCATACTTAACATATGGAATTTTGTACAAATGGTCAACTTGAAAACTACATTCAAAAATTCTGTGCATAAGATATACCAACATTGGTGGGCCATAATCATTGGGTCTTGAGTATGCATGGTGATTCAGCTAAAATCATTGATTGCATGCCTCTATTCTACTTCCCTGCCAGATCCCTATGTATCTGCCTCCAAGTAGTCCATAGATCTTCCCCTTGAATGTACTCTTGGCTTCCAACGATTCCTGGTGTAGAATAAATCAATGGGATTTAATAGAAAAATATACCCTGTTTTCCTTGGGTATTGAACATTGGGGCTCCACTTCTAGATGTATTACTTTTAGTATAAGGCTTATAGAGGGTAGAGATGGACTGTTCGTTCCAACTCATTCATGCTGCCAAGTTGCCTATCTGAGCTAATCGGAGGGCTTCTTCCCTTTCCTTCCCAGTGCTGGTGAGTGGCCTGGGCCTGAAATGTTGACTCTTTAATCTTTTCCATACACTTAGCCTGACCTGAGCCTCCAGTATTTTGAGTGTGTTAGTCCAGTCACATTTGCCTGTGTTTGGCCCACATTTCTAAACCCTTCCTATCCATGTACCCATCCAAATGTCATTTAAACATCATACTTTTATTATACGCATCTCTGCCCACTTCCTCTGGCAGCTCATTCCACTCACAGCCGTAATTTTTGGGATGGATATAGGAGGACAGAAAAGAAAAAAATGGAAAAGTGATGAGTTGGAGAGGATTGCAGTAAGTACAGAAGGAACTAAGATAAGATTTGGACTTAATTCAGTTAATACCAATTTTCAAATCTTTTAAGCTACATAAGGCTTAACTGAATTTCTTGTTGAGAGAATCAAAGTTAGCTTATGTTCATCCTCAATCATGCATGATACTTCCAATTAATTTTAAAAAACAAATCTGTTTCTGCACAAGCTCATAACAAGAAATTGCCTTTGCCAGAAAAGTATTAGTACTTTATCATTGAACCCTTTGAATCAGGAACAAAAATTTTTAATTGGTTATTTAAACATTGCTTGTTTCTGATGAGAGGCATCTTGGTCAAACCAGCTGTTTTACTTTGGGCAGTTTATGAAGTAAAAGTGTACACTAATTGGGCAGAGTGGTGCTGATCTGCTTGCACTGTCTGGGTTCTTCTGAGCTAAAGCTGGGACCAAAATTAACAAAACCTGCTAATGGGGTTTTGGAGTTAATTTCATGATAGAAACTTTAAAATATTTTTCTTTAAAACTCAAGACTACTGGCCTACTTTGGCTGTTTTAAGAAGCTATCTTTGAATCAGTGACTGTCTTCTGGTTTTCTAAGTCAATCTCTGCTTAATGTAACAGATCCATTATGTATATAAGAACACAAGCAGATGAAGGCTATTTATTCCCTGTGCCTGGTCTACCTTTCAATATAGGGCTGACCATTTAATTTGCCTCCACTTCTTTGAACTAATCTTAATTCTTTGGTACCTTTTTATCTTAAAAAAATAATCTTTCTTGAATATACTTGGCATTTGTGTCCACAGCCTTCCAGGGCAAAGCTTTTGAAACTTTCTCTGCTAAGGTGAAAATCTCTGATCTAGGTACTCCGCACAAGAGAGGAAGCATCATAGTTGCATTTACCCTTTCAGCTCAATAAAATTCTTGTATGTTCCAGAAATGTTGCCAGCCCCACTTAAGTAATTCTTGACTTGAATGGTGGTGGCCCAGTTAGTTTATTTTTATAGCCCCCCCCCCCTCCTCCCCCCACTTATCTTGAGGATCAATCCAGGGAACCTTGATTTTACTGTGTTGCAAATAAACCCTCCCTTGGGTAGGAATACCAGAGCTGTACATAATACCCCAGGTGTGGTTTTGGAGGCCCATGTACGTAATTACAGTAAGGTTCCTTGCCCTTATATTCAAATCGTTTTTGCAATAATATTTCCCTGCCGTTCTTGATAAGGCAGAGGAACTCCTTCAGCGGATTCAGCAGATGTTAGATTTTGGAGCAACCCCCACCCCGTGTGACATACTCACATCTTCTCTCATGTGCTCAGTGATTCTTTACACCCAGTTAAATACAATAGCCAATTAACATACTGTTACGAACCCCGTAACTGGGTTACTTACCAGCAAAGATAGAGGCGTCCGTTGAAGTCTGATGATACTATTTTTAACAGTATTTATTAGTAAAAATACACAAAAATAATATCAATGCAAATATACAGATAATATACGTCATCAATACTAAACCTAAAAGTGCGGGTATAATAATAATCAATAAGAAACAAGCTCTATCGTTGTCTAGGGGATAATGAATTGTCCGATGGAAATATAAAGTTCGCTTCAGTTCACACAGGCTGCCGTAGTTTGCTTGTCGCTGTGTTGCAATTGTTGGAGAGAGAGAGAGAGAGAAATAGAAGAATAACTTGCCGACTTTCCTTGGTACGGTCTTGATCCGTATCCGTCCTTTAGCTAAACCGTTCTTCCGTGATGAGCCCGCCACCCAGGCAAGGGAAGACACACACGAGCTCCCACCGGCTTTCGCTATAAAACGCTATCACTGGATTTCTAGCATTTCTCCTGGTGTGTCTAAGGGGTGTTCCCCAGACCCGTCTTTTATCCTCACTCACGGGGTCTCAGATGTTAATCAGGTTGGGATGATGCAATCCCTCAACCAGACCACTCTGGCTATCCCCTGAGGGGTTTCAATGAATAGTACAGTACTCAATACACAATTCCTTCTCCAAGAGACAATGGCAGTAATCAGTGTTTCCGTTCCGCTTTTGTCAGGAGACATTCCACCTGGTTGTGTATTCTGCATCTCTCTCTCTCTCATTTCCTGGGTCTCAGACCCGAAATAATAGCGATCTTATGATTCTCAAAAAGGAGGGGGGCGACTTTGCACCCTTCAGCCCATCAGAGTTGTTCCACATTCGTAACACCCCCATCCTTCTAAGGATTTTTGCCACAGGTAAAAATTAACTAATACAGAGTCTTACAGAATTTCAGAATCTAACACAATACAAAAGTTTTTTTTTCACTACAGAGTAATACAGTTATACATTCAATTCAGCATCTAAACAGTTAGCGATTACATTGTCATTTCCTTTAATATCTTAATATCTTGTACCTTAATAAATTCTTGTAGCATCAGACTCCAATTTAATAACCACCTATTTTTATTCCTTCAGCAAAACAAAACTAAAGAGTTGTGATCTTAGCTTTCGTGTATATTACAAAAGTTCATGCAAATACTTTATTTTACTTTCAAACTTAACAGTCAATCTTCCATGGTGTTGTCTTTATTATTTACATGCTTTGTCGAAATCCCTTAAAACCGGATCCTGTTATTTAAAGTGGCATCCCGTCAACCCTCGCCCCTTTTCCAGTTAACTCCCATGTGGTTAGCTTGCGTACCAGTGTGGAATAGGCTTTTGCATGCTCCTTTCATAGGAGTTATTTTATCAACAATGTTTTCCAAACGTAGCCCATTTTCTGAACATCCACACAATTCTTTATTTTTAAGCAAGTCGTTAGTTTTATCTTCAGGACCCTTCATTCTATTAGTTTTCAGTTTAATATTTGCAAGTGATCCCTCTTTGTCCAAACAACATTTCAAATTCTGCCTCTTCACAGCACACCCTTGAATAACATTAGCGCGTGGGGCACCTTTACATTCCAAATCAAACTGTAATTGATTCGCAGGCACCGTGTTAACAAGCCATTATCCCTTCAGCCTGGTTACTGCTTCTGACACCAATCCAGACTTTAAATTTCTTCATTCAACTTAGGAACTACACTTTTCCCTTTTCCTTCAATAGTAATATCCACATCACCACCTTTTATCTTCTCACTAACTTTTAACACACCTTCAAACACAAACAACTGGGAATTCTCACTTCCCACTGGTACCAAGGTTAACCCTTTCTTCACTGAACCAAGTCCATCTGACCCACAAGGAGTGCATTCCTTTTTAACTGAATCAAATACCTCAGACTTTTCCTGAGTTTCATTACTAGGTTCAGTACCACGTGCATCCACATCCTGAACACACTCAGACGGGACATCTGCCTCTTCCAGGCTTTAAATACCCGTCCCCTTTTCAAATTCAAAGTTCCACTGATCCAGTTACTCTCTGGGCAACTCCCGGAGTAAACTCAACTCTGCGGGCTGAAACAACCTCATCTGCCAACCCAGCAGACTCCTTCAAGGTAATGGCATCCTTTTCATCTAGGACTGCCCTCATTTCATTATCGGGAACACCTTTAAAATTTTCAACTTCTTCAAACAGTTCTGTCAAGCCACTCAGATCATCCATGTCCAACCCTGGACCTTCTAACAGCCTTATCTGTTTCTCATTTTTACTCCGTGCCTCTAAATTTCCTCTTGGCTAAGGATAGGTCTACCTCCTCTCCCTTACTCTCTTTCACCTCCCTATTCTCCGTTTTACCACCCTCTAACCCCTCTTGGTACACGGTTGGTAAAAACGTCTCAGCCAAATCGATACTGGCCTGAATTAAACTGGTCTCTTTCTCGGCTGCCTTTCTTGACATGCTGCGAGTGATCGCGCATGCGGGATAGATATTGGAATCTAGGGGCGGGTCCTCAACACTTACAGTCTGGCTCGTCAGCTTCATGGCTGACCAAACTTCACCACCAGCTAAATCGTTACCCAGAAGGACGTCTACGTCAGTTCTCAGAAATTCTGATCACACCCCTATTTCAACTGGTCCGGATACCAGCTCACAATTTATAATGATCCTATGCAAAGGCACCGCTTCTGTCCCTTTTCCTATGCCTCTCAAAGCTACCTCTCCTGTCTCAGGACCAAAATCTAGTACCTTACTGAGAATGAATGACTGCTCAGCTCCAGTGTCTTTCCAGATCCGCACTGGAACTGGTGTTTCTCCCTCTTTCACAGACACGGTCCCTTCTGAAATAAATTTCTCACGCCCCTCTCGTATTCTATCTACCTGGGGCTTTCTCGTCGATTTACTGATCAACACAATACACCCTGTAGGGACTGCTGCTTTCCCTTTTCCTGTCTCCTTCCTCGGAGCAAAGCACTTAGATGCAATATGACCCACCTTTCCACAATTAAAACAGGTCAAGCCAGGACCCCTCCTGCCGTCTTGCCTTTCTTCCTCCTTATTTTTACCACTAGCTCCAGGCTGAATCTCTGCCTCAGCCGGCGGGCTTTCTCTACCGTTCCCACGGTCTTTCTGGTAACTCTTATTCGAGGAAAACTTTGTCTTGTGGGTTAGGGCATATTCATCTGCGAACCTGGCAAATTTGGATATGGACTTATTCGGCTTCTCGTTCAAATACATCCGGATATCATCCGAAACACAACCTTTAAATTCCTCAATCAGAATTAACTCCCTTAAACGCCGAAAATCTTCTTCCACCATTTCTGCTGCACACCAGCGATCCAAGAGCACACCCTTCTCATAGGCAAACTCTGCATACGTCTGATTCACACTTTCTTTAAATTTCTGAACTTTTGTCTATAGGCCTCAGGTACCAATTTGTAGGCCCGAAGAGTGGCCTGTTTTACTTCCTCGTAATTCTCATACTCCTCCTCCACAGACAACGCCGCATATGCCCGTTGTGCCTTCCCTTTTAACATACTTCGTAACAACGCCACCCACTGATCTCTGGGCCACTTCTGACTCACTGCCACCTTTTCAAAATGCAAGAAATAAACTATCAACATCCGTCTCCTCGAACGGAGGTAGTAACCTAAACTCCCTACTAACATTAAACCGCTCCTCTCGGTCTGGCCCTTGAGCTCTTCGCTCTTTCTTTGACGTCACCATGTCCCGCTCATGTTGCCTCTGTTTCTCCTTCTCCTCATACTCCCTCTGCTTTTCAGCTCTTTCCCTTCTCCTTTTCAGCTGCTTCCAGCTGTTTTAACTTAATTTCATGCTCCCTCTGTTTTTCAGCTCTTTCCTTTTCCCTTTTCACCTCTAACTCCCTTTAGCTGGAGCTCATGCTCCCTCTGCTTTTCAGCTCTTTCCTTCTCCTTTTCAGCTCTATCCTTCTCCTTTTCAGCTGCTTCCAGCTGTTTTAAACCTAATTTCATGTTCCAACCTTAATTTTTCCAACTCTACTGAGCCGTCCCACTAGCTGGTACCTTTTCAGGGATATTTCCAATACCTCAACCGAAAACACATTCTTCACAATATAATACTGAGTTATGGCCCTCGCACCTCCCGCTTTTTCATTGACAACCTCACCTCTGCGAGATTTAGTCCTTTCGCAATATTTATCAAGTCCGACTTTGTGGCAGCCTCTAGCGCCTCCGGAGTCGGGTTTTTTATAAATTCGTCTACGTCCATCTTTGCTGGTTTCCCGTCTGGTTACCCGTGCAACCAGATCCCAAGTTTGGACTTAAAAGCCCGATTTACTGGCCCTCCAATTTGGTATCAAATCTCGGGACGAGGCCCCAAGTTGCTACGAACCCTGTAACTGGGTTACTTACAGCAAAAATAAAGACGTCCGTTGAAGTCTGATGATACTATTTTTAACAGTATTTATTAGTAAAAATACACAAAAATAATATCAATGCAAATATACAGATATATACGTTGTCAATACTAAACCTAAAAGTGCGGGTATAATAATAATCAATAAGAAACAAGCTCTATCGTTGTCTAGGGGATAATGAATTGTCCGTTGGAAATATAAAGTTCACTTCAGTTCACACAGGCTGCCGTCATTTGCTTGTCGCTGTGTTGCAATTGTTGGAGAGAGAGAGAGAGAGAGAAATAGAAGAATAACTTGGCCGACTTTCTTGGTACGGTCTTGATCCGTATCCGTCCTTTTAGCTAAACCGTTCTTCCGTGATGAGCCCGCCACCCAGGCAAGGGAAGACACACACGAGCTCCCACCGGCTTTCGCTATAAAACGCTGTCACTGGATTTCTAGCGTTTCTCCTGGTTGTGTCTAAGGGGTGTTCCCCAGACCCCGTCTTTTATCCTCACTCACGGGGTCTCAGATGTTAATCAGGTTGGGATGATGCAATCCCTCAACCAGAACCACTCTGGCTATCCCTGAGGGGTTTCAATGAATAGTACAGTACTCCAATACACAATTCCTTGTTCAAGAGACAATGGCAGTAATCAGTGGTTCCGTTCCGCTTATGTCAGGAGACATTCCACCTGGTTGTGTATTCTGCATCTCTCTCTCTCTCTCGCTCTCGCTCTCGCTCTCTCTCTCTCTCTCTCTCTCCTCTCTCTCTCTCTCCTCTCTCTCTCTCTTCTCTCTCTCGCTCTCGCTCTCGCTCCTCGCCTCTCGCGCTCTCTCTCTCTCTCGCTCTCTCTCTCTCTCTCTCTCTCTCTCTCTCTCTCTCTCTCTCTCTCTCTCTCTCTCTCTCTCTCTCTCTCTCTCTCTCTCTCTCTCTCTCTCTTCCCTCTCTCCCCTCTCTCCCTCTCTCCCTCTCTCCCTCTCTCCCTCTCTCCCTCTCTCCCTCTCTCCCTCTCTCCCTCTCTCCCCTCTCTCCCTCTCTCCCTCTCTCCCTCCCTCCCTCCTCCCTCCCCTCCCTCCCTCTCTCCATCCCTCCCTCCCTCCCTCCCTCTCCCTCTCTCACTCTCTCTCCCTCTCTCCCTCTCTCCCTCTCTCCCTCTCTCCTCTCTCCTCCTCTCTCCTCTCTCCCTCCCTCCTCCCCTCTCTCCCCCCCCCCCTCTCTCATTTCCTGGATCTCAGACCCGAAATAATAGCGATCTTGCGATTCTCAAAAAGGAGGGGGCGACTTTGCACCTTCGGGCCCCATCAGAGTTGCTCCACTTCGTAACAATACCAACATATCTCTGGGATATAGGAGGGAACTAACCACATAGCCACAAGGAGGGTGTTCCATTTCTTTGGCTTCCTAATTTTATTTGTATGTTAACTTGTATACAAGGACACAAAGATCCCTCTAAACATCGCAGTCTTTAAAAATACATAGTCTAATACTTCTAAAATTGACATGTGAATTTGAATTATTGCTGCAGTGTTTAGAATCACATGAATGCTAATTTTGTGTTGGTGTATGGATGAGGGAAAAGGATAAGGTGGGATTTTGATCCATATACTTCAAACTAATATCAGTGCTGGTTTCTGTGCACAGTGTATAAATGTTCTAAATGTATTCATCATATTGTGTCTCTGAAAGCATGGGGAAGAAACTTTTCTATTTGTTATCCATCCTTCTGCAGAGCTTTTGTGATCTTAATTAAAATCTTAATGTGCAACTGCTATTTTTTAAAATAGAAACATAGAAAATAGGTGCAGGAGTAGGCTATTCAGCCCTTTGAGCCTGCACCGCCATTCAATATGATCATGGCTGATCATCCAACTCAGAACCCTGTACCTGGTTTCTCTCCATACCCCCGATCCCGTTAGCCACAAGGGCCATATGTAACTTCCTCTTAAATATAGCCAATGAACCGGCCTCAACTGTTTCCTGTGGCAGAGAATTCCACAGATTCACCACTCTCTGTGTGAAGAAGTTTTTCCTCATCTCGGTCCTAAAAGGCTTCCCCTTTATCCTTAAACTGTGACCCCTTGTTCTGGACTTCCCCAACATCGGAAACAATCTTCCTGCATCTAGCCTGTCCAATCCCTTTAGAATTTTATACGTTTCAATAAGATCCCCCCTCAATCTTCTAAATTCCAGTGAGTATAAGCCTAGTCAATCCAGTCTTTCTTCATATGAAAGTCCTGCCATCCCAGGAATCAATCTGGTGAACCTTTTCTGTACTCCTTCTATGGCAAGAATGTCTTTCCTCAGATTAGGGGACCAAAACTGCACACAATATTCTAGGTGTGGTCTCACCAAGGCCTTGTACAACTGCAGTAGAACCTCCCTGCTCCTGTACTCAAATCCTTTTGCTATGAATGCCAACATAACATTCGCCTTTTTCACCGCCTGCTGTACCTGCATGCCCACCTTCAATGACTGGTGTACAATGACACCCAGGTCTAGTTGCATCTCCCCTTTTCCTAATCGGCCACCGTTCAGATAATAATCTGTTTTCCTGTTCTTGCAACCAAGTGGATAACCTCACATTTATCCACATTAAATTGCATCTGCCATGAATTTGCCCACTCACCTAACCTATCCAAGTCACCCTGCATCCTCTTAGCATCCTCCTCGCATCCTCCTCACAGCTAACACCCGCCGCCCAGCTTCGTGTCATCCACAAACTTGGAGATGCTGCATTTAATTCCCTCGTCTAAATCATTAATATATATTGTAAACAACTGGGGTCCCAGCACTGAGCCTTGCGGTACCCCCACTAGTCACTGCCTGCCATTCTGAAAAGGTCCCGTTTACTCCCACTCTTTGCTTCCTGTCTGCTAACCAATTCTCTATCCACATCAATACCATACCCCCAATACCATGTGCTTTAAGTTTGCACACTAATCTCCTGCGTGGGACCTTGTCAAAAGCCTTTTTGAAAATCTAAATATACCACATCCACTGGCTCTCCCCTATCCACTCTACTAGTTACATCTTCAAAAAATTCTATAAGATTCGTTAGACATGATTTTCCTTTCACAAATCCATGCTGACTTTGTCCGATGATTTCACCTCTTTCCAAATGTGCTGTTATCACATCTTCCCCACCACTGATGTCAGACTAACCGGTCTATAACTCCCTGGTTTCTCACTCCTTTTTTAAAATGTGGGGTTACATTAGCCACCCTCCAATCCTCAGGAACTAATCCAGAATCTAAGGAGTTTTGAAAAATTATCACTAATGCATCCACTATTTCTTGGGCTACTTCCTTAAGCATATCTTTATCAAATACATAAGATGATAAACTTTGGCATTCATCTAGGATTTTTTCTTTTCTTAGGTGGTAATCAACGCGAACTTGCTCGCCAGAAAAATGCAAAGAAAGCAAATGAGCAAAATAAGCGGAAAAGAAAGGATGATGGTTTATCTGCTGCAGCCAGAAAGCAGAGGTAAACCAAACATAAATTGAATTTGTATATGTTAAAGAGTCAAACATCTGAACGAGAGAGGGATTTTTTTCTCTGGCTTTCATAAGGTGGAGGCTGTTCAGGAGAACAGAGCAAAATTGCTGCAAATGTATAGCAAGTCTGCTGGTTTTTGCCAGTTTAACATTTTAAATATGAATTAAACATTATACTGATTTTTATGGGAAGATAGTATATTGGGCTAATTCAAGCAACCAGTGGAAGTACTTACTAGCATGTGAATGGTATCTATCGTTTAAAATGTCTGGGTGTGTTTATCATGTGTGCAGCAATTGCTCGGTTATGGCTTAGTTAAATTTGAGTTTGAATTGGACTGTCAGTCAAAATTTTGTGCATTCAGAGACGGGTCTAAATGGGAGCCTATTACCAGTGTTGGACTTTCTCATCATGGCACCATTTTTTAGCTCATTGTCTCAATCTGTAAAATTGCACTGGCACAGTAAAAGATTATTCTAGCATATTCTCAATGTATCTGAAGAATTTTGTAACTGTTTTCTTATGATTTGTATTCTTGCAGGGATGCTCAAATAATGCAGCAAAAGCAAAAAGGAAATGATGGAAAAAACTGGCAGAGCTGAAGCAGGAACTTCAAACTAACCTGCGTCTGTGATACCCTGCCCAACTTTCAAGGATGGGCGCATCTAACGAGCAATGCGGCTTTGTCTTCAAATATTGAACATAGTTAAAACATTGGATTCCAGTACTTCAGAAAATTGCATTGTTGTATCTTTACTATTGGGTTATGCCATGTTTAATGCTGAAGGAAAGTGTCTTGCTTACAGAGTTGTTACTTGATGCAGTGTTAGACCCTATGCTGTAGAGGAGCATTTTCTTCATGAGCATAATTCACTAGGGGTATTTCCAGTTTAAGCAGAAAAGGTGCTTGCATTTCGATTTGTGACCAGCCTTGTATTTTTGTATCAATGCTAACCCTTTAAATTCTGTTTTAATAAAGACAGCATTTAAGTTGACAAAGCTGGGTTTAAGCTGCTTGTCTTTAAGTTGCCTTTAAAGCTTTGCCATTCTTGAAGCATCTTTATTCTGCCTCAGTGATCCAAAGATGAAAGGAAAGCAGTTCAGGTTTCAGGTTATGTGGTATGATTGATATTCATATGTTAGATGGTACATAGAAACATTTTAAATGTTTTACTTGGAACTCATATCTTTAGCTGGGGGGATGGGTTTTTAGTGAATAGGGTTGGAGTAGTGAAGGTTGTGATGGGCAAAATTATTAGTAATAGGAGATTTGCCTTTTCATCTGAACTGCCTTTGTCATTGGGTATTTACTGTGAGCTATTGCTACATTATACAATTTACTACATCAGTAGAATGGATTGACTGATTTATTATTTGGGATTACGTATGGTCTCCAATTTAAGTCCAAAGAAGACCTGTAACCTGGAAATGAAGCAGCTGGGTGAGATAAATTGATTCAGATAAAAACTCACTGATCAAAACTACAGTTGGGTCAGATATGTTAGAAATAACTTGTAAGTTAGTTTGGATCCTGCACTGAAACGTTAATGCAAAGTGGGGGGGGGGGAAAATCTCAATGGATGAACTTGGATTGAAAACATTTTACAAAATATTGTTCTGGGATTGATCTCTCTTTTTTATTTTTGCCTACTATTGTGATACACTTGCTCTACTCTAGCAACAGTAAACAGCTTGGCATTTACTTGCAAATTTCTTGCACTGTGCTGATTTTAGATTTAGCTGCAGTTGAGTTTGCAAATTTAATCCTCTGCCCCTTTCCCTTGAGATAAATCAGTCGCTCAGATAATGCCCTGTGTATGCTAAGATTATTATAAAAGTGAATGCTACTGGATATGACCAGTATTTTGTTCTGTATTGTCACATCAATTGAGCTGGGTCCATCATGGGACAGGAAACTGTGGTTGTTGTTTTCTTTGCCTCTAAATGTGGCTGTTGACTTAAAATTGAACTCCTTAGTTCTTAGTGCAGAGTGAGTAAATGGCTCTGCACTGAAATGTGAAGCACATCAAGTAAGCAAGTTGTGCAGTTCAATCACGCATCAATCTTTTGATCAAACTGAAGGTGCTGAGAAGGGGGGAGGGGGTTTAGGGGAAGAGGATGAAAAGGGTGAACGAGACATTTGGGTTTGACTTGTTTTCCTTGCTGCACTGTTTTATTGTTACCTGACAAACTACTTATTTATAAGTGTATATTAAAAAAAAAACTTTTCTATATTTTATGCATTTGCTGACTTTAATTCAAGGTACTGTCACCCTTTGGACTGAGAGTTACAAGGTTAGACCAGCAGTCTGCTGGAATTGGCTAAATAGCCTCACCACATATTTGAAAACTGTCTCCGTATAGTGTCCTAATCAGTTTTGAAATCTGGGTGTTTTTGAGTGTCAAATGTTCAGTGACTGTTAATGAATTGCTGGATAACAATCTTCGAAGGATTATTTGACATTGCTCATAAAATGGTATGGAACAGCTTTTCGTTCTGTGCCAAGCAGAGTTCCTGCAGCGTGTCTAGCTGACTGACTAAAGATAGAGTTGAAGTGTATCCTGCTTCTCAAAAACAAATGGTGCATCTTCTCTGATTAAAACAGACCATTCATCCTTATTAGCAAAACCTCTAGTCAGTTCTAGTGAAGTGTCAACGCAAGAAGAAACAGCTGAAAGCAATTGGCTGGATAATTACTTACCACTTTGTTTCTGACCAGTTATTTTAATCTGCCAGTGAATAACAAAAGTTTTGGCAAATATTCCAAACGCCTGATTGTGGTACCTGGCTGAGTACTAAAGACCAGTGCTGATCAACTGGCTGTAGTGTTCACCAATATTTTTAACCTCTCACTTTGGCATTCTGGGGTACTCAACTGCTTCGAACAGTTTTCAATTATATTGGTACCTTGGAAGAACACAGACATCCACTGTGAAGTGCTTTGAGAGGCTGGTGATGAAACCGTATCAACTCCTTCCTGAAAAGTGACTTGGACCTGCTAAAGTATGCCTACTTGGACAACAGATCCACAGCCATTGCCATTTCATTGGCTCTTCACTCAACCCCAGAGCATCTGGATAACAAAACTTCTGGACATAAGACTTTTTAATCAACTACAACTCAGCATTTAACACCACCACCCCCTATCAATAAGCTTCAAGAAAAATACCTTGTGCAATTGGATCCTCTATTTCCTCACTTGCAGATCCCAGTCAGTTTGAATCGGCAACAATATCTCCACAAGCTCCATCAGCACAGGTGTACCACAAGGCTGTGTACTTAGCCACCTGCTCTACTCGCTTTATACTTCTGACTTTGTGACTAAGCACAGCTCCAATGCCATATATAAGTTTGCTGATGACATTGCTCTTGCAGGCTGAATCAGAGGTGACGAATAAGTATATGGAGGAAGATTGAAAATTTGGCTGAGTGGTGCCACAACAACCTCTTACTTGATGGCAGCATGACCAAGGAGCTGATTATTGATTTCAAGAGGAGGAAACCAGAGGTCCATGAACCAGTCCTCATTGGAGGATCAGAGGTGGAAAGGGTCAACAACTTTAAATTCTTCAATGTCACCATTTCAGAAGAGTGCAATTACAAAGAAAGCACAGCGGTGCTTGTACTTGGATGTTCAGAAGAGTACAATTTGGTATGACATCTAAAACTTTCACAAACTTCTATAAATTTGTGTTGAACTGGTATTGACTGGTTGCATCATGACCTGGTATGGAAACACCAATGCTGTTGAATGGAAGATTGCACAAAATGTAATGGATACAGCACAGCCAATCATGGGTAAAGCCCTCCCCACCACTGAGCACATGTATGCAGACTGCTGTCACAGGAATGCATCGTCAAGGCCCCCCGCCACCCAGGCCATATTCTCTGCTTCCATCAAGAAGGTATAGGAGCCTCAGAGGTGGCAGCACCAAGGACAGGAACAGTACATTACCCCTCAGCCATCAAGGAATCAGAAGGAATAACTTCAATCTACCTCACTGACCCCATCACTGAACTGTTCCCACAATCTTTGGACTCGTTTTCAAGGACTCTTCATCTCGTTCTCAATATTTATTGCTTATTTATTATTGTTATTTTTTTCTCTTTTGTACTTGCACAGTTGATATTCTACACATTGTTTGTCCATCCTGTTGGACGTGTTCTTTCATTGGTTCTGTTTCCTGGATTTACTGTGTATGCTCGCATGAAAACTAATCTCAGGGTTCCATATGGTGACACATGTACTTTGATAATAAATTTACTTTGAACTTTCAACACACTTTACTGAACCTTCTAAGTTTGTGCTTTCTGACAGCAAGACGTGGCAGCTACTGATCTGCAAATTATTAGAAGGATTTTTTTTATTGAAACAAACTTTAAAGTTGAAACCTGAGTTTTAAATTGTTAATTTGTCAATTGTTAAAACATCCCATCTTCTACGTTCCACCATGGGATATTTTTCACAGTGTAAAGTGCTAAACAAGAAAGGTTCTTTTACCGTTTTGTAAATCCTAAAATTTCAATTACTGCATTAACTTTGGTTTGCTCATTCTCCCCATTAAGTTGTTCTTGAATAACAGAAATTTAATGTTCATCTGGCATCCCAAATTATTTGACCTGCTGGATATTTGTACTACTTGGTTTTAAACAAGCTTGGTCTAGAAATAGCACTACTGCTGTGATTTCATGTGATGCAAGTACTAAATCAAAAACAAACACTGGAAATAACAAGTTACTATTGGAGTTTGATTTAAGCAGTTGAGTATATTGCCCATCTTCTCTTATGTAGAATACCTTTTCCATTCTGGTGGGTTTTTTTTAAAGTAGAAACTTTTGATATCTTTTGACCTGCTTGTCTCAAGTCATTTGAGAGCCACTATTCAAATTATCAATATACCACTGGATCATAAGGCATGGATTTTAGTGCTGAAATCCGAAATGGGTGTTGGGCCCACTTGTATTACAGCTAACTAAGGAAAAGATCATTAGACTTTATCATGAGTAAAAATAAATTGGCATTAATCAAATATGAAAAGTATTAATCTTATCACCCTTGATGTTGATCCTAACTCGTGGCTACAGTCGAATGAAATAAATCCATTCTAATTATCATGTTAACTGAAACTTTGAGGATAAACTCTGACCAGAGGCATACTTGCACACAATTTGTGCTAGAATTGGACTTCTGCAATAGCATACATGTTCTGGCCAGGTTGGTACTAGTGTATGAGTGTGCTCACTTCAGTGCTTGGAAGATATGTCACTTGATCTTGCAGTTAATACAATTTTACCAATGGATGACTCAATCTGTAGTTCATAGTTGAGAGTAAAATGACTAAAAGGATTTTCAATCTAGGACTTGTTTCCATTCCTACAAAAATAATCACAGCTGTACATTTTCTTTTAAAAAAAAACAATTTTCTTGATATAAGATGCATCATAATTTTCTATAATTTTTCATATCAACATTTTCTCTTCACTACATTGCACTGCTCCTATCCTGGATTCTGAGTATGCTGAAGTGACATGTTAAGAGTTGTGACACATTACCTGCTGTGTTTATTAAAATTTATTTAGTCTTTTTAAACTGCCACCTTTACCCTGTCTTCACCAAGTCTCCATGGACTCTGCACTCACAGGATACTTTTAGTTGGAGCCAAAGATTTTTAATACACGAGATGCCAGACTTCATTTAAGCAGTTCTAACTGGCTGCTGAATTACTTGGAAGATAAAGTGGCCAAGAAATAAGTAGTCATCTGGAAAAGCCATGGTGGGAAAGCTGAGAAGGTAAGGGGCTTCAGACATTTTAACTAATGGGAAGGAGCTCAAGCTTCTCAAGGGACTTGTGGGAGCATAGTTGCTTACTGAAACTGAGCTACTGTTATAATTGAGACCTGGGCAAAGTGTTGAGCAGGCAGGAGAAATAAATGTACAAGATTGCAAGTGATAGTGTGTAATGTGTTCTTCAGTCCATGACCATTTTGATCTTTAGCCACTTGCACCATCTTTGAGCTACAGCTGTATTCTCGTCTATTTAAGTGCCTATCTAAATGTCTCAAATAGAGTGGTTCTATCTGATTCCACCATCACCAAATGCTAGATGTCAATTACCTTGTATAAAGTGATTACAGTATCTTAAAAATCCTCTTGCCTGTAAACATACAGTTAGAAGAAAAAGTTCATGAGCCCTTTGAAATTACCTGGTTTTCTGCATTATTTACAAAATGTTGTCAGAACTTCATCTAAGTCACAATAATAGACAAACACAATCTGCCTAAACTGATGACACACTTCTCCTCAGTACTGAGTGCACCATTTAAATAGTCTAGGTCCAGAAAAGATGTGTGAACCTCTAGGGTAATGCCTTCCACAAAAGCTATTTTGTGTCAAGTGTTCCAAACAATAGGATGAAATCGAAGACGTGGGTTGTAGAGGTGCCCTGCCCTATCAAAAGGCACGCAGTCAGGTTTCTAACAAAGCCTGCTCTTAAGAAGGATCAGTTTATGTGCACCATTCCTCAATCAAAACAACTTTCAGAGGACCTTAGAAGGAAAATTGGAGAGATGCATGAAGGTGGAAAAGGCTACAAAAGCATTTCTAAAGAGCTGAGTGTTCATCAGTTCACAGTAAGAAATTGTCTACAAATGGAGGAAATTTAGTACTCCATAGCAGTAGACATCCTGCAAAATCACACCAAGAGCACAATGTGCAAAGCTAAAGGTGAAAAAGAATCCAAGGGTAATAGCAAAAGACATGCAGGAATCTCTAGAACTTGCTAAAGTCTCTGTTCATGTGTCCAGTTAAAGAAAAACACTAAATGAGAATGGTGTTCATGGAAGGGTGCCTGCCACAGAGGAAATCACTGTTAACAAAAAGAAACCATTGCTGCAAGTCTCAAGTTTGCACAGATGAGACAAAAGTTGAACTTTTGGCAAAAATGCACACTGCTATGTTTGGACGGGAAAGGGCACTGCACACCAACAGCAAGACCTCAACCCGACTGTTGAGGTGTGGTGGAAGGAGCATGCTGCTTTGCTGCCTCAGCCTGGACAGCCCATGATGTTGAGGGAACAATGAATTCAAAATTATATCAAGACATTTTATAGGAGAATGTCAGGGTAGTGGTCAGTCACCTGAAGCTTAATAGAAGTTGGATGATGCAACAAGACAATAATCCAAAACACGAGTAAATCAACAACAGAATGTGTTGGGCTTTTTTTTAAAAAAAAGAAAATTTGTGGTTTGGAATGGCCAAGTCAAAGTCCAGACCTTATCTCAATTGAGATGCTGTGGCATGACCTGAAGAGGGCTGTTCATGCAAGATATCCCAGAAATATTGATGAACTGAAACTTTTGTATGAAGGAATGGTCTAAAACAACTCACAGTTGTGCAAGTCTGATCAGCAGTTTTTGCTGCTAAAGGAAGTTCTACCGGTTATTAAATACAAGGATTCACATACTTTTTCCAGCCTGGACTGAATGATTAATGTATTCAATAAAGACATGAAAAATATAATTGTTATTAGTTTAGGCAGATTGTTTGTTATTGTGACTTAGATGAAGATCAGACCACACTTTGAGTAATTAATGCAAAAAAAAACAGGTAATTGCAAAGGGTTCATTAACTTTTTCTTGCAACTGTATGTCCTCCTGTTTTGATATCCTAGCCATTAGGGAAATTTTGCTACTTGTGCTTCTATTATTGTGTATGCCTCTCGGGTTGCCATATAGCCAGCTCTTACTCCTGGGAAAACAAGCCCATTTAATCCACTTACCCCATAATTCTAGTCCTCCAATTCTGGCAACATTTTTTTAAGTCTCCTTTGCACTCCAGCACAACTACCAGAACTACAAGCAACTACTCCCAAGTGTAGCCCAACCAGTGTTGTGTAAATATGCAACATTCCAGCTTAATTCTGTACTTGACCCATGAAAGAAAACATCCATATGTAGTCCTCATCCTGTTGCTACTTTCAGAAAAGCTTAGACTTCAATCCCACGATCCCTTAATTCATCAACTTTCCTTTGTGCCTTACTACTTTCTCGATATCTGACCCCAGTTTGACTCATGGTGGGATAAAATATAATCATCAAAAGAAGCATCCTTCCTCCAGTATTATTACTATCACCTAGCTAATGTTGGATCTAATTAGTTCACCTTTGATCCCATATGCTTTAATATTTTGGATCAGCTACCATTTAGGACCTTGGCAAGGTACTTGACAAAGTTCCCTTATATATTGTCTATTGGCCTGTCCTTGATTTTCTTAAGTTACCTCAAAAGAAAACACACAAATCAGGCAAGGGTTCCCTTGCATAAAAGCATATTGATATCCTTGTTCAGCTTCTTCATTTCCAAATGTACTTAAGGTAAATTATTGGAGAAAATCCTACAACAGATGAAAGATTCACCATCCTATAGTTATCTGTGTTATCCCTGCTTCTCTAAAAGAAATATTAGTTATCTAGTCTTGTGTCACCTCACCTGTGCTAATGATAATGTTACCAAAAAAAAAACCTGTTAGGGTCCTTTGCTTCTTTAGCAACCTGGAATAGATCTTGATTGGCTCTGGGATTTATTAACATCTATCACAAAGAGACTTCAGGTGTTGGAAATCTGGAACAAGACACACAAAAAAAAGTGGAGGAACTCAATAGGTCAAAAACATCAGATCTCTTGATGGGCAGCCATTTTAATTCCACTTCTCATTCCCCTGTTGAATTCTGTTTATGGCAAAATCTTGCTCGCTCCCTCTCTCCCTTTCATCCATCCATCCTCCCTATGGCCAGGTAAGGATTGGTGGAGGAATGACTCATTCAATTTTGATGGTCTCCAACCTGACGGCTTTAACATCAATTTCTGTAACTTGTACTAACCACCTTTTAACCATTCCCTTCTAGCCCTTTCATTTGTCTCTTTCCCTGCCCTGCCCACTACAGTATTGGTTCCCCATCTTCCCTTTATTCCAAGGTCTGTCCTATCAGATTTTTCCTTGGGCCTTCTGCCTCTTCTACCTATGACCTCCTACCTCTCACATCATTCTCCCCCCCCCCCACCTTCTTACCTTCTCCCCTCACCTGGATTTATCTGTTACCCACTAGTTTATTCCTCCCCTTGTTTTGTACAAGGATCTGCCCACTTTCTTTCCAGTCCTGATAGGGTCTTGGCCCAAAGTGTCAACCATTAGCTTCCCTCCATAGATGTTGCCTGACCTGCTGAATTCCTCTGCTTTGTTGCTCCATAACATCAAATATTTTTTCTTCTCAATCCTAACTAGCTCCAGATTATCTATGTACCAGCCTAGAACACAATTTTCCATGTCTTTCATTTAGGTGAATTTCATTGAAGAATTCATCTAGGACTTAACATTGCCGAGCTCCACACTAGATTGCCTGTGTGTTCCTAAGGGTAAATAGTCCCTGAGATTGCTAGGAATGGTTTCTAAGAGGACTACACTTGCCCTGGCTACCAAATGTTCCTGATATTTAGACTTGGTTGGAAAGGATTTTCCATTGTTCTCTTTTTTTGCCCTCCTAATTTGTTCTTTTGCACTACATTCCTGGGTGTCAAGATCTCTGAGGGTCTAACCTGGTCCCAGCATATTGATGCAGTCATAAAGAAGGCAAGACAGTGGCTATACTTTATTAGGAGTTTGAAGTGATTTGGCATGTCAACAAATATGCTCAAAAACTTCTATAGTTGCACCGTGGAGAGCATTCTGACAGGCTGCATCACTGTCACTGAGGGGCTACTGCACAGGACTGAATGAAGCTGCAGAAGGTTGTAAATCTAGTCAGCTGCATCCTGGGTACTAGCCCACAAAGTATCCAAGACATCTTTAGGAAGCGGTGTCTCAAAAAGGCAGCATCCGTTATTAAAGAACTCCAGCAACCAGGGCATGCACTTTTCTCACTGTTACCACCTGTATCAATTATTGATATTTGCAATTTTATTAAAGTACCTTTCTGTCACTGTGAATTTGGATGTTCAAAAATTTTACATCTGTCTCACTGCAAGCTAATCTTGGCAATTCACAGATTTGGCATCACATTGATTGTGAGTTGAGTTTCAGGTATTATTTGTGCAACAGAGACCATCTATGTCCATTCCTGTAATGTAACTTCTGTTCATTTGTTGATAAAATCCTTTCACGTTTTTGTTGACTCTAGATTCAGTTATTCTAGTTCACTCCTGTTCACTCTGTAAACATTCTGTAAATTCAGCTTCATTGCCCAAGTGTCATTCAACCTGTACTCGTATGCTTGCTGACCAAACTGGACCACAATTTGGTGACTATTTAAAAAGTTTTCATACTTGCTTTAAATTTGTCTTGTTCGTTCCTGTTCTCTGTTGGCCCCATAGCAAACTCGCATATCTAGGGGTACTCATCCTGTCTTCTACAGTTCCACCTACCTGCCTTCAGATGCCAAAGACTTGAATCCTGTAATTCCCTTTTATGTTCATTAAAAAAATTCTTAATAGTTCAACTTTTATCACTTCTCATATATTGGTTTACTATTGTCACATGTACTGCGATACTATATAGTGAAAAGCTTTTGATTTTTAAAGCCATCAAGATGGATTGTGCCCTGTGTAATTAAACTGAGGACATTTTTTAAAAGTACAGAACATGTTGAAGACAAAGTGCAAGAGCAGCAATACCTAAAACATAATTGTTTTTTAAATGTAAGAGAGGACTGTTCAAGACCCTGCTAACAGTGGGATTGAAGCTGTCCTTGAGTCTGTTGGTAGGTCTTGGGCTTTTATAGTAGATCTTCTACCAGGTGAGAGAGGGGAGAAGAGAAAATGATCAGGATGGGAGGGATCCAAGGTTGGCTACTTTCCTTAGGTAAAGGGAAGTGTTGATGGAATCAACAGAAGGGAGGTAAGTTTCCACATGCTGGACTGGATTACTTCACATCCCTTTAGAATTTGTGTGATCTTGGGCAAAGCAGCTGACATACCAAGCTGTGAAGCATCTGAATATAATGCTTTTGAAGTAAATCTATAAAAATTGGGAATTGCTGAATTTCTGCACCCTTCTGAGGAAGGCAGAGCATTAATGGCTCTCTTGGTTGTAGCAATAACATGGCTGGACCAGCACTGAAGGCTCTCAACCAACATGCTGATGCAATCATGAAAGAGGCATGAAATGCCTACTTCATGAGGCGTTTGAGATGTCACCAAAGGCTCCTGTAAATTTCTATATGTACATTGGTTGTGCCACAACCTGGTATGGAGGTTCCATTGCACAGGATTACAAGAGGCTGCAGATGGTTGTGGACTTAGCTCATACATGGGCCTCCAAGCTCCCACCACACCATTAAGGACATCTTGGAGGCAGTGCTTCACGAAGGTGGCATCCATCGCAAAGCATCGTCTTCATCTGGGACATTGATGCACCATCAATAACTCTCGGAGACGTGAGTTAAGGTAGGCTTTTATTGGCTGGAAGAAAGCACAAGCAGCAAGCGACCACCACACAACATCCTGGAGACTGAGGAAGGAGCAGTGCCTCCAATCGCCTTTATACAGGGGTCTGTGGGAGGAGCCACAGGAGCAGTCAGCGGGGGGGGGGGGCATGTCCAGACAGGTATATGTAGTTCACCACAGACATGCCCACTTTTCATACTACCTTTGTGAAGAAGGTAAGAGCCCGAAGACCTGCACATAATTCAGAAACAGCTTCTTCCTCAGTCAGATTTCCAAACAGTCCATGAATGCTACCTCATCATTCCTTGTTCTTGCGCTATTTCCTCATTTTGTAATTTATAGTAATTTTGTCTTTGCACTGTATTGCTGCCACAACAAATTTTAGGACAGTGATAAACCTCATTCTGATCTCTTCGATCTTCCATCTTCCTCCCATCCCTCTGATTGCAAAGAATCACATATACCCGACCCAATGTATAATCAGCATTTTTCATATCCTCCTAACTCTTAAATAGATAAATCTCAATCTTACTATTAAGATGGCATTATTAATACTGACTCTCAATTATTTGAATTTGATTTGCATTAGTCTTATATTGGCTTAATATTACGTATTCAAAAATGGTTATTATTCACATTATCTAAGCTATCTACCTAGCACTAAGCTAATCCCTGCTGGGTCCTGTTCAATAAAATAACTGTTAGAGGAATTTTCATATGAAATCCTGCATCAATTCTCCAGAAACCTACTACTTAGTTTCTGTCCATCTCTTTAAATGTATGCTGCCCAATAGTTTGGGGTGATTTATCTATTCAAGTAACACTGTGGTTATTTTGATTTTCTTAATCTCTTTTGTCTGAACAAAATGGTTCCTCACAGTCGCACAAGATGTATAATACAGAAACAAATCCTTCCACTTAATTGCAGCCTGTTAATCTCCGCCCATTATTGTGACCTTCTGTTTCTTTATCTCTGGTGTACTTGAATAAAATTAGAAAATGCTGGAAAAAAAGTAAACTTTTCACTATAGCTAAAGATTTTCTATATTTAGATGCACAACATTCAGAGGATTTGCTTTAGTCCTTGTAATAATTATCCAGTTTCCTTTTATTAGTGAATCACCCGATAGGTTGCATTTCCTTTGCATCTAATATCAAAGATTCACCTGGGTTCGTTATTTCTAAGTCCATATGCTTTGTTCGTAAAGCTCCAGAACATACTAGTTGCAGGGACCCTTCTGTGCCAGTAGATGGAACCAAATCAGCCCATTTTCCTTCATATTTCCTGACATGGGTGTTAGTAATCATTTATCATCTTATGGTGGCAATAAAATTACCTTCCTAAACTCCACCTGTCCTAAAGTGCTATTGGATATGGTGTTAGTGTTTAGACCTAGAGATGAAGAAGAAATAGGAATACAATTCCAAATCAGTATGGTGTCCGACTTGGAGGGCTAAGTGTAGAAGATGGTGTTCCAATATGCCTGCTGCCCTTTGACACGCCACCCAGTCCACCTATCTTTCACCAAAACTAAGTAGCCTTTGGGGGACAAGTACGTTATTCACTGCCAGTTACCCAGTCTCTGACTATATAGCTCTGGTATTTGCAACTGACCCCCAGGCCTTAACTCATGGGGGGAGCTCATGGGGGAGATAACGTTTGAATATCAAGGGTAGGTGGCTAAGATTCTCAGTAGTTCATAAGGGGTGTTGTCATTACCACAGTAGCAGTATGTAATTACCTGGCTCTTATGCTCAAATATTTTGTGCTTCCTACATGCAGGCTTTGGTTATGAGTTGCTGAGGTATAACAAATATGTAAAATTACCCACTTGAAGGGCCTATTCCACGTTGTTTTTCAATCAAAATCAATCAATAAACTTTCTGTGCCAGATCAGCTAAGAAGCTCTTGCGCTTCGTTATGGTTAGAGACTTAGAGAACCCATACAAGCAACTTGTAGTCAATAAGATCAAACAAAAAGCATCAGGTGCTTTATCCTGCATACAAACTTTCGTTAACTTCCTATTGGAAGATATGGGGCAGAAAAGAATGACATCACTGTTAAAGTCATTGGGGTACAGGTACAGGTAAAAACTGGGCTGAATGTTCAGCACAATGTACACTTCAAAGGGAATACTTTGGGGACTTCCGGTACGGCACAGATATCGCCAGCAACAGATGGTCTTATTTCCTCCTACATAAGAATAGAAAAGTGGGTCTTGCAGCATGAAAGGGGGAAACAAAAGACAGACAAGAGGAAAACCGCAGCAAAACCCGAAGACAAGTGATAAAATACCGACTGACGGTGAGGACACTGACGTCGGCACTAGCAACCGAGCTGAACAGGAGGATATGGAGGCTGTTCATGCGAACATCATGGCTGAAATACAGCCGCTTCTTTCGGACAAGAGAAAAGAACTGAGTGATACCTCGGGTTTTATAAAGAAGGAACTGGTGGATTTCAGAGAAGAAATTAACCAGAAGTTGAATGCTATTGCTGGTGATTTAAAAGAAATAATGGGCAGAGTTGAGGGTATGGAGTAAAGGGTGACAGAAGTGGAGGAATGGAAGGCAGAGACCGGGGGGGTTCTTTCCCGCGCACTGGAACTTCAGGAGATCATTGAAGCTCAATCAAAGGGAATACTTTGCTGGGAGTTACTGATTTCTTGGAAGCGACGCTTAAAATCATGGTTTACAAACCGGGTGCTGCCCCATGAGCACCAGCACTGACCAGACTCCAAAATCCATTTCATTCCCTTGCTGCTGGAAATGAAGCTGAAGATTACAACAGTTTACAATGCAATTTCAATATTAAATTTAGATTTATTACAATCAGTTTTATTTCCAATTCTAATCAATATTTTGAACAGATCTTGTCATTGCAAACATACCTTCATTTTACAAAACATTTATTTTACTTTTTACATCTGTTTAGTGTCAAGTTTTATATTGATACAATACCATCACAAAATAGAAAATAAGTTGTGCCTTTGCTTAAATATCTATAACTGTGTACCCTCAAAAATATACATTGTTATGGCCAATATATTGGCAGATAGAGATGCTCTCAAATGAGAGTAAAGGATTTTTTAAAAAGTGATAATATTTTGTGAACACTCATCACAAATCCCAAAGGTAACCCAAGAAAGGTCAGTGAAAGACTGCAATCCACTTCTACGTGTACTTCTAAACTTTACAGCAATTGTTCGCTTTTTTGCCATCTGCTGGCAGTAGTTTCATCTGTGGTTCATTTTTCTTGATGCTTGCAATCTTTTTGGCCTCTCTGCAGAGGGAGAAAAAAATTATGTCACACATTGTGCAGACATAGCAATGGAGACCATCAGACTGCAGTGTGATAGTGCCCGCTGAGGTGGATTGGCACTTAATTTGCAAAACTGTGCAATTAGAAATTCCGGTAGGGCTGAGGCAGATACTTCACCCACACCATTTTAGTTTGGCATTGAGATCTGGATTGAAATTTGAATTACTATCACTTTGAGGAATGTATAAATCTGTTACTACTTTTATTGGTAAAAGTCTCTGGTCTTGCCTCACAGCTATCTGTGTCACATGCAGGCGCTGTGTAAAATACTTCTTCAGCAAATTGGGAGCCACTTCTGACTCCAATTTCTTCCACATTATATTAACATTTTACCAGTGATTCAATACTTTTGGGCTAATTCAGTTACTTCTGGGAAAGCAACTGAATGCATAGCTCAATATGATCCCAGTGCCCAGATCATTACAGCACTGAGGATCAATAAACTCTCTTAATACTCACATCAGCATTCCTCTCATCCCTCACCAGTTTATGCATTGTTACAACACAGTTATCCAGTTAATGTTGACACCATCTCTAAAAGACAATGTATACAATATGTTCTGGGGATTCTTGTGTCATTGTTAGGGTACTATGCAAAGTTGTTGAAAGAAATGTGATTCACTGTGCACATTTTTACAGCAGTTACAGTGAGTACTGCTGTTCATACACTGCAGATGTGTGTACAGTTAGCAGAAACCTTACCTGGCCAAATGCAGAACTGCTTCCACCACATTGGTCCCATCCTTTGCGCTTGTTTCACAAAACAAAGCACCATACGTCTACAGAGAAAAGCAATGATTTACAATGATCTATAATAAGGCTGATCTGAATCAATATATCTAATTAATTAACTCAAGCAATTGTGAAACAATGTCTGATACAAAAATAATCATTCATTGTGGAAGCATAAAAACTAAAATACATCAACTCTATGATTGTAACTTCCCTTAGGAATAGTGTTTATCTGTAGTGTTTGCTAATCTGTATTAATGAGAAATGGTGACATTTAACACTACATAGTTATGGAAACAATGAGAAATTGAGTGCATTAATGAGGTGTAGAAAAGAAATTCATACCATAGCTAGCTTCTCTCCGTGGGCAGTCAATACAGCGTTACACCGTGCTTGAGGCATTTCGTTTCTTAGATCTATTTTATTGCCAATTAGGATGATTGGTATCGGGTCATCCGTAGAATTCTGAAAAGTATATTACTCATTATTATACCGTAGGGTGTTTTAGCATTAATGTACATTGATATACAAATTACAAACATGTTGGTGATTGGCATTAAATGTCTATTCATTGCAGGTGCCTGTATTTTTACTGGAAATTCAATAGAGAAGTTCTTCACCAGCATCAACGAGAGAAAGCTTACAAGAGGTAGAACAGCAAAACAAGAAAACTTGCATACACGCAAGCTCCTGATTCCACAAGGTGCCTCATTAAAAGTATTGAGGCTTGCACTGATCTAGTCTAACTGTAAGTAATTAGAACTTAACAAATTTCATAAAATGCACCCTGTAATTTCAAAGTGTCTTCTACATATTTCATAGAATCAGTGTCAGAACTGGACAATATTCCCACCAGTGTTGGCGTGTGGCCAAGTGGTTAAGGCGTCCGTCTAGTGATCTGAAGGTTGCTAGTTCGAGCCCTGGCTGAGGCTGCGTGTGTGTCCCTGAGTGTGAGCGTGGAACAATCTGCTGGCGGAAAGTGTTGGATGCTGGTTCAATTGCAGCATTTTGAGAGAGGTGTGGACAGGCACATGGGTAGAGGAGGTTTGGAAGATGATGGTCCAGGTGCAGGTAGACAGGACTAGGCAGAAAAGCAGGTTGACACAAACTAGATGGGCTAAAGGGTCTGTTTCTGCACTGTGTCTCTATGTTCATTCTGTCCATCAAATATTGTCCATACTAATCCCATACACCAGCACTTGGTTCACAGCCTTTACAATTCAAGTACTGTACTCATCTAACTACGACTTGAATGGTACCCAACTCCTCTATCCACTCATGCAGTGTTCCAGAATACAATTTCTCCAAATAAGTGTTCTTCTTCACATTTCCCTTCAAATCTCTTACTGCCTGCTTCAAACCTACGGCTTCTTACTTACGGGTACAGCATGTTAACGGTTCCTTCTGGCCTATCAGGTCTGTGCTGTTTAATTACACTATGTGGCCAATTAACCTACCAACCCATACGATAGGAAAAATGTAGGTGTGTGGGAGGAAACCAGAGCACCTGGAAGAAACCTACACAATCACGGGGGAAAATGTTCAAGCTCCTTACAGACCGTGGTGGGAACTGAACCCAGGTTGCTGGTGCTCTAATGGTGTTACCTTAACTACTACACTACCATGCTGCCTTACCATAGCTTGTTCTAGATTCTTCCGCTGTGTAGCCTATGCCCACCATGATTTTTGCAGTTCTGACGTCTCCCTCATCCTCTTCCACTCCGAGGACAAAAATCCCTCTCTATTTATCCTCTCTTCATATCAGCAGCACTGCATTCCAAATGACATTCCAGCAAATCTTGGACTGCACCCACTCCAGAGCAATCACGTCCTTCCTCCGATGGGACAACCAGATTTCTACTCCAGCTTCAGCCTCACCAATGCTTCAACTGTTTCACTTTCATCTCCCAGTGCCCTGACTAACCAAGTATCCAATATGATGCCTTCACCTTTAGCTACCCATGCTGTCATCTTCAGCAATCCTCGGACTTCAGTGTTTCAATCCTCACAAAGTGCAGGACTGTATACTTCTCAGTATTAAATTCTGTGAGTCATCAGTTTATCCATCTTACAAACAATTATTAAATTACTGTCAATACAGAACTCCTCATGGAAATTTTCTCTCATACTGATAAAATCTAAATCAATTATAAATAAAACAGATTTCTAACCATTTTGAAGCAAAAAAACTGCAGATGCTGGAAATACTAAGCAGATCAAATATCAGCTGAAGTGAAAGAAATTTTGGGTACTTATAGAAGTGAGAAGCTATATCATTTCCAATAAGGAATAACCAGTTCTCTCCCTCATTGATGCCTGACCAGCTGAATATTTCCTGTTTTCCTTTCTTCATTTTGGCACAAGGCATGTGCTGGTGACATATTCAAGTAAGTAGCCAGACCCTACATAATGGGCAAGTGCTCCACAGAGAGCCTCTTGCTGTCAATGTACAAAAACTGATCTGAAATAAAAGCTAAAAATACTCAGCAGTTGGTGCAGCATCTATGGTGGAGTTGGTTGGGAGAATGGTGGTGGGTGGGGAGAATATTACCTACCCTGCCTTACCTATTGATCACTTCCAGCATCTTGCTTTTAATTTTATGAAGCACCCTTTTAAATCATCAGGACGTTTTGCATCCAGGTAGGTTCGTTACGTCGACCAACCTGGCAGCCATCTGCATGGGACAGGTACCACAAACAATAAAACTCATCTGTTCATTTAGCATTGACCTTGGATCAGCAGTGACAGGCCTGAGAGTCAAAAGTCTGCTACACCAGGTTAATGCTAAATAATGCAATCTGCTGCTGCAGAGGTTCCTTGCTCATGATCCAGAACACTAAAGGGAAGGAGGAGAGGCACCCAGGGATTTAGCATGACACCAAACCACATCTGCCTATTAGTGAAGGCAAAGCGCCTCAGACCATTTGTAGAGCAGCATTCTCGGTGCCTCGCCGACACTCAATCAAGATTACTGAAAACTGCTTACTTCGTTATTGCTCAGGACCAATATTCATAAACTTGACTGCATGGGAAATGTAAACCTACTTTCCTTCAAAATTAGTTCCAAAACAGTGCTTCAGGATAGACAGCAGAGCAGACAATGGGTTGAATGGCCTAATTATGCTCCCATGTCTTAGAGACATTCTGAAGCTCTGAAAGACGCCGTGGACACTGCAAGTTCTTTCACTCTGATTAGTGCTACACGTGGTTTCTTTGTTCTTAAAGCGGAATAAAGTAAGAAGTTATTAATTGGTATCCCACTCCATAACCTCAAATGTATTCATTAGCCATAACTATGCAAGCAAAGCAAGACAAGAGAAATTCTTTTAATTCATTCATTTTGGGGGATCTGAGTTTCTTCAACTTAAGAGGAATAGACAGAGTGGACAGCCAGCGTCTCTTCCCCAGGGCACCACTGCTCAGTACAAGAGGACATGGCTTTAAGGTAAGGGGAGGGAAGTTCAAGGGGGATATTAGAGGAAGGTTTTTCACTCAGAGAGTGGTTGGTGCGTGGAATGCATTGCCTGAGTCTGTGGTGGAGGCAGATACACTAGTGAAGTTTAAGAGACTACTAGACAGGTTTATGGAGGAATTTAAGGTGGGGTTTATATGTGAGGCAGGGTTTGAGGGTCGGCACAACAGTGTGGGCCGAAGGGCCTATGTTCTGTACTATTCTATATTCTATATAACTAGGCCAGCATTTATTGCACATCCACTCAAAATATTTTAGCTAAAGGAAATTGTGAAACAGTTACTAGCAGCAACTGATGACAAAAGGCCAAGAGAAGATATTACATAGGAGGGAGGATAAATCTCCCTAATATAACAGCAGGAGTCAGAGATAAAGTCACCAACCCCAGATAGATCACCACCAATATAATTCAAATACAAGATTATGTAGAGTAAAACTGATAATCTACTATCCTTCAGAAATCCCAATGGTTGGCGTTATTTAGCTGTTTACAATGCTCCCTTGAAACTCAGTGGGAGTCCATTGCCCAAGATCCCTTGAAACTCGCCAGGTTTACTGGAAAATTTACGATCCAGCTGTGTAATTTTTTTTATATAAAAAGCTGAATTCAGTGTTTTAAGCGTGTTGAGGAAACTGCCATAGTCGCACCAAGGTCCCAAGCATGCCAGATTAAGGGAACATTCCTGAACTTGGACCTGGATGTGTACATTGCCAATCCTGAATCAGGAGTTTGCAATACTGCAAAACCTTGGGGGTTGCACAAAAACTCTGTCATTGATGAGCATTTAATCTTGAACTCCCTACAGAGGGGGCATTGGATCATCAGCACAGCCAAGGAAGATATTAATGGAGAGCTGAGCTGGACAGGACAAGCTACAGTATTCTTCACATGATACACATCTTCACTGAGAATAGATGGGTTTTTAAAAAAAAAGCGGCATGGTGAAAATGCAAAGACATTTGAAAGAGAATGAAGCGCAAGGCTGAGCAGTTTAAATTATACCTTAATTTCATCAATCCATTCGCGGACATTCAGGAAACTCAGCTCTGAGGTCACATCATATAGCAACAACACGCCGTGAGCTTTTCGGAAGTAAGACTTTGCAATACTACGAAACCTTGGGATGGGGAGAGAGAAGAGTATACGTCACTGACAAGCATTTGTAGTGGAATTCTTTTATCAAATTAGTGCTGGATTTCAATCTCAGTGCTGGAAGATTAGATCAACCAGAGAGATTTGAGAAATATCAAGTAATAACTACATTGATATGATCTGACCTCGCATTAGTTTAAAAAGACATTGCAATGCAAAACGAAATAATCACAGAACAGGTGGGGCCTCAAGTCAAATGAGAAACCAATGTAGTTTCCATGAACTGCATTTAAATTGGGCTATTGTTAGATATCTGGACACTAGTAAGCTCATTTGAAACCTTAACCATTTTTTTAAATTATCAAGAGTAATGCAAATGAGCTACCTTATTCAAACTGCAACAAATTGCTACTCTAAGTATGCTATGGAACACATCTTAAAACAATTTGGTTTTCCAAAAAAAGTACTTTAAGATGCTGTTGAATTGGGCTGGTTCACAGAGCGTTTTATATCCTACGACATACTAATAATTTCATAAGAATGGCTTTAAAATAAGCTTCTTAAAACATGTGCAATTGGACCTCAACGTTTATCCATGGCAAAATATTCCATCCTGTAAAAGTTTGTTATTTATTTCCAAAGTACAATTTCCAAGGAGCATTGGAAGGCAAATTTCTTTGCAAAAATAAAGGACAACCTGGGGCTGGCAATTAGAAGCGCACCACGGATTTGTTAGCACTTATAGTTTTAAGGCAGTAAGACCATAAGATATAGGAGTAGAATTAGGCCATTTGGCCCATCAAGTCGGCTCCATCATTTCATCATGACTGATTCATTTTTCCTCTCAGCCCCATTCTCTTGCCTTTTCCCATATCCCTTCATGCCCTAACCAATCAAGAATCTATCACCCTCTGCCTTAAATATACATACGGACTTGGCCTTCACAGCTGCCCATGGCAACGAATTCCATGGATTTGCCACTCTCTGGCTAAAGAAATTCCTCTTCATCTTCATTCTAAAAGGACACCGCTCTATTCTGAAGCTGTGTCCTCTGGTCTTAGACTCTCCCACAATAGGAAACACCCTCTCCACATCCACTCTATCAAGGCCTTTCACCATTCGATAGGTTGCAATGAAGTCACCCCTCATTTTTCTGAATTGCAGCGAATAAAGGCCCAAAGCCATCAAATGTTCTTCATACGACAAGCCATTCAATCCTGGAATCATGTTTGTGAACCTCCTTTGAACCCCCTCTGGTTTCAGCATATCCTTTCTAAGATAAGAGACTCAAAATTGCTCACAATGCTCCAACTGAGGCCTCACCAGGGCTTTATAATCTCTCAACATTACATCCTTGCTTATATATTCTGGTCCTCTTGAAATGAATGCTAACATCACATTTGCCTTCCTCACCACAGACTCAACCTGCAAACTAACCTTTAGGGAATCCTGTACAATGACTCCCAAGTCCCTTTGCGCTTCAGATTTTTGTATTTTCTCTCATTTAGAAAATAGCCATCACTTTCATTTCTTCTACCAAAGTGCATGACTATACACTTCCTGACACTGTATTCAATTTACCTCACCCAAGCCTGACATATGCTTAGTGGTTTTACAGCCATTGGTTGCCTCCTATAGCCAACCTACCACTCTCTTCAGAAGATCTGCCTTTGTTTATAATTAACATGCACCTGGAAAGTAGTTTCATCTGCTGAAGTTTTCACGCTTCAGTCTCTAGAGTGGGGCTTGAAATCACAACTCTCCACTTGCAAGGTGAACTTTCTGTCAAGTGTCAAGAAGTACAGATAGATGCAGTGCTACATCCCAAAGATAAAGTAGTATTCTAAAGGGAGGATGGGGCAACTGGAGCTGGCAAGGCAAGTCTAACACAGCATAAAACCAAATGAGAGGGTGTTTAATATAGTGGGAAGGTAGAGGATTGGAAAGCTTCTAAAAATGAACAGAAGGCAACTTAAGAGCCATAAAAGAGATAAAATAGGAAATATGAAGGTAACCTTGCAGCCAGGAATGCCCCCAGCAAGGAACATCTTGTTCTCCTGGGTGAATTCAATACCAGAGTGGGTGCAGATCATGATTCATTGCCTTCCTGGCTAGGTCACTTTGGCATGGGCAAGATGGACGAGAACAGACAGCAATTTTTGGAGTTCTGCACCCATCTTGATCTATGTATCACCAACTCGTATTTCGAGGCCAAGTTTCAGCATTAGGTTTCCTGGAGACACCCTCACTACAGACACTGGCACCAGCTGGACTTGATCCTGGTTAGGCGCTCCTTCCTCGGCAGGGTGCATTTCACACATTCCTACCGTAGCGCAGGCTCCGACACAGACCACTGGTGCAAGATCAGATGGCAGTCAAAGAAATTCCATCGTGCTAAACAGGCACTGATCTCAGCAAGATGTCCGATCTGTTGGAGCAGTTTGTTCAGTCCTTCAAGCACTGATCACCCAGCACTCCACAACACTGCCACTGAGAAATAGTATCTTCTGCAGAATACCATCTACACACAGCCTTAGCTACCTTTGGAAAGAAGACCTCAAAAACAAATCCAACAAGATGACCCCCCATCTCTGAAACATTCACCAACTGAGAGGAACCTACAGACCTTCAGAACTTCAGAGCTCTGTGCCAACAAGTACTAGATGCAGCTCAGTGAAGACATCCAGACTGCAGAAATTACAGGCAATATCAGGGTCAGCCATCAAAAAAGAACTCAGCCCCTCTTACAGCAAGATGGCTCCCCTCAAATCCATCAATGGGGATGTAATCACACTCAGGGGCAACCAGATGGAGAGAAGGATAGAACATTACTCTGACCTCTGCTCCAGAGTGAACACTATCACCATCTCAGCCCTGCACTCCATTGAGTTCCAGCCGACAATGGAAGAACTGGATGCAGGGCCAGTCCTAGAGGAGCTCAGGGAAGGCACCAGGCATCAAACAATGCATGACTACCCTACTCCACCTACTGCATGAAATCCTCTGTCAGTGCTGTACCACTGATCATTACCCTCTACAAAGCAAAGGTGAGGGAAATGACTAAAACTATAGGGACATTACCCTTCTGAATGCTGCTGGAGAAGTCTTTGCCCAAGCCTTCTTGGTCCACCTACGGATGTTGGCTGAATATGCCCACCCAGAGTCAACACAAAGTGGCTTCCGTGCTGGAAGGTCAACTGTGGACATGATTTTTTCACTCTGCCAGCTCCAGGAGAAGTGCAAAAAAACCCTACATGGTGTTTATTGATCTCACCGAGACATTTGACTTTGTCAGCAGAGATGGGCTCTTTCAAATCCTCTCTACATGGCTGCTCACCGTGACTACAGAGCATGATCAAATCTTCCACAACAACATGAAGGGGACTGTGCAGTAGAACAACAGCTCTTCGCAGTGCTTTGACACAGCAACAGCATTAAGCAAGGTTGTGTTTCCACCCCAACACTCTTCAGAATCTTCTTTGCCCTTCTCCCGAGTCTCGCATTTGGCACTGCAACAAAGGGGATCTACCTCCACACTAGATCACAAAGCAGGTTTTTAAGCTCGTTGACCGAAGCGCCAAAACCAAGGTGCGCAAGGCTATGATCAGAGATTTGCTGTCTGCAGATGATGCAGCAGTCTCTCCCACATTTTGCACAGCCTCCAGGGCTTGATGACCGCTTCTCCCAGCCCTGCATGGAATTTGGTCTGCCTATAAGCCTGAATAAGACACATGTTTTGGCACCACCAATCATTACCAGAGATAACTGCCAACTGAATGTTGTTAACATAGCTGGGGTCCATCATCAGTGGCAACCTCTCCTTGGATGCAGGAAACAGCAGGTGCATTGGGAAAGCCTCACCACACGAGTCTTAGAGAATGCCAAACTCTCAGTCAAAACAAAGATGGCTGTGCACAACATTTGTGTCACAAGCAGCAAGACCTGGGCAACATATGCTAAAGCAGGAGAGAAAGTTCAATGCCTTCCACTGAAGGTTCCTTCATTGCATTTTGGGCATCTCCTAAAGAGACAGACTACCCAATGCTGAGGTTCTTTCTCATGCCTGCCTCCCTAACGTATACCCCCTCCTCAGACAGTGTAGGCTGCACTGGCTGGGTACACCTGCTGCATGCAGGATGGCCGTATCACAAAATATTCAGCTGGCTTCAAGCAAGAGAATAGCTGGGCACCTGCAACTGCAGTACACAGATGTCTGAAAGAGGGACATGAAAGCACTGGACTCAACATTGAGTTGTGGGAGAAACCTGCAGCCAACTGTACCAAATGGAGAATACTCTGAAACAACAACTTAAGTCAGGCGAGGAAGATTTCCTGAACGCTGCAGAAGAAACACTGCATCTGCAGAAGAGCTGAAACCACTTATAGATGCAACCTTTGCAACAGAGGCTGCCACGCTCACATTGGTCACATCAGCCACAGACAATGCCAGACCCAAAACGTAGATAGCCAGGACACAACATTCATCGTTGACCTTGACCAACTGAGAGCCAGCTAACAAAAGAGAGACGAGAATGGATATCGGACCGCTGGAAAGGTAGTAAAGGGGGACAACGAAATGGCAGATGAAGTATTTCACGTCATTCTTCACCTTGGATGACACTAGCAGAATGCCAAGCATGCGAGAGTGTCAGAGGCAGAAGTGAATGTCATTGCAATAACTAGGGAGAAAGTGCTTGGGAAGCTGAAATAACTGAAGGTAGATAAGTCACCTGGACCAGATGGACTACACCCCAGAGTTCTGAAAGAGGTAGCTGAAGAGATTGTGCAGGTATTAGTAATGATCTTTCAAGAATCAGTAGGTTATGGAATGGTTCCAGAAGAATGGAAAACTGAAAACTTCACCCTTCAAGAAAGGAAGGAGGCTGGAGAAAGGTAACTATAGGCTAGTTAGCTTGACTTGTGATTGGAAAGATCTGTACTGTATTATTAAGGTCATAAGACATAGGAGCAGAATTAGGCCATTCGGCCTATCGAGTCTGCTCCGCCATTTCCCTCTCAACCCAATTCTTCTGCCCTCTCCCCATAATATTTCATGCCCTGACTTTTCTAAGAATCTATTAACTTCCCCCTTAAATGTAAATAATGACCAGGCCTCCACAGCCACCTGTAGCAACATTTTCCACAGATTCACCGACCTTTGGCCAAAAGAAATTTCTCCTCATCTCTATTCTAAATGGACAACCCTCTAGTTAGAAATTACTCCCCCAGTCCTAAACTCATCCACTATAGGAATATCCCATCCACTCTATCCAGGCCTTTCAATAGCTTTCAATGAGATCCCCCTCCTTCTTCTAAATTCCAGCGAGTACAGGCCCAGAGCCATCAAATGTTCCCAATACATTAAATTTGCTGATGATACTAAGCTGGGTGACAGTGTGACATGTGATGAGGATGTTAGGAGAATTCAGGGTGACTTAGATAGGCTGGGTGAGTGGGCAGATACTTGGCAGATGACGTTTAATGTGAATAAGTGTGAGGTTATCCACTTTGGGAGTAAGAACAGGAAGGCAGATTATTATCTGAATGGTGTAGAGTTAGGTAAGGGAGAAATACAAAGAGATCTAGGAGTCCTTGTTCATCAGTCACTGAAGGTGAATGAGCAAGTTCAACAGGCAGTGAAGAAGGCTAATGGAATGTTGGCCTTTATTACAAAGGGAATTGAGTACAAGAGCAAGGAAATCCTCTTGCATTTGTACAGAGCCCTGGTGAGACCACATCTGGAGTATTGTGTACAGTTTTGGTCTCCAGGGTTAAGGAAGGACATCCTGGCTGTAGAGGAAGTGCAGCGTAGATTCACAAGGTTAATTCCTGGGAGGTCTGGACTGTCTTACGCAGAGAGGTTAGAGAGACTGGGCTTGTACACACTGGAATTAAGGAGATTGAGAGGGGATCGGATTGAAACATATAAGATTATTAAGGGATTGGACAAGATAGAGGCAGGAAATATGTCCAGTACCAGAGGGCATGGTTTGAGAATAAGGGGTAGGTCATTTAGGACAGAGTTAAGGAAAAACTTCTTCTCCCAGAGAGTTGTGGGGGTCTGGAATGCACTGCCTTGGAAGGTAGTGGAGGCCAATTCTCTGGATGCTTTCAAGAAGGAGCTAGATAGATATCTTATGGATAGGGGAATCAAGGGATATGGGGACAAGGCAGGAACCGGGTATTGATAGTAGATGATCAGCCATGATCTCAAAATGGCGGTGCAGGCTCGAAGGGCCGAATGGTCTACTTCTGCACCGATTGTCTATTGTCTATTAACCCTTTCATTCCCAGAATCATTCTCGTGAACCTCCTCTGAACCCTCTCCAATGTTTTTCTTAGATAAGTGGCCCAAAACTGCTCACAATACTCCAGGTGCAGTCTGACCAACGTCTTATAAAGCTTCAGTATTACATTCTTGCTCTTACATTCTAGTTCACTTGAAAAGAATGCTAACATTGCATTTGCCTTCTATACCACCGATTCACCTTGCAAGTTAAGCTTTGGGAATCCTGCATGAGGACTCCCAAGTACTTTTGCCCTTGGATTCTTGAACTTTCTCTCCATTTAGAAAATAGTCTATGGTTTTATTCCTTCCTCCAAAGTGCAGGACCATACACGCTAATCCATCTGCCACTTCTTTGCCCATTCTCTTAATCGGCCTAAATCCTTCTGAAGCATCTCTGCCTCCTCAACACTTACTTTCCCTCCACTAATCTTCATATCATCCACAAACATAGCCAGAAAGCCACCAATTCTGCCATCCAAATGACTGACATACAATGTAAAAAGAAATAATCCCAATACAGACCCCTGTGGAACACCTCTGGTCACTGTCAGCCAATCAGAAAAGGCTCATTTATGCCCACTCTTTGTCTCCTGTCAATCAGCCAATGCTCTATCCATTGTTAGTATCGTTCCTGTAGTAACTTGGGCTCTTAACTTCCCCTTCCCCCATGGCTTTTTTAGTTGCCTTCTGATGATTTTTAAAAGCTTCCCAATCCTCTACCTTCCCACTAATTTTTGTTCCGTTTTATGCTTTCTCTTTTGTTTTTATGTTGGCTTTGACTCAGCCACAGTTGTGTCATCCTGCCATTAGGATACTTCTTTGAGATGTTTCTATCCTGCACCTTCCAAATTGCTCCCAGAAACTCCAACTATTGCTGCTCTGCTTCATCGCTTCGAGTGTTCCCTTCCAATCAACTTTGGCCAGCTCCTTTTTCATGCTTCTGTAATTCCCTTTACTCCACTGTAATAACCATAGATTTGACTTTAGATTCTCTCTTACCTTAAGCTCACCAATCAAATCCAGCTCATTACATAACACCCAATCCAGAATAGCTGACTCCTTAGTGGGCTCAACCACTAGGTGCTCTAAAAGCTATCTCACAGGCATTCAACAAACACTCTCTCTTGGGATCCAAAATCAGCACCAATTTGATTTTCCCTCCATCTACCTGTATATTGAAATCCCCCGTGACTGTCATAATATTGCCCATTTGACATGCATTTTCTGTCTCCGGCTGTAATTTGTAAACCACATCCTGGCTTCTGTTTGGACGAATGTATATAACTCCCATCAGGGTCTTTTTACACTTGCAGTTTCTTAACTCTACTCACAAAGATTCTACATCTTCCAAATCTATGCACCTCTTTCTAAGGATTTGATATCATTGTTTGCCATCAGAGCCACGCCACTCCCTATGCCTAGCCTTCTGATACAATGTGTATCCTTAGATGTTAAGTTCCTAACTACAATCTACGGACCCAATCCGAGTCATCCCTGATTCTGGTCCCTGTGAGGCAACACACCATCCGGGTGTCTCTAATCACGTCCATGTCCACATTATCTAACTATGGAATCCCGTATCACTATCACAGACTTCTTCTCCCACTTCCCACTGAGCTAAACCGCCAGCTCAGTGCCAGAGAAAAGGTAGTCCCCTGCCCCCGCCCCCAATAGCATCCAAAACTGTATACTTTTTATTGAGGGGAACGGCCACAGTGGTATTTTGCACTGGCTGCCCATCTCTTTTACCTTTTCTGAAAGTCACCCAGGTGCTGGTCTCCTGCAACTTAGGGGTAGCTACCTCCCTGTAGTTCCTATGTTTCATGTCCTCAGTTTCCCGTATGAGTAAGGTCAGCTTAGTTCCTTAACACATTCTCTGAGGAGCTGCAGTTCGGTGCATCCGGTGCAGATGTGGTTATCCGGGAGGCTGGAGCTCTCCCAGATCTCACACAAAGAACACAACACAGACCCTAGAGCTATCCTCATGCTCTAACTATGTACTTAACAAAGAATGAAGAAGGTGGTGGTAATTACCAGATATGTGCTTCACCCAAGCCCGATGAACCAAAGCCTCCCTACTCTAACACTAAGTGCATCCCATCAATGGCTGCTCCACTTGTCCCTGCCATTTTTTAAAAATCACTTTGCTAATGAATTGCTATTTGATGGGGCCACTGGAAAATGCCAAAGGTCTGCGAACGCTCATTTTTAAAATCTCTCTCATGGACCTGTGAGTTGCCTCCTCTCTCCCCTCCCGATTTGATTGGGCTGGTGGAAAAGCAGCAGCTGAGGTTTTGGGGGTACTTGGAGGCGCACGATAATATAGGCCTAAGCCAGCATGATTTCCTTACGGGGAAATCGTGCCTGACAAATCTGTTGAAATTCCTGGAGGACATAGCAGGCAGGATAGACAGGGAGTCAGTGGATTTTGTTTCCTTGGATTTTCAGAAGATCGTTGACAAGGTGACACACGTGAGGCTGCTTAACAAGACAAGAGTCCATGATAATACAGGAACGATACTAACATGGATAGAAAATTGGCCGAATGGCAGGAGGCAAAAAAAAGGGTCCTTTTCTGATTGGCTGTCAATGACTAGTGGTGTGCTGCAGGGGTCGGTGTTGGGACCGCTCTTTTCATGCTAAATGGCATTGATTTGGATGAAGAAATTGATGCCTCTGGTGGGCAAGTTTGCAGATGAAGTTAGGTGGAGGGTCAGGTTGTAGGAGGACTTGGACAGATTGGGAGAATGGGTAAAGAAGTGGCAGATGCAATGTAGTGTAGGGAAATGCATGATCAAGCACGTTGGTAGAAGGAATAAAACTATAGACTATTTTCTAAATGGGAATTAAATTCGAAAAAATATGAGGTGCAAAAAGCCCTGAGAGCCCTTGTGCAGGATTCCCCAAGGGTTAACTTGCAGGTTGAGTCGGTGGTAAGGAAGGCAGATTCATTGTTAGCATTCACTTTCAGAGGACTAGAATACAAAAGCAAGGATGCAATGCTGAGACTTTATAAAACATTGGAGTATTGTGAGAACTTGGACCCCTTATCTAAGAGAATGTGCTGGTATTGGAAAGGGTCCAAAGGAGGATCACAAGAATGATCCCGGGAATGCAAGAGTTAATTTATGGGGAGCATTTGGTGGCTCTTCGTCTATACTCGCTGGAATTTAGAATAATGATCTCATTGAAACCTAACGTATTGAAAAGCCTGTATAGAGTGGATGTGGGGATGATGTTTCCTATAGTGGGGGAGTCTAGGACCAGAGAGCAAAACCTCAGAACAGAAAGATTCCATTTAGAGCAGATGAGGACATTTCTTTAGCCAGAGTGTGGTGAATCTATGGCATTCATTGCCACAGATGTCTGTGCAGTCTAAGTCATCAGGTATATTAAAGGCAGATGTTGATAAGTTCTTGATTAGTTGGGTTGAGAGGGATAATAAATCAGACATGATGGAATGGTGGAGCAAACTTGATGATCTAATTCTGTTCCTATGTCTTACGGTCTTAAACTCAGTAGAGAAATAAATATTTCCTAGTTTCAGTCTCCATTACCTCTCCTGCCCTGCTGTGTCCCAGATCTGTAAGGTGGCCCTTTCACCATCAACCAACAGCTTCTTCATTTGGAAATCAACTCCTGGAAACAAACAAATTACATCGAAATCACACGCTTCGCTAGGATCAGAACTTTTACCATTTAAAAAGTAAATTTAACTTCTCACATTGCCCGTTAGATTCAAATGCACCTCCCTCAGTGAATGAGAAATCAAAACAGTCCAAACACTTTTTCATCAATAGCAAAACTGGTCCCAAAGTTGTTCAATATTATTACAAGAGTTTCTCCTGCACCCTTGGTGATTACAGGGTGCCAGGCTAGTTTCCGGACTCATTGGGACAGCGTACTGCGGTTGTGTAGACTTGTTACTGTGGAGGCCAGGCAAGGGTGAGAAGAGCAAGGTGACAGAAGGTTGACCTCATTTCTCCATGGGACCTCTTATCTTTTTTTAATATTTTTAATTGAGATACAGTGTGGAGTAGGCACATCCGGCCCTTTGGAGCTGAGCTGCCAGGGAATCCCCAATTGAATCCTATCCTGATCAAGGAACAATTTACAATGACCAATTAACCTACCAATGGTTCACCTTTGAACTGTGGGAGCAAACCAGAGCACCCGGAAGTCACGAGGAGAATGTGCCATTTCCAGGCGTCATCAGGAATCGAACGCAGGCTGCCTGTACGGTAAAGCGTTGTGCCAACAACTATGCTACTGTGCCACCCAGTTTTGCAGCCAGGTTGTGAAATCAGCTCCCACAACTCAGAGACTTGTACACAAAAAAAAAATTAGCTGGAGCTCTACAAAGGGAAGACCACACTGTTGGAGATGCCATCCTTCAAATGAAATGTTAACTGGTGACCTCCTCTCCCTTTAGGTCAACATCACATGCAGCATCCCAAGAACAGTCCTCCATTATTCTGCACCATTTAGCTCTCACTGAACCTCACCAAAACAAATATACAGTCTCACTCATGGAGAATTGAGACCTTGCTGGGTAAAACTGGTCCTATACTGTCAAAGCAATTCATCTACTGAAGAATGCTTTACGGGTAGCACCAGGTCATGAGATGTTATATTAAATTCTTTCAAATAAATAGACTAAAGGCACCCATGATACCGCACCCACTAAAGGCACAGGGCCAGGCAGCGGAGGAGTCAGCTCACCCAGTGTGGTAGGAATGTGTCCTTTGAACTCGTTCATGCACAGCCGCAGCAAAAAGCTTGATTTCCCTGAACCTGCATCTCCTGCCAGAACCAGTCTGTACAAGGGTCCATCTGCCCGGAAGTCAGGCCCTTTATAGGTGTCTGTCTGAAAATCAAAAACAAACCTAACTGAGAAAGTACACATTTTATAAAAAATAACACATATCCTCCCCTTTTTTGTACCGCCTTCTGTTCAATACAGGTACAAAGATCTTAGACACTCAAGAAATAAACCTTGCTATGCACTGCAGTCTAGACATTAATAATGACTGGGGGTTAGTCTCAATCCACTCCTTTGTGAGCCCTATGAAAAACTAGCCAATCCCACAAAGAGAGCATTGACACCATGATATAGGTCTTTTGAAGCAATCTGCCCCGTGAGCTTCTGTCACCCAATCATAGTCAGATTGGTGTCTCACTTCAATTTTCATTAGACAAGGCTCCACAATTGTCACTTAATAAAAATCTGTGCTTCATTGCCTTGGAACTGCTGATTATTCCAAAATCCATAAGTTTGAGAAGGTGCATTTCAGGAGCCCACTACTAATGAACGGAATCTTATTTCTCAGCTTCTTTTCTAGTCTGACCCAAGGACTCTAGAGGCTACTGAATTAGTATAGAACTTATCTGACCAATTACATAATCAGAACCTTCGAACAAGCTTTTTAATTTACCCCAATGTTCCCTTATTACCTTCAGTTTAAATTACTTTCAAATAAGTAACCCAATAGAGTGTTTTTAAAGTTATGACTGAACCAGCCTCTGCTGCCCATTCAAGTGATATGTTCTCAATGACTCACATACTGAGCACATTTCTCATCTCCCTTCTGATCCTTTTCCAATTGCCAATTAGTTCCAACCCATACAATTCTCAAGATGACAGGATGCATTGAAGTCTTTGGACACATGACATCAGAAAATCAGAAGCAATATACAAATGCTGGTTCCTCCAGCATTTTGCATGTGTTGCTCAGGATTTCCAGCATCTGCAAAATCTCTTGTTGTTAGTAAATGTGAAACTATGTAGGCAGAGTAAATTGTAATGTGTTCAGAACGCATTGGCACAATGTCTAGGTGTCTCTCTAACAGAACGACTGACAGAACAGTTATAGAATTTTTCATTTAAAATACCATGGCATTTTCAGAAGACCATTATTTCTCCTGGCAAAAGAGCTGTCTTGTATAATCCTATAGTTGGCACTCCTTCAGCCAGTAAGGTCCTCTCCCCCACAAACATCTCACTACAAATTTCAAATGGCAAAAGAATACAATTTTCATAGCTTGCTAATTAATAAGTTAATTCAAACAAAACTGTTTTACAGGATGAATTTAATATTTTAAGGAAAGGAGAGAATTATATCTTGTATGACATTGCATCATAAAAATGTGGCATTAAGGAGTACAATTCTTTGGGGCAGGCAGGAAATATGTGTACAGATATCAGAGTTCTTTTCTTTGGCCAAGACACTTTACCAGTGGATTTTTTGGAAACTACAAGTGAAAAGGTGGGAGGCTGCAGGCTATGTGTCTGCAACAGGCAAGTTGAGGGAGTTACTCCGCCTGAGAATACCCACGCAGGATGGCACAGTGTAACAATTAGAGTCAGAGTCACATAGCATGGAAAAAGGCCTTTTGGTCCAACTGGCCCATAATGATTAAAATAACCATCCATCTAGTCCCATTTGCCCACGTTTGTCCTGCATCCCTCCTTCCCTAGGCACACAATTGTCCAAGTACCTATTCAATGTTGCTAATGTACCTGCCTCAACCACTTCCTCTGCCAGCTCATTCCATATGCACAGAATAGGGCAATTTGCTTTGTTATGCAGATACCTAAAGGTACCAGCCAGTATTGCAAGAGTTTATCATGTGGTCCCATTGAGGGTACTATAAATATGATAGAATAAGAGAAGGTGATTAGCATAGATACATTAGTGCATTGGCCAAAGCATGGAGTAGCTCTGTACTCAGAAGACTGAAATGAGGGTTTGAGGCAAAAAACCACAGACTGGGATAAAGCAGTGAATGGGAATGTAACCTCTTCAAAAGCAGACAGCAGCATTAGCACCAGGTAGAGTTTCAACATACTGAAAGAATTCTCCAGGAGTCACAGGGCCATGATACACAAAGACAAAATAAATAACTTGACAGTTAACAAAGTGATGAGAAAACTTTTTAAGTATATACTGCAAGAAACTCACACACACTCATGGGCCACTTTGTTAGGTACAAGTATGAAGCCCAGTGTGGTCTTCTGCTGCAGTAGCTCATCCACTTTATGGTTTGATGTATTTTGCATTTAGAAATTGTCTTCAGCACACTGTTGTAATGTGTGATTATATCTGAGTTGCTGTTGCCTTCCTGTCAGCATGAAACCGTTCAGCCATTCCCCTCTGACCTCTCTCATTAACAAGGTGTTTTCGTCCACAGAACTGCCACTCACTGGATTTCTCCCCCCCACCCCCCCACACACACACCATTCTCTGAAAACTCTAGAAACTGTTATGCGTGAAAATTCCAGGAGATCAGCAGTTTCCGAGATACTCAAACCATCCAGTCCTGAAGGAGGGCCATAGCCCGAAACGTCAACTATCTATTAATTTCCATCAACACACACAAAATGCTGGTGGAACACAGCAGGCCAGGCAGCATCTATAAGGAGAAGCACTGTCGACGTTTCGGGCTGAGACCCTTCATCAGGACTAACTGAATGAAAAGATAGCAAGAGATTTGAAAGTAGGAGGGGGAGGGGGAAATCCAAAATGATAGGAGAAGACCAGAGGGGGTGGAGTGAAGCTAAAAGCTGGAAAGGTGATTGGCAAAAGGGATACAGAGCTGGAGAAGGGAAAGCATCTTGGGATGGGAGACCTGGGGAAAAAGAAAGGGAGAGGGGGGCACCAGAGGGAGATGGAGAACAAGCAAAGAGTGATAGGCAGAGAGAGAAAAAAAAGGGGAGGGGGAAAATAAATAACTCAGGGATGGGTTAAGAAGGGGAGGAGGGGCATTAACGGAAGTTAGAGAAATCAATGTTCATGGCATCAGGTTGGAGGCTACCCAGACGGAATATAAGGTGTTGTTCCTCCAACCTGAGTGTGGCTTCATCTTGACAGTAGAGTAGGCCATGGATAGACGTATCAGAATGGGAATGGGACGTGGAATTAAAATGTGTGGCAACTAGGAGATCCTGCTTTCTCTGGCGGACAGAGTTCCACGTCCCATTCCCATTCTGATATGTCCATCCATGGCCTCCTCTACTGTCAAGATGAAGCCACACTCAGGTTGGAGGAACAACACTTTATATTCCGTCTGGGTAGCCTCCAACCTGATGGCATGAACATTGATTTCTCTAACTTCTGTTAATGCCCCTCCTCCCCTTCTTACCCCATCTCTGATTCATTTATTTCCTCCCCCCTCCCTTTTTTTCCTCTCTCTGCCCATCACTCTTTACCTGTTCTTCATCTCCCTCTGGTGCTCCCCTCCCCCTTTCTTTCTCCCTAGGTCTCCCGTCCCATGATCCTTTCCTTTCTCCAGCTCTGTATCCCTTTTGCCAATCACCTTTCCAGCTCCTAGCTTCACCCCACCCCCTCCGGTCTTCTCTTATCATTTTGGTTCTCCCCCCCCCCACTTTCAAATCTCTTACTACCTTTTCTTTCAGTTAGTCCTGACAAAGGGTCGCGGCCCAAAACGTCAACAGTGCTTCTTCCTATAGATGCTGCCTGGCCTGCTGTGTTCCACCAGCATTTTGTGTGTGTTGCTTGAATTTCCAGCATCTGCAGATTTCCTCGTGTATTAATTTCCATAGCTGCTACTTGATCTGTTGAGTCCCTCCAGCATTGATTGAGAGATAGAGATAGAGAGAAAGAAATATATATATCTGCAGACTTCCTCGTGTTTATGAGATTCTCCTGCTATCCTGCTCTAGGGGTAACTTATGGTGGCTATTAACCCACCAACCTACATATCTTTGGGATGAGGAAGGAAACGAGACAGAGGTCACATTCAACTCAGACGGCCAGAGCTGCAAAGCTCTATTACCTGCACCACTATACTGCACCTTTTTAGTTCCAATACTGTCATTTTGTGAAAATGTTTTAAATAACAATACCTTCCTTTCCAATTCACTATGTGAATCACCAGAAGGTGAGTAATTGGAACACAAGCCTGCAGCTAGTGCAGAACGAACCAGTTAACAGCTGCTTGGAGATCTTATATATGACAACATAGTCCTTTACTATCGTGCTATACCAGCTGAGAAGTGCTGTCAGAAACCTATTATGTCTGCTCTTGATACATATACATTTCCAAACAGCTGAAATGCCATGGCAATTTTTCACGAAAATACTTAATATTTTCCCGTAGCTTTATTTTAATTTGAAATATTCACAGATTTGAAGTGCTGTTATACTGTTGGAGACGGTAGGTGAACAGTGTGATTTTAAAAGCAAAACCTTTGCTATCAGGTAAAGGGAGGGAACTGGTCAAGTTTGCTGAGATAATGTTGTCAAAGATTCTTGCTCTAATTTACCAGCCTCCATAGAATCCAAGACATCTTCAAGGAATGGTGCCTTAGGAAGGCAATGTACATTATTAAGGATCCCCACCACCCAGGACATGCCCTTTTCTCATTTTTACCATCAGGAAGGAGATACAGAAGTATGAAGACACACATTCAGTGATTCAGGAACAGCTTCTTCCCCTCGGCCATCCAATTTCGAAATGGTTATTGAACCCATGAACACTACCTAACTTTTTTTTGCACTACTTATTTTCACTTAACTATTTGATATACTTGCTGTGATTCAGTTTTTTCCCTTTATATTTATCATGTATTTCATTGTCCCACTACCTGAAAATTTACAAATCTCATGCCATATGCCAGTGATATTAAATCTGATTCTGATTATTCATTGTTTTCGCTCTTTGGGGAAGCAGCAAAGGTTAAGCCAGTTTTTTACTGGAAGAGGACATCTAGTTTACTCAAAAAAAAATTTGCTAAGCCACAATTAGCTGTAATCAATTTAGCAGCAAATGGCCCTACCTACACCATTTAGGAATTTTATTTAAAAAAGTAAATCAGAATTGGTCATCTAGACATTAAAACTATTTATTGTTTTTTTTCATGCACTTCCAACTATATTAATCAAAGCACAGCATATTTAATTTCTTCAAAATTAAAAGCAATTGCCCTAGTCAAAGGCAAAGCCTGGATGATCCAGAGAACATTTTCCCGATGGTTGGATGTTACCTTGGGTGAAAATGCTGGTAAACGTCTCCGAGAAGATGCTGTGGAGCTACAACGACTAACCGACCGCAAGGGCTTCCAGCCTCCGGCCACTCCGTCCACCTCCGTCCTCACCTCCGGCATCTAATAGAAACACAGCCAAACTATCAATTCACCACCCTTCGCCAAGCCCACAGCAAGTGGACGATGTGCATTTGTATACACATTGTAAATAAAAGGAAATACAGTAGATGAAATTTCTCAAAATGATCACTTCTGACAAGCCTTGCATTAATGTCCAATTTCGTAATGCATCATTTCCTTATCCATTTAAATACAAATACTTCCATAATTTATTGATCACTTATGTTGCATTCCTAATCAAGTCAAATATCACAAAACAGTACTTTCAAATGTCATTATGCATAAAGAAGCATTGAGGCTGGTAGAAGTGAGTCTTGTGTAAGGCACAAGATCTTAATACATCAAAACAAGTGTGTCTCTGTCGCTCCATCTCAAATTGAATTAGCAGGGGCGTTTCAGAGCTTAAAAACACAGGTGGCAACAGTGGTATAATGTGGTATTCCAGTGGTATAACAGTGGCATAACTTGATTCCAGTTGTAGCCGGAATTGAATCAGTGGAGAAACAATGAAGAATAACAGGACTAGATTAAAATGATCTGGTGCTTTCCCAGAGTACATTACAAATAAGTTCTTCTCAGACTTCCAGGTACAGGGATCGATTACAACTGACGTTTCACTGACAAACTCTGCCATCTTCTTCAGGGATGAATGAAGAAGATGGCAGAGTTTGTATTCAAGACGTCGGTTATAACTGACTGTACCTGGCTGGAAGCCTGAGAAGAGTTAACTGGACTACAGGACTTCACAAAAATGAGGAGTGACATGCAGTGGAGGGACACAAAATGCTGGAGGAACTCAGCAGGCCAGGCAAGATTTATGGAAAAGAGTAGCCAATGCTCAAGCCAAGACCCTTCATCAGGACTCTTGGCCTGAAACGTGACTGTTTACTCTTTTCCACAGATGCTTCCTGATGTACTGAATTCCTCCAGCAGTTTGTGTGTTTTGCTTGGATTTCCAGCATCTGCAGATTTTCTTGTATTTGAAAGTAAGGGTAATTCTTAAAATTGCTTAACTGGGAGCCGAAGATGGACATCGGCAAGTGGAAAGCTGACAGAAGAACAGGATAGGTGGAAACTAGGAGCTGGGACACAAGCCAAATTTTGAATAGGCTGGAGTTTACCAAGGATGAAATCCCAGAGAACATTTGGATAATCAAGTCTGGAGGTAATACAAACACAGACTAGGTTTTCAAGATCAGAACAGCTGAGGCAAGGGTAAGAACTGATTTTGAAGCCAAACTGGACTGTAAAGTTGATGAGCTGACTAGGAGTTTGAAAGCTGCAGGAGAGGTCAAATGGGATATGAAGTTGTAAATATCCATCTTAAACCAAACTACAGCAAGAAGATTAATGATCAGAGAGTAGGCAATGGGGTTTGTTACCAGATGCCAAACACAGCAATAGTTTCAAGATTTAATTGAGAACCGCAAGAAGAACCTACATGATTAATTCAAAGTTCAAAGTAAATTTTATTATCAAAGTACATATATGTCACCATATACAACCCTGAGATTCATTTTCTTATAGGTATACTCAGAAAATCTATAGAATAGTAAATAGGATCAATGAAAGATCAACCAAAGTGCAGAAGACAACAAACCGTGCAAATGCAAATATAAATAAATAGCAATAAATACGAGAATATGAGATAATGAGATAAAGAGTCCTTAAAGTGAGATTATTGGTTGTGGGAACATCTGAATGATGGAGAAAATGTGTGTATTTATCCCTTTTATTCAGAAGCCTGATGGTTGAGGGGTAGTAACTGATCTTGCACCTGGTGGTGGAAATCCTGAGACTCTTGTACCTTCCACCTGATGGCAGCAATGAGAATTACATTCAAAGTAATGAGCCCAATTTAGAAATTGGAGGAGAGCGTCTTCAAATGCAATCGCTGCAGCCGAGACTGTCACTCCCGTGTGGGCCGGTCACAGCCACAACAGACGCTGCACCACCATCAGCAGCGGAATCAAAACTCTCCAGGCGCAGATCCACGGTCTCTCGAGACCGACGGATGCCACACACAGTTCATGTTACTTCCCTGTCTCTCACCATTTATTCAATCTATGTGGAAATAATATTCCTCATTCCTGGAATATTCTGCAATCAAAACTCAAGATTAATTGTGACTAGACCTTGCATTGCTGACTACTTTGCAGAACCAATCCACACTCCAGTTCCTGCACTATTCTTTTTAAGTCCGAGTTGCTAGGCTTTGAGGTCAGATCTCTATTGTATAGATTATATGAAAGGAATGTGGAATAGCAGGTTTATACCAGTAGGAGGTGGAAACAGACAGCTGACAGTAAAACAAAAGCATTTATCACACAAATCACTGCAAACAACTCCAATCCGGAAATGAAAGCCTCCCAGCAGGTTAGCTCACCTCTGCATCTGATGCCACGTACGAATAACTATAGTGCATTGTTTCACGGGAATCATTACTGCGATCGCTGTCATAGTCATCAGAAGAATAATCTGCCACATCCTGAGACGTGGACACACCACTGTCCAAGTATCGATCTGCCCAGTTTGCTACGGCAGATATTCTGTGGCTGGATTCGTCGTTGTTCAAAATCACAGCGTCAACATCTCCATTGGAAATACTACAAAGGATTATACAGAATACACAACACAAACTGGTTATTCAGTTCAATTGGTCTGGAGTTCTTACATTCCTTACATCACTATATTTTCATGTCTAGAATTTTTTTTAAAAAAAGCACTTCATGTTGTAATACAGTTTTCAACCAAACCACTGAGGAAGTGTCTCTTCGTTTCCCACGTGGACCACTTTAAATGTAACCTGTTCAACTCATTCACAGAACATTACAGCGAATATTATTTTTTGCACTCTCTCCAAGGTTTTCATCGCCTTCTGGTAGAATGGAGCCCAGAACCATGTGGAGCACTTTAAGAAACCTGTTGTCTCTTCCAAACTCCCGATCCAGAAAAGCAAACAAAAATTTCAGATGCAGAAAGTCCAAAAATCAAACTCCAGGAAAAGAAGATGTTAATGTTTCATGTTGATAACATTGCTGCAGAATACGTTGATGAAGGGTCAGCTCCAATTCTCTCCCCATTACTCCCTGATTTATTCCCTAAACCAATGAAGGATTATAGTAGTTTCAGAAATGTTCGCTCCATGTGTAACAAGTGACACTAGAGTTTTCTTATAATCACACAGCAGGATACACAGTGGATTGAAAGCCTAGACAGAGTAGATATGGAAAGGATATTTCCCATGGTGGGGGAGTCTAGGACAAGAGGGCACAGCCTAAGGATAGAGGGGAGTCCACTTAAAACAGAGATGTGGAGAAATTTCTTCAGCCAGAGAGTGGTGAATTTGTGGAACTTATTACCACAGGCAGCTGTGGAGGCCAGGTCATTGGGTGTATTTCAGACAAGTTTGATCGGTTCTTGATTGGACACAGCATTAAAGGTTACGGGGAGAAGGCTGGGGAGTAGGGCTGAGGAGGGGAGAAAAGGACCAGCCATGGTTGAATGGTGTAGCAGAATGATGGGCCAAATGGCCTAATTCTGCTCCTATGTCTTATGGTCTTATGTGGTACCTTAAGGAAGTCTGCTCTTTGATGTGAGAAGTTTACAGTTCAACTCTGTTAAGGGGTTCACCAATGATTCTAATACAAGTGACTCTAGCTCAGCATAAATTAAAAATCAACCTCAGTTCTACATTTATAAGTCTTTTCACTGTGCCATCTACATCAAAGGAGACCAACTAGCCTCCTGTCTACCCATTCTACTTCCTCCATTCCACCCTCAGGATTAAAAGACCTACTAAACATTTCCAGTCCTGCATTCACAAACTACTGGTTCATTACTTTGTGCTTTTAATTGATTGCTTGGGTTTATTTTCATCATTAATAACTTTATAAGCTACTGATAAATCAGTCCACTTGCAATTCAGCAAGTGCAACATCTGTAAAAAATGTTTTATTTTGCCTACCTGTTGTAGTTAATGGTATGCAATCTATTTCGTTGCTCTGAACCATCTGGCCCAATTAAGGAATGCTAGGTACAAAACAAATAAGTCCATAAGAAAATATTGCAAATATAGGATTCTAAAACCATAGGCAATAACAATTATTCTTCAATCTCAGGCTTCATAGACCTCCTTTCATCAGGGATCAGATGAGTGAATAGATCAAAATCTGGCAAAACCCAGTGGTTCAGAACAATTTACCATCCAAAATGAAGACTCCCATCAGTGCATTACTCCTGCCTGATCTGGTGCACATCTTTACCCAGATTTAGCTCTATAGTTCTAACCAATAAACAGGTGAATGTTTGGTAATCATCTGACTCAGTTTCAATCACTTCCAACAATTTACAAGGAATTGAATCTTCGTAACTACTGATTCCTTTTTTGTTTTTGCAATGGCCGTCTATTGTTTTGGTCAGCTAGGGGGGCATAAAAAGGCCCAATCTTTGCTGTCTTTGCTAGCAATGGTCATATTACAAAAAAAATTTTTTAAAAACACTACTATATACGGATTCTGGTACATTTAACCAAAGTTTCTACTTAATTACAAGATATTTAATGTAACTGACTGTAGCAAGCATTAGAAGACATCCTCCAAACACCAAACTCCTCTTAGGCAACAAAACACATTTGCTAGTACATGACCCCATCATTACAGACTTCATTCCATTGGGAAAAGCAGATGCTTTAGACCATATATGTGAAACTCAAGGCCCGCGGGCCAAATCCGGCCCGCAGTGGAATTATCTTTGGCCTGCGAGATAATATCTAATTACTATTAAAGCTGGCCCCATTAATCGAAGCGCCTATGGCTTATGATATGGCTAATGCTGAGTTTATTCAGGTACCAGGATTTCAGGGTTTTTAGTGTTTATTCGGCAGTCTTGCTCGGCAGTCTTCTTCATAAGAAACTGAATTTGTAAAGTGAAACACTTTGTAGTTATAGCAGAGACTAAGACACATGAGAGCAGGCTGAAAAAACGGAGGCAACGAAAGCTGCGTTCGCACGTGTCCGACTGATCCGGCCCGCATGAAGCTGCATTTTGCTCAATCCAGCCCGTGACCTAAAATGAGTTTGACACCCCTGCTTTAGACCTTGTGGACTGCTCTCAATCCCATGGTAACCATTGCCTTAATTTCCAGGATCTTCATCAGCATTTGATGGAGAAATTCCAATTGAAGGTCATACTGTCAGTGTTTCTCTAGTTTCTAACTCCCTGTCTTGGAGAATCCTAAATATTTCTGTCCTGAAGTGAAGTTCATATTGATTATAACAGAAACAAAATTAGTAATGTTCAGTTTCTTCAGTGCCACTTGTCAGGCATATAGATTGGTTGTCATGACATTCCCAACTATCGCCTTAGTGGAAAAGCTTTGAGGCAACAGGAAACTAGTCACTTGCTGCAGTGATTTGCGATCTTCACAACCTGGAATTTTCTAGAACATTTTTTTTTAAAAACTTACCTTCTTTTTAATTGCACTGCGACTCTTTTCCAAAGTACTTCTTAATGAATTATTGCTATCGTAAAGGGCCTTGTTAGCTTCTCTGAAGAAGATAAGGCAAGGTTAGTAATGGAACATCAAAAACAAACTAACTTATTCAAAACAAAAACCCTTTGTAAAACAGCCAATAGCTGCAACTTACATTTATGTAAATTCTGAATACCATTGGCTCAAAACTCCTTCCAAAGATCCAAACTGACCCACCGAGTTCATATAGCGTTTTCTATTTTTATTTTGCATGTACAGTACTGTGCAAAAGTCTTAGGCACTTTAGATTTCTTATATGGTTTCAGATAGCATGACCTCCTTCAAGCCCTGATCTTAACATCTCTGAGGCCACCTGGGATTACCTGGAGAGTCAGAAGCAAGCGAGACAGCCAAAGTCTGCAGAAGAACTGTGGCAAACTCTCCAAGATGCTTGGAACAACCTACCAGCTGATTTTCTTATAAAGCAGTACAGCAGTGTACCGAAGAGAACTGTTGCAGTTTTAAAGGCAAAGGGTAGTCACACCAAATATTGATTTGATTTTACTTTGCTGTTTACTGCTCTTTATAGTAACTTGTTTGATATTTAGAAACTTGCCATTTCGTTATTTTTGAAAGTATCTTTGGTTTGCAGATTTTTTTTTAAACATGTGTCAAAGACATTTGCACAGTACCAAATGCAGCAATTTCAATCCATTTATTACCAAATAATACTTGGCAGCAAGCACCAGGAAAATTGTGACATAGGAAACCTACAGGTACTGATGGAATCCGGAGCAAAAGAAAAAAAAAACTTTGTCAGGCAGCATGTGCGGGAGAGAGAAGTGGACTGGATAAACACAGATCACAAATCTGTTTATATAATTAAAAATATTCATCAACTTTAAATTTAGTAAAGCTCCAATTATCCATGGTGGACATGGTGGACAATTGGACATGGTGGACAATTATCCATGGTGGACATTGGTAATATCGAATGACTAGATTTTCCGAAATACTGGATGTTATTTTCCTCCAAGAGGACCTCAACCTTGTCATAGGGTTAGGTGCTTGCGAGCTTCAACGGCCCAGAGAGCCATGTTGGCTGGAGTCAACATGGAGTCAGCCTTGCACTTCAGTGCTTGGTAGGGTCACCCAAATGCTGACAGGTCAAAGGGCAGAGGCCAGACTAAGAGTGGTCCACTGGTCCTCCAGGTTCGGTGGTTCAGCTCAACATTAACAACCACGACTGGTAAAACAAAATTGTTGTGGAAACAGCAAAGAAAAATCCTTCTGTACCTGTGCGTAGCAGTATAGACAGACAGAGATGGGGCTGCCAGCGGCACAACGGGCAGTCAGTCAAGATGTTATTTTGCTTAGCATCCGAACACACTTTTAACTCACATTTTTTAGATGTTGTAAATAATCTCAACCAATTGTCCAGTGAACCATGCAAGTTTAAAGGGAATGTGGGAATAGAAGCAGGAACTGTTATCCCATGTGTGGGATGGAAAAATAGTCGATATTAACCAAGCCAGATGCTGCACCATCAGGATCTCCGAATTGTCAGACAACAGATTATTGGAGTTTTTCTAATTACCCTTGAGTCTTGAATTGATACCCTGTGCACATTTCTATCATGAAATTATAGTTTAATCCTTCAAGACAAGCAAAAATAACATACTGAAGCATCTGTATCTGATTTGTGGAGACTTCATTCTCTTCTGTTAGTTTCTTTATAACTTCTTTTGTCCTGGTTGGAAAACATGGAATTATTAAATGCTTGTGCATCTTTACGCTGAAAATACATTCACTTCTGCTCTGTTGTCACAACTTTGGTTGCATGATAAATCAGTTAAATTCATGTTATATAAATAAGAGTTTTCTAGGAATCTTGCCAGTGACTTTCTAAACACCTATGCAAACAAAATGCATTGTTTACGTTACTTTTACCTTGGCGTCAAAACCACATCCTTTTTTCAAAAAGGACATGTGGAAGGCAAATACAGCTGAAACGATATACAACAATTTTACATCATCCTTAATGTAGTAAAATGCCTCAAGCAAGTCGATCAGAAAATACTGGCACTGAGACACAGAGGACAACATCTGGAATGGCTTTGTTAAAAAAAGTACAAGGGGACAAGAAACAGATTTGACAAGGAGCAGTGAGACATGAGAGTTCAGGTGACAGCAGATTTTGCATCCAACAATCATAGAACAGGAAAAGACCCTTCAAATAAGCAAGCACATTCATTAAGCAACTGATTACACTAAAACCCACTCTATTCTCATCAACTCACCCAAGTCTACCACTTATCTGCACACAATGGAAAATTTACAGTGGCTAATTATTCTGCCAACCCCAACATCACTGAGGAAATTTGCCCAATTAAAGAACATGCAAACTCCACATTGACAGCATGGGAGGACAGAGTTGAATCTGTTTTGCTATAGATGTGAGGCAGCAGTTTCCCCAGCTCTGCCCCTGTTCTGCAGACAGAGGAAGTTGAAAGTGCACAGAAGGGCAGAATCAGAAATCAGCTGAATATCACAGGAGGGTTGGAGCAGGTCACAGAGAAGAATTGCAGAGGGACTTTAAAGTGGACACACAGTAGAACCACGCCCAAATACAGTATGAAGGATAAATTGAACAAGGAGAGTTAAGGACACTGGTTTCAGAAGGATTCACATACATACAGAATTATGAATTCTCTCAAAGACGCCAGGCAACTGAATCACAAATCTTCAATTACTCCAAAATAACCAGTCACCTTTTCGTACGACATGCCAATTCTGTATGGCCCCAGCAGGAACCTTGCAACAGTTGCTAGACAGAACGACTTTAATTGCTACCGGGGTCCTCTTCCAGTATTACAAGAGGCTAGTGTGATCGGGGCCACTAGATATTTGTGAATATCTTTGATGTTCAAGATTCAGTAACACTTGGGACACATTCATGCATCTTATTGAATAGTGGAGGGCTGAACATTCTTAGCACTAAATTTGAAGAACATTGAAACTAACATAAGTAACTACTTTTCTTCCTCCCAGAACCAGACTTCTCCCATTGATCTGAACAGGCCAGTTGCACAATTCCTTCAATTTTAATCCAGATTCGCTAAGGGTCAGGTTTTCTGGAACGAGAAAGATCCTGGATGTTTCCTGGAGAAAGCAGGACCTTTCTTGGTCCAGAAATATGTCCCTGAGTGAATCTGGATTAAAATTGGGCTCAAAAAGGAGTATACCAGAGCTACATGCAGCTGGCAACAACAGGGCAAGAAATGCCAATGCCAGGTTAGCTCAAGGCCAGTCTTGTAAATGGATTATCTATAAGGATAACGACACAATTTCCATTATAAACACTGGCATCAGTTATTGTTAAAAGAGCCCTTTACCCCAACTGGTTCATGCTGGCCAAGATCCCCATCCAAGTTAGCTCCAATTACCTGTGTTTAGTCCATATCCCAAAACTGCGGGGCCTTTCAGAGTTGGGAGATTACTTGGGTTAGCAATAAAAATAAGTGAGGTGTAAGCACAGTGGACATCGTAGGAGTGGAAAGCTTTGGTTCAACAGACTTCGGCGTGAACAGGTGCAGGCTAGGGTGCTGAGTCATTTGGAATCATTTATTTAATTGTGGATAATAAGCTTAAGAAGTTAGAGCCAAAGGTATAGCAAGCTTGGCAGAAGATGATGAGTAAGTGACCTAGGTGAGTGTGAAGCTCAAATATTTCAGAGAGAAGTCACAGGTAAGCTTTTTTTTATACTGTCAGTAAATCCTTAGTCCTTAATTCAGTGCAGGCAAATTCAGACAGTTCAGGCAATGGAATAAGATGTGGGATTGCAGGATACCTAACAGACTCCCTGATGACTACATGTGCAGAAAGTACACCCAACTTCAGCTCCTGACTGACAAGATCAAGGAACTGGAGCTGGATATACTCAGAACCATCCAGGAGGCTGAAAACTTCACAGAGGAGACTGTCACTGAGTGCAAGTTTCAGATAGTGACCACTAGAAGGTGTATGGTGAGTAAACTCTCAGTGCAGTGTTCCCCTGTGGCCATTCCCCTCAGTACCTGAAGGCATTTGCTCCTCAGCAACAAGTCTACCCCTTTGGATCCTGCCTGTGTGGGGGGGGGGGGGGGGGAGGATAACTAGGCAGTAGGTAGGACCACTCAAGAATAAAAGGGGGGAACATTTGCTTGGATGTAGAGGATGTGGATGAGGTCTTTAATGAGTACTTTATATCAGTATTTACCAAGGAGAGAAAGGTAGACAGGAGGTTGTGTTGGGTCTCTCAAAGAGCATTAAGGTAGCTAAGTCCCCAGGACCTGATGGGATATACCCCAGGTTATTGAGAGAGGCTAGAGAAGAGACTGCTGGAGCCTTGATCAATACCTTTGTGTCCTCTCTAACCACAGGCAACGTACCAGAAGACTAGCAAGTAGCTAATGTTGTTCCATTGTTCAAAAAGGGAACCAGGGATAATCCCAGAAACCATAGACTAATGAGTCTCAAATCAGTGATAGGGAAATTACTGGAGAGAATTCTTAAGGATAGCATTTATAAGCATTTGGTAAACCATGGTCTAATTAGGAACAGCCAGCATGGTTTTATGTGGGGCAGACCATGTCTTACTAACTTGAGTTTTTTTGAAGAGATGACAAGGGTGTTTAATGAAGGTAGAGCGATGGATGTTGTCTACATGGATTTTAGTAAGGCATCTGACAAGTTCCCTCATGGGAGGCTCATCCAGAGGATCAAGATGAATGGAATCAATGGTGAATTGGGCATTTCGATTCAGATATGGCTTCCCATAGAAGACAGAGGATGGTCATTGAAGGGACTTATTCTAGCTGGAGGTCTGTGATTAGTGGTGTTCCGGGGCATCTGTACTGGGACCTCTGTTGTTCGCGATGTATATATCTGACCTGGATGAAAACGTAGATGGACAGATGATACAAAGATTGGTGGAGTTGGGGATAGTGTGGAAGACCGGCAAAGAATACATCAAGATTTGGATAAGTTGCAGATATGCGCAGAGAAATGGCAGATGGCATTTAAGCTGGCCAAATATGAAAGGTTGCACCTTGAAAGGTCGAATGTGAAGAGGCAGTACACTGTTACGGGCATGACCCTTAAGTGTTGATGAGCAAAGGGATCTCGAGTTCCATGTTCAGAGATCCCTGAAAATGGCTACACAGGTTGATAGGGTGGTTAAGAAGGCATATAGAATATTTGCCTTTTATTATTAAAAGCACTTAGTTCAAATGTCAGGAAGTTATGTTGCAGCTTTATAAAATTCTAGTTAGGCCACATCTGAAATACTGCATACAGGTCACCCTATTATAGGAAGGATGTCAAGGCTTTGGAGAGAGTGCAGAAGAGGTTTACCAGGATTTTGCCTGAATTAGAGGACACGTTTGTTTCCACTGGTTTGGCGTAAGCTGAGGGGAGATCTGATGGAGGTTTATGAGATTATGAGAAGCAAAGATAGAGTAGAGCGACAGTATCTTCCCCCATCCCCCCCAAAGTTGAAATGCCTCATACCAGAGGGCAAGCATGTAAGGTGAGAGGGGGCAATTTCAAACGAGATATGAATGCCATGATTTCTTTCCTATACAGAGTGCTGGGTGGCCTGGAATGTGCAGCCTGGAGTGGTGGCGAAGGCAGATAAATAAGGACTTTTAAGAGATGTTTAGACCGGTACATGAATGTGAGGGAAGTGGAAGGATATGGACATCATGCAGGCAGAAGAGATTAGGTTAGTTGGCCATCTGATTACTAATTTAATTGGTTTGGCGCCACACTCTGTGCTGAAAGTCCTGTTCCTATGCAGCACTGTTCTATGTAAACCTTTTCTATTCGTGTACCTGTCCAAGTAGCTGATCTGCCCCATTATAACAACTTGAACAACAAATGTAATTAACATGTTAGAGAAAAACATACTCTTAACAAACACTGAAGTTGCAGTGTGTATTTGACAGCTATTTACCGAACGTGATCTTGCCGATGGTCAGAAAGTTCATTTTTCACTTTGTCCAACGTAGCTTCCAGAATAGAAATATCAGTTTGGCTCTTCAGAAGGGAACTTCTCAAGTGCTCATTCTCCTGCAACGAGCAAACATTCAATTATAGAACAACACTCCACTATTAGTATCAGTTCAAGTCATGTGGAGGGGAAATCAAGCTCCAAATCCAGACTGACACTTCTAAGGAAGTGTTGCCCTGTTGAATGTGCAACTTCTAGATGAGGAGGATGGACTCCCTTCTAATAGCATCTGAAAAGTCAGCATCCTCCTTAGTAATTATACCTTGGCCAAAATCATAATTCCAGATTATCCAGCTATGTTATATTGCTGTGCACAATGTTGCTTCCCGCAATTTCTTTATTACCAATTTGTAAGAATATTTCGAGATTTTCTTTAGAAAGACTTTGTGCGGATAATGCAGAACGAGGATTATTAGAGTATGCGTATGCACTTTAAACTTTCTGCTTGACACATTAAATTTGTATTGATACTCTAAATCACAAATTCTGATACTCCTTAGCTCTTGGATTTACAAAGAAGCAAGTTTTTTTTCCCCCTAAACCAACAGATTCACTAACTTCAAATAAGTCACTCAGTAAACAAGAAGGTCTGCAAAAAATTACAGGGTTGGATTGCTTGAGATGGGTAACCAACAGGTGGCAACTTGGACCTTCCAGATAGAGTATGAATATGTTCCTTCCCTGGTTGAAAGGATGTTGTTCAAAAAGAAAAAAAGAAAAATGATAATAAATCAGAATCTGTTAGAATACAAATATTTTGGCATCTAGAGGACAAATGGAAACAGATTAGGCCTCGGTCTCTTCAAGCCTCATCTATCATTGAATAGAAATGACAGTCCATTTCTTGGCTTCACCTTCACTGTTCTTGAATACCCTCATCTTCTCCTAGACTGAAAATCTGCCCATTGGGGACTGAGGGACATTCAGGCCATTGCTCTCGTAGAAGTTGAAGCATTTACATTTGAGAGAGAGTGAAATTCCATCTAAGCACCGTCTCAGTTTTTTTTTTGAAAAGATGCTCCAACAGGAGATTGTGCTAATTTAGCATTTTGATCAAAATTATAATTAATCAATTGGTTATACAGTAGACAACCTAATTGCAACTCAGAATTCTTGGATTTATAGAACTTGGAGATAACTAATCAAAGAATGATGGACTGGTAAGCAAATTTGAATCCAATAAGATTGGTCTAATATAACACTGTTCCACAAATTGTACTACATTATCGTGAATTTCAGACAATACAAGTATGGTCAGATTGCAATTTTCCATAATAGTTGGCGAGCTAAAATACTGATTTCATTGCTAACCCCAAAATACTAAATACAAAAGCCTCATCATGTCAAAGAGAGGCCATTAAATTCCTAGACTTTACTCCAACAAGATGAGAGCAGAATCAATTTGTCCCTTTATATCAATAGGACAGGGGTTCCTACCAAGGGAACATGGACCCCTTGCTTAATGGTTTTGGTTCATGGCATTTAAAAAAAAAAGTAGAGAATCCTTGGTCTACAAGATAAACAGTTTGCTCAACCCACTCTTTTTTTTTCTTTAAAAAATATGGAACGCTTCACGAATTTGCGTGTCATCCTTGCGCTGGGGCCATGCTAATCTTCTCTGTATCGTTCCAATTTTAGTATATGTGCTGCCGAAGCGAGCACAACCCACTCAATTTCTGTGATGGGCTTCAGCAGTAAGCAAAGTTGGCATATAAATAGAAGCACTTTCAGTCCATCTCTCTCATGTTGGCCCTTTGAAAAGATTCTAATTAGAGCCACACACTGATCTTCCACCACTGCCTTTTCAGGCACATGTCTAGTTCAGTCTTGAGGGTGATCTTAAAATCTGCTCGCACCACCCCTTCAGGCTGAGTTCATTCAAACACAAATCTGATACAATCTGTCCATTCAGCTTCACCACAAACTGTGAAGCAGGAGAAACTAAGTTTATTTTGGATTTACTTTTTTTTCTTGATTTGCACTCAAATATAAGCTATTCGTATTTGTACAGCTTATCAAATATTGGTTTGTTTTGACCTGGGTGACAACCTTCCTCAGGAACAATGAACAGCAACAGTTCAAAGCACACCTCTGATTTCTTGCAAAACCTATCACTGGTCTTTCCTTAACATTAAGGAATTTTAGAAAACCACAGGGTTTCCAGGACAACCGAGCATCAATACAACCACCACAAAACAATTTCCAATTTTCATCAACTGTGAGGATTCAACAACTATAGACTGCAAGAAAGTATTGTTTGTATTCTATGGAACGTAGTAAATAGATTAATTATTGCAAAACCAAGACACACATACATACCTGAGTTAATTCGTCCAACTGTTCTTTCAGTGCAGAGACGTCCCCTTTAGCATTAGAATTCCACAGCTCTTCATTGAGCTAAGGAAAATGGTAACAAAGAACGTTACTGTCTAACAATCTGTCAATTATTTACAGGTTTAAATTGAACAAGCTACAAAATTTCACATTTTAAATTCTGTGCTTCCCTGTTGGGTTTAAATTATTTTCATCAAATGCATTTTTAGTGGTGAAGCAATGGGGGTGGCAAAATCCCTGGAATGACAAAGCTGTCAGTCAGCCAAAAGGCATCCAATTAGTCACACTCTATTGCTCTTTCCCCGAACCCTCCCAAGATTTTCTCCTCCCTTTAAAGTGTACACCCACGGTTATTACTTAATCTTATTTTACTGACTTTTCAGGTGAGGCCTTCCAAATGATTAACTACAAAGTTAGAAAACAAGTCTCTCATCACTACTACTAGGTTTAAATTTGCTGGCACTGAAAGCCGTCATATAGTTAACAAACCTCCCATCAACCCAAACAAATCTCCATTAATTTATCAAAAAGACTCTCAAGAGTTTTAGTCACCTGTTAGATTCCTCTTACCATCCCTGCTCTAAAATCTCAGCTTCTTTGGTCTTCACATATTAGTCTTTCATGCCTTATACCTTAGTCTTTCATGCTTTATACCTTTTGGCTTTTAGTGAATTTCCATTCCACTCTCTCCATATCCTTAACAGTCCAAAACCCATAACTGGGCATGAATTACACCTGACTTAAAAACCCAAGCAGCGATTTACAAAGGAGGCTCTTTAAATAGGCAGAAATAAAATCTATGGAATGTTACTGGTCAGGGTTGAGGCATGACTTGGAATGTTATGTTGCATATGCAGTTCATCAGGTGAAGAGGCAGGGAGTAAGGGCAAAGTTAGGAGTTAATGATGGAAATCTATGTCACAACTATTCACTTGCCAAACATGCAATATCTTGAGGAAACAACACCAGCAGGTATAAACTTCAGAAAAGATTTTTCATTTACTATTGTTTCATCATGAAATCGGTTAAATACAGAATCTTATAGTGGAAAGAACCTTAACTTTACTTAGATCTCGATTTTTATCATTGATTTCCACTATAATTATAAAAGCTAGATTGTTGCTAAAACCATTTAATATTTGTTACTCTACAGAAATCTGTTAATACAGATACAATTTATAAGTGCAGCTGTACAACTAAACAGGATGTGTTTTAATTTGACCAAGGCTAGCTGTTAAAATGATGAAATAGCAGCAGGGCATGGTGGCCAATTCCTGTACTCAAAACTTTGTGCAATTAATTTGTAATCTAATACATAGTATAACCTATGTAACAATTATACAAGTGTGTCTGGATTAGTTTACCAGCAGTAATACTTGGAGGATGGATATATTCACATCTACAAATCCTGACCACATAGACACTACGGCCAACACCTCTACTTCCTTGGGGAGCTAAAGAAGTTTGGATAGTCCACATCAAATCTCATCAATTTTAAAATTGAGGCACTACAGAAAGTATCCTATTTGGATATATATGAGTTCGGTACAACAGCCGTTCTACCATGACCGCAAGAAACTGCAGAGCTGTGGATAAAGCTGAGCATATCATGGAAACCAGCCTCCATGGACTCTGTCAATACTTACTTCCTCAGTGAAGCAGCCAGCATAATCAATGATACCACCCAATCCCTCTTCTTCCCCTCCAATTTGGCAGAAGTTACACATTCCACCAGGCTCAATATACCCTCCTGTTATAAGTTTATTGAACAGTTTTCTAGTAGAATAGCAATGGACCTGACCTTACAATCTACCTCATTATGATCTTGGACCACTGGGCTTGTATACACTGGAATTTAGAAGGATGAGAGGGGATCTGATTGAAACATATAAGATTACTAATGGATTGGACATGCTAGAGGCAGGAAACATGTTCCCGATGTTGGGGGAAGTCCAGAACTAGAGGCCACAGTTTAAGAATAAGGGGTACCATTTAGAACAGAGTTGAGGAAAAACTTTTTCACCCAGAGAGTTGTGGATTTATGGAATGCTCTGCTTCAGAAGGCCGTGGAGGCAGTTCTCTGGATGCTTTCAAGAAAGAGTTAGATAGAGCTCTTAAAGATAGCGGAGTCAAGGGATATGGGGAGAAGGCAGGAACAGGGTACTGATTGTGGATGATCAGCCATGATCACACTGAATGGCGGTGCTGGCTCCCACTTGACTTAAGCTCACATTCCTAGATTCAAATACTAAAACTAGGAATAGCAGTTTTAAAAATGAATGAAATTTGAAAATGATGCTTTCAAGCTGCTGTCAGGCATCTACACAGAGCGTTATCACACAAAAGCAGTATCCATCATCAGAGACCCCCAGCACCCAGGTCATACTCTCTTCTCGCTGCTGCCGTCAGGAAGATGATACAGGAGCCTCAGGATTCACATCACCAGGTTAAGGAACAATTATTACCGCTCAATCATCAGGCTCTTGAACTAAAGGGGATAACTTCATTCAATTTCACTTTCCCCATCTTTGAAATGTTCCCACAACCTATGGACGCACTTTCAAGGTCTCTTTGTCTTGTGTTCTCGATATTTATTACATATTTATTTATTATTACTTTTTGTATTGGCACTGTTCATTGTCTTTGCTTGCCCAGTTAGCGTGGTCTTTCATTGATTCTGTTCTGGTAACTGGATTTGAGTATGCCCACAAGAAAATGTATCTCAGGGTTGTATATGGTAGCATATATATACATTGATAATAAATTTACTTTAAACTTTTTAAAGTTTGAACTTTGAAACATATCATCCGTGAGTCTCATGAGACCATGGATTTGCGCCTTGGAAGGTTTCCAGGGCGCAGGCCTGGGCAGGGTTGTATGGGAGACCGGCAGTTGCCCAAGCTGCAAGCCTTCCCCTCTCCACACCACCGATGTTGTCCAAGGGAAGGACACTAGGACCCAAGCAGCTTGGCACCGGTGTCGTCGCAGAACAATGTGTTGTTAAGTGCCTTGCTCAAGGACACAACACGCTGCCTCAGCTGAGGCTCGAACCAGTGACCTTCAGATCACTAGACCGATGCCTTATCCGCTTGGCCACGCACCAACATGATTTGAAACACTTTGAAACAAAATGCATTGTAAAGAACAGATGGAGACTAATTGATATATGACATTATTAGAAGCCCAACGTATTCAAGTACCTTTTTCATCCGGTCAATGACTGCCTGTAGATCCGCAACTTCCTTCTCGTGATGTTTGTGCATTTCTGCTGCTTTGGATTCAAGTTTCTGTTGCTCCTGAAAATTGACAAGACTCAAACAGTGAGCTTCTGCAATCAAGAACAGCACAAACAGCTTTTTCTTGTCACACTTCACCAGTAAACTAAGATTTTAAAAAAACTACAAAGCGACTGAACCAACACAAGAGTGACTTCAAAATGGGCATGTTGCAAGGCCAAGTTTCACAAATGCTTGCGATATGACTCACCCTCCTATTTTCCAACCTCAAATTGTTTAATTACACAGGAAGTGTTTTTTTAAGTATTTATATGGTTTTTTTTCATGTTTCAAATTACCCCACAAGAAACTAGAAATCAAAGTTACTTCACGCCTGTTCAGTTTTAACATAATACAAGTGTGTGGCATAATTTTAAAGTGCTTGGAAGACAGTCTAAGTGGGGACATCAGAGGTAGTTGTCTTTTTACACAGAGTGGCAGGTGCATGGAATGCACTGCCGGGGTGGTGGTAGAGACATATATTGAGGATGTATTAGTGTCTTTGACAGACACGACACATGAATGGAAGCGAAATGAAGGGCTATGCGGGAGGAAAGGGTTTGATTGATCCAAGAGGAGGTTAAGAGGTTGGCACAATATCAAGGACCAGACATGCAGAGAAGGGAGAGTGCTCAGGGAAAGGGATTCATTGGGATTCATTGGCTCAACACAACATCATGAGACAAAGGGCCTCTACAATGATTCATCCATCTTGTCCCAGTGCAGGTCATGGATATTATGCATTAGATACATCTTTGATTCCCCTAAGAATTCAATAGGTTAGGTTTGTAAAGGAGTATTTAGTTACTTATGAACAGTCCGAAGAAAGCTGATGTTAGCACAATCAAGAGTCAGCAAGGCCAAAAAACAGGAAAAAGATGAATTGGCTAAAAAGGTATCGTACTCTTCCTTGGAACTATTCTCCTCCCACAAAATATAATTGGAGCATCAAGAGTGTTTATGCAACATCAGTCTTGTCCGCTTTCAGGCGGCGAGGCAGTAATTAATGATTACCTCATCCTTTGCATAGTCACAAATTAACACAAAATGCACGATTCCCAGCACATGAATCTCACCTCCTCCCGGATTTTCTGCTCCACCCTTGCCGTCTGTTGTTGTAGATCTTCTTCCATTTCTGACAGACGAACTTCAGCCATTGCTTCCGTCCTAAAATGAGATAGTCGATTGGCATCTGCCATTGCTTACAGGAAATTTCAAACATCTGTGCCACTCTTCAGCATTGCAAGCTCTATCCTTCCTTGAAAAGTTATTTGGATGATAAAAGTGGTGGCCATGTTTAAAGAATTGTTTAATTAATGTGTGAGAAAGCTCATCAAACCACCATGAAATGCATTATCATTGAAGCTATGGCCACAGCAGTGAAATGTAACACCAACCTGACAAAAGTGAGTCCAAAGACACAAAGCCAAGCCTGCTCCAGGTTTCGTGTCTGTAGACTTACTTTCGTTCTGAATGCTATTTGCTTCCTTCTACTGTTTGTACGACTTGTTTTCTCTCTCTCTCTCTACACATTGGGTGTTTGACGGTCTTTTTTAAATGGGTTCTTTTGGAATTTCTTTGTTTTGTGGCTGCCTGTAAGGAGATGAATCTCAAGGTTACATAATGTATACATACTTTGACAATAAATGCACTTTGACCATTTCCCCCCCAACTTCAACAGAAAATTACTGCATGGCTTGACGGTATTTAAGTAGCAGCTCAGGAACCTCTCCCTTACACCCTTTAAACACAGCTGATTCAGAAGGCTTCAACATGCTCACTCTCAAGAATAAATGCATTCATAAAATTTTCAGGATGCCTACGCCCACACAGACAGGTGTGTCAACCCATGGTAAAAGTTTTCTTCCCCTACAAAGTCTCATTGTTCTTGTGACAAAGGTACAGGTATTAGCAGCAAAGTCTCACCACTGCGGGTTACAAATCTCAGTTTTGTTCAAGACAACTTTATGGCTTCAACATCACTTGAAAGTGGATCCCTGGTAACGTAATTAAAAGTTTACCTTTACAGTCGAATGTGGCTATGTAGCAGCTTAATCCAAAAGGCTGTAACAAAGCCTTCAGTTACACAAACCTGATATTGTAAACTCATACACACTTTCCCAGTCTTTCATGCAGGTCAATCAGTACCACAGTGAAAATAAATCAAACCACTGAGCTATTTTAATCAATAAAGGACTGAAATATCATTTACAGTAGATTTCATCCTCGACTTAATTGTCCTCTTAATAATAGAGGAAACCAACAAATCCCCTGAACGATCCATAGTAGCTAAATCCAATCTGTGCACTTAAACAGGTGAGGGCAACTGTTCACTCCAGCAATTCATCCCCTATCCATCTTGTTTGTGCTTCCTTTAATCCTCTCAGAGTGTCCAGTCAGTCTCCTGAATGGTCAAAGCAACTAATTAAAACACCTACTCTCCCTTTATGTGGGAAGCCTTCTCAAATTTGCTTCTGGTTATTAGAACAGTAACTAAAAGGTCTATTTTTGCACAGCACTGTGGAGCTGGACATCAGCTATACAAATCATTGGAAAGACCACATTTGGAGTTTTGGGTACGGTTCTGGCCGCCATACTGCGGGAAGCAAGACAGCATGTGGAAGAGCTTGAGCAGGACTTTGCCTGGAATGGAATGTTTTAATTGTAAAGTGATACTGGATAGGCTAGATTATTCTCACTGGGAGGGAGGAACTGAGGAATAACTTTAGAAATGTTAATAATCTTATTCCCAGGAACACTGAATCTAGAACTAGAGGGTACAGGGTTAAAATGAGAGGGGATAAATGACTAAATCTGGAATGAGCTGGCAGAGAAAAAGATACAGGCCTAATGCTGGCAAATGGCATTAGTCTAGATAGGCATTGCTATCAGTATGGATGTGGTGGCCAAAATGGTCATTTCACTGCAGCACAGTACTCAGCTAAAGCTTTAGTCACATGTTAAAACATTCCGTACACCGAAGATGCTTTCAAATAGTTTCTAAATATCAAAAAAATTACTACAAAGAGAAGTCAACAGTTTAAAAAAACCAAAATCAAATCAATATTTGGTGTGACCACCCTTCGCCTTCAAAACTGCGTCAATTCTCTTAGGCACACTATTGTGCAGTTTTGTAAGAAAGTCCGCTGGTAGGTTGATCCAAGCATCACCGAGAACTTGCCACAGTTCTTCTGCAGATTTTGGGAGTCTTGCTAGGTAATCCCAGACAGCCTTGATGATGTTGAGATCAGGGCTCTGTGGAGTCCATACTAACTTTTGCATACTATCTGTTTCATACTATCTTGTTCTTCATTGCACTGAAAATAGTTCTTTATGACCTCGGCTGTGTGCTTGGGGTCATTGTCCTGCTGCAGAATAAAGTTGGGACCAATCAGCTCCCTGATGGTAATATGTGATGGATGAGAAGCTGCTTCCGCTCAACGTATGATAACTTTTTCAACTTTATTGGCTAGGAGAGATATTTTGTTGTATTGGAAGGATCCTAATCCACCTACTGGTTTTTATTGGCTCTCCTCCATTATGTCATGTTTAAGCTTGGAGAAAATTAGAAGTCGGACGTTTGATACATCTTTTAAACTTGAGCAAACCTGGCAACCTTTCATTCAATATTTTCATATGATCTAAATTTTCTTTTTTTTTTAAACTTTTTTAGGTAATCTTTTTTTTCTTCTCCGAGAAGTTTCAGATTTGACCAGAAGGATTTTTCCCTTTTTTTTGTAATTATATCCTCAAAATGGACTGCCCAGTCTTCTTTTTCTTGTTTTAGGTTACTTTAGTGGGGTTTCTGTTTCTTTCTCAATAATAGAAATTTCGAGTCTTTTTTTTAATGAATTGTTAAGAGGAGCTGTGGTTCCTTTTTTATATTAGCTTGATATTATACTAGATTTTGACAGTGTACATTCCTTTCTTTCTTTGTACTTTTATTGAAATATGTATTTGATATAACTTCTCCTTTGATTTGTATTTATCCTTTCTTTAAATCAATAAAAAAGATTGAAAATGAAAATGAGAATCTGCTTGAAAATGAGAATCTGCTTGTACTTCTCAGCATTGAGGATTCCATTAGTTCTGACCAGATCACCAACTCCATTTACAGAAATGCAGCCCCAAACCTGCAGGGAGTGTCTGCCATACTTCACCGTTGGCTGGAGACACACACCCATGTAGCATTTTTCAGCTTTTCTATGAACAAACCGTTTCCTACTTAAGCCATAAATTTCAAATTTTGACTGGTTAGCCCTTGCACCTATTGCCATTGTTCAGCTCCTTGTCCTGTGTTTGTGTGCATAAGTGAATCTCTGTTTCCACTTTGGAGGAAACATTTTTGCCAGCAATGCTTCCATGAAGACCTCTCCGGACTGTTGAAGAATGCATTTGGGTTCCAGTTATTTTCTGTGAGTTCAGAGCTAATAGCAGTGTTCGACAACTTCCAATTTGAAAGGGAGTTACCTCTCATCTCTTGTATTCAGTTTCCGTGGGTGTTTCTGGTCCTCAACCTTGCCCGTTTCTTTGTGCTTCTTCAGAAGAGCTTGGTCAGCACACCTTGAGACTCCTGTCTGCCACAAAAGTTCTGCTTGGGAGCGACCTTACTGATGCAGGATGACCACCTTGTGTCTTGTTGCTATGCTTCTCTTGTCATGGAGTAGGAATTGATGATTTGAAGGTTAAACATCTGCCACACGCGCACTTTTAGTTTGTTTGTCCTTCACCCGGTTTGATTCCTTTCACACCTGTTTCTGTTTTAGGTAATCAGTTTAGTTCATTCAACTCATTATATGTCATTGATAATTAGCATCCTGTTCGTTAACATTGTTTAATCATCCACTAGCCTAGATACCTACAAAGGAATGAAGATTATACTTGAAAATTGGTCTATCACTTAATATGTTACTTTCTTTAACGAAGTACAAAAATTTCTCTAGCATTTAATTTTTTAGAATTTAGAAAGTGCCAACGATCACTGATCGAGGTTCGATCCATGGTTCGAAAAGGAGTTTGTATGCACTTTGTGGGTTTCCTCTGGGTGCTCTGATTTCCTCCCATGTTCATGATTAGAATTGGGTTTTGTAAATTGTGGGCAATGCATGTAGGCATTGGAAGTGTTTAAAGTAAAAGTTATTATCAGATATATACAGGTCACCACATGCAGCCCTTGGAGTTGGTGACTGTTCTTTGGCCTCATGCCTCTTCTAACTGGAGATCATTGTGGGTGACCTTGACATGGTGATTTGCAGCTGTCAACCACTTCACCAGATTTAAAGTTACTTCGACCCTCAAGGAAATTGCAAAACTTTTCACACTGCTCCAGCACAGGAAAGTGACTAAACAAATAGGGATGGGCAGTGTCCCTCTCAAAGTAACTATCACCATTCTTCACAATTGATCTTTAAATTGAAGACTATATAAAATTAGGACTGTAAGACAAAGTTTCCAGCTTAATATATTTTTTGCAGTCAATCAAATAAACCAATTAGGAGAAGAACATTCACCATTCAGTCTGATCGAATTGAACTGAATGTAATCTCGAACCCACTGTTCTGCCTATCACTGAACTTTTAAATACCTGTGTTTTTGTCAGTCTATTTACCACTGACTTAATCTTCAAGACAATTCTACCACCACCCTTTGAGGAACCAAGTTCCAAAATCATCAGAAAAAAGATGCTATACACCTCAATCTTAACTGAACAACTCTTTAAAATTTGTTTGTGATTCATAATTCTACATTATCCAATAAAGTTAAATAGCCCCTCAATAATCGACATTGCCAATACCATTTCTAACATTTCAAAGAAAATTTATTATCCAAGTACATACGTCACCATATACAATCCTGAGATTCATTTTCTTGCAGGCATTCATAGTAGAACAAAGAAATACAATGGAATCGATGAAAAACTACACACAAGGACCTTGTAAAACCTTTCAAATTGCTCCATCACAGAAAATATAGTCAGAGCTACTAGATATACTTCATAGAATCATACAGTATGAGCAAGAAAGTCCTTCAGCCCGCTAAATCCACACTGATCGTCAAGCACTCACTTACAGACAATGCAATTTACAGAACAGATCTATTCTAATTTATTTGGGTGACTACAGCTGGGCAGCTAGTAACATTAAAAGACACAAGCAACTGCAGAGGCAGGAATCTAGAGCAACAGGAGAGCTCCTAGAGGAACTCAGCAAGTCAGGCAGCACCCGTGGAGGGAAGTGGACAGTCCAATATTCCAAGTTGCAACCCATCACCTGGACTGAAAGGGCAGAGGGGAAGATAGCTAGTATAAAGAAGTGAGCTTTTAGAGTTGCTTTCTCACAATGGCAGCAACCTGCAATTCCATTGGTGTGGAATTTGCACATTGTGTTTCCCTCCAGTGGTCTGGTGACCTCCCACATACCCTGAGATGTGCACTTTGGCTGGTTAATCAACCACTGTAAATTGGCCGAGGTAAAGGCAAGTGGTAAAGCTGGAAGAGTTGATGCGAATGAGAGGAGAGAAGATCAGAAGGGAATTTATTTATTATTTATTGACATACGGCACATAGTGGGCCCTTTGAGCCACGCCACCCAGTAATCCACCAATTTAATCTTAGCCTGATCATGGGACAATTTACAATAACCAGTTAACCTATCAACCCCTTTAGACTGAGGGGTGAAGCCAGAGCACTCGGAGGGAATCCCACACAATCATGGGGAGAATGTAAAAATCTCCTTACAGACAGCGGCAGAGTTGAAGCCAGGTCTCTGGCCCTCCAATAGCATTATGCTAACCACTAGATTACCATGAAAGAAAACCTCAAATATATTTTTTAAAAAGATAACTTTCCACAAACATTTACTTTTATTTGGTCTAGGCTCTTGGTGCAAAACTCACCCAGACTCCCCACTTTCCCTCACACCTGGTGGGCATGCAGCAAGACACAAACAAGTCAGATAACATATGACTGAGTCCTGGCCCGACTGTTCATGGCAAAAAGCCAAGCTGGAAAGAGTTTAATCTCTTAGCAAAAAGCAGCCAAACATCATCTCACCATGCTTTTTAAAATCCTTTCAATATTACAGCCATTTTAAATTTCTTTCATTAATTTTTACCCAAAATTAAAATGTATAAATCAATAAAATTATTAAGGTAATGACATTTAAGCTTATCTTCCATATTCTCCAGGTAGAGAATGATTATTGAAACAAATGGGTGCATGCGCCATTCTGCATAGCGTAGGTTCAAAGAAAGGAACTTTCTCAGTAAAAGAAAAGTTTATTGGCCCAAAACATTCGCAACACACACAAAATGCTGGTGGAACGCAGCAGGCCAGGCAGCATCTATAGGAAGAAGTATAGTCGACATTTCCCTTTTCACCCGACGATGGGTCTCAGCCTGAAATGTCGACTGTACTTCTTCCTATAGATGCTGCCTGGCCTGCTGCGTTCCACCAGCATTTTGTATGCGTTGTTTGAATTTCCAGCATCTGCAGATTTCCTCGTGTTTGCGACGCAAAACATTAATTCTGTTTCTCCCTCCAAAGAAGCTGCTTGCCCTGCTGATTATTTCTAGTGTACTGTATTATTATTTCCTAGTATGTTATGGAACTAAATCAGATGCTGGTGTAAGCATTCAATAGGTCAGCAGCTACTGTGCAAAGAGTGCGGATGTGGTGCAGATCTAAAGGGCTGGCTCAGTTTCCTTTTCCACAGATGCACCCCAGATGCTGAGCATCTCTAGCATTTGGCTTTAGTGCTGCAGAGGGAACTCCAATGAGAGGTTGCACAAAGTGGAATAAATGGTGTATTGACATCCATCACTTCGTATTATGGCTCGGGGTCTGGGTCTTCCTTGCAAGAGAAAAGTTGGACAACAATGGTGCCATTTCAAATCACCTACCAGAGGCAGCATGATTTGGCCCACTGATATCTAAATATTATACAGAAAATCAGTCCGGTTAATATATCTACAGGTTCTTTAAACCATTCTCTCACCCAATACTGTCTCATGAAACTTGGTGATAGTTTAAAATGCACGTAATTAATGACATCATTTCTGTTTTGCACATGATGCGCAATACACCCTATGAACACACACTGGGTGTAGTGGAGGACAGTAAACCCTTCACTGCCTGATACCAACACTGTAGGGGCCCCCTTAATCTCACTACGACATGCTCAGCCACCTTGTCTCTCTCACTGTGCTACAGAACCAAGAATTCACCATTCCCTGGTATTAACTTACTATCCCCTACTACACTGGGCATGTCTGATCTTCACCACTTTGATTTTCTACAAAGGATCCGACAGGTAATCAGGTTTTAACAGAATAGAAAAAGCAGCAACTCAGTGATCAGTTTTTTAATTTACATTTATCCTCATTTGTTGAACCAAACTGAAACATTTCCACTGTAGAACATAACACCACAGGCCTTTCAGCCCACAATATTGTGCAACCTCTTAACCTACTCTAAGATCAACCTAACCCTTCCCTCCTACATATCCTTCCATTTTTCTACCATCCACACGCCCGTCTCAGAGTTTTTATTTTAATGTATCTGCCTCTACCACCATCCCTGGCAGGACATTCCATGCACCCACCATTCTCTATGTAAAAACACTTGCCTCTGACATCCCCCACCCCCCAAACTTTGCTCCAAATGCCTTGGCCAACTTGGCCACCCATCATTAGTCCAGTTACTTGTTTTATCAATGAGCTAGTAAACATTTCTTCAACAAAGTATCAAGCTTTGACGGAGCAGCTGTCCTACAAGACACCGGCTAACGTAATGTTTAGTGTCACATGAACATAGAATATAGAAATCCACAGCATATTACAAGCCCTTCAGCCAACAATGTTGTGCCAACCACGTAACCTACTTGAGAAGCGCACGAGTGAATCTGCAGGTGTTGGAAATAAATAAAAACACAAAATGCTGGCAGACTCCTGATGAAGGGTTTCGGCCCGAAACGTCGTCACTACCTCCTCCCATAGATGCTGTCTGGCCTGCTGAATTCTGCCAGCACTTTGTGTTTTTATTAACCTACTCTAGAAACTGCCTGGAATTTCCCAACTGTGCAGCCCTCTATTTTCCTAAGCTCCATGTACCCATCTAAGAACCTCTTAAAAGACCCTATCGTATCCGCCTCCATCACCGTTGCTGGCAGTATCCACCACCCTTGTGTGAACAACTTACCTCTAACAACCCCCTTGTACCTATTTCCAAGCACCTTAAAACTATGCCCCCTCGTGTTAGACATTACAAACCTGGGAAAATGCCTCTGGCTATCTACATGATCAATGTCTCTCATCATCTTACACACTTCTATCAGATCACCTCTCATTCTCCGTCGCTCCAAGGAGAAAAGGCCAAATTCACTCAACCTTTTCTCTTAAGTCACGCTCGCCAATCCAGGCAACATCCTTGTAAATCTCCTCTACACTCTCTCCATACTATCCACATCCTTCCTGTAGTGAGGTGACCAGAACTGAACACAGTACTCTGAGTGGGGTCTGACTAAGGTCTTTAATAGCTGTAACATTACCTCACAGCTCTTGAACTCAATCCCACGGTTGATGAAGCCCAACACACCAAACGCCTTCTTAACAACACTGCCAAGCTGCACAGCAGCTTTGGGTATCCTATGGACACAGGCCCCAAGATCTCCCTGATCCTCCACACTACCTAGAGTCGTACAATTAATATTATACAAGTAGGTTGCTGCCAAATTTAGCAATTTGGGGTTAAAGCTGGGAAATGACACTGAACAACTGTGCACTGAGGATGTCACCTCAAATGGTGATGAAACATCTACAAGCTAATTACCAAACTCAGTGAACACCACAACATCAGGAGCCCCAACTCAAGCTACCTGTATTCACCATCATCCTAAACAACTTGGGGTGAGCAGCTCAAAGAAGCTGGGAGACCTTCACCACGTTGTGAAGTTTCCACACCGGAGCAATTATATTTTCTCCATGAGTCCCTGAATGACACTGAAGCTGAAAAAACCACAATGACCTTGAGGGAGGCCAGAGTGAAGAGAACACATGGATACCCACCCCTGTATCTGCTTCTTTATCTGCTTTGTAACTTAGTACATTCAATGTCATAGGGGCCACACACATACTAACATAACCTAATGTACATCAACATAGTTTACAAGCTGAGGGAGAATTGACTAAAGACACAAGCTACTGCACGAACCCAAACCAAAAGTTTTGGAGTTTAGAGGGGTGACCAGCGTCCATGGGCACAAATGGACAGCGGACATTTTGGGACAGAACCCTTCATCACTCCAGGAGCCTCCACCTGAAAAGCGGGCTATTGCCCTCTACAGATGCTGTCCGACCCATAAATGCAGTATTTTTAAATCATGTTGTAATCACTGCAACTTTAACTCCAGCTCAAGTTAAACCAAACCACCTTGTTCATATTCTTGGAAAATTATTTAGTGCTCACGTTCAAACCTCACAAAAGTAGAGTTAACCCGTCCCTGCCCCTTACCTTTTGAGTGCCAGTTCCAAATTATCCGTCTCCATGGTTTGGATCCTACCGTCTTTAATCAACCCGTAAATCAGTTCCTCATAGTGCTCGCACAGATCATGGTCGGAGACTGCGCGGATCTGCTGGTGGAAAAGGGCCAGCTTCTCTCGGCTGTAGGGGAGAAAGCAAGGGGTGAGCAGTTAATTCGAATGAGCCTGCAGTCCTTTTAACTGACTGCCGGGAGGGTTTTTACCTAAAATTGGAAAACTTGTTTGTTCTAATCGTGGACTTAACCCGGGGTCGGACTCCCTTTGGTTACTGCTGATGGACCAGCAACTTTGGCAAGTTCCCAGTCTTCGGGAGAAAGTAACAGCGTACCCGGGGATCGGGGGGCTCAGCGCCAGCGCCGCTGACAGCGCAGAACACCTCTCGCTGCTCCCAGTCAGCCTGAACCTGCTGCGAGCTCCGCGGTCACGCCAGTTTGGGATGACTGCTCCGCGGTCACGCCAGTTTGGGATGACTGCTCCGCGGTCACGCCAGTTTGGGATGACTGCTCCGCTCCTCCGCCCGCAGTCACGGCCACTTCAATGATCCGAGATGCCGCTTCGGGTGGGGTTGAGAGCGAACCTGGAGCGTCCGTTCTCTGCGAATGCGGGCAATTGTCAAGTCTCGGGACCCACGCCCTTTGCAGTGTCCAACGGACAGACCATGTTCATTTCTCTTTCTTCAGATAGCTAATGTACCGAGCTCCCACCGACACCTGCAATAGTTTCCACCCCCATGCATTTAACGCTGTACCAGATGTGACGATGGGCAAGTCCTTCTGGGGAGGGTGGATGCGTTCTACGAGTATACACGAAACGCCCTGAATGTCGTGCCTTTCCTAAGCATTTCTAGTTTACCCAGTGTCATAAAAAGTGTTATTTTACACCTCAGAAGTGATCATTATCTTGGCAACAATGGCAAAAAAAAAATTTGCAGATACTGGAAATCTTGAGCAACACACAAAACGCTGGAGGTTTCAGCATCATCGACGGAGGGGGATAAAACAGTCGATATTTTGGGCCCAGACCCTTCGTCAGATAACAAGAAGTTATAAAGAGGAAAAAATAGTCTCGGGTAGGAATTTCTTAGGAGTCTGCGGAGATTCGGCACGACATCTGAAAGTTTGACAAACTTCCGTAGGTGTGTAGTGGAGAGTGTAATGTATTATGTGAGTATTCGTAGGTCAGAGTGCGTATGACGTCAGAATGCGGGGTTTTTTTTTGTAAAATGGGAGTCTGGTGAATAAACGTGTGTGTTTAATACTGCGGTGTCCGAGTCACATTAACGCTACAGAGAGTATATCGACTGGCTGCATCACAGCCTAGTTTGGGAGCACCACTGCCTCTGAATGGAAAATCCTACAAAAAAGGTCATGGATTTGGCCCAGTACATCACGGCTAAAGCCCTCTCAACCATTGAGATTATCGACATGCATCATCGGAGATCCCCACCACCCAGGTCATACTCTTTTCTCGCTGCTGCCATCAGGTAGAAAGTACAAGAGGCTCCGGACTAGCACCAGCAGGTTGGAGAACAGTTACTAGACAACAACATTCGGACATGTCCGGCCTCCTCTACTGCCATGATGAGGCCAAACTCAAGCTGGAGGAGCAACACCTCAAATACCGTCTGGGTAGTCTCCAGCCCCTTGGTATGAACATCGAATTCTCCAACTTCCCGTAATTCCCTCCCTCTCCCTTCCCACTTTCACTCTGCCTCCTCCTCCCGCTGCCTATCACTTCTCTGCCTTCTTCTACTACCCATAGTGCTTTCCCCTTACATTCCTTCTTCATCTCTCCTACACCTATCCCCTCCCCTGCCCCTTGATCTTTCCTCTGATTGGTTTTCCACCCTCCCCCCACCTTCTTTATGGGGCCCCTGCCCCCTCCTTCTTCAGTCCTGATGAAGGGTCTCGGCTTGAAACGTTGACTGCTCCTTTAAATGGATGCTGCCCGACCTGCTGAGTTCATTCAGCTTGTTTGTATGTGTTGACTAGACAACAGCCATCTGGCTCTTGAACAACACGCTCAGTTGCCTATCCATTGAGATGTTTCCACACCAATGATCTCACTTTAAGGACTCTTCATTTTGCTATCTTATATTCTCAGATTTTATTGCTATTTATTTATATTGCATTTGCACAGGGTGTTGTCTTCTGCACTCTGTATCTTTCACTGATCCTGTTATAGTTACTATTCTATAGATTTTCTGAGTATGTCCGCAGGAGAATTAACCTCAGGGTTGTACATGGTGACATATATGTAATTTGATAATAAAATTTACTTTGAACTTTGAATTCAGCAGATCAAGCAGCATCTATGGAGGAAGAGAACTGTCCATATCAGTTGGACTGTTAGGAACATGGACTTGCCCATGTTCCTAACAGTTCCTAACTGCCTCACAGTGCCATCAACATAAACATGTGTTTAGTCGGAACTTAAATGATGCAGCCAAGTCCCACTCTAACAAAACTCAGGCAAACAGTAGCAAACCAATCTACTGAACACTCCTGGAGACCAGAGTGGGCCATTGGGCTGCAGTTTGCCACATCAGGGCTGATCCTGGCCTTGCCCTAGCTTGAGAAGCCAAAAATCTCTCAATCTCTCAAATCACTGACCAATGGAAAATATTTTGCCCTTTCTATCTCTATGCCCTCTTAAAATCCTAACACCAAGATCAAAATATCTTAATATTCTTCACTCCTGAGAATACAGGAGTGGCAGATTTGCCCAGCTATCAGATATAATTTTTGTTTGAACTTTAGCACACTCTGTGGTCCCTGCACACCTTTTTGCTTTGGAAACAAAAACAACCTAAATCAGGCACGTCACTGGATCGTCTCTGTAAAGCCTCCTACATTCTTCAGTAGGGTAATTTTAGTCCTGTCTCTCTGGCCAATGAGAGGCTTTGTATACATTCAGACATCACCAACAATGGATCACATTGTCCACATGGTTAACATTAGACTTCTGAACTAGGCACAGCAAGAGATATCCTGGAGGACAAAGTCAACTTCAAGGATGCCCTTAGAGCCTCCATTGATAAGCATCTTCTTTAGTTCCAAGTTCAAAGTAAATTCAATATCAATGTACATTATATGGAACATCAGCATATACTACCGAGATTCATTTTCTTACAAACATTCTCAGTAAGTACAAAGAACTCCATACAAGCGATGAAAAGCTTCACACAAAGATGGACAAACAACCAATGTGCACAAGACAACAAATTGTGCAAATACAAAGAAGGGAAATAATAATTAATAAATAAATAAATAAATAAATAAATAATGAGAACATGAGTTGTAGAATCCTTGAAAGTTCAGTCCAAAGGTTGTAGAATCTGCTCAGCGTTGGGGTGAGTGAAGTTATCCACTCTTGTTCATGGGAATCCTTGATGCATCATTGCTGAAAATGGAGAAAAGCATTTCGGAAGGCTGAGCCCATTGAGCCTCTATGATAGGAGGATGAAGTGTGAGAGAAGGAGTTCTTAACCTACCAAACAACCCATCTACCTCCATCAAGGGACTCCTATCCAACCTCTGGCAAACTTTGCAAATCCTGCATAAGCCCTCCCACCACTGTCTGTAAGGATTGTGTGTGTTTCCTCACACATTCCAAAGATGTGTGGGTTAGCAGGTTAATTGGTTACATGGGTTTAGTTGGGTTGTGTAGGCTCATTGGTCCAGAAGGCTCTGTTACCGTACTGCATCTCTCAATAAAATTAAAATAAAACCCACAGGAACATCCTTCATCATAAAAGTAAGTACTCCAGAATACATTAATTTACAGTTGTTGTTCACAGTATTATTATCTGCAAAGTTTTGATTGATAAAGAAAAACTTTAATGCTTCAATTATTTTCTTCTTGACATTTTCAGAATTTTTTTGGCATCCGTTAGTCTTGTGAGACCATGGATTTGCGCCTTGGAAGGTTTCCAGGGCGCAGACCTGGGCAGGGTTGTATGGGAGACCAGCAGTTGCCCAAGCTGCAAGCCTTCCCCACTCCACACCACTGATATTGTCCAATAGGACCCAAGCAGCTTGGCACCGGTGACGTCGCAGAGCAATGTGTTGTTAAGTGCCTTGCTCAAGGACACAAACACGCTGTCTCAGCTGAGGCTCAAGCCAGTGACCTTCCGATCACTAGACCGATGCCTTATCCACTAGACCATGTGCCAACACAACATTTTCAGAACTGCTTTTATGTTCTGCTATCATGTTAAATGCTACTTCAATGTACAAACGTACAACCTACTAATAACCATAGACTTAACATGCTGGTAGGTGTTTTATGCTATTATTCTGAACAAACCCTGTTTTCCTGGCATTGAATGGACCAAAGAAGAAAAACAAACAAGTATGGACAAGAAATGATTTCAAGCATTATTTCTTATATTAGGTATGGCTGACAGCCAATCCATTACAAAGCCTTGTGTTAGATGCAAATATTCCAAGCTTGTATTCTCATTGCATTACACAACTACCCAAGTGGTGAAACTATTAAATATACACCTTAGTAAGGGCTTTTTGAAAGGCAAGTGCTGACAAATAAAACCCCTGCCATAGTAGGTTTACTAAAAGTTGCAGTAAATGTTCCACAAGACACCATCCATTAAGGTTTTCATGGGAGTTGAGCTACAACAATTAGGGAAGGTATTTAGTTGATTGTGTATTCTAGTTAATTAAGATATGGTGCTTATAATGGTTTACCAATTTTTTCCAGAACAATTGAATAAACCTGTCTAGCACTTTTTAAACAGAGCTCGTGTTGATCAAGTAAAATCCAGTGAGATGAACCAGGCACATCACCTTTTATAAAACGTTCCTATTCTCATCCACTTGATCCTTTAAAGGCCATTTTCTGAACAAAACAAGTTTGTTTCATGTGAATTTCTGATGGTGTTGCTGGCATTCTGACAAAATATGGTAATTCCTTTGTAATCTTAAGAGGGCAAGCCTCCAGATTTTGGTAAGTACTATTAAGTTAATATTGTGACTGATTTAAATTGGAAAAAAATGATTAGGATTCAAACAATCTAGACGCAATAGCAACAAAAACACTCCTGCTGAGATCTGCAGTGTGTGATGGGTAGGAGGAAAACTTCCTTTTCAGATAAATATGAGAAACAGAATCAGTCTTTAAAGATCAATAGAGATAAGGAAGGCAAGCCTACTGATCAAATCTATTCATAATGAAAATAGACTGACATTTTCTTTTATCAATAGTGAATGCCTCCAGGAAGAACCAATGGCCAGGATTAGGCTTACCTCCTCCCAACAGTTCCACAGTGAACTCTGTGAGAAAAGAGTAGCCAACATTTCGGGCTGAGACCCTTCATCAGGAAGGGTCCTGATGAAGGGTTTCGGCCCGAAACGTTGGCTACACTTTTCTCACGGATGCTGCCTGACCTGCTGAGTTCTTCCAGCGTTGTGTACGTATTCTTTGATCCACAGCATCTGCAGTTGTATTTTTGTGTTCCACAGTGAACTGTAGGCTATCCACTATTGTAATTTTACATTTCGAACGTTCACACAAGAAGCATCAAACCCTGAAGTCTGAGGTGAGCTTGCGGTCAGATGCGAGCTCATCTAACCTTCCACCCTACACTGGCCTGCTAAAGGGCACTGATATTCTGAGAAGGGGTGTCAGATGCAGCGTGAAGCTTTCATTCTCAAATATCACCTCATTTGTCCCTGACCGTTTTGTCCACAGAGCTCAATATCATGCTCAGCTTTCAAACTTCGGGACCATTCCAGGCTGCTGCTGAGTTTTAGCACAACACACATTTTGCTGTTCATATTTGCCATAGGGAGATCACCAAAACTCCACACCAGTCCTCCTTCGGTCCAACAGAGCAGGTGTAGGCAGCTGACTACATTACAGGCTGAACCAACGTTCAGGCATTCACAAACTCCTGTCATAACCTTGCCTAGACTTCCTTGATGACTGCCTGTGATCAGTGTTTGGCTCTCTTCCTGGAGGGTTCAGATGTCCCCCTTGCATAAATAATCCATCTCATTCAACAGCCGCTCCAGATCCCTCTTGACCCCTTAAGGTACTTTCCCAATTCCTAACTATCAATGGAGCATGCAAAAGAAATACAAGCAAAAGTAGGTCACCTGGCCCATACAGCCCGCTCTGCCATTCAGTAAGGTCCTGGCTGATCCGGCCCTAGATTCAGCTCCATCTATCTGTCTTTTCCCTACAATCCTTAATACACCTTCTCTGCAAAAATCGAACCCAGCTATAAATATATTAAAAAAGGTAGCCTGGACAGAGAATTCCAGACTTGCTGCTCTCTGGGAAAGAGCATACTACTGCTCTCTCCTCATCTCCTTCCTAAATCCACTCCCCAAAATCTTGAGGCTATATTCCCTAGTTCGAGTCTCACTTGCAAGTGGAAGCAACTTTCCTGCCTTTATCTTATCAATCCCTCCCCACACCTTTTACTTCTGGCACCTTCCCCCTTCCTTCTCGGTCCTGAAGGAAGGTTTCGGCCCGAAACAGCGACCTGTTTATTCTTTTCCACAATTGCTGCCCGGCCTGCTGAGATCCCCCAGTGTTTTGTGTGTGTCCTGTTGCATTTCCAGCACTTTTAGACTCTCCTGTGTTTGTTTCTATAAAATCCTTTTCATTCTTCTATATTCCATTTAGTATCGTCAACCACTCCTCATGTTTAGCCCCTTAATTTCTGGAGTTAATCCAGTGAAGCTCTTCTACATTGCCTCCAAAGTCAGTATATCTTTCTTCAAGTTCTGAGGTCATAAATGGATGCAGTACTCAAGGTACGGCCTCTTCATCCATCATTCAATAGTCACACTCCCCTGTACTGTTGTACATCCCTTTAAGAGCTGGGTGTAGAGATTGCATCTGCTGGGTTACATAATGAAAATACAAGAACTTGCAACATATGGTCAGTGAAATTCAAACCTAAACCTGCAGTGTCAGTTTCAGTGTGCTATTGCACAGGAGCATCCAGCAACGTTGGACCTTTATGGATCACAGTTAAGTCGATGAGAAAGTAAGATTCCAACCCGTGAAACCAGTACCATATTCTCTTGCTGCAGATGAACTTGCAATGTAATATCAATGTTTAGATCATTTTGGGAGAGGCTTATAGCTGAAATAAAATGACACATTCATTCACAAAAGCTCTGCTCCCGATGAAACCGATTTTCAATCGCACAATGCTCTCGTTGCGCATACTCACTGAAATCTCAGTGATTCCCAGCGGCGGTGTTTAATGTCCTAAAAGGGGTGTTAGGGGAACAGAAGTCGTCGGGGAGGGCATTCAAGATTCTTGGGGGGGGGGGCAGTAAGCGGCACCCTAACTTGAGGCACGCGACCTTGCGGACCATTAATAGGGCAGGCACTTCCAAAAAAAAAGGATGGGGCATTGGAACACATGAAGAAATATAGCTCTGCGGCCGGTGAGCACTCGTTGTCACAACGCGACTGAAACTCGGCAATTTCACCCAACCTTGACAATCAAACAGACATTACTGGGGATGCACAAATTAGCAACCAGGGTGCCCAACAGTTCCCTTTGACTCGCGGCATGGAACGAGTTCATGCAATTTAACAGTTGGTAAGTCAACTAAGTAAAGTTTCTTAAGGCCGTTATAGCCGGGGTGGTACTGGGGAACAAGCTCCCACTACCTATTGAATGTTTCCATTTGCTTGCGCCTCAAATAGCTTCAGACCACCAAGTCCAGCTCCTGGCCTTCACCCGTGGCTTGGCTACTAAGCCTGGCGGAACCGTTTCTACTGAGAGGAGAAGGGGTAAAGGCGGGTTACTGGCGCCTTAAAATCAGTCGCTTAGGGCAAATGGGGCTCGTCAGCCGTGGTTGGCAGTTCATGTAGAAGGAAAACTCGTATCTCGAACCCCCGCTGCCTTGCGACTGTACCCAGTCATGGAGAAGGCTTTGGGAGTAAACCCCGAGGGAAAAAAGAGCGGAGCTAGAGTCCTACATTGAGTTCAATGCAGACTGGCAACTCCTGCGACGCTGCTGATACCAAACTCTATTGGTCTCAGCCGTTCCTTCGTGTTCACCGGATGCGTGGAGAGGGGGAGCTTGCTACATGGGCAACAGCTTGCTCTCATATTGTATTGCCCAGGCTTGCTTTCCCTACGGATCTATAGAAAACAGGTTGTGCAAGGACAACAACACTGGCTGGAACCAAACGGTGAAAAGAGCCAAGCAGTGAACCTGCCGACCTCGAGGACTCCACTTGAGCGATCCTGGCTTCGTATGTACAGTCAAGAACCATCTTTGCCCTTACATGATTTGTCAGTCGTGCTAACTGGAATAGTATAAAGGTAGCATGAGGAACATCAACTCAATCCCGACTACATTCAGATTCCAATCTGAATCCTTTTCGCTGTTGTGGTCACCTTCATCTTTGCGTGCCGCTATCATCGTCCGCGTCTGACAGGCATACCCAGTTTGTTTTAATTTTTAATTTTAATTTAGCCCCGGCAATGATGGATAAATACGTACGGCGCAATCTCTTTGAGTCGGAAGGCGGTGATGCCTTGAATTCTAATCCTCCTAAAAAAAAAGAAACTACCACAGGATCTGCCACAATACAATGTTACATACATGGCGTATGGTTTTATTCCGTTCCAATCAGATCAGCGATGCCCCGGGTGTCTTATTTGTAATACTATACTGTCTAAAGAAGCCATGAAATCATCAAGATTGCGCAAACACTTCCGTCAAAGACACCCTGAAAAGGTTACTTATGGTATTACTTTTGTCCTTGAAGATGAAAAAAAACATTTGAAAAGAGTTGCGCACTCGAGTCATTTGCCAAAAAAGCTAAAAATGTCCGTGATATTGGTCTCATTGCGTCTTATAACATTTCCAAAATGATAGCAAGGTGTGAAAAATCATACAATGGTGAGAGATTAATAATGCCTGCTAAATCAGAAGTGCTCACCGCTATTCTCAAAATGGATACTGTAGCAGTACTTTAAAATCAATTCCTCCAGCATTTTGTGTGTGCCACTTGCACATAGTTACGCATGGGCATGAAGGCTTTTGCTGTAACAACTTTGATGCACCATCAATAACTCACTCTGAGACGTAAGAAGCGAGATATCGGCTTTTATTGACTGGAAGAATGAACAACACTACATCCTGGGGAATGAGGGCCGGGCTCAGGCCTCAATCGCCTTTATACAGGGGTCTGTGGGAGGAGCCACAGGAGCAGTCCAGACAGGTATATGTAGTTCACCACAAACTTGAACAAGATATTTTCAACTCTTGCTAAAAACCATGAGCCTGAAGGTCACCCTTGGGCAAGGTGCAGCACTTGCTTAGCCCCCCTAATCAGGGTCACATTGAAGCCATGGGATGAGGTAGTGGATGGTTCTGTGAGCAGCTGGTGCTTATCAAAAGTCCTGGTTATGAGACTACTGACGCTAGGTAGACAATCTCTGAAGAGTATTGAAAATGGCTGGGGTCACCTGTCTTGAAAAAGACAACGGCAAACCACTTCTGTAGACAAATTTGCCAAAGCCAGTCATGGTCATGGAAAGACTATGATTGCCCACATCATATGACACAGCACATAATGAATGAACAATACAAAATTATGTGGGGTATAGATAGGATAAATGCAAGCAAGTTTTTTCCACTGAACATGGCTGAAACTGGAACTGGGTTAAGAATATAAAGGGAGACTTCTATGCTCAAAGGTGATGAAGGTGTGGAATGACCTGGCAGTAGAAGTGTTGGATTCAGGTTCAATTTCAACATTTAAAAGATATTTGGATACATACATGAATGGGAGGGCATGGAGGGCTATGGTCCGGGCACAGGTCGATGGGATTAGGCAGATTGTTTGGCACAGGCTAAATGGGCTGAATGGCCTGTTTCTGTGCTGCAGTGTTCTATGACTTCTATGATTAGAAATATCAGTTCACTAGTGCACTGTACACAATGAGCATACCTTCTGATCTACACCCTACAATGTAATTTCAGGCACTGTTAGCTTTGCTGATTGCAGCTGCAGACTGATTTAACAACTCTAATGATTTGACAAGAACAAGAGTAGAAAAACTTGTTTACCCAATGATGACTGGATCATAATCATTTGCATTCCACATAAGAATAAATAAGGTGCTTGTTTCTGCACTTTGTACTGGGCATTAATTATGTTCGTTCATTTCAGATCCGATTTCAGGCTCTTAAGTCGGACCTAGTTGTAGCAGGAACTAGCCTACTCTGTAACTTGATTCAGCTTCAGTATTTCAGAATCAGGGTTTAATATCACTGGCATTTGTCATGAAATGTGTTGTTTTGCTGCAACAGTACATTGCAAAACATAACAATAAAAACTATAAATATATATAATTAACTGAGTAGTACAAAAATAGAAATTAAAAATGGTGAGATAGTGTTCATGGGTTCATTGTCCATTCAGAAATCTGACGGCAGAGGGGAAAAAGCTGCTCCTGAAATGTGAGTGTATCTTCAGATTCCTGTACCACCTCCTTGATGGTAGCAATGAGAAGAGGACATGCCCTGGGAGATGGGGGTCCTTAATGATGGATACTGCTTTTGTGAGTCACTGCCTTTTGACTGTATCCTGGATGCTGGGGAGACTAGTGCTCATGACCTGGTTGAGTTTACAACTTTCTGTTGCTTTCTCCTTCCTGAAAATGAACCAATTTGTCTAACCTCATTCACTTACCACTCCTCACTCTTTTATTTTATAAAAAAGCAATTAGATTTATTTGCCACATGTACATTGAGCTATCGAAACAACAGCGAAGTGTACAATTTTGTGTCAAATCAAATTATTGAGAATTATGTCGTGGGCAGCCCACAAGTGTTGCCAGTCTTCCAGCAATGTCTCATGCCTACAGCTCAGTAACTCACTCAATGTGGTAGGTCTTTGGAATGTGGGAGGAAACCAGAGCACCCAGAGGAAATCTACATGGTCAAGGGAAGAACATGCGAGCTCCCTACAGATACCTGTACATCCATACCGCTAGCAATGGGAATCAAGCTCTGACTGCTGATCGTTGGCGCTGTAAAGTGATTGTGCTAACTGCTACGCTATCATCTTATTTCTTCTCATTTGAATCCGTTCTGTGGATTCAAACAAAGAAGTAAGTCCCCAAAAGTTAATTGCTCTGATTAGCTCAATACACCTTGCTATAGGTTCTGAAGGTCTAACTTTTATTTTTACAATTTACGGTATTTTCATTTAGGGAGCACTGGTGTCATTCAAACACAATACATAAATGTATGGTGCCAAAGCTTGTAGAGTGGTTATGTCACAGCTCCAGCAACCCAGATTCAACCCTGACTACCAGAGCTATCTGTTTGGGGTTAGCATGTCCTTCTTGAGGGTGGGTGTGTTTCCCCATGTACTTTGGTTTACTCTCACATAACACAGATGTACGTACATGGCTGATTACGTAAGTCTTGACAAGAAGATCATCCTGTCTCTGCCATACCGCCCTTGTGTTTCTGGATGTGAATGAAGGATTAGTCAGATACATTAACTGGCTGTTGAAAATTTCCCAGGTGGGTAGTGGAAACTGGAGGAATTGATGGGAATGGGAGGATCAAAAATAAATGTTTGTGTTTTATTGTAGCATGGTAACATTGTCACTGGACAATGTAGTAATCCTGATTACTAAGCCCTGGTTAAATGATCCAGATGTACAAGTTTACATCACAGGAACTGGTCTATTTTAAGCAACATATTGCAAAATGCTGGAGGAACTCAGCAGGCCAGGCAGCATCTATGGAAAAGTGTATTGTTGATATTTCGGGCCGAAATCCTTCAGCAGGGGCAGGACTAGAGGAAAAAAATGCTGAGGAATAGATTTAAAAGGTGGGTGGAGGGAACAGAGAAACACAAAGTGATAGGTGAAACCTGAAGGAGGAGGGATGACAAAAAGAGCTGGGAAGTTAATTGGTGAAAGAGACAGAAGGCCATGGAAGAAAGAAAATGGGGAAGGAGCACCAGAGGGAATTGATGGATGGATGAGCAAGGAGATAAGGTGAGAGAGGGAAAAGAGGATGGGAAATGGTGAAGGAGAGGGATGCGTGGGAGGCATTACCGGAAGTTTGAGAAATCGATGTTCATGCCATCAGGTTGAAGGCTATTCAAACAGAATATAAGGTGTTGTTCTTCCAGCCTAAATCTGGCCTCATCACGACATTGGAGGAGGCCATGGATAGACATATCGGAATGGGAATGGGAAATGGAATTAAAATGGGTGGCCACTGGGAGATCCCACTTTGGAGTGTAGGTGCTCAGTGAAGTAGTCTCCCAATCTACGTCGGGTCTCACCGATGTACAAGAGGTCACACCAGAAGCACCGGACACAGTTTATGACCCCAAAAGGTTCACAGGCAAAGTGTCATCTCACCTGGAAGGACTGTTTAGAGCCCTGTGGTAGTGAGGGAGGAGGCATAGGTGTAGAAAAACTGATGTCATGTTGCTGTAATGCAAATAGAATGATGTGGTTACATCGTGTCTGCTGAGCTGCTTATTTACAAACTCTGAAATAATTATTGTGAAATAAAAGAAGATTAGGAATGGATGGCAGTAGTGTGAATAAAAAATGGCTAGTGTGCAAACAAGCTTTGAACAAATTGGAATTGTGTGTAATAACTGGATTTCTTACACTCTGTTTTTCTCAGATAGTCACAACCAAGTGGAGAGGGTCAGAAAAGAGAGTTGACTCTTGTCTCCCATAGGCCGATTTAGAAGTGGAAGTATATTAAGCTCATCTTAGTTAAATAACCCGGAGAGTTATTTCTACCTACTGAAAAACTCCAGCGTTTTGCACAAAGATTCACATCCACTCTTTGTGTGAAGAGCACTTTGTCATTAATCAATTACTCTGAGCCTGCATTCCCTTGACTTGGCTCCCAGTTTAGTCTGGAGTAATTTCATTTCCCGATACCATTTAATAAGTTTGTAATCAAAGCAATTTAATTTTAAAGGTCAAAAGCCCACAAATTAATCCAGTTCTGCTACACTTGTGACATTAGAGAGCAAAGAAATATCACATTAAATTATGTTTGAACATCTCCCGTAAGCAATACTTAAAGTAGAAAGTAAAAACATGCTGCAGAGTCTGAGAATATGAAATAAAGAAAACAGAAAATGCTGGAAACATACAGCAGATCAGGCAGCATCCGTGGAAAGACAAAAAAGTTACTGTCTCAGTCAAAATCCATTCACTAGAAGTGGCAATGTGAGAAAACAAGTTAGTTTAACTAGTTATCGAAACATTGAATCTTGAAGTACTCCACTCAACGCCTCTCTATCCACTTTTCTACAGGTATGTTAACAAACTTTGACTCGTTTCTAAAAAAACACGAAATGCTGGCAGAACTCATCAGGCCAGACAGCATCTATGGGAGGAGGTAATAACGACATTTTGGGCCGAAACATCATCACTACTTCCTCCCATAGATGCTGTCTGGCCTGCTGAGTTCTGCCAGCATTTCATGTTTTTTTATTTATTTCCAGCATCTGCAGATTCACTCGTGTTGCCTTTGACTCGTTTCTGCTCTTTAAATGCTCTATATTCTATTCTCAATGTCTACACTGATTTGTCACCAATTTGATGTGAAAGTTTTCCAGATATTTGACTAAAAACAGACTTTAAGAGGAGTTGACCTTACTAATAGGAAGTATGCAAAGGAATGTACATGTCAGGGACAGTGCAAAAACAGGCAAGAGAAAAGTAATAGATATGATAGGACGTATAGTTTGAAGTGTGTGTATTTTAATGCTATGAGTATTGTGGGTAAAGGTGAAAAATTTAGAGCATGGATCAGCAAAGAGACTTGGTTGAGAGAAGCACAGGAATGGGAGGGTTTCAATATTTTAGAAGAGAGGCAGGTAAAGGGGGGGAAGTTGCATTACTAATCCGGGACAATATTACAGTTGTACTTAGAGGGGACATAATGGAAGGTCTATCCACAGTCTAAATTGGTAGTACTCAAAAATAGGAAGTGTGTAATCACTCTGATGGGATTATACTACAGAACCCCCCCCCCCCCCCAAGTCACCAAGTCAGTGAGAACAGATATGCAGATTAAGGAAAGGTGTAAAAACAGTAGGGTTGTTATTATGGGGGACTTCCACTTCTCTAATATAAACTGGAACCTTCTGAGTACAAGTGTTTAAATGGGGCAGAATTTGTTAGGTGCATCCAAGAGGGTTTCTAGATAGTTCAACAAGAGGACAGGCAGTACTGGATCTGGCATTCGGTGATGAGCCTGGCCACGTGATGGACCTTTCAGTGGGTGAGCAGTTAGGGAAAAGTGAGCACAGCTCCTTAACTTTTAAGATGGCTATAGATAAGGATAAGCAAGGACCTTGCAGAAGAGAATTAAATTGGAGCAGAGCAAATTGTGAGAGCAATAGACAGAAACTAGGGTAAGTTAACGGCATCAGCTGTTATTGGGAAAGTCCACATTCAACATGTGGAGGGTGTTTAAAGACCAACTGCACAGAGTACAGGGCAGGTATGTTCTAGTCAGAAAGAAGGACAAAGATAGCAGGCTAAGAGAAACTTTTATGTTGAGAGAGGTGATAAATTTAATCAAGAAGAAAAGCTTAGGAAGCTAAAATCAAACAGAACCCTTGCGGATGTTAATGAATCCAGAAAAAAACTCAAGAAGGGAATTAGGAAAGCCAGGAGGTGGGCAGAAAAAGCTCTTGTCAAGTAGGATTAAAAAGAATCCCAAGGGGATCATCAGGAGCAAGAGGATAACTTGTGATACAGTGGAAGCACTCAAGCATAAAGGAGGGAACATTTGCCTGGATCCAAAGAATGTGGGTGAGGTCCTTAATGAGTACTTTACATCAGTATTTACCAGGAAGAAGCACATGGAGGATAGCGAGATCAGTGCCAAGAACATTAATATTCTCGGACACTTTGAAGTAAAGGAGGAGTACTGCTGGGTCTCTTAAAGAGCATTATGGTGGATAAATCCCCACAGCATGATGGGATATACCCCAGGTTATTGACAGAGGCAAGTGAAGAAATTGCTGGGGCCTTGACCAATATCTTTTTGTCCTTTCTGGCTACTGGTGATGTCCTAGAAGACTGACGAATAGCTAACATTGTTCCATTATGCAAAGGAACCAGGGATAATCCTGAAAAATATGGACCAGCGAGTCTCACATCAGCGGTAGGGAGGTTACTGGAGAGAATTCTTAGGGATAGAATTTACAAGCATTTGGAAAACTATGACCTAATTAGGGAGACTTTGTGTGGGGCAAGTCATATTTTACTAAATTTTTTGAGAGTTTTGACTCAAAGTGATGAGGGTGCTCCTGTTTCTGCAGTGAGGCTTGAACCTACAGCTTCCTGATGTCTAGGCACAAATTATACCACCAAGTAAATGTGACACTGATGTCATTTAAGTTTGAATTAATACCAACTTCAATGGTGGAGGTGAACAAGTCCTGACTTGAGAGTAAATTGGACAAACTATGGAATTGGTAAGTTTCTCAAGTTGCCGTGACAAAGTGAGTGCATATTTGTATTTGAAACCACATGGCTTTCGTAATGTTACACCCATTGCATAAGCAAAACATAACAAGTTATCAAAAATCTTTAAGTCAATGCAAAACTAAACCTCCTCTGATTCGTCATGGTTTCTGAGTTTCTGATCTTTCTGAATGGTTTAGTTACATAAAGAAGATATTATTTGCATACGATTGAGACATTTCTAACCGTCATAGTCACCGCCAGAGAATGCAAAGTTAGTAGCAACGCAGGTGTATTATCATTTTATTGTGGTTATTAATCTACAGGTGGAATCACAGAAGACTGTGATATCTGTAAGGAACAATGCTGCCCTCTATCATTCAAACACCAGTGATAAAATACTTGAAATCACATTTCCAAAGCTGATTTATTTCTTTTCTTTCAAATATTCTTACAACAAAGGAAAGAGGACATTTGGTCCATTGAGTTCCTCAAAGCATTTCCATCATTCCCATTTACATCAACCCCTCAATTATTTCTCATAATTCCGTAAATGACCCTAATTCTTCTGATCTGCCTACAGTAGAAGTTACAGGAGCCAAGTCTTTAATAAGGGAGAGGAAACCAGAGCGCGTGGTGGAATCCCATGTGGACAAAGGGAGACTGTGCAAGATCCGTGCAGACAACGTCTGAGGTCACAACTGAACCTAATGCATGTGCTACTGCTATATGTATATGAACTGCATCTTGAGACATACTGTTATCAAAGTAATACACACAAAATTCTGGAGGAGCTCAGGCAGCATCTATGGAAATTAATAAACAGTCGACGTTTCGGGCTGAGGGCCTTCTTCAGGACTGGAAGGGAAGGGAGAAGGCACCAGAACATAAAAGGTGGGGGAGTGGAGGGGAAGGAGGACAGCTAGAAGGTGATAGGTGAAGCCAGGTGGGTGGGAAAGGTAAAGGGGTGGAGGAGAAGAAACTTGTTAGGAGAGGAGAGTGCACCATAGGAGAAAGGAAAGGAGGAGGGGACCCAGGATAAGTGATAGGCAGGTGAGGAGAGGTAAAAGGTCAGAGAAGGAAATAAAAGAAGGGAAGGGAAAGGGGTAAAAATTACTGGAAGGGGAAATCGATATAGTAATGCCATCTGGTTGGAGGCTACCAATATGGAATATCAGGTGTTGCTTCTCTACCATGAGCGTTCCCTTATCTTGGCCATGGATCATGTGAATGGGAACCTGACTTGAAATGTTTGGCCACCAGAAAGTTCTGCTTTTGGCAGATGGAGCAGAGGTGCTTTATGAAGCAATTTCCTCAATTTATGCCAGGTCTTCCCTTTGTAGAAGAGGCTGTATCAGGAGTACCAGACACAAGAGATGACCCCAGCGGATTCGCAAATGAAGTGTTGCCTCAACTGGGAGGACTATTTGAGGCCCTGACTGGATGTGAGGGAGAGGTGAATGTGCAGGTTTAGCAGTTAGGCCACCTGCAGGGATAAGTGCCAAGAGGGACATTAATGGGGTGGGTGACGTTGAATAGATGATCTCTGCGGAAGGCAGAGATGAGGGGTGGAGGTAAAGATATGTTTAGTGGTAGGATCCCTTAGGAGCTGTGGCAGTTGTGGAGGATGACCTATTAGATACAGAGGCTCATTGAGTGGTAGATAAGGACAAGAGGAATTCTACCCCCGTTAAGACAGCGGGAAGATGGGGTGAGCACAAATATCTGGGAAATGGAGGAGATGTCAGTGAGGGTCATCATCAGTGGTGGAGGAAGGGGAACCCCCATTCTTTGAAGAAGGAAGACATCTCTGATGTCCCAGAAAGGAATGCCACATCCTGGGATCAGACGTGGTGGAGGTGAAGAAACTGAAATAGCATTTTTTTATGTGATCGTGCGGGAAGAGGTATAGTCAAGATAACCGCGGGAATCGGTAGGTTTATAAAAGATGCTGGTTGACAATTTGTCTCCAGAAATGGAGATAAAGGGATCAGGAAAGAGGAGGGAGGTATCACATACTCAGTGGATGTATTCCAGAAACGGTATTGATAACCAGTAACATCAATGAGAAGGAATGTCTGTTCAGGAGTAATGGACTGAAAGAATAATTTCATTCATGAGGTGCAGGAAGACACACGCACAGAGAAAAAAAATAAATATTAAGAATTATATAATGCAAACCAGGGATCTAATCATATGTGTCTTCAAGCTAAAAACATAAAGTCTCTTCTCCCACTTCAAGGTGAAAGTAATAAGATTACTGAATCAATTAAAACCTTCATTCTTTTAAAACCAACATAAAACAACAGATCTGCAAATAAAGTGTTAGGAAATGTTTCAAAATGTTCTTCTAAGTGGGCAATAAATGACAAATGAAAAGAGTTAAGTATTCCACATTAAAAATAAGGTAATATTAGATTATACTGTGCTAACTGTTCACTACAATTTCTGTTCACGTGAGTACAGATTCAGCGACTGCTGAAATTGTTTCAATGAATAATAATTTGAAAGGGAGTCAGAAATTATATGTACTTATATATTCTTCCTGTATGATGTAGCCACTCTCAAATACAAAATACCTTAAAACTTTCCTGACCTCCGTTCAACCACCTCTGTTGATACAAGCTCATCCCTAGGATTCATTTTATTGTCTTACATTGAGTTCAATTTTAGCCATTACTTATTCTTGGTCATCTTCATTGTTTCCTTATTCCAGACATTTTAAATTCTGTACCTGTATATTTAGCCTGGCCTTCTCTCCTTATTTTAACCACGACCACATTCCCCAATCTCTCTCTCATTCTAATCTCTTCCTTTGCCTTGCTTCTACCCTCATCAAAAGATACACACTGAGATATCCAAGCTTCCACTTCCACTGTGTTGCTTCTAGTTCCGTTCACCACTTGAACTTACTTTAAGAATCACTTTACTGCCTTAATTCCTCCTAACATCTCTTTTGACTCAACAATCCTTTTTGACTGTCTCTGAGGAAATAACTGCAAAATGTAGTTTCTTATACTAAAAGTGCAACATAAATGTAAATTGTCAACAATGTAATGACACACAAAATGCTGGATGAATTCAGCAGGCCAGGAAGCATCTATGGATAAGTGTAAACCTTCTACATTTCAGGCCAAGACCCTTCATCAGGACGAATCGGCCCGAAATATCATCTGCTTACTCTTTTTCACAGATGCTGCCTGGCTTGCAGAGTTCCTCCAGCATTTTGTTGCTTGGATTTCCATCATCTGCAGGTTTTCTCGGGTTTGCGATAATGTAATGAATCTAAATTTCTGGAACAGTGCACTGTGCTTTCTGAGTGTACAATTGGATGCTACAACCAGAGAAAACATAAACACAAGATATTCTGCAGCTACTGGAAATCCAAAGCAACACACGCAAAATGCTGGAGGAACTCAACAAGTCAGGTAGCATCTGTGGAGAGGAATACACAGTCAACATTTCAGGCCAAGGGCCTTCAAATGGACAAAGAAACTTAACTGGTTTTAACAGCAAGTCACTGGTTTCATGCTTTCAACTAGATTCCTTTATTCTACCCATTTCTCCACTGTCTCTGCCACCTAAAACTAAATTGTCTTCTGTCTTCCCAATTCAGATGAAAGATACTCGATCTGACATGTTAGGTGTTACACTTCCATCAGCTGCTGCTGACGTGCTGAATGTCTTCCTCATTTTCTTTCACATTTCAGAAGCTATGATAAAACTCTTAATTGATTGTATTGATTAAGGTGAAAGGACAGAAGATCAAAAGGGCTAACTGCACACTTTTGCCCATCCATTGAGATGTTCCCACAACCAATGATCTTACTTTAAGGACTCGTTATTTTGTTATCTCATGTTTTTGTTATTTATTGCTATTTACTTGTATTTGCATTTGCACAGTTTGTTTGTCTTCTGCACTCTGGTTGATCATTCATTGATCCCGTTATAGTTACTGGTCTATAGATTTACTGAGAATGCCCACAAGGAAATGAATCTCAAGGTTGTATATGGTAACATATACTGTATCTACTTTGATAATACAATTTACTTTGAACTTTATATATTACATTGAGTTTTAAGACACCACTGCCCACTTGAGCAGTTGCTTGTGGGCAAGACGTTACATCTATCAGCAGTATCACACTAAACCAACTGAAACCAAATTGGGTTGCAATATTTTTGGACATTGATTTCTTTAGATCAAATAAGTGACTTTGATACATGACCAGAAATTGGGCGTCATCTACAAATGATATGCAAAATAACTGCTGTGTGCAATGTTAAAACCTAATGAGATCTGCACCCCCCCCCCCCCCAAAAAATAATAAGGAAATCAGTGAAATATACCTTTAAGAATCATCAGGGTGTTTTCCCATTTTGAAATGCTGAAGTGCAATCTGTGCAGTTCCCAAAGGCAGCAAACTCCAATGATTCACAACAACCACATCACTGCCCGAGGAGGTCTGTCTGTACTCTAAAGTACCCACTCCAGGGCAGTCACAAGTATACAAAAGGCTGCCATGGAAAGGAGAGAAAATGTGCGGGTAGAGAGAGTGGACGGGAAAGATTCGTTCCCTCTCAACCCCGTGTAAATTTGTCCACACACCTATCCCCTTTTTCTAAGTGGCCCCACGTTACCATACGATACGAGGTGCACAGATCGGAGCAGTGATCTCGGCAAGAGGTAGCTGATGCATGTGTTCAGAAACAGACAACTGAGCTGTTCACGGTGGTGTTGGGGATCCTCAGGTTTTGTCTGAGTCTATCTCATCCCTCTGGCGTAGGAAGTTCAGAGTCAGTTGTACATGTCATTTAAAATTTAATATTTTCTGTTAATGCTAATAGTGTTAATCCCTCAATCATGTTTCAGTCTAGATCGTTTACTCTCTAGACAGGGGGCTCAAGCAAACAAGCTTCTTATTCAAAGAGGGAGCTGCCACTGAGACAAGATTGCTAATAGCTAATCTGCAGTGACAGAATTACAATCAGTCCACAGGCTGTGACATGGCCCTATCCCTGCAAACTAATCATATCTTGAATTATTCCAAATTAGAACAGAACATTGTGGAGGAGAGGATCACAGAAACAGTTGTGATGGGAGAGTGAACAAGGACAGGAAGAGCCTCACTGACTCACTGAGGGAGTCTACTCTGTACTTTTGAAACAAGCAGTTTAGCATGCCGCAGTCAGTTTTTACATTACATTTCTAGCCCCATTAAATTCCTCCTCCCAAATAATATCTCCTCCAACTCCGAATAGTCCTCAGTCACAATGATGGTGGCATCATTAAGAAATTTTCTTAACAATGTCTTCGGCTCACTCTTACCTAATTCTAGCAAAATTTCATGGCTCTCCAACAAAGCACGGGGAGAGGGCACACGAGAAGAGTATGTTCAAGTCACACATTATCTTAATCTGGAAATATTGATGCTTAGTGTTTATGGGTTAAAATCCAGGAACACCAGAACAGCGATCAAAAGCCCAGAAGTGGGGGTTTATAATAAGGATTTGGTAGAGGTTTTAAAGTGGGAGGGAGTGTTGGGGAAAGAGGTTTATTTCACCAAGAAGGATGTGAGAGTCTGGAACTTATAACTTGATAGATCAGTAGCAGCATGAAGTTCTTGTCACATTTAAACAGCATATGGATGTGTGTATAAAGAGCTGTTACTACAGGACGATAGCCAAAAGCTAGGTGTGTTCAGATTAGATAGATGATAGATAGATAGATAGATACTTTATTCATCCCCATGGGGAAATTCAACTTTTTTTCCAATGTCCCATACACTTGTTGTAGCAAAACTAATTACATACAATACTTAGCTCAGTAAAAAATATGATATGCATCTAAATCACTATCTCAAAAAGCATTAATAATAGCTTTTAAAAAGTTCTTAAGTCCTGGCGGTAGAATTGTAAAGCCTAATGGCATTGGGGAGTATTGACCTCTTCATCCTGTCTGAGGAGCATTGTATCGATAGTAACCTGTCGCTGAAACTGCTTCTCTGTCTCTGGATGGTGCTATGTAGAGGATGTTCAGAGTTATCCATAATTGACCGTAGCCTACTCAGCGCCCTTCGCTCAGCTACCAATGTTAAACTCTCCAGTACTTTGCCCACGACAGAGCCCGCCTTCCTTACCAGCTTATTAAGACGTGAGGCGTCCCTCTTCTTAATGCTTCCTCCCCAACACGCCACCACAAAGAAGAGGGCGCTCTCCACAACTGACCTATAGAACATAGATAGCTCTTTTCCAGTCGTGCACACAATGAATATGATTATGGCTGATCTATGCTGGTCTCAATTCCTCCTCCATGCCAGTCCCTTAATTCATCAAACCTTTTATACATTTATCTATCTCCACCTTAAATATGTCTGATCTGGCTGATCATCTGACCCGCCCCTCTTTCTACCGAGCCTCCACAATTCTCTTTCCCCAGTAAGCTGATCCTGTGTTCAACTACTGGATTATGCTGTACAAATACATAAAATGTTAGAAGCACTCAGCAGCTGAGACAGCAGGAGTCAGGAGTAAAGTGGCCTTCAGGAATCAACACCGTATTAAACACTCTTCCCAAAGACTAAATGAATCAGGAAACAAAGTGCTGTGTCCAGTGAATGGCATTCCCACAAATGGTTGTTATCCATCACAATTTAAAATCACATACTACCCAGTGTTTCACGTGCTACCATGTGTAATAATAAAGCTAATGCTTGCATTTGCTTCTCTAACCTGTGCCTCCATTTAAGTTAAAGGTCGCAACCATTAATGTTAACACTATCACCAGTTTCTTAAATCTGACAGCAAAATCCCTTTAGGTATACACCATGTAAGCATTACTGCTCGCTGCAATGTCCTTACATAACTACTGAGAGCTCCATTTTAATTAGTTCAATAAAAAGCAGCTTTCAAGTATATGCCTCAAGAGATTCAAGACTCCTATTCTCGTGAATGAAGCTTATTTTGTCAAGGAAGCATAGCCAGGGGTCAGAGGTTAAGGAATTATTTTTCCTAAACAAAGAAAAACAGCTTCTTTCTCAGTCACTGCTGAAGGAGCACTCAGTTAAAGAAATATGCTGTTTTCCATCTCACTTCTTCTCAGTTCAGTAGGTTCTTATGCACTGCTGCATTAACTCCCTGTTGCACTTTTAAAACTGAGATGTACCAGTTCTTGGATGGTACAAGGATCACATAGTACTGAAGATGTAAATCAATAATTAACACCAGTATAGTCAATGTGATTTCATATCCTGCTTTTGATTGCGTGAGCTGAAGGAAGAATTGTTAACAATTTCACCCGCACTCACCCCACATCACTCCACCAACTAGCCTTACGATGGGACCACAGTGGTTATATTAATGGACTAACAATCTGGAGACGTGGACTAATGATGCAGAGAGATCGGTTTATTTCTCACCAAAGCATTTAAATTAAACTCAGATTTAGTTCAATATAATGATCGTGAAACTGAGAAGCTGCAAAACCCAACTGGTCCATTGGTATTGTCACCAGGCTTGCCCAGAATCCCACTCCAATACAGTTGACCATTGGGCATTGCAAATGGAAGAGCAGTGAACGATAGGAACAAATTCTGGCCTTTGCCGTGGTGTCGATACACGATGAAGGAATGACCGGAGGAAGAAAAATCGTTCCATCAGGGAATTACAGTTTGTTTAGTTTTGTGATGGTTTGCTCACAACCTCTTTGAGTGTGGACATCAAGTGCATGAGCATATCAGAAGGCCTTTTTAATACTGTGTTATGTGATGATGCATACTCTCTGGAACACCACAGTTAATTAGGGCTTTATACAACTGTAAAACTAGGAAGAGAGAACATAGCCAATTAGGGATGATTGTGTTTCTCAAGAGAGGAACAGATTGAAGAATTACCAAAATAATGGAGTGAAAAATGCTTCTGTATATCTTGCAGTTTACTGATGGAGAGCATAATCCTTCAACAGGGACAAGAGAAAAATTAATATATTGTTAGAAACAGGATTAACTCCATTAACGTTTATTCTTATATTCATTCTGACATAGAGGCATTGCTGATGAGGGCAGAATTTTTTGCTATCTATAATTGTGCTCCAGGAGTTAGAGATGGTGTAGTTCCTCTGGTGGAATGCTCCTACAGAATTCAAGTAGAGAATCTCCAGGATTCAGACCTTGTGATGAAGAATGAATAGTAATGAATTGTAGTCTTCTGCTGCTGTAAACCCATCCACTTCGAGGTTTGATATGTTGTGCATTTAGAGATGCTCTTCTGTACACCACTTTTGTAACCTGTGATTATTTGATTTAGTGTCACCCTCATATCAGCTAGAACCAGTCTGGCCATTCTGCTCTGACCTCTCTCATTAACGAGGCATTCTTTTCCCCCCACAGAATTGCCTCTCACTTGATTTTTCTTTGTTTTTCACACCATTCTCTGTAAAGTCCAGCGACTGTTGTGCGTGAGAATTCCAAGAGATCAGCAACCCCTGAGATACTCCAACCATCCTGTGTTGGCACCAGCAATCATTCTCCAATCAAAGTCACTTAGATCACATTTTTTCGCCATTCAGCTGTTTGGTCTAAACACCAATTGAACCTCTTGACCATGTCTGCATGTTTTTATGCATTGAGCTGCTGCCACACGATTGGCTGATTAGATACTTGCATTAACAAGCAGGTGCATCTAATAAATTGGTCACAGAGTGTACTTCCAAATACGGCTTGGTGTGCAGTTCCAAGAGGAACCTGTATGTGGTCATATTCCATTCACCTGAAGCCTTTGCCCACCATGGTGTTAGAGGCTACAGGTTTAGCAGATGTTGTCGAAGTAGCTCAGATAATTGACTGCTATGTAGTTTGGAGATGCAACGATTCTATACTGGTGACAGAAGGGTTGAAAGTTTAAGGTGATGGTTTAGGTAGAATATCTTTCCCTGGATGACATCAAGCTTCTTGCATATTAGAGTTAACTTAAGGTCACATTTCGATCAAATTTTATTACTGGCTTAAGGCAGCATTGGGTCCGCCATTGTTAGCTACAGTTCGAACAGTGCCAGAGAAAAAGTGAAATGTTTTAATCATTGTGTGTATTCTCACCCACAAAACAAAATTGATAATCAACGTAATTAACTTCTGGCCACACTGCACCAATCATGTCCTCCATTCCCCTATCTTGAAGGCAGGTCTATCACAATTTAATGGGAAAAGAACAGTTTACATAACAGCTTGATTTTTTTGAAATTTATCTTCCTCAGAAAGCTGCAAACCCATCATACAAAAAAGGAAGTCTTTATCATTAAAAATGTCATTAATTTATATCCAGGCTGTATCTTTCTACTTACCTTGATGCTTTGCTCTTTCTCACACAATAAAGGTGTCAAATATCCATTGGACTCATCGCTAGTAATTATGCATTTGAAGTGGTAAGTCTATTGTTGTAATACTGAGCTCCACTCAATACTTTCAAAGTTCAAAGTAAAATTTATTATCACCACATTCAACCCTGAGATTCTTTTTCTTGCAGGGGTACTTGCAAGGCACAGAGTCGACTGTACTTCCTAAGAAGGTTGGCATCATTCAATGTCTGTAGTGAGATGCTGAAGATGTTCTATAGGTCAGTTGTGGAGAGCGCCCTCTTCTTTGTGGTGGCGTGTTGGGGAGGAAGCATTAAGAAGAGGGACGCCTCACGTCTTAATAAGCTGGTAAGGAAGGCGGGCTCTGTCGTGGGCAAAGTACTGGAGAGTTTAACATCGGTAGCTGAGCGAAGGGCGATGAGTAGGCTACGGTCAATTATGGATAACTCTGAACATCCTCTACATAGCACCATCCAGAGACAGAGAAGCAGTTTCAGCGACAGGTTACTATCGATGCAATGCTCCTCAGACAGGATGAAGAGGTCAATACTCCCCAATGCCATTAGGCTTTACAATTCTACCGCCAGGACTTAAGAACTTTTTAAAAGCTATTATTAATGCTTTTTGAGATAGTGATTTAGATGTATATCATATTTTTTACTGAGTTAAGTATTGTATGTAATTAGTTTTGCTACAACAAGTGTATGGGACATTGGAAAAAAGTTGAATTTCCCCATGGGGATGAATAAAGTATCTATCTATCTATCTATCTATCTATCTATCTATCTATCTATCTATCTACTTAGCAAGTCTATAGGAGAGTAACTGTAAACAGGATCAATGAACAACAAACTGTGCAAATGCAAATATAAATAAATAGCAATACATAATGAGCATAAAATAACATGAAATGAAAGAACATGAAATAACAAGATAAAGAGCCTTTAAAGTGAGACCCTTGGTTGTGCGAACACCAGAAATTGAATGAGTGTAGTTATTCCCTTTGCTCAAGAGCCTGATAGCTGAGAGGTGGTAACTGTTCTTGAACCTGGTGGTGCAGGTCCCGAGGCAGTTGTAAACACAAAGTACACTGCAGATGCTGTGGTCTAATCAACACGTACAAACACGCTGGGGGAACTCAGCAGGTCGGACAGCATCCGTGGAAATGAGCAGTCAACGTTTTGGGTCAAGACCCTTCATCAGGACTGAAGAGGGAAGGGGCAGGGGCCCTATAAAGAAGGTGGAGGGAGGGTGGGAAGGAGAAGGCTGGTAGGTGCCTGGTGAAAAACCAATCAGAGGAAAGATCAAGGGGTGGGGGAGGGGAAGCAGGGAGGGGATAGGCAGGTGAGGTGAAGAAGGAATGTAAGGGGAAAAGCACTATGGGTAGTAGAAGACAGAATCATGAGAGAGGTGATAGGCAGCTGGAAGAGGAGGCAGAGTGAATGTGGGATGGGGGAAAGGGAGAGGGAGGGAATTACCGGAAGCTGGAGAATTCGATGTTCATACCAAGGGGCTGGAGCCACTTGTACCTTCTACCCGATGAGCAGTGAGAAAAGAGCCTGGGTGGTGAGAATCTTTGATGATGGATGCTGCCTTTCTATGGCGACATTCCAAGTAGATGTGCTCAGTGGTTGGGAGGGCTTTATCCATGATGTCCTGGGCCGACTCCTCTACCACTTGTTTCATTTTCCGCTCAAAGGCATTGGTGTTCCCAAACCAGGCCATCATGCAGCGAGTCAATACACTTTCCACTACACATCTACAGAAGTTTGTCAAAGTTTTGGATGATGTGCCAAATCTCCAGAGACTCCTGAGGAAGTAGAGGCACTGTTGTGCTTTCTTTTAGATTATATATATATGATGGGTCCAGGACAGCTCCTCTGAGATAACGACACCCAGGAATTTAAAGTGACTGACCCTCTCCACCTCTGATCCTCCGATGAGTACTGGCCTATGGAGCTTTGGTTTCCTCGTCTGTTTGACTGAGACTTACTAAATTGCACAATGAAAAACAACAATTAAATGTTGACTTTGATGTCAGTGGGCTTTGGTCATCTCTTCAGGTCATGTCCAACAGTTTGAACATACATATATGTAAGTGCATATGACGATAAACTTGACTTTGACTTTTTTTTAAGAGGACCACAACCTTGTTGCAGTTTGGAGGCTGGTGTGCCTCATTGACCCAGAGATCGATATTGGCTGGAGTTAGGGCTTTATGCTTTGACAGGTCACCCATGCCAAACAGATCAAAGGGTAGAGGTCAGATTAAGAGTGGTCCACCAGTCCTCCAAGTTCAGGGGATCAACTCAAGGCCAACAACCCTGATTGGTAAAAACAAAACTGTTACAGAAACAGCAGTGAAGAGTCCTTCTGCATCTGTGCATGACGATATTCCTGAGTCTCCACCCGGGACCTGCATGACTGATAGTGGTGAAAACCAAGCTACTGGCATGATGAAGGAAGCCCTGAACAATGCCAGTGATAGAACCAGCAGTGTCATGGACAGTGGAGAGAATCTGGTATCCAGTTATTTGGAAATCAGATGGTTCAGCACCAAGTTCACTCATTAATCTGAAACATGAGCCGGTGTCCAGAATGTAACCAGCGGTGGGGTCCAGACTGTGGTCCAGACGCCTGGCAGAACCAGTGTATGGAGTGCTTTACATTTAAACACACTAGGTTCACTAGAAAATATATTAAAGTACAGGCCCTCTCCAGTTCACCAAAGCCTGACATCTGAACAGCCTGTACCTACCAACAAGTGTTCAGAGTCCATCTGTTGGTTGTTGCAGAACATGGCCCGAATCTTGCCACACCGAAACCAAGAAGAATACATTCCAGTTAACACGTTGATGTCAACTTAGCAAATCCTATCCACATTTTTTTTTCTGAGATAGCAGCAATGTCCTTTTCAAAACTGGATTTAAAATCTTTCTTTCTTTTTAAATCTTTTTATTGATTTTAAGAACAAAACATAAGTAAAATATAAGTACAAAAAACATTTGAGAGTACACAATAGATTCATTAATAATCAATTATATATTATCAATGTAAAAAGTCTCCCAAACTTATACTATTAATATGAAGGATTTAAGACAAAAAGCACAAAAAAAACCCCAAAAAGAAGAAGAAAAAAAAACAATATAAAAAAAAACTAACATGGGCAATTGTATAATGTTAAGTACACACAGTAGTGCCAATGACTCCGAACCTCCATTTATACAATTCAGGATGGTAGCAATAAGGTTCAGGATCAGACCATTTAACTCACATGAAAATGTTGAATAAATGGTCTCCAAGTTTCCTCAAATTTAACTGAGGAGTTAAAGACCACACTTCTAATTTTTTCTAAACTCAAACAGGAAATGGTTTGAGAGAGCCACTGAAATACAGTTGGAGGATTAATTTCTTTCCAGTTCAATAAAATAGATCTTCTAGCCAATAGTGTAGCAAATGCAATCATTCGCTGAGAAGAAGCAGATAAACACATATTATCTATCATAGGTAGACCAAAAATTGCAGTAAAAGGATGTGGTTGAAGATTAATATTTAAAACTCTTGAAATGATATTAAAAATATCCTTCCAATAGCTTTGTAAACAAGGACAAGACCAAAACATATGAGTCAATGTAGCAATATCAGAATGACATCTATCACAGATTGGATTAACATAAGAATAAAATCGAGCAAGTTTATTTTTAGACATGTGGGCTCTGTGTACAACCTTGAATTGTATTAGAGCATGTTTAGCACAAATAGAGGATGAGTTTACCAATAATAAAATTTTTTCCCATTGCTCAGTAGATATAGGGCAATGCAATTCTTCCTGCCATTCCTTCTTAATTTTTTCTGATATATCCGGCTGTATCTTCATAACATATTGTAAATGATAGCTACTAAACCCTTTTGATAAGGATTAAGAGTTAGAATTCTCTCTGTAATGTCCAGTGGACATTCTTTCGAAAAAGACTTTAATTCATTATATAAAAAATTTCTAATTTGTAAGTATCTAAAAAAATGGGTTTTAGGTAAATTGTATTTGTTAGATAACTGTTCAAAGGACATAATGTTATCATCCAAATACAGGTCACGAAAACATTTTATACCTTTTGTTTTCCATAGGAAAAAAGCCTGATCTATAGATGATGGCCGAAAGAAGTAATTAGATATTATAGGACTTGACAGTATAAACTTATTCAAGCCAAAAGATTTACGAAATTGAAACCAGATTCGTAATGTATACTTAACTATGGGATTAGTTATCTGTTTATTAATTTTGAGTAACGAAAAAGGAAGTGAAGATCCTAAGATTGAGATCAATGAGAAATCTTGCACAGATTTACATTCCAAATTTACCCATTGTGGGCCAGCTACTGTAGTCAATTCTTGTGTCCAAAATATCAAATACCGTATATTAACTGCCCAGTAGTAAAATCTTAGGTTTGGTAAAGCCAAGCCGCCCTCTTTCTTTGACTTCTGTAAATATTTTTTACCTAATCTAGGATTTTTGTTCTGCCACAAATAGGAAGATATTTTAGAGTCAACCATATCAAAAAAAGATTTAGGAATAAAAATTGGTAATGCTTGAAATAAATATAGAAATTTAGGTAATATCATCATCTTAATGGCATTAATTCTGCCTACCAAAGACAAAGAAAGTGGGGACCATCTATTAGCAAGTTGCTTAATTTGGTCTATTAAGGGGAAAAAATTAGTTTTAAACAAATCTTTATGTTTTTTAGTAATTTTAATACCTAAATAGGTAAATGGATTTAAAATCATGTCTGCATTAAAACAGTTTAAAAGAATACCTGTGACAGGCTCAAGCTAAATTTGTTACTACCAGCTTTAATATTAAGAATGGCAAATCAAGATTTAAAATGCTTCTCCAGTCAGTGGTATTTGTGAACTGTTCAGTTCTCAGGAAAAGAACCTGTCAGAACCTGGGTGGACCCGTATTGTGTAATATGCTTTAAAAAGTGAAATAACACCATGTTTTGACATTAGTAGGAATAACATCTGATGGTTCAGAATCTCAGTCAATCTCAAGATCACCACCAACATCTCAAAAATACGAAATTATTTGGAGGTTTGGGCTCTACCTTCTTCCCCGGGTGAAGGAGTCATGCAAGGTTTTTTAAGAACTGGATGCCAAACCGAATTCCCATTTACCACCTCAGGTGGATGTAAAAGATCACAAAAAAGGAAACTGCATGCTGCTTATCCATCCACTGACACCCATAAAACAGTTAAAACATTTAATTAACTGTCCTCTAAAGGACCTTGCTGCATGCAAATCGCTTTTTTTTTGCTTTACAGCAACGAATACTAAATATTCGGGACTCTGAGCTTGTCAAGGACACTATAGGAATGCAATTTATCTGTACACGATAGAGCCAATCCTGTGCTGCCATGAACAGCTCTACCCGACTGCAAAACAAGAAAACCCAAGGTAAAAGAATGACCTCAAATGCAAAATGAAGTACAACAAGAGAAGTTTCTGCTCCATAGTTTCCAGCATGACGCCAGCACCGGGCAGTTTGTGTTCTTGCCTGTCTGTCAATAGATCAGCGTGGCAGTACACGCTGATCATCAATTCCCTGTTCCAGACATTGAATCTATAACAATTATCATATAACAGGACGTACTTTCCCATCTCCCCGCCCCCACACCAAAAATAGATGCCAATGCCTGTTTACAATATAACAGAGCGCACAGAAATGAGAGAGAAAGGAATATGGGGAGGGGGGTTCGGGACGAAGAGGAGAAAGGAAGAAAGCAAGGTTTGAGTTAATGAAGAGGAGCAATGAGGACGGGATGGGAGATGAAGGACGGTGAGAGGTGGGTGGGGGTGAGGTGAATGCGAGAGAGGAGGTGAGGCGATAAGGAGATGGGGTGGTGAAAGAGGGAGGTGAGGGAGATATGGAGGGGTGGGGACAAGGAGGGAGATGAGGAGAGGGGTTGAGGTGATCAAGAAATGAAGTAAGGTGGAGGAGGAAGATGAGGGGATGTGAAGTGTGGAGGTGAGGTGAGGGCGCGAGGAGGTGGTGAGAGCCAGTGGAAACTCCTACCTCCGCAGGTACTGTACCCCATCCCCGAATCGCTCCTCAAACTCGTCCCAGGCCATTTTCTGCGCCACTTGTGAGCCATCGGAGCCGAAGGAGGACAGGTCGAGAACTTCGGAAACTTCCTCGAAGCCGGAGGTGAAGTCATTGAAGTTTATGGAGCCGTCGTTGTCCACGTCCAGCTTGTGGAAGAGGGGGGAGACCTGCCAACTGGAGACGCCGAGCTCCCGGCAGACGCCGCAGAAATCCTCCAACTCTATCAGCCCCGAGCGGTTCAGATCGCACGCCGAGAAAAGCCTCCTGAGGTCCGGCCGGCTCATGGCTATGTACTCGGGAAGTCCCAGTGCACTGTACGCTCCGCAGTTAGGATCCTGTGTTCTGTGCTGGGGTGTAGCCGGCCTCCTGACGTCAACCCACCTGCTAGCGTCACCCAGAAAGTATCGGTGATCCTGGTACACCGAGTCCTGCAGCTATACGGTCATGCAACAGGCAGCTTCCAAGAAGTACTTTCCCACAGAAACCAGATCGTCAGGATTCAGGCTGGGGTGCCGTGCATTGATTGGAATTACCTGGTAAACACAAGGCAGCGCACAGGGCTTTTCAGTTTAATATGTCACAAACTTGTGCAAAATCCTTCCTGCTTCCTGTCACAGGTCAGTCTTTCCGATCGTTTGCATCGCTCGAAGCGACGCCGCGGGAAACCTGTTGATGCAATTCCTAAAATCGCAGGCGGCTTTCGACGTTTAATTTGCTTTGCCAATCCCCCTTGCTCAGGTGATTTCAGTTGCTTTTGAGTCAGCTGGTTTTGGGTGAGTCGGAAGGATTCACATCCAGTTTGGGCAGGGAATTAGGTTAAAGCACCCTTGAGTTATGAAGAGAACGCCGCACTGTCAGAAGTGCTATTTTACTTCGCGACATTCAGTCGGGACCACTTGGCTGTCTGGGTGGATGTAAAAGAGTAGGACAACTGGGCAAACGCCTTTGACCACAAGTCACTCGGCGGGTTGCACTAAATATCTTGAGCCCCTTCGGGAAAAGTTGGTATAAACTGTTGGATGGTCTCCAAGCAGAAGGCTTGTTGAGCTCTCAAACAAGCACCGACACCTTGCTTGTCTGATGGCCAGAGGTGCTGCCCCCCCCCCCCCATCAGATTCTTCATTACTTCATGAAGGATCTCAGTCCAAGACGACTATTCATTTCCCTCCCGACCCGCTGAATTTCTCCAGGGCCCCCCTCCGCAACCCATTCCAGACACCTACCACTTTCTGCATTTATGTTGCCCTTAAACGTTCCCGCTAACTTCGAAAGCATGTCCTCCGGTGTTTGACATTTCTATCCTGGGGGAAAGATTCTGACTCAACCCCATCTATTCCTTCTCAGAATTTAAAAAAAAAACTTTAATCAGGTCTCCCTACAGCCTCTGATGCTCTAGATCAGGGGGACCCAGCCTGGGGTCCACGGACGCCTCAGTTAATGGTAAGACTCCATGGCATAACAAAGGTTGAGAACCCCTGCCCTAGGGAGAACAGTCCAAGTTTGTCCAAACTTTCCTTCTAGCTCATAACTTCCAATCCAAGCAGCATCTTTGTAAACCTCTGCATGGTCTCCACATCATTCCTCTAATGGGACAACCAGAACTACACATAATATTCCCAAATGTGTTGTGACTAAAGTTTTGTACACTCAGTGGTCACTTTATTAGATACACCCTGTACCTAATAAAGTGGACAGTGAGTGTACGTTCATGGTCTTCTGCTGCTGTAGCCCATCCACGTCAAGGTTCGACGTGTTGGGCATTCAGAGATGCTCCTCTGCACACCACTGTTGTAATGCATGTTTAGTTGAGCTCTGTCACCTTTCTGCCGAAGGGTTTCAGCCTGAAACGTCGACTGTACTTTTTTCCATAGATGCTGCCTGGCCTGCTGAGTTCCTCCGGCATTTTCTGTGTGTTGCTGGGATTTCCAGCGTCAGCAGGTTTTCTCTTGTCTCCAACCTTTCTGTCAGCTTGAACTAGTCTGGCATTTTCCTCTGATCTTTCTTATTAACAAGACATTTTTGCCCACAGAACTTCAACTCATTGGATGCTTTTTATTTTGTTTTTCACACCATTTTCTTTAAACTGTTGTCTGTGAAAATCCCAGGAGATCAGCAGTTTCTGGGACACTCAAACCACCCTGTCTGGCACCAACAAACATTCCACAGTCAAAGTCACTTAGGATTACATTTCTTCCCCATTCTGATGTTTGGTCTGAACAAAAACTGAACCTTTTGACCATGTCTGCATGCTTTTATGCAATGTGCTGCTGCCATATGATTGGTCGATTAACAGCAGGCATACAGGTGTACCTAATAATGTGGCCACTGAGTGTACATCTCTTATATGTATTCTCATACTGAATAACCCTACTAATGTAGACCAGTATACCACATGACTTCTTTGCTACATTAACCACTTCCACTGAACAATGGACTAGGGTCTCCGAATCTTCAGTGCTGTTTATCAACTTGCAATTGACCATATTCTTTCTCTTTTATTTGATTTCCTAAAGTACAACACCTCATACTTACCCCGATTAAACTCCGTTGGTCATTTCTTTGCCCATATCTGTTACTAATCTGTATTCTTTTATAGTCCAGAACTCCGCCAATCTTGGTGTCATCCACAAACATGTTACATTTTCATCCAGATCATTGATATACACTCAGTGGCTACCTTTTGAGGTACCACCTGTATCTAATAAAATGGCCACTAAGTATATATTTGTAGTCTTCTGCCACTGTAGCTCGTCCAACTCAAAGCTCAACATGTTGTGAGCTCAGAGATGCTCTTCTACACACCACTGTTGTAACGTGTGGTTATTTGAGTTACTGTCGCCGGTCTGCTCATTCTCCTCTGACCTCTCTCATTAACAAAGCATTTTTGTCCACAGAACTGCTGCTCACTGGATTTTTTTTTTTGCATCATTCTCTGTAAACTCTAGACAGAAACTGTTACGCATGATAATCCCAGGAGATCAGCAGTTTCTGAGATACTCAAACCACCCTGTCTGGCACCAACAATCATTCCACAATCAAAGTTTCATATATCACATTTCTTCCCCATTGCGCTGTTTGGTCTGAACAGCAACTAAACCTCTTGACCATGTCCACATGCTTTAATGCATTGTATTACTGCCACATGTTTGGCTGATTAGATACTTGCATTAACGAGCCAGTGTACAGGAGTACCTAATAAAATGGCCACTGAGTGTTCATCACAGACAACAGAGATCCCAGTGCTGATCCTTGCCAGAATAACGGCTGTCCACACGTACTCTCTGTCTTCTATGAGTTAACCAGTTCTGGCTGAAAACTTGCAATTCACTCTGGATCCCGTGCATCTTTATTTTTTGTACCAACCTGCCCTGAGGGACCTTATAAAGTGCAGGTAAATGACGTCCACTGCCTTATCCTCATCAAGTTCCTTTGTCACTTTCACAGAAAACTTAATCAACTGTCTCTCATCTCTTTTTGCAGCTTTCTCTTGCCAAGAGGTTTTTCCAAAAAAAAGATTACTGTCTTTGATGAGGTTCATCCATGCAGTGGTGTAGCTGTCTCCATAGGCTGTTACCAAGGTTACTCAAAAACTACTGCTGGAAGGCCATTAACACAATGAAGGATGCACTTTGACTTACTGAAAACCTGCTGGTTTTCTTGTGCATGGTGCACTCCATGGGTCCAGGAAAATGTACACCGAGGGGCACGAGCTATTTCAGAAAAGGCTATATTTTAGGGCCCTCTTGAAATTACACATTAAGAGGCTGCAACTCATGTGAAATCCTGACAGGCACATCAACCATGGAAAGTGTGCAAAACCAAAATTATCTAAAGCTGCTGTGATTTAAATCTTATCAGCAAATTGAACAACATGTCATGTCTCCTGTTTGCTGATATATGAATGTCATGTTTTTACATACATTCAAACCTTATGAATTAATTATTAAAATCCCATGGTGTTATTCCACAATGGAGCCACATGAAATACCCAACAATCCTGGTGAATGTGTATGCATTACTGAGCACTTGAAACACATTATCTGAGTGATACTTCAGGAACCTAGCTGGGTTCAGCTCAGTTCTATTCATCTTACTTGAGAAGTATTTTTTAACTTTGTGGCTCTGAAGTCATATTATAAGTTTCTCTCTCTCACTGGTTTTGCTGAAAAGTTGTTATTAAAATAGTATTGTTGTTGCTGGAAAGTTTGGTCATTTTTCAGATACATCAGTGTTCTTGCTTCTATTGCCATGTACCTATACTGAGGATCATTTACAGCAACCAATTAACCTATCAGCAAGCCTTTGGGGCGTGGCAGGATATTGGCGCATCCAGAAGTAACCATGTTATCACAAGACGAATCATGCAAACTCCACATGGAAAGCAGCCATGGACAGCATCAAACCTGGATCACTGGAGCTGTACTAACTGCTGCATCATTGCACTGACCACTTCAGTGACAGGCCCTTTGGCACTGGACACATAAGGTGTACAGTATTTCTATTGGAGAAAGTGAACTGCTTGTAGGAGTTTATAGAAAAGACATGCCTATTGAAACTCATAAAATCTTGAGAGCAATAAAGTCAATTTCAAAGGCCAAAGTTGAGTTTATTGTCACATGTATGCATAGAGGAAAAAACTTAAAGCAGCATCATAGGCACGTGGTATCAGGTACACAACATTTGCAATAAAATAAATACAAATCATTCACAGTTTTTACAAGAGAAAACATGATTAGAACTAAAAATAGTCCCTGGTGGTGCAAAGTGGTCTTAGTGTTGCCATAATGAGATAGTGATTTGAGTTGTTGGGGTTGGAACCAAATGGTTGAAGGAAAGTAGCTTTCTTGAACCAGGCAGTGTGGGACTTCAGGCCTCTGTGTCTCCTACATGATGACAGTTGTGAGAAGGTGGAGGGGAATCTTTGATGATAGATGTTGTCTTCTTTGCGGAACTTACAAAACAATTATAATTACAGTGAAGTATTTACCAAATTGATACATTAGGTAAATTATAAATATAGATCGCAAATGTCCAAACACATTATCAAATCTTTGTAACATACAGAACCTTCAACACACAGAGAATGCATCAATCATTACACACCAATTTACACTAATCCTACCCTGATCCCATTTTATTGTACCCACTTTGCCATTAACTCCACCCCCTCCCAGATTCTACTATTCACCTACACTCAGGGGTAATTTACAGTGGCCAATTATGCTAGCAACCGGCACATTTGGATTTAGATGGATAGATAATTTATTGATTCCAAAGGAAATTGCAGTGACACAGTAGCATTACAAGTGCACAGATATACAAACATTAGAAGAGAAGTAAGAAAGAATATAAAAATAAAAAGAATAAGAAGACACCAGACCACCCAGAGGAAACGCACACTCTCAGAACAAAACTCAAAGTACACCGATGGCATCAGAGGTCAGGATTGAAACCAGGTTGCTGGAGGTGTGAGGCAGTACTGACAAAAATATTTCACTACAATTGACTATTAAAACAAACTTATAGGGTCTGTATAGGGGGAAACAGCAGCTAACTTTCATCACAGCACAATAAATAAGATGATTGGAATGCTAAGATGTTTTTTTTGGTGGTGGTAATTGCAAGGGAAATGCATTATTAAACTTGTATCTATGGGTTCTGGTCTCTTGTTTCTGCCTCTTAAGTGATTCCAAGGTTCTGGGGTCTTTGAAGACCTATTTTATTAATGCAAGGTTTATTGTTTGAACCTATGCCCTCCTGTTTTGCCCTCACTGCTCTATAAAGTTGTCTCTCGATTCTCTCCCTTCTGAGCCTAAATGTACAAGTGCTTCTGAATGTTTCTTGTAACAACAGATCTATGGTTCCATGGTTCAGGCTGGGGGTTCTTCGCTGCATTGTCTCACAAGGTTCCCTGCTGTTTGAGACAACCACAACTGGAAATAGTGTAGGTTAATCATTCTGAACAGATGCCATATGGCTTCATTATCATCTTCACTGATATATATTCTGTACTTCTGGAAATATGGTTGCATATAATTTAGTATAGATTTTGTAATTATTGCTCATATTGTTGGATGTGTTAATTTTCTTTTAGCATCATTATGTAGTTATTTCAACATACAGTAGAGTAGATTTTTTTTATCTTTCTTGTGCATAGTATTTTATACTCATTTGCAATAAGTTATTTGCAGCAATTAAGGAGGCGCTACATCACTTGTGGTTGACTACGGATGTTGCGTCCTTGCTGGCAAAGATCCGTCAATACGCAAGCCAGGGCAGTACGATACGGAGAGCAAGTTGTTGCTCGTGCCGCAGGCTGCCCCTCTCCACGCAGCTGATGAATCCAGAGGAACGGCAGGAATCAATATAGTTTGTCACCACCAGTGTACCTGGAGTTGTCAGTCAGCGTTGAACTCAACATAGGACTGCCTTAGGGTCTCCAGCTCCAGATTTATTTGTCGGAGCTTACTCCCAGCACCTTTTTTATGACCGAGTATAGCTGCAAAGAAGTGGAGGTTGAAATAAGAGTTTTCCTTTTCCCAGGTGAGTGGCCAATCACAGCTGAAGAGCCCCATCTGCCCAGAGCAACTGGTTTTAAGGGGTCTGTAACCCACCTTTGCCCCTTCTCCTGTCAGTAGAAATGGTTCTGCCGGACTTAGTAGCTAAACCACATATGAAGGCCAGGAGCTGAATTTGGTTGTCAGAGGCCATTTGAGACATACACCAAAGGAAGCTTTTATTAGGTAGTGAGAGCTTATTCCCACTATCCCTACCCATTCCCAGCTACAACAACCTAGGAACCAATAGAGTAATGCACCCAAGGCAGCAATACTACCTTTCATTTTTGAGCTGCTTTCTTTGATTCTACCTTTCATTTCAGCTTAATGTTCTTAATAAATCTGTCCATTTTGCATTGAGTTTGTTAATCCAGGTCCTTACAATCAAATAGTACTGTGATGGTCCCCACAACAAACTGTATGGTAACCTACCATAACACATTCACCATTTGCTTACTTCCATCTGAAGAGAATTCTGATGATCAGTTCATTAAAGCTTGCTGTGTGTGAGAATTGGTTATCTACAAATTGGCAGGCCAATTTCCTAACACATCATTGTCTGATGATGTTATGACATCTTCATGGTCAGAAAGAAGAATTGCAGAACTTGTTCAATGTGTCAAATACCATAAATAATTCATCAAATAAGAATTTTCATTTGGTGCACATACCAGCTGCATACTTCATGGTTAAAGAACACGTCTTCCTTCTTTAATAACCTGACACCCACTCACTACAAATTGAGGAAACCCAAGGAACCTCCAGCCACACCTGTTCCACCTCCCACTGGAATCATCACTAAACTAGAACTTGACACTCAGTGAGAGGATGAGGAATCAACTTGAGGCACCAAGGTGCGGTAAGAAAATGCATCAATGATAAGCCAGCTAGTACAAGATGCAAGTCGCAATTCAGTTCTTAATTTGCTCTTGGAACAGGGGCAATCCAGTTTTGCCCATGTCCCCAAAGAAACTTCCTGAATCCTTTTCACAATTCACGTTGTCACTCAGTTTTGTAGTAGCTTTATATCATTATCAAACTTGGATATATTGCACTTGGTGTCTTCAGCCTAATTATTGAGATACAATGTGAAAACCTGGTCCTGGTGCCATAGCGTTTCAACACAAGTACTCGCTCACTTACTGTTTTCTGCCCATTAATTAAAACAGAAACCAATTCCACCTCTGTGCATTATCTCTCCAGTCTATAATTGAGGTGTAGAATCCGGAGGGGTAAGGGGAAGTATATGGAAATATAGGGAGATTAGATCACAGGGAAAATTAGCGTGGGAATGGGAATACTCTGGGATCCAGTATGCAGGTGGCACAGTAGTTTAGTTGTTAGTGCAATCACACTACAGCGCCAGCAATCACAGACCAGGGTTTGATTTCTCTCGCTGGCTGTAAGGAGTTTCTACATTCTCCCCATGACTGCATGGGTTTCCTCTGGGTGTTCAAGCTTCCACCCACCTTCCAATTATGTAGTTTTAGTGTTAGTAAGTTGTGGGCATGTCATGTTGGATGCCTGGTGACACTTGCACAATCCTCACTGGTTTGTTTTGATGTGAATGATGCATTCCACCATACGTTTTAATGTACATATGACAAATAAAGCTAATCTTTATCTTCTGTCTCCTATAGTAAATGGGCCAAATGGCCTCCATTTATTTCATAAGGAATACCCCAATCCTATGAGATCTAATTATATAGCACCTTATCAAGGACCTATTTAATCCACCACACTATTAATTCCTTGTTTATCCTGCTAGTTGAACCCCAGAAAACTTGTGTACATTTCCCAAACATGGATTCCTTTCCATATATCCATTCTGACTCAGCTCAATCCTATTTTTATTTCTTAAATATTTCTTGCTCGAAGTGATTGTTTCACCCCCAGTGTTCTTTCCCTTCCTATCTTAAATACTGGAAGTACATTTGCTGCCATCTAATCAATGGGAATACTCTAGAAACTCAAGCTTATTATCTTTTCATAGTGGGGCCATTCACCCTATAAGGCTTATGCTGGCTCTTGGAGCAATCCCATTATTTCGCTCTAACCTATTTTCTCTCACGTGGCCATCAACTCCACATACACTTGGGTTAATTTACAGTAGCTGGTTAACCTACCAAACAAACCTTTGCTGAGATGCAGGACAAAACCAGAGTATCTCAGAGAAGCCCATGGAGAAATTCCAAATTCCACTCAGACAGCACTGAAGGGCAGGATTGAACCCTGTTACCACCATACTGCATATAATATGGCTGTAATATTATCTGCTTTGCAATGCCAATCTTAATTATTATTTTTTAATTTATTTAAATATAGGACTGCATTTTACCCTTTCCTTTCCAAAGTGTCTTGCTGCATTCCACATGTCATAGTGCAAATTTTGCTAAAGCAGGGAGTTGGATGGCTTCAGAAATGAATGAGCTCCCAACAGCTGCAGAAAAAAAGGGGTGTTCTGGAATTGCTGGTGATTCTTTGAGAGCTATCTTAGATACAGGAAGTGGTGCTCTTCGGCAATGTTGAACTGCTTGGTGGCACTAACCTGACACAAGTAAAGCACCTGTAGACAACACACAAAGGTGACATGTGCGCAAGCACAGCAGAAACGCAGTCACTCGTTTACTGAAAACATGATAAAAGTTAGACTTTGCTGTTATTCTTTGCAATCCAGAATTAACTTGCAAGAAATGAAATTAGTTGTCTTGCAATGAAAGAGCAATAAATGCAGCATTAAAATTGTGGCAAATTATGTTCTAATTCCTCAGCTTGTTGGAATGATTGGACATTCAAACCATGTCTTCCTGACTGTGGTGGTTGATAAACACCTACTCATGCAAGTGATTAACAACACCACATAACCTTAATTGTCTCTTTGGTGGAAATTAGAAGACTAGTTTTGACTCCCCTTGAATGCCCCGAATGTTCTTGTGATGATCATGGTATTTAACTATTCTTCCCAGTGGTGATCCCTTGTTATACCCAGTCTTTCAATTGTTTGTTGAAATGTCAAGCCTTTGTCGAAATGAATTGCAGCTGAGATGCATAAACTACCCTTTTCCTCAACATGATTTTCTCCCTTTTGCTTTTCTCCACTTTGTAATGTCTAGAAATGGCTTCGATATAAGATCGAGATAAGAAAACTCAAAGTTGATGCTTACAACTCTACATATTGTTAATGCTCATTTACCCCAGGCCTGATAGTTTATAGAAAGCCAGCCTTTGAGCAGGCCTCCACAGAATGTCAGTCTAATTACACCATTGTGTGTGCAACTTGTCTCAAATGTTGTTAAGGAGCAGGGTTTGATGGATCATGGTGAATTAAAGCATTATTTCAGCCCTTTTCGAACACAGCTGGTCCTCTCCACGGTGTAATTGATCTTGTAACTGAGTATTTTTGTCGGCAGTTGGAAAATGGGCTGTGCAAATGTAGGGCAATTCTGCTGCTTTGTGCCTTATTTTAAAAAAACGGAAAATTCTTGGTGCTTTCTTACTGAATGAATGACATTACCAAATGAGGATTCCTGAGCCATTTTTAATTTCTTCTGCATAGTTTTACTGCCCCTCATTAGGTATTATAACTGTGACTCCCCTCCATTTTCCCCATAATAATACAGCTATTACACATGTATCATTAAAGTACCTACTGTATTCAAGAAAATCACGAGTGTCAAGTCTCTCCCTATCAATGGGCTTTCTGTTTCGTACAAGTGACACGGAACTATTTCAGGAAAATTGCTAGTTGATCAATAAACATTGTGTCAACATAGAAGCCTGATCCTGGGAGCTCAAGCATTAGATCAATATTGAGAGAAATTCTTCAGAAGTTCCTTCTCTGTCATATTCTACTGATAATAACACATTAACAGAAGCTCTGTTTTAAAACATATCATTGGAGAAAACAACCATTAATACCACGGTGATACAGCCAAATCCCACAATTTTGAATTGTTTTAACCCAGATGTTGTAGAGATTAAAAATTAAGATAACAAAATCTCATAGTGGGATATCACAATCTTGTTGTAGCAACTCTATACCACCACAAGATTTCATTTTTATCATTCACAGGGTAGGTCCATTAATGTGGAATACTAGTAATATATCTGTTTTAGCAGCCTGCTTAGCCTGTAAATTCCCTTTAAGTCAATTTATTTACACTCTGGGAGAGATACACAGTTTGCTGACTCATTGCCTTGTATTTGTTGAAAATTGCATTATTAATGGACAGTGCAGTGAAGTATAATCGACTTAAGTACAACAGTCAAGTCAATATTATTGCAGACCAGAGCCCCCACAGTAATTGGTCCTTTGCGGCAACTTTTTGAAGGTATGCTTCTATAACCTGGCAGTAACCTGAAACACAAGTTACCATTGTTCTCCCAGATGAATTTTATATCCAATAACCCTGCCCATTTAATTTGGAATCTATGAAAAACAGCAGCCTTGTTTTTGAAAATTGATACAGACAATATTCATACAAAATTTCTGCCTTGTATACTCATGAAAAAAAAAAATCACGTCCTTGTGATATTAGTGACAATTTTTCACTGATTGGATTTGGTAAAGGACTTGTATTTAAGTTGGTGGCTTTAAAAACAATGTGTAGCCTCATGATTTTTAACCACGATACATGAGCAACAGGTTGTTAAATCAGCACAATTAAAAAGCATTTCAACAACCATGAAGAATTTTAGAGCATCAGTGAAAAAAGAACTTGCATTTATGCAAAACTTTCTCATCTTCTGGACATCATTCAAGTAGATTAAAACCAATAAATTGATCTTGAATCCTAGCTAATTTTGCAATGTAGGAGACAGGGTACCTAAATTGCACATTGCAAGCTCCAAGAAAAGCAATGAGGTAAGTGAATCTTTGCCTTGTTTCAGTAGTATTAGGTGAGGGATAAATATCGACCAAGATAATGGGAAACATGGATTCCTTTAAATCTATCTGAGCAGGGTCTTGGCTTAATATGCTATCCAAATATTGGACCACTTCAGTGTAGCATTCACTTGACACTGCACTTGCTAGGAGATTGAGAAAGTCACTGTTGTTGTACACTTTCAAAGACTAACTCTTAACCTGCTCAGAATATACAGGTGATCTTATCATAGAGTTAGATGCCACAGGAAACGTAAAGCCACATTACCATATTATTGGATCTGTCTGATAGAATTGCTGAGCCTATTTGGTCTACCTGTGGTGACCCACTTCCTAGCACACTCGAACCGGCTCACAATTAGCCAGCATGCAGGCACAAAGGCGAGGTCCGCAACAAAGGGAGAAAAGCCTGGGGGGAGTTTGGGAGTACGTGTCTCTTGGAGCATCTGCGCCCGGGGGGGCGGGATGAGGGAAGCTTTAAAACAAGGCTGTGAAGTTCAAATAAAATTAACTTTGACTGCAGTTTACCGACTCCGTGTCGTTATTTTAGCGCTGCGTGTAGCACACCGCTACATACCTATAATTTTCCATTTATAAACATCTCACTGATGAAATTAGAAACTGAAAGGGACCCACTACAGTGAGAAACAACATGGTGGTGCATTAAGTAGAGCTGTTGGCTACAGCTTCAAGGGCCTGAGCTCAATTGATCCTGATCTCAACTGCATCCAAATGGCGTTTCCACATCTTTCAAGTAACCGCACAGATTTCATTTCGTACTCCGGTACTTTGGAGCGTTCCCATGTTCAAAAGATGTCCAGGCGACCATAATGTATTGGCTACTCTGAGTTTCCCACTAAGTGCATAAATAGCAAAAGGATCAAAAAGGAAGTTGACAGGTTTGAGAGAGAGAGTGAATATGAGACAAGTCTGCAGGCTTGAACAGCAATGGAATGGATGGGGCTGCTTTGCTGGCACAGGCACAATTGGCCAAATGGCCTCCTGCCTCGTATTAAGAAAGCTGAGCAAAATAACTTGCAATTATCTACACCCATAAATTGGAAAAAGGGCAAGGCAATGAACAACATTGGTATCAAACAAATTTTTACGCTGAAGCATGCAGTGGAGTATTAGGGCAGATCACCAAATGTTTAACGCAAGAGATTTTGCAGATGCTGGAAATCCAGAGGAACACATACAAAATGCTGGAGGAACTTTGCAGATCAGGCAGCATCTGTGGAGAGGAATAAAGGGCCAAGGTTTCGGGCTGAGACCCTTCAGAAGTGAGCTCTGAAGAGCAACTTAAGGAAAGAGAGGGGGTGGAAATCTAGTAGTATGGCTTATGTTAAAAAAAACTCCACAGAAATGCAGAAAGAACGATTAGAATTGGTGAAGCGCCGGAGTTGGAATTAGAAAAGCACCAATGATTCAGTCAGATAAAGAACAATGGATGGGGTGTGCCTGTCTGCTGACTCATGATTAAAATATTCACCTTGATATTTACTCAATAGAGAGGGTTGTGTTGTCTCTATATGTGAAAGGAAGAATTATAAAGGAAATGGGAATAATTAGGATGCCTGAGGGCTTCCCATATACCAAATCTGGTTGTGAAAACCAACTAGCAGGACAACTTAAATGTTAAAAAGAATGGTTTCATTGGTCAAGATCAGAATAGCACTACTTATCTTAGACTATGCCAATCTGGACATAAGTACTTGCAGTCTGACTATGTTTTAACTATACACATTCTGAGAATTTCAACAGACTTCAGTACACAATTAAGCAAAGCATGAGTTGAATTTTCTGCCTGATTGTAAATATTCACGTTGTGCTCCTATCTGGAAGGCAGTAAACAAAAGGAAGAAAAGATTTCATCTTTAGACCACCTTTTCTAAACAGAGCTGATGTCAATGTATAGCCAACAAAGTTATTTACTGAAAAGCTATCGTTGCTGTGATTTAGGAAACTAGACAGCAAAGGCCCACAAAGATGAATGCCAGATCCTTGTTACTACAATGCATGTCATATTTACTATCTATTTGAATTATACCCAACAAAGACTGGTATGAAGGTATAGAAGTTCAGAAGTTCAAAGTTCAAAATAAATGTTATTACAAAGTGCATATATGTCACTATATACAACTCTGAGATTCATTTTCTTGTGGGCATACTCAATAAATCTATACAATAATAACCACAGCAGGATCAATGAAAGAACACTCAAATACGGTGTTCTGCCAGAGTGCCGGAGACAGCAAACTGTGCAAATACAGAAGAAATAATAATAAATAAGCAAGAAATAGTGATGAGCAAACTAGAGGGCCTAAGGGTGGATAGGTCCCTTGGTCCTGATGGGATGCACCCCAGGGTGCTGAGGGAAATGATGGAGGTTATAGTAGACACATTGGTAATCATTTACAAATATTCTGTAGACTCTGGGCAGGTCCCAGCGGATTGGAAGACAGCAAATGTCAAGCCACTTTTTTAAAAAGGATGTAGGCAAAAGACGGGCAACTATAGGCCGGTTAGCTTAACATCTGTAGTTGGGAAAATGCTTGAAGCTGTCATTAAGGAAGAAATAGCAAAACATTTAGAAAGGAGTGGTTCCATTAGACAGACGCAGCATGGATTCAGAAAGGGCAGGTCCTGTTCGACAAACTTACTGGAGTTCTTTGAGGATATAATGAGTGCAGTGGATAGAGGGGAACAGGTGGATATCGTATACTTGGATTTCCAGAAGGCGTTCGATAAGATGACGCACAAGAGACTTATAAATAAGATACAGATGCATGGAGTTGGAGGAAGTGTATTGGCATAGATGGTGGATTGGTTAACCAATAGAAGGCAGAGAGTTGCTATAAATGGGTGTTTCTCTGGTGAGTGGGGTGCCACAGGGGTTGGTGCTGGACCCGCATCTGTTTACCATTTACGTTGATGATTTGGAAGAGGGGACTGAGTGTAGCGTAGCAAAATTTGCTGATGACACTAAACTGAGTGGAAAAGCAAATTGTACAGAAGATGTGGAGAGTTTGCAGAGGGATATAGATAGGTTAAGTGAGTGGGCCAAGGTCTGGCAGATGGAATACAACGTTGGTAAATGCGAGATCATCCACTTTGGAAGGAATAACAGAAGAGCAGATAATTATTTAAATGGTGAAAGATTGCAGCATGCTATTGTGTAGAGGGACTTGGGAGTGCTTATGCATGAATCACAAAAAGTTGGCTTACAGATGCAACAGGTTATTAAGAAGGCAAATGGAATGTTGGCCTTCATTGCTAGAGGGATTGAATTCAAAAGCAGGGAGGTCATGCTGCAACTATACAGGGCACTGGTGAGACCGCACCTGGAGTACTATATGGAGTTCCGGTCTTCATACTTGAGGAAGGATATACTGGCTTTGGAGGCAGTGCAGAGGAGGTTCACCAGGTTGATTTCAGAGATGAAGGGGTTAACCTATGAGGAGAGATTGAGTCACCTGGGACTGTACTCTCTGGAATTCAGAAGAATGAGAGGGGATCTTATAGAAACATACAACATTTTAGAAGGGATAGATAAGACAGAAGTAGGAAAGTTGTTTCCATTGGTACGTGAGACTAGAACTAGGGGACATTGCCTCAAGATTCAGGGGAGAAGATTTAAGACGGAGAAGCAGAGAAACTGTTTTTCCCAGAGAGTGGTGAATCTGTGGAATTCTCTGCCCAGGGAAGCAGTTGAGGCTTCTTCACTAAATACATTTAAGATACAGTTAGATAGATTTTTACATAGTAAGGGAATTAAGGGTTATGGGGAGAAGGCAACTAGATGGAGCTGAGTTTACGGACAGATCAGCCATGATTTATTGAATGGCGGGGCAGGCTTGATGGGGCCGGATGGCCTACTTCTGTTCCTATTTCTTACGTTCTTATGTAAGCAAAGATAGTGAGAACATGAGATGAAGAGTCCTTGAAAGTAAGTCCATTGGTTGTGGGAACAGTTCAATGATGGCGCAAATGAAGTAGAGTGAAGTTATTCCCTTTGGTTCAAGAGCCTGATGGTTGAGGGGTAGTAACTTTCCTGAACCTGGTGGTGTAAGTCCTGAGGGTCTTGTACCTTCATCCTGATGACAGCAGTAAGGAGAGAGCATGGCTTGGGCGGTGGGGGTCCCTGATAATGGATGCTGCTTTCCTGTGTCCAATACTTTTTGTAGGATCTTCCATTCAAGGGCATTGAATATATATTTAACAAGGCACCACATGGGAAGGAAACCATCCAGCTCTTCTTCAAAGTGATGCCATGGGATTTTACATGTCCACTTTGGAAACTGCGCTTAAAATCAAATCCAGAGTTCAGAGTGCTTCCCCAGGGCTGCAGTCCCTGATGAAATTATAGAAGCATTTGCTTGATCATCTCATAGGATTAATGGTTCTGTCTGCAAAATATACGAACCATGTGAGAATATATATGATATGAATGTTATGTGCAAGAAAGCTTCCTTTCAAGAATCCAGAATTTTTTAAAGCATTTTTTAACATTCTGTTTTTTTTACACTGGTGTTTTGCTAGTTCATTGTCTTCTCCATAACCTCTGTACCTTGCCCTGCCCTGATTATCTCCACTCTTTCCCAATCTATTCCACACCACACTTCTACAATCTTCACATCATATGGTGGCTGTGTTTGGGAGAAGAATGCTGAGTAAAAGATCAGGCCAGGCTCCTTAACATGAAGGAATGGGTCAGCTCTCCAGGTAATACTTATTTCAACACTCAAGCCATACTATCTTTTGCAGGTTCCAAATTGCAATACATTTTTATTATGGTGACATCAAAACAAACTTTGTCCACTTTTAACATTAAGAGGTTTAAAATAGTCTACAGCATAACTCATAAAAACCATTGTAGAATTTCTCAGTCAATGTAATTTAGTAAATAATACTAATATAAAATAATATTACTTCAATTTACTAATTTACATTGGCCTAGAAAGTATAATATTAGATACTCAATTACAAGTAATTAAAATTTTCATCTTCAATACTGCAGAAAATGGGAACGGATTAAATGGAAAATCAAAGTGGCAGTTAACCACAGAATAAAGAACGTAGAGAGCCAGAAGTGCACAGGTATCTTCCTTTGAAACACCTGGTATTGAATTAGTGATGTTAAATGGGTGTTCTCAAAAAAGCCTGTTTAGTTAGTAACCACTCCCAAGTTGTAGCCATGGTTAAATTGATAAATAGAAAAAGGCATTGAGGCGTGACTCCATCAGATATCCTGTGTAACTGGTTCATGTTTTCAAACTAAGTGAAAAATGATACTGTGAAACACCAATACATCATAACAGAATATGCATAAAGCCGATATTTCTGAAACTTAAGGCACGTTGGTTAGTTTTGACTTGTCATTGGTATCACAGTGTATACAGATCTGTCACGTGATAACAGCTTGCATTGGGCATTAGATAGATAGATAGATAGATAGATAGATAGATAGATAGATAGATAACAAGCTTGCTCCAGTGAAGTGGGCTGTGGTTTGTCTTTTTCCTGCAAGGACATTTGTCCTTGTCACAAGGGTGAAGACTGGAACTCCACTGTCCCTGGCCAGTTTGAAAGCACTTGAGAAGCAGTCAGCCATATGTGACCAGTTAACTCCTGGTCATGCCTGTTATGCCAGAAATGACATAACAATCTATAAGAACGTTTCCCATCCACACTCTGTTCCATGGATTTGTTGTGGAAACTTCAGAGAGAGCCAGGAGGGAAGGTTTCCACTCTAGAATTCGGGAAAATTAAATTGGAGGAAGCAAAGCCTCGCATAGCACAGAAGGAGAATAATATGCCATTCCTATGCTGACTCTTTGAATTAATTACAGGTTTTCTCAAACCGTCATTGATTTTGCTGTACAATATTGACATCTTCCAAGTTACCAGAAGACCACAAGACATGGGAGCAGAATTAGGCCATTCAACCCATTGAGTCTGCTCAGCCATTTCATCGTGGCTGATTTATTATCTATCTCAGCCCTATTCTCCTGCCTTCTCCCCATAACCCTTTGACACCCTTACTAATCAAGAACGCATCAACTTTGTCTCCACAGCCTTCCGTGGTGATGAATTCTACAGATTCACCACCCTCTGGCTAAAGAAATTTCTCCTCATTTCTGTTCTAAAGGGACGCCCTTGTGTCTGAGGCTGTGCCTTCTGCTCCTAGACTCTCTGATGATAGGAAACATCCTCTGCACATTCACTCTATCTAGATCTTTCAATATTCAATAGATTTCAATGAGATCCCCTCTCATTCTTCTCAACTGTAGTGACTACAAGCCAAGAACAATTAAACTCTCCTCATACATTAACCCTTTCATTCCTGCGATCATGCTCATTAATATCCTGTGGACCCTCTCCAATGCCAGCATATCCTTTCTTAGATAAGCGACGCAAGACTGCTCATGATCGTCCAAGTGCAGTCTGACCAATACATTATAAAGCCTCAGCACTACATCCTTGCATTTACAATTTATCTTTTTCAAAATCAATGCTAACATTGAATTTGCCTTCCTTACCATCCACTCAACCTGCAACTTACCTTTAGGGAATCCTGCACAATCACTCCCAAGTCCCTTTGCATCTCTGATTTCTGAATTTGTTCTCCATTTAGAAAATAGTCTATGCCTTTATTCCTTTACCAAAGTGCATGAACATACACTTCACTACACTGAATTCCATCTTTCTTTTCTTTTAAATTTTTTTTATTGAATTTTCAAATAGGTTACAGAATAGAAAGAAATAATATCAACCCTCCCCCCTCCCTTTAACCCCTCCCCCCTAACTTGTCCCTATATAAAAAGGCTATTGCAGTTACTTGGAAATCGGATTTATACTTAAGTGTAGATCATTAGAAGAATTAAATTTTCAGCTGCATTCCACTTGAAAAAATTACTTAAAATTTAAGAAAATTTGGCGCCCTTATTTACAAAAGATTGGATTAAGTATATAGGTGCTCCAAAGATAAAATTATTGGTCATCTGGGGAAATAAATAAATATATATATTAAAGCTATTTTGAACTCCATGGAGCATGTGGGGATCTTCCGATATCCAGGCACTCTTTCCTTCTTTTTTCTTTTATTTTTTTTTCCTTTTTTTTCATATATATATATATATATACACATAGGGACATCTGCCACTCCTTGTCCATTCTCCCAATCTATCCGAGTCCTTCCGACTGCAGACTCATTGCTTCCTCAACACTACCAGCCACTCCACCTATCTTTGTATTGTCCACAACTTGACCACAAAGCCATCAATTCTGTCATCTAAATTATTGACGTACGACATGAAAACAAAAATCCCAACACTGACCCCTGCTTAACACCACATCACCGGCAGCCAACCAGAAAAGGCCCCCTTTATTCCCACTTTTTGCCTCCTGCCAGTCAGCCAAAATTCGATCCGTGCTCCTGTCTTTCCTGTAACACCATGGGCTCTTATCTTGTTAAGCAGCCTCACGTGTGGCACCTTTTCAAAGGTCTTCTGAAAGTCGAGAAAATAGCATTCATTAACTCTCCTTCGTCTATCCAGCCTGTTATTTCCTCAAATAATTCCAATTCCAACAGATTTGTCAGGCAAGATATCCCCTTAAGGAAACCATGCAGACTTTGGCCTATGTAATCATGTGCCTCCATGTAGCCCAAAGCCTCATCCTTTATAATGGGCTCCAACATCTTCCCAACCACCGAAGTCAGACTAACTGGCCTATAATTTCTTTTCTTCTGCCTACTTCCTTTCTTAATGAGAGGAGAGACATTTCTAATTTTCTACTGCTGCAGAAGTATTTCAGAAGATAGCGATTCCTGAATGATAATTTCTAATGCCTCCACAATTTCATTAGCTACTTCTTTCAGAACCCTGGGCTGTATTCCATCTGGTCCAGGTGACTTATCTGCCTTCAGATCTTTCAGGTACTCAAGCACCTTCTCCTTAGTAAAAGAAACTACACCCCCAACTGCCCTTGACACCCCAATTTCTGGCACAGCGAAAACTGTGAGGACAGCTGCCGAAACAACCTGCGTCTTAGTCATCTCTGAAGCTGAAGTACACGGGTGTTTCCAACAAGTGGACGGTCACAAGGCTGTGGGACGGAACGGCATCCCAGGGCAGGTACTCAGGGTGTGCGTGACACAACTGGCAGGTGTGTTTACAAACATTTTTAATCTCTCCCTCTCCCAGTGTAGAGTGCCCTCCTGCTTCAAAATGTCCACCATTGTTCCTATACCCAAAAAGACCAAGGTAACATGTCTGAATAACTGGCGTCCTGTCACACTCACCTCAATAATAAGCAAATACCTTGAGAGGTTGGTCAAGGACCACATCTGCAGCATGTTACCACCCACAATGGACCTCCTATAATTCATCTACTGACACAACCGATCAACAGATGATACAATTCCACAGCTCTACACACAGTCCTTACACATCTGGAGATGAAGGATGCTTATGTGAGAATGCTGTTCTTGAACTACAGTTCAGCATTCAACACCATAATTCCCTCCAGGCTCGACAAGAAGCTCAGAGACCTCGGCCTTCACCCTGCCTTGTGCAGTTGGATCCTGGACTTTCTGTCAGATCTCCGGCAAAGTGGGCTACCTCACCTCTGCCCCTCTGACCCTCATCACAGGTGCCCCTCAGGGCTGTGTCCTAAGCCCCCTCTTTTACCCTCTGCATGCCCATAACTGTGTCAACACCCACAGCTCCAATCTGCTAATTAAATTTGATGATGACACTACACTGATTGGCCTAATCTCAAATAATAATGAGGGAGCCTTCAGAAAAGAAGTCATCACCTTGACACAGTGGTTTCAAGAAAACAACCTCTCCTTCAATGTTGCAAAAACAAAGGAGCTGGTTGTGGACTACAGGAGGAATGGAGACAGTCTAACCCCTTTTGACATCAATGGATCTGGGGTTGAGAGGGTGAACAGCTTTAACTTCCTCAGCATAAACATCACGGAGGATCTCACATGGTCTATACATAACAGCTGTGTGGTGCAAAAAAGGCATAACTGCACCTCTTTCACCTTGGACGGTTGAAGAAGCTTGGTTTGGGTCCCAAAATCCGAAGGACTTTCTATAGGGGCACAATTGAGAGCATCTTGACTGGCTGCATCACTGCCTGGCATGGGAACTGTACTTCCCTCAATCGCAGAACTCTGCAGAGAGTGGTGTGGACAGCCCTGCGCATATGTAGATATGAATTTCCCACTATTCAGGACATTTACAGAGACAGGTATGTAAAAATGGCCTGAAGGATCATTAGGGACACAAGTCACCCCAACCACAAACTGTTCCAGCTGCTACCATCTGGAAAACGGTTTTGCAGCATTAAAGCCAGGACTAACAAACTCTCAGACAGCTTCTTCCACCAGGCCATCAGACTGATTAATTCACGCTGATACAATTGTGTTTCTATGCTATTTCAGACATCCCACATCTCCCGGAAGTTCCAAGAGTCTCCCACATATTGATAGCAGCTCCCTGACACCCGCAAATTATATACAATATCCCAGAAATAGATTTTTTTGAGAGCGAGTGAGCGAGAGGGAGAGAGAGAGAGAGATGGAGAGAGAGACAGACAGACAGAGAGAGCAAGTGACAGACGTAGCAAGAGAGTGACAGAGAGAGCAACCTGATTGGTCTCTCTTTGTGCTAAGTAGACCTATCAGTTTTCTCTGTGGGCGGGCTTTACGGTCGACCTCTCTCTCTTTCATTGTCCATCATTTCAGTTTAGTGTCCTGCAGCGCCATGGCAGAGTGTTCCAAAAAAAGAAAATATAAAACGTACTTCACACCAGACTACACTACAGTGTACCTCTGCCTAATAGGGGTCAAAAATAATGACAGTGTTGCTCGCTGCACTGTTTGCAACAGTGACTTTTCTATTGCCCATGGTGGGTTAAAATGTAAAAGACATGTTGAGGTGAGTTTAACAAGTGTTATTTGTTCATTAGCATAGCTAAAGTTATTTAAACTAGCTGGCTAGCTGCTAAGGAGCTACTCTATTGATGTCCTATGTGGTGAGGCCAAACTCCCTGTAGACTTGCTTAAAGTTGTAATAAAATAAAAAATGACTCCATGATAATATAATTTGAATCTTGTGAATCTGATGTCTTGCAAAATTAACAAATTCATTGACACAGACTGCTATGAGGTTGAGACTTCTGGCAAAGTGCTCAAATCTGCCAAGCAAGCCACATCACAGTACAAGGAAAGTTTGCAAAAATAGAAAAGCTATTTGCATTAACATTTAGCTATTAATTAGCATTGAGACTGTCAACAAAATACTCACAAGGAATAAATATGTGTGTGTGTAAATAGTTTCAATATGTGATCAAATAAATTGTTCTGTTCTTTCATAATCAAATGTCCTGTATACATACACCCTTGGAGGTTGACTGGGGGGGGGGGGATATAGGGTTGCGGGTGGCAGGTGTGGTGGTGCTACCTCCCTGAAATGAGTTTTTGCAGGGTGGGATGCCTGCTATATTGACTGTCCTGTTGTACATACTATTTATTACAAATGCCTATAAATTGCACATTTAGATGGAGACATAATGTAAAGATCTTTACTCCTCATGTATTTGAAGGATGTAAGTAATAAAGTCAATTCATGATTACTTATTCATTCATTCAATTCATTAATAACTCTCTAGTGTCATATCCAGTAGACTGATAACCACTCTCACCTCTCTTTTATTCTTTTTATATCTGAAAAAATGTGTATCCCATTTTATATTTTTGGCTAGTTTCCCTTCATATCTTTTCTTTCTTTATTACTTTTTTAGTTCTCTTCTGTTGGTTTTTAAAACATACCCAATTCTACAGTTTCCCATTAATTTTTGCTGTTTTGTGTACCCTCTCTTTTGCTTTGATATTGTCTTTGATTTCCCTTGTCAGTCACGATTGCCTCCGCCTTTTCTTCTTTGGGATGTATCTACCCTGTGTCTTCTGAATTGCTCGGAGAAACTCCAGCCATTGGTATTCTGCTGTCATCCCTGCCAGTGTTCCCTTATCATCAACTTTGGCCAGCTCCTCTCTCATACCTTTTTAATTCCCTTTACTCCACTGTAATACAGATACATCTGATTTTAGCTTCTCCCTCTCAAACTGAAGGGTGAGTGCTATCATATTATGATCACTGTCTCCTAAGGGTTCCTTTACCTAATCTCCCTAATCAAATATGATTCATTACACAACACCCAAAGCAGAATTGATCTTTCCCTAGTGGGCTCAGCCACAAGTTGTCTCATAAGCATTCTACAGATTACTTCTCCTGGGATCCAGCATCAAACTGACTTTTTCCAATCTATCTGCATATTGCTTTTCAAATGTGTTTACTGTCTCCCGTTGTAATTTGTACCCCATATCCTGGCTACTGTTCAGAGGACTATATATAACTCTTAACTGGGTCTTCTTATCTTAGCAGTTTCTTAAATCTACCACAATGATTCTACATCTTCCGATCCTATGCCATCCCTTTCTAAGGATTTGATTTCATTCTTTACCCACAGAGCCACCCCACCCTCTCTGCCCGATCTTTCAGTACAATGTGTTTTCTTTTTTGTTAAGCTCCTAACTATAATCTTCTTTCAGCTATGACTCAGTTATGTCCACAATGCCATACCTGCCAATTTCAAACTGCACAAGATCAACTACCTTATTCAGCATATCTCGTGCATTCATCAAATATAACACCTTCAGTCCTGTGTTCATCACCCTTTTCAATTTTAGCACCGTGTTACCGGAAGTTAAATTCTTATCACTTCCCAAACTTTTTGATTTATTATTTGTTCTGCAGATTTAAGCAACTTCTCCCTTACTCTCCTTCCCTTTTACTTAATCCTCACTTTTCAAACTGTTGAACCTATTATTTAGCTTGAAGATGCACATATATACATTCCACTGCACACAGAATCAACTTGTACACCGTCTGCCCCATCCTCTCCCCCATCATTTTGGTTCCCATCCCCTTGCCAAATTAGTTTAAACCCTCCCCAAAAGCTTTGGTAAACTTACCCATAAGTATATTCCCCCTCCCCCCCAAGTTCAGGTGTAACCTGTCCTTTTTGTACAGTTCATACATTCCCCAGAAGAGATCTCAATGATCCAGAAATCTGAAACCTTGTCCCCTACATCAGTCCCCCAGCTACACATTTACAGTATCTGCCAAACATTTCAATTCTTATTCTCAGTGGCAACAATCCAGAGATTACTACCCTTGTGCTCCTGTTTTGCAGCTCTCCACAGAATCTCCTGCCTGCTCCTCTAACTATGGATTCTTCTATCACTACTGCACTCCTCCTCTCCCCCTTTCCCATTCTGAGCCAAAGAGCCAGGCTCAGTGCTAGTAACCTGGTCACTGCAGGTTTTCCCTGGTAGGTCATCCCCCCAACAGGAACACAACCCCAGAGTACACTGCACTGTCTACCTATTCTCTTTTCCTCTCCTGACAGGCACCCAGCGACCTGCCTCCTGCAACTTAGGCGTGACTATCTCCCTTTAGCTCCTATCTGTCACCTGCTCATTCTTCCACATGAGCTGAAGATCATCCAGCTGCTCCTAAGGTTATCGAAGCCAATTATCATGTGTCAGATGTTTTAACAGTGCACCATTGAAATTACACAGGGGAAGACAATAGATGAACGCTTACGTTAATTGGTGGTCATTGAAAACTACAGGGAAGTATTCAGTGGCCATCTCCTGTGTTAACATATTGTTAAAGGCATGTTCCTGCCTCTTAATACATGGTATTTGTTATGTCACTTAATATTCTGGCTAGTCATATATTCCAGGAGCCATCCTCAACCATGCATAGAAGGTATATTTTGGGAATTTGGAGTTTGTGTTTTGAAGCACTTGGATCAGCTACTAGTATTTCAGTATTCAATGGGTTTCTGCTAGTTGGGGTGCTCTGCTAATGGGAAATATGTTAAAGATCACAACTTGACCTGTCTACATACCAAATCAAGTTTAAGCTCAGTTTATTGCCTTTCAGTAGCACACGTGTAAACAGCCAAATGATATACACATAACTCACACACATAAAACAAAGTAATATTGCCACTAGTAAGTTTACAAATAATAAGGTGCATTTACAACACAAGTTAAAAAGTAAACAGCTACTGACAGTACAACAGTTAACATGTTAAACAGGTGATTGAGCCATTGAAACTTTGTTATCTTTGTGCTCAAGAAGTATAAAACACTACATAAGGATGAGTCAGAGTGCAGGAAGAAGAAAGGGAGATTATGGACATGGTGACATGACAACAACCATTCCCTTAATGTCAACAAAAGAGCTGCTCATTGACTTCAGAAAGGGGGCAGTGTCCATTCTGCTGTCTACATCAGGGGTCACCAATCTTTTTTGCACCGCGGACCGGTTTAATATTGACAATATTCTTGCAGACCGGCCGACGGGGGGGATGGGGGTGTTAATCATGACCGGAATATAGGTGATAAGTCAACTATAAGTCACTTATAAGGGGCTAATACACTCAATTTTGTTTCCTAAAGGGTTTATCTAACGAATTCAATATTAAACACACAGCGCATATTTTCCTCACGTGAATATAGTGATAAGTCAATTATAACTCACTTATAACTCAATAGCATCATAACATTTTAAGTAACGTTTGGATATTAAACACACAGTGAATATTTTCCTCACATGAATATATAAAATCATTGCAACACACCAGTGAGAGGACAAGGAGGTCCCCGTGCCGGGGTCGCGGTGGTCACAGTCTGGAGAGAGCGACCGACCGAGCGAAGAGTGCGACAGGACATGTGCCCGCCCCCCGTAGGTAGGTAGGATTTATCAGCCGACGAAAGTTTGGCTGGAGGGATGACTTTCAGTAGATTACAGCGAGGTAGCTGCTCTGCTACTTATGAAACCCTGAGCCTAAATTAAGTTGTCTGCGAATATTTTAGCACCGGGTTCCTCACGAACATTCGGTGTGCTAAACAGGTTTAGAAGTGGCACCCATCTGTCCGCACTCCAGGCCAGTAGCAACGGTAGTTCTCACCAGCCGCACAAGGTGAGGTCAGCTGAGGCCTGAGGCCAGCCAGTGATCCCTGGCGCGAGGGTTTCACTGCATTTAGGTGACTAATGACCTTGCATGGGTAATGACCTCACATGTGTTTAAGTTCAACAGTGGGCGTGACAGGGAATGAGGAGAGATGCAGCTGACTCATATCATTTCATATCGCCAAATCACATTGTTTCCTCGCGGCCCGGTAGCACATGCTTTGCGGCCCAGTACCAGTCCGCGGCCCGGTGGTTGGGGACCACTGGTCTACATCAATGGTGTTGCGGATGAGTCCCTCAAGTCTCTAAGTGTGAATATCACCCATAGCCGTTCCTGGTTCAATCACGTTAATGTCACTGCCAAAAAAGCAACTTCCGCAGGAGGCTAAATTAATTCACCATGGCCCAGTTGATTCTTACCAATTGTTATCGATACATTCTGTCTGGATGTCCAGTATGACAACTGCTCTGCAAATGACTGCAAGGAACTGCAGTGAATTGTGGGACACAGCTCAGCACATGACAGGAACTAGCCTCCCCTATATGGACTCTGTTTATACTTCTCGCTGCCTCAGTAAAGCAGCCAGCGTAATTAAAGACCCAACCCCAGCCATTCTCTGTCGGGCAGAAGATACAAAAGCACACACCATCAGGCTCAAATATAGCTTCTATCTCCGATAATAGACTCTTGAATGGACCTCTTGTATGATGAAATGGTCTCTTGGACTCACAATCTACCCTGTTACGATCTTGCACTTCATCGTTTACCCGCATTGCACTTTCTCAGGAGCTTTTACACTTTATTCTATATCGTTACTGTTTTATCTTATTCTACCTCAATGCACTGTGCACTGCATAAACAGTATGCAAGACAAGCTTTTCACTGTATCGTGGTACTTGTGATAACAGAAAAGCAATTCCAAGTAACAGTATTCTTGTTGGTGTATCTATGGGCTTATGTGGTGTGTGGTCAAGTGGTTAAGGCATTGGACTAGCGATCTGAAGGTCGTGAGTTTAAGCCCCAGCTGAGGCAGTGTGTTTTGTCCTTGAGCAAGGCACTTAATCACACATTGCTCCAGTCCATGGGTACCGGCAAAATGCTGGGGGTTAACCTCGCGATAGACTGGCATCCTATCTGGGGGGCGGGGGGGGGGGGGGGAGTCTCGTACTCTCAGTCGCTTCACGTCATGGAAACTGGCATAAGCACCAGCCTGATGAGCCTGTAAGGCTCGGGACAGACTTTAGTGTTGGCACGTGGCCAAGTGGTTAAGGTGTTGGTCTAGTGCTCTGAAGATCACTAGTTCGAGCCTCAGTGAAAGCAGCGTGTTATGTCCTTGAACAAGCTGTATCGGCCCTTGTCCTTCCCTTGGACAGCATCGGTGGCCTGGAGAGGGGAGACTTGCAGCATGGGCAACTGCCTGTCTCCCATACAACCCTGCCCAGGCCTGCGCCCTGGAAACCTTCCAAGGCGCAAATCCATGGTCTCTCGAGACTAACGGATGCCTATCTATGGGCTTCCAAAGGGCATTTAATAAGAGGACACATAATAAACATTATCAAAATATAGTCCCAAGCAGGGACTAGTAATGAAAGGCTGTTTCTTGCAGTGGGTGGAAGTAAAGAGCAGAGTTTTTCAAGGGTTGATTCTAACAACACTACTTTTCTTAACAGATGTGGTGATTTGGGTACAGAGGGCACAATTTCCAAATATGCAGATAAAACAATACTCAATAGATATCGAACTGTGAGGAGACTTCAAGGATTCGGACAAGCAGCTGAAGTGGTATATTATTTATATTTAATAGTATGAAATATGGAAGTGGAGGGATGGGTTAGTAAGTTTGCTGATGACACTTAGGTTGGAGGTGTTGTGGATAGTTTGGAGGGCTGTCAGAGGTTAGAGTGAGACATTGATAGGATGCAAAACTGGGCTGAGAAGTGGCAGATGGAGTTCAACCCAGATAAGTGTGAAGTGGTTCATTTTGGTAGGTCAAATATGATGGCAGAATATAGTATTAATGGACAGTGTGGAGGATCAGAGGGATCTTGGGGTCCAAGTCCATAGGACACTCAAAGCAGCTGCGCAGGTTGACTCTGTGTTTAGGAAGGCGTACGGTGTATTGGCCTTCATCAATCATGGAATTGAATTTAGGAGCTGAGAGGTAATGTTGCAGCTATATAGGACCCTGGTCAGACTCCACTTGGAGTACTGTGCTCAGTTCTGGTCGCCTCACTACAGGAAGGATGATGTGGAAGCCATAGAAAGGGTTCAGAGAAGATTTACAAGGATGTTGCCTGGATTGGGGAGCATGTCTTATGAGGCTAGGTTGAGTGAACTCGGCCTTTTCTCCTTGGAGTGACAGAGGATGAGAGGTGACCTGATAGAGGTGTATAAGATGTTGAGAGGTGTTGATCGTGTGGATAGTCAGAGGCTTTTTCCCAAGGCTGAAATGGTCGCCGCAAGAGTTCACAGGTTTAAGGTGCTGGGGAGTAGGTACAAAGGAGATGTCAGGGGTTAAGTTTTTTACTTAGAGAGTGGTGATTGCGTGGAATGGGCTGCCGGCAAAGGTGGTGGAGGTGGATACGAGAGGGTCTTTTCAGAGACTTTTGGATAGGTACATGGAGCTTAGAAAAATAGAGGGCTATGGGTTAGTCTAGTAATTTCTAGGGTAGGGACATGTTTGGCACAACATTGTGGGCCGAAGGACCTGTATCGTGCTGTAGGTTTTCTATGTTTCTATGCAATTAATACTGATATATTTTAGTTGTAATAGTAATAAGAAATGATGTAAACCAGAAGGTACAAACTTAAACAGAGATATTAGAAGAGAGAGATCTGGGGCATGTTTACCTCCTGGGCTCCTGAGCTTCATAAAGCAGCATAGAGTAGAAGAGCAGGGAAGCAATGAAGAAAATCAATTCTAGTCCAGCCACAACTGGAGAATTATGTACAATTCCAGGCACCAATTCTCAGGAAGGTTCAAAGGGAGTACAGAGGCAAATTGCCAGAAAGATTTCTGGGATGAGGGGCTTTGGTAACAGTATGTGGACAGATTGGAAAAGCTGTGCTAGTTCTCCTTGTAATAGAAGAGGGAGTAAGAAGACCAAATTGAAATACAGTGGATTCCAGTTAATTGGGAGAGCCAGTTATTTGGTACAATTCTTAAAAAACAAAAGCTCATTGAGAAAACAGCCAGGACTCACTTTGTTTATTTGGGAATACTTTGCTGCTTACTTGGGGAAAGAGACTGTTGACAACAGTTTCTAGCTAGTGTCTGTCACATGCACTTATGTGGCCATCGAGTGAACAGGTTTTAAATTGCACAAGTTGTATGCGCATGTGCTCAAAAAGCAGGAATTTTTGTTTTTGACAGCTTGCGGAAAGTAAGTACCATAGTAAGACAATTCTGAACTGCTTTGCTCACCATCATTTTAAGCGTTCAGGATAGGAGATGCCAGAAACAACTGGGAGTGAAAATGAAACAATTTCAGTACTTCAACAAGTTAGAAACAAGGGAGAATTTGAAGGTACTGACAATCACCTTGAATGTTGCAATGGAAATGAAGATTTGGAGCATGTGATTATTGACAGCATTGTATGAAGGCAGCCCATTATCTGCACTGGGTGGCTGTGTGGATTTTGTTCGTATATAGTCAAAAGAACATGATGCAGATGAATTCTTCTGTCAATAAATATTAGGAAGTAATACACAGTTGTATAATACTGCAGTTGTATTGGTAGTGTTTTAATCTGTTCTGCATTTCATTTAAATATTAGTGGGGTGGCATGGTAGCATCGTGGTTAGCACAATGCTTTACACCACCAGCAATCTGGGTTCAATTCCCACCACTGCCTGCAAGGAGTTTGTACGTTCTCCCCGTGACTGTGTGCATTTCCTCCGGGTGCTCCGGTTTCTTCCCACAGTCCAAAGACGTACTGCTCGGTAGGTTAATTGTTCATTGTAAATTGTCCCATGGTTAGGCTCAGATTAAAGTGGGGGAATGCTGCACAGTGTGGCTCAAAGAGCTGGAAGGGCCTATTCCACGGTGTATCACAACAAATAAATAAGTAAGTAAGAAGAATTAAATACATAATTTGTCTTTTTTATATCTTCTCAACTGTTTCCAAGAAATTTTGGCTAATTGGAGCAGCTGTTTAGTTGGGCCAAAATGTATTGGTCCTGATGTGTCCTTATAACTAGAATCAACTGTGTTTAAAATAATAAAGATATAACCAGAGTAGATTGAGTGAAAACATTCCCATTAATGGATGAGACAAGAACTGTGGGATGTAGAATGTAAGTGGTTAGCAGAAGAACCAAAAATAACAAGGGGAAGAATTATTTTTTATGGACTAACTGGTTGGGGCCTTGGATATATTGCTGGAGTATGGTAGAGGCAGAATTGATTGAAGGGAACTGGAGAAATAGCTGAACAGAAAGAAGTTCAGAGAGGGTGGGTGAACTACTTGTACCCTTTGGAATCAACAGGCCAAAAGGTCTTCTGTGCTACAACCATTCTGTGATTCTGTAAAGAATCTGCACACATGTTCAGGGGAGATTTACAAGGATGTTGCCTGCATTGGGGAGCATGCCTTATGAGAATAAGTTGAATTAACTCAGCCTTTTCTCCGTGGAGTGGCGGAGGATGAGAGGTGACCTAATAGAGGTGTATAAGATGATCAGAGGCTTTGATCGTGTGGATGGTCAGAGGCTTTTTCCCAGGGCTGAGGTGGCTAGCATGAGAGGGCACAGTTTAAAGGTGCTTGGAAGTAGGTACAGAGGAGATATCAGGGGTAAGTTTTTCACGCAGAGAGTGGTGAGTGCATGGAATGGGCTGCCGGCAACGGTGGTGGAGGTGGATACGATAGAGTCTGTTAAGAGACTCCTGGATAGGTACATGGAGCTTAGAAAGATTGAGGGCTATGGGTAACCTTAAGTAATTTCTAAGTAAGTACATGTTCAGTACAGCATTGCGGGCCAAAGAGCCTGTAGGTTTTCTATGTTTCTACGTTTCTGAATGTAAGTTGCTGGTATTTATAGGGATATGCAAATTTTAGTTTTACCCACAGAAAAATTGATGTGTTCATGATTACTGAATGATTCATAGATGTCTATTCACTGTTTCAATGTAGAAATACATGCTAACCTACCCACACACATCAAGACCTTGCTGACAACAACGATCAGGTACTCTTTTGTAACGTATTTGGTCGAGGAAGAAACCTTATGCTATTATTCTTTCCCAAGAGCCCTATGCAAGAGAGCAGCCAGAGGCAACATCATTTTACTTGGAAAGGTGAAGAGTGGGAGGCTGCAGCAAGATAACTTCCTTCACGTCTCTTTGTCACTGCAATATTATTTATAAGGAGCAACTGCTGCAAATCTTTGAAAACTGAAGTGCCGAATAACATTGTAGCTGGTGGAATATTTTACAGAAGTCGTTATAAACGACAGCAAATTTTAGCCTCTAGTGCTTGATAATATGATCAAGAAATGTAGTTCTTGTAATGTGTTAGACACAGCAAGTCATACAGCACAAATACATTTCTGACCCAAATAAATATTAACAATGTAGTGCACTTCAGGTTCATTTAAGCGGCTTAATCTGATCATCTTTTCCTTCTTAGCAGAAGAGTAGGTGAAAGAACTAATGCATTGCTTAAAATTAAGCATTTCATAATGATTTAGTGCTAATCTTGTTGTATTTTGTCACCATAATAGTACTTCTGTCTCTGAGTCAGAATATTATAGGTTCAGGTCCCACTTGAGAATGTTGAGCCTAAAAACTGTGATGACTAAGAAGGCTGATGAAGGTAGGGCAGTAGGTGTTATCCATATGAACTTTAGTAAGGCCTTTGATAGGGTCTTCCCTTATAGGCTGGTCCAGAAGGAATGGCACTGCAAATCTGGACACCAGGTGTAAATGGTGGAAGGAGTGCACTCCCTCAGAAAAAAGAAACAATTTTCAGATCTATGGGAAAAAGTGTAGGTAATGATAGTCTTTAGTGGCCCTTTCAAAGAGCTGGCTTCATACAGGGTCCAATTGTTTTCTTAATTACAACTCAGATCAGGCTAGCACACAAAGATAATATTCCTTTCGGTAGTGTTGAGTTTATTGAACAACTTGTGTTTTTCATGCTTGATACAGTGTACACTGGAGAGCTCACTGACCCAAAAGGCTTCCAGTAATTTATAGCATTCACGTTACAATAGTTATATGCAGTTGTCACAATTTCATCAGTAACACTTTCCAATATTGTATTGGATCTTTGCTTTATCAGACAAATGGGACCTCCTTTACCAGACAGCCAACATCTCCATTCTCCCTGCAGTTGGGTGCTCTACTTCATGGCCTTGTCTCTCTGTGACGCAGTTTATCTCACAATTAGTTGTCTTGCACTGATGTTACCTTCCAGCCACTGTTTGGAGATTGTAATACAGCTATTCTCCAGACCTCCTCTGCTCCAGCTAGCTAGATCATGTACTGTAAATTAACCACTTCCTTGTTCTAATGACTGCTCAACTCATCTAGCATGAACTTTAAACCATCTTCACTTTTGGCGTGTTTTCCAATTATGAAATGAAATTAAATGAAATATCTTTATTGTCATTGCATAGTGCAATTTGTCATGCACCAGTACAGCGAAAATGATTTTGTGACGCTTATACTCAATGCTATAAAACAACCAATAACATAAATGAACAATAAATAAAATAAGTAACCAGCCAGTGCAAGCAATGTCCAGCAGTACAAAAGCGCAACTCAGATGCATGACAGCCATAAAACCAGTATTAAAAGTAGCAATATAACAAATTTATGGATGGTGCTTGATCGATTGGTTCAGAGCAATTATAGCTCTGGGGAGAAAGCCATTTTTCAGTCTGCAATTTGTGGGCGTAGAAAATCTTATAACGTCTGCCAGATGGAAGAAGTTCAAACAGATGATTGCATGGGTGTGTATTGTCCTTCCAGGTGCCTGTAGCTTTCCTTAGGCAGCGTAAGCTGTAGGTGTCCTCCAGGGCTGGGAGCTGTGTCCTGATGACCTTCTGTGCGCTAGAGACGACCCACTGAAGTGCTTTCCTATCAGCTGCTGTACAACTGAGATACCACACAGAGATGCAGTATGTTAAGATGCTCTCTATGGTGCAGCAGTAAAAGGTCACCAGCATCTGTTCAGGTAGACCAGCTTTCTTCAGCATCCCGAGGAAATACAAGCATTGCTGTGCTTTCTTAACTGAGATATTCCCAGAAAGCTGAAACTGGACACTCTCTCCACTATGTCTTCGTTAATGTAGACTGGAGCATACTTGTCATCCCATGACTTTCCAAAGTTGATAATCAGTACTTTTTAAGATTGTATTACAGTCTTTCCCAGTTTCTTACAGTTCCTGGAGATTTCTTCATTACCAGTATCAGAGATGTCTGCAGTGACAAAGGCACTCAATCATGGAACTGATCCATTTGTTACAGGATCCTTTCACTGGTTCTGAAACTCCTGTCATCACCAGCACACCCCCTGATCTCCAGCCTTGGATTATGCCACCATTCCTGACCTGGACAGTAATCTAACTGGCTGTTAGATCATGGTACGGTTGGTGGAGGAAGGAGTGCCCATGGTAACAGGGAGAGTGAGACTGGAAATCAGGAGGGGCTGTAATTAGTCCAGGAGGGTGTGTTGGTAGAACAGTTAAGGGAGGAGAGATTAACAATGAGGAGGAGTAAGGTTGATGAGGAGAAGTTGAAGCTGGTGAGAAAGGGGTGTGATTTGTCAAAGCAGGGTAGAGTTGGGGCTGAGTAGGGACGTGGTTGTTGTATGTGGTGTTGACAAGGTGTGGGGATCAGTGCCAGGGCACAATGTTCACCTCATGCTCTCTAATGCAGTCATTGGCCAGTATCCTGTTCACGCACATTCTTTTGAAATCTGTCAATGTTTAAGTGGAATGTAAATCAGTTACCTTATACAACATTTGTATGATGTGCTATCCAACTGTCATTGAAATAAATAAGCTGCCAACTAGCTAATCTTTGCTTCCCATGGTTTATCTTTAAATACTTTCTTCAACATTTTCCATCATATGCAAATGATCATTTCCATTGAAACTCTTTCAGTGACATCTCAGTTCAAGTTGACACTAACTATTCACCTTGGAGATCTTTATTTACCTGTAATAGATAGAAAAATGTCGATTGGAAGCAGACTTTAGTGCCTCAACCTGTGAAGACAAATAATCTAAATTCCTACTTCTTTACCCTATCTACATTTTAGTATGATTGTCTCTACTTTATTATTTTGTACATTATTATTGCTCATTGGTACATTATTATCAGGTATATTATTATTCTGTACATTATTATTAGTTAAGTCTGCACACTGCTAAGTGTGTGTTGCTGTTGTAATAAAAGAATTTCCCTGTCTGGATAAAACAGAGTTATTATTATTATTATTATTATTATTATTATTATTACTATTATCCACCAATATTGCCATTTTCAAGAAATTATGAAGTTACACCCCAAGATCTGTCTGCACATTATCACTTCTGAGATCTCTTCCACTTAGCGCATATGTCCAGCCAATATTAGATTATCCAAAATGCATTTAGGTCACATTTGTCTGGATTAATTTCCATCAACAACCACCCTGCCCAACTTTCCAGTTGTCCTATGTCCCTCTATATCCAACTATGCTCACTATCTACAACTCCATTAACATTTGTATCACTTGCAAACATCAGAGCACAAACAACTTCATCCAAGCTATTTATAATTATACACTCAGTGACCACTTTAATAGGAATCTCCTGTGCATACTGAATGTATGTTTGTGGTCTTCAGCTGCTGTAGCCCACTCACTTCAAGGTTCAATGTGTTCTACAGTCAGAAATGCTCTTCTGTACACCACTGTTTTAATAACTGGTTATTTGAGTTACTGTCGCCTTCCTGTCAGTTTGAGCCAGTCTGGCCATTCTCCTCTGACTTTCTCATTAACAAGGTATTTTCATCCACCGAGACACCGCTCACTAGATTTTTTTTTGTTTTTCACACCATTCTCTGTAAACTCTAGGGATTGTTGTGCGTAAAAATCCTAGGTGATCATCAGTTTTTGAGTTACTCAAACCACCCTGTCTGGCACCAACAATTATTACATAGTCAGAGCCACTTAGATCACATTTCTACCCCATTCTGATATTTAGCCTGAACAACAATGGAACCTCTTGACCATTTCTGCGTGCTTTAATACATGGAGTTGCTGCCACGTGTTTGGCTGTTTGGATATTTGCATTAACAAGCCAGTGTACAGGTGTGCCAAATAAAATGGCCTCTGAATGTACATCAAAGTTCCTGGCATCAACCCCTGTGCTATGCCACTGGTTACAAAATTCCAGTCAGAAAAATAACCATCCAACACTGCTGTCTGCTTTGGGATTCTTTCCCCATCTAACAGCATTCTGGTAAATCTCAGCACCCTTTCAATGGCTTCGCTGATAAGAGACACAGGAGATACAGCAGAAGCTGGAAATTTTGAGCAACACACACAAAACGCTGGAGGAATTCAGCAGGTCAGGCAGCATCTATGGAGGGAAATAAACAGTAAACTTTTTGGGCCGAGACTGATTAAGTTTTAAGGGTATTGGGGAAGTAAGAAATGATTCTTGGACTCTTGTAAATAACGGGTTGAAATTGCGTACAAACTTCTATTTATTCTGCTCTGAATGATCCGTCTGAGGCTGGTTTCAGAGTGACAACCTTGCAGATGTCTCCTATGGGGGTTGGGTGCTGCTTTTCGGTTGCACACATCCTGCCTTATGGTTTCACAAGAATTGAGCGAAGTACCCTCGTTTCTTTAGGAAAAGGGAGGACTCACTGACAAGGGCAGGAAACAACATCTGTCTGTAATTAAGTCAGGGTCTAGCAAAGGGAATAACTGATGAGGATTGGACAGTACATCCATCTGTAATTAAAGCCTTGATTTAGTGGACTCACTTATCTAAAAAATTAAGTTTTGCTCCAACAGACCTGGTGGGAATACCAGTTGAACCAAGTGCTCTTTGTCTCACTAGTTCTATAAATTGTAACATTTCTGCCTGTTAGACAGAGGTTCGACACAACCCCCAGAGGGAGAGGAACTCTGTCCCTCTGTGGTGTGTGGCTCCAAACTTCTCGCCGGCTGAGTTCAAACAAATAAACTGGTGAAAATAATAAAGTAAAGATCTGTTTGTGGTGTGGTTACTGGTCTGGCAAATTTAACTTTTCAAGACCTGATGAAGCAATAGTATAGCTTCAAACAGGAGATGCAGTTATGAAAGAGCAGAATAGTGAGAAAAATACTTTATACTTTAACCTCAGCAGTATATTTCAAAGTACATTTATTATCAAAGTATGTATACCATATACAAGCTTGAGATTTGTCTCCTTCTAGACAAAGAAACGCAATAGAATCCATTTAAAAAACCCTATACAACAAAGACCGTCAAATGCCCAATGAGTGAATAAAAGAACAAACTGTGCATACAATAAAAAAAAATAACATTGCAGAACAGGAACTGCAAAGTGTCCGTACTTGAGTCCACAGCCATGGAGCCAGTTCAGAGCTGCGGTGAGTGCCGATGGTCGCAGGCCACAGCTGCCGAGTTCGTTCAGTGCTGAAGTGAGTAAACCTCGCAGGAGTAGTGAGCTGAACAACGGTTCCAATAGCAGAAAATAAATAAGTAACCAAAAACATGTGGAACATAAACTGCAAATACCCCGAGAGTGAGCCCAGAGCTGCGGAGCCTGTTCAGTGCAAAGGCGAGTGAAGCTTACCCAGGGGCCCAATGCCTGCAAGACAACACGTGCTCCAGGATCCGGCAGTGCGGGACCCAAGATTCCTGCGCCTCCCCCTGACAGTAGTAGCGACGAGAGAGGGAGATCAGTCAAATGTAGGCAGACAGCGCTGAACTCCTGTTACTAAGCTTATTGAAAATTCCATCTGATTTTGTTTTCTGTTGAGTGAAATTGAAAGATAAGTTGAACTGGGTCCAAACCAGCGTTACTTTCTAGTCATTTTATGACCCAGCCGAAGCCTCCTTTCCACCTTATGTGTTATAAAACACTCTAAGTAACAGGACAGTAATTTTACACAGCAGATAATAATGATGTTGTAGTCTTGTAGAACTGAATAGGAAATGACAACATCTGGGAAGATACAGAGAGAAGCCTAGTATATACTGGATATGATTTGCCTGATATATACCACCCCAAAACATAAACAATGCAGACTAACTCTGCTAAGATTTTTTTGTTATATGTCTCATTTTTTTCCTACCTTCTCGTGCTCTATTTTGTTGTCTGGACTTGGTACGTGGACAGAAGCTCATGTTTAAGTCAGAGGGTTCTGAGTTCATGTCCGACCACAGAAATGAGAAGACACGACCCTGGCCGAGGCAACGTACACAAAACGCTGGAAGAACTCAGCAGGTCAGGCAGCATCCACGGAAATGAACAAACAGTCAATGTTTCGGGCCAAGACCCTCCTTCGGTACTGGAAAAGGAGGTGGAAGACACCAGAATAAAACGTGTGGGGTGAAGGGAAGAAGGATAGCTAGAAGGCGGTAAGCGAAATTTAATGGGCTGGAGGTGAAGGAATTTGATGGGAGAGGAGAGTGAACCATAGAAGAAAGGGAAGGAGGAGTGGCACCAGAGAGAGGTGAAAGGCAGGTGAGATAAGGTAAGAGGCCAGAGTGGGGAATTGAAGACGAGGGGAGGGGAAGGAGATAATCCAGACTAGTAGTCCAACTCAATAATATGGGGGCACTGCATTGCTCCATTTCACAATGTGACTACACTTCAGACATTGGATGTAAAGTGTCTTAGGACATCAGGAGGTTATAAATGCAGTCCTGCAGGACCTTTTATTTCTCTGGATTTTTTTTCATTTATTTTATTAAGCAGCATATTTTAATAATAAAAAAGCCACACTTCAAATGCTCTCTTTATATAAGCAGAAAGCATAACTTTTGAAAACAAAAGCAGTTGTGAAATATTACTGGATGGATAGAGTATGAGGATTCAAACTAGTCTGAACATAGAACAGGGAACATAGAGCATAGAAATCTACAGCACATTACAGGCCCATCAAACCTCTATGTTGTGCCAACCATGTAATCTACTCCAGAAACTCTAGAATTTCCCTTCTATTTTTCTAAGCTCTGTGTGCCTATCAAAAGTCTCTTAAAAGACCCTATTGTATCCACCTCTACCACCTTCACTGGCAGTGTATTCCACGCACCCACCACTCACTGTGTGAGAAACTTACCTCTGATGTCCCCCTTATACCTACTTCCAAGCTCCTTAATACTATGCCCCTTCATGTTAGCCATTTCAGCCTTGGGAATAAAACCTCTGGCTAACCACACGATCAATGCCTCTCACCGTCTTATACACCTCTCATTCTGTGTCGCTCCAAGGAAAAAAGGCCAAGTTCATCCAACCCTATCCTCATAAGGCATGCACCCCAATCCAGGCAACAGCATTGTAAATCTCCTCTGCACTCTCTCTATAGCATCCACGTCCTTCCTGTAGTGAAGAGACCAGAAATGTACACAGTACTCCAAATGGGGTCTAACCAAGGCTTGTATAGCTGTAACATTACCTCACAGCTCTTGAACTCAATTCCATGGTTGATGAAGGCTAACACACCATACGCCTTCTTAACAACACTGTCAACCTGCACAGCAGCTTTGAGTGTCCTATGGACCTGGACCCCAAAATCTTGCTGATCGTCCACACTGCCAAGAGTCTTACCATTAATATTATATTCTGTCTTTAAATTTCACCTACTGAAATGAACCACTTCACACTTACCTGGGTTGAACTCCATCTGCCACTTCTCAGCCCAGTTCTGCATCCTATCGATGTCCTGCTGTAACCTCTGAAAACCCTCCAGACTATCCGCAACACCCCAACTTTTGTGTCATCAACAAACTTACTAATCCACCCTTCAACTTCCTCAAACAGGTCATTTATAAAAATCGCAAAGGGGAGGGGGTCCCAGAGCAGATCCCTGCGGAGCACCACTGGTCACCATCCTCCATGCAAAATAGAATCATCTAGAACCCCCTTTGGTTTCTGTGGGCAATCTATTCTGGATCCACAAAGCAAGGTCTCCTTGGATCCCATGTTTCATTACTTTCTGAATGAGCCTCACATGTGGAACCTTATCAAATGCTTTGCTGAAGTCCATATACTGTACATTCACTGCTTTACCTTCATCAATGTGTTTTGTTACATCCTTAAAGAATTCATTCAAGTTCGTAAGGCATGACCTGCCCTTGACATGGCCATGCTGACTATCCCTAATCAGATTATGTCTCTCCAAATGTTCATAAATCGTGTCTCTCAGGATCTTCTCCAACAACTTGCCCACCACTGAAGTAAGACTCACTGGTCTATAATTTCCTGGGTTATCTCTATTCCCTTTCTTGAACAAAGAAACAATGTTTACAACCTCCAATCCTCTGGCACTTTTCCTGTCTCTATTGATGATGCAAAGAATATTGCCAGAGGCTCAGCAATCTCCTCCCTTGCTTCCAACAGTAGCCTGGGGTATACCTCGTCTGGTCCCAATGACTTATCTAAATTAACGTCTTTCAAGAGCTCCAGCTTTTGGGATTAGGCAATGAACACTGTTCCTGCCAACAATGTTTATACCTTATGAATTCATAAGATTGAAGTTAATAACTCATCAGTTAATAACTCATCAGGGGTGATTGATAAGTTGGTGGCCTAAAGTAGAAGGAGATTAGTTATTAACTTCAAACTTTCTGCATAATCACACAGAGTTGACCTGCATGTGCATGTAACGGGAGATGTATAAATCATCTCCTTCTACCTAGGCCACGAACTTATCAATCACACATCTGTGGGTACTTTCTGGGGGTCCAAGATCCGTATGCTCCACGACCGCTGGACTAAGTGTGTAAATGTAGGAGGGGACAATGTTAGAAAATAATTGTGCTAGGTTTTCTAAAATTGACTCGTTCTACCTTGGGCCACAAACTTATCAATCACCCCTCGTACTATATATGAAGAGGCTTCAATAACCTGACGTGTGACAGCATAGTGGCACAGCTTATCGAACATGTTCATAAAGTCATGGAGTCATGCAGCACAGAAATAGGCCCTTCAGCCTATCAAGCCCATGCCGACCATTTATACCAGCCCTATACTACTTCCATCTCATTCTCTCGACATTCCCATCAACTACCTACCCGTGAGGGAAAGTGCAGTGACCAATTACCAAATAACTCACACATTTTTGAGATGGGATAAAGTAGGGAACGTGAGCGATGATACAGTGAGTGAGGTCACAGGGAGGTGCAAATTCCACTCAGTCAGTGTGTGAGGTAAGGACTGAATCTGAGTCACTAGCGCTGCGAGGCGTTTGCTTTGCTAGCTCTACTTCACTTTGTCAGATTCCGAAAGTCCCTTGAGCTAATCTACAAATAGCCATGGATGTGGAAGGGTCCAAGGGAATGAAGAAACTCCTCAGAGTTGATCAGTGATCTTCCAAGAGCATGTTTTTGCAACAGAGTAATTCTACAACTTATGAGAGAAGTTCAGTTACAGATAATTTTCTCCCATGCTATCGATTCTTTCAAGTTTAAGTTGAAGTTCAAGTTTATAGCCATTCAATCATACACGTGTTTACAGTTAAATGAAACAACATTCCCAGGGACCAAGGTGCAAAACACAGTACATATATCAAATACAGCGCATAGAATAATATTAATACAACAGATAAAAAAGTCTTGAACTCACTACAAAGTGATTTTTTGCTAAAAATCGCATCAATTCTCATTGTGCATGAATCCACCACTCCAAGTTGCACTTTATTCAGCATCAGCAATTTTAAAAATTCCTTATAAGGAGCTGTTTTTCAGGAATATCCTGGTTTAAGATGGTGCTTGTGAAGCTCAGAGACTACTTATCAGAGGAAAAAAAAACAAAACAAAGGATACAACTACCCGTAGTAATTAATCACACTTCTTCTGGTAAACAATAGCCTGTAACAAGTGAGCTTTAGAACTACCTGAATGACCTGGTATTTTTGCTGTGTGGACTGAAGACTTGACAGTTGCGGTGCGCCGTCACGGCGACAGGTCATGGGCTGGAGAGCAGGGAGTGAGCCAAAATTCGGCCATTGTTGGAGCGGACTTGAAGGCAATTCGATGTGGCCAGAACTGAGGCAAGGTGAGCAGAGGCAAGGCAGAGTTAAAGTGGAGCCGGGACCCGAGAGTAAGGGAAGAACTGAGGTTTGATCGATTTAAGCGTGAGGCCGAATTGGGAAGGTTGGGTGCAGGCCGAGTTGAGAGTGTATCAAAGCGGCAGGGCCCAGGTCCGAGACTGAAGAATGGCCTGAGGTTTGGACTATTTGAGCACCGGGCCAGATTGAAAATGTCAGAGTGTTGGGACTGGAGGTGAGGGACAGGTCAGTTCTACTCACTACTTTGTGACTTTTACTCGGCTCTTCTCTGAACTGAGGCTGTGGTCTGCTCCGGCTGCAGTGATGCCTAGTTTTGTGTTTGTGGATTCACTTTTGTAAATGTCTGTTCTGAATGCTGCTTGCTTACTTTCATTGTTTGCACAATTTGGTTTTTTCCTTTCTGCACACTGGGTGTTTGACAGACTTCTTTTTTTAAAATGTGTTCTACAGTATTGAGTTTCTTTGTTTTGTGCCTGTCTGTTGGGAGACGTATCTTGAGGTTGCACAAAGTATACATACTTAGATAATAAATGTACTTTAAACTTTGATTTTCTTGTGCCAAGGAATGGCTGTAAAAATCTCCCTCAATATTTATCTACAAGTGGGTCATTGGCTGGAGCCTGGTCCAGGATGGGTGATGTAATCTCCTCTATAATTCTTGATTCACTAGGTTCCTGCCCACCCAGTTCCTTTCGACAGATGCAGTCTCTGTCAGCTGTTCCTGATCTCACTAAAGGTGACTCCAACAGAGTAATCGTCAAAGAGTTTACACCCTGTTTAATTGGCCACAGCCCAACCTACTTTCTTGAAATTCTCACCTGATTACTTAACCCTCTGTAAATAAATTCTCTTAAACTCCAGGCCTTTTCTTTACTTCTATTTAAACAATAGAAATTCCAGCAGGAGTTGCAGCCACCTTCTTCCCCATTTACACATTGAGTCATGACATGACCATGCCACACTTGAATGTACACAATATATTTAAGCAGTTCATGGAAAGAGAAATAGCTTAGTCTTAGCTAAATCACCATCAAATAATCAGGAAAATATGTAAGGGACTAACGCTAGGTATTTGCAGTCGCACAGGTCAACCTTGTCTATCAGGTGTAGCAAATAGATTTGGACATCTTTGGTGTATTGAGGTGTACCACAGTATCACTCATCAGTCAAGCCAATTGCTCCTAGCGTGAGAGCCATCAGATAAGGAGAAATATCCGGCTGCTAGTGAGAGAGTTGGTCCTGATTCAGCACAGTGCAGATGGTCAGCAAGTGGGAGTTCAAGCTCAGTTGAATGAGATCATGTGCCACATATTCAGGAAGAACTGCCACTGTCTTGACTATGAAAGGCTGCATTCCTAGAAAATGTTTTATTAAGAGTAACTTTGTAAATTGTTCTGAGCAAAATGCATGGCGGGAGTATTTTCATGATGTATTCCAATGTACAGAGAGTAGGGGAAGGTGGGAGGAGAGAGGAGGTGTGGTGTAGTAGAGATGAAAATCAACTAAAATAAGCATTTAATATTTTTCCCTGCTTCACTTTCAGTGCCACCCCTTCTTATCAATGCAGGTTTGCCATTTCAAAATATCTCCATTGTAGCTAATAACTAACCAATCAGTTTCTGAACAATCAAACAATATCCGATGATAGACCAGGCAGGAAGAGTTTGAGGAGATTTGGTTTGTCAACTAAAGCACTCAAAAACCTTTACAAGTGTACTGTGGAGAGCATTCTGACTGGCTGAGGGCATCTGGTATGAGGGTTGGGGAGGTTACTGCACAAGATCGAAGTAAGTTGCAGAAACTTGTAAAACTAGTCATCTCCATCATGGGTACCAACTTCCGTAGCATCCAAGACATCTTCAAGGAGCAGTGCCTTAGGCTGGCGGTGTCCATTATTAAGGACCCCCACAACCCAGGATATGCCCTCTTCATTCTGTTACCATCAGGAAGGAGGCACAGAAGCCTGAAGGCACACACTCAGCGATTCAGGAACAGCTTCTTGCCCTCTGCCATACGATTCCTAAATGGACATTGAATCCATGAACACTAACTCACTACCCTTTTTATTTATTTTATTTGCATTTTTTATTTTAACTTTATATATATTAATATATACTAATTCAGTTTTTTCCCTCTGTATTTATTTACCATGTATTTCATTGTACTACTGCCATAAAGGTAACGAATCTCATGACACATGCCAGTGATATTAAATCTGATTCTGATTCTGATGGTATCTGCTGGAGGTTCCCATGTTACGTCTGTTTAAGACCAAGATGTAAAAGTCATCAAAGAGGACCAGAGGAGAGAGGAGGAATGTGGGATTGAAGTAAAGAATTAGATGTGATCATGTAGTTTTGAAGGCTCTAGTACGATAGTTGAACTCCTGACCTCATAGCCTGTCCTGGTATGATCTTGAACCTGACTGTTTATCTGCACTGCACTTTCTCTGTAGCTGTTAAACTTCACTCTGCATTGTTATGTTGCTCTGCCTCAATGTGCAGTGTAATGATCTAAACAATATGCAAGAAAAGCTTTTCACTGTATTCATTTAACTAAATATTTATTGTTTGATTGATTGATTGACTTATTGAGATACAGCATGGAATTGTCCCTTCTGACCCTTGAAGTTGCGCGACCAGTGTTCCCCGATTTAACCATGGCCTTATCATGGGACAGTTTACAATGACCAATTAACCTACCAACCGGTACACCTTTTGGACTGTGGAAGGAAACCAGAGCACCCAGAGGGAACCCACATGGTCATGGAGGAGAAAGTACAAACTCCTTACACATACAGGAGGGAGAATGGAAATTTGGCTGAATGCTGTAATGACAACAACCTCTCACTCAATGTCAATAAGACCAAGGAACTGATTGCAGACTTCAGGAGAGGGTAACCAGAGGTCCATGAGTCAATAATCATTGGAGGATCAGAGGTGGAGAGGGTCAGTAACTTTAAATTCCTGGGTGTCACTATCTCAGAGAAGCTGCCCTGGACTCATCATATATGTACAATTGCGAAGAATGCACAACGGTGCTTTTACTTCCTCTGGAGTTTGCAGAGGTTTGGCATGTCATCAAAAATTTTTGGCAAACTTCCATATTTGTGTGGTAGAAAGTATGCTGATTGGCTGCATTACGGCCTAATATGGGAACACCTATACCTTTGAGCAGGAAATCCCACAAAGGGTAGTGGATTTGACCCAGAGTATCATGGGTAAAACCCTCCCAACCATTGAGCATATCTACATGAAACATTACTGCAGAAAAGCAGCATCCATCATCAAAGATCCTCAGCACCCAGGCCAGGCTTTTTTCTCCCTGCTTTCATCAGGTGGAAGGTACAAGAGCCTCAGGACTCACACCACCAGGTTCAAGAACAACTACTAGCCCTCAACCATCAGGCTCTTGAACAAAAGGTGATAACTACACTCAATCTTTTTTTATCTTGTTATTTTATGCTGGTTATTTATTGTTATTTATTTATTATCTGCATTTGCACAGTTTATGTACAGTTTACAATTCCTGATGTTTACAGTCTACAGATCCTGTTTACAGTTACCGTTCTATAGATCTGCTGAGTATGCCCACAGAAAAAGGAATTTCAGGGTTGTATGTGGCGACATGTATGTACTCTGATAATAAATTTTACTTTCAGCTTTGAACTTTGAAGTTTGCAGATGACGCTAAGACTGGTGGAATTATGGGCAATGTAATGGACGATCAAAAAATGTAACAGAATACGGATCAGATGCAGACATGGGCATAAGTGGCAGATGGAGTCTTGCCTGTACTTGAAGTATTGCATGCAGTTCTGGTCATCCCATTATGGGAAGAATGTGGAGACTGTGGAGAGGGTGCAGAAGAGATTTACTAAGATGTTGCCTGGATTAGAGGTCATGGCTGGACAAACTTGGGTTACTCTCCCTGGAGCTGAGGGGAGACATGATAAACGTCTGTGAGAGGCATAGACAGAATACACAATCAGAATCTTCTCCTCAGGGTAGAAATGTCAAAACATTAGAAGACATGCTTTTAAGTTGGGGGATGGGGTGGAATTTTTACAGGCAACATGAGGGGGCAAGGTTTTTTCACAGGTGCATGGAATAGGTTACCAGGAGTAGTTGTGGGATCAGTCTGTCTGGTGGAGTTTAAAAGGATTTTAGATAATGAATGTGAAGGAAATGGAGAGATATAGAAGATGCACAGGAGGAAGTCATTTAGTATAAATTAGCACCAAGATCACCATAACATCATGCACCAAATGGTCTGTCTAATCCTGTATTGTTCTATGCTCCTCTTTTAATCCCTCTTCACCCTCTCATTTCTTCTTCTTCCTCCCTCCCCTTCTCTCTCTCCCCTCAGCCTCCTCCTCCACCTCTGACTTGTCAATCGTCACTGCGGAAAACACATCAAAATGTCACAAAAGAAGAGAACCAAGCGTTTAGTGACAGCAAGGATCAGAAATCGAATCTCTAAAAGGGGAATGAAGAGGACTGGACCTGGTTAAATCAGCATTTCATAGTCCCCTGTATCCCAGGGCTCTGAATGTGGTGGCTGAAAGAACAGACGATTTACAGATCTTCCACAATTTCCTAGGCTTAGAATAGTCACGGACACCAATTGAAGTATATCCATTCAAAAGAGAAAACAGAGGGAAAATCAAGATCAAGAAACCACTTAGACTGAAATTGGTTGTCAGCAAAATACTGTATATGATCAGTTAGTAAGGATAGGGAATTGGAGGACTTGGAGAATCAGGATCACGCAGAACCCCTCTAGCTCATCAGAAGAGAATTTAGGTCAGACTTTAATTGCTTTTGAAGGATGTAACTAACAGTAGAAGAGGAGGAGGATTTTGTTATATATACAGGATATGATTTTTCTGGATTTTCAAAAGGAATTTGATATAGTACTTCAGCAAAGGTTGTTTCTTTTGGTGACACGGTGTCAAGGGTAACAGATGAGTGTTGTTATTATTACGCAGAACAGCATAGGGCATTAAATTACCACAAATTATAAAAACAAATAAGTAGTACAAAAAGGTATTGTTCATGGGTTCATGGATCATTCAGAAATATAGTCATAGAGTTATAGAGCACTCCAGCGCACAATCAGGCCCTTCAGCCCATCTAGCCCATGCCAGCCTGGTTTTTTGCCTAGTCCCATCTAACCACACCTTGTTCATTGCCCTCCATACCTCTCTACCTAATCAAATTTCTCTTAGATGTTACAATTGAATATTACCATTTCTGTAGGCAGCTCAATCCACACGTGAACCACTTCTAAGTGAAGAAGATTCCCCTTAAATATTTCACCTTTTAATCTAAACCTATAATCTTTAGTTCTAGTCTCACCCAGCGGGAAGGGAAAAATCCTACAGGCAATTACATAAGCTGTATCCCTCACAGTTTTGTATATAACCATATAACAATTACAGCACAGAAACAGGCCATCTCGGCCCTTCTAGTCCATATAGTCCATAGTTGATATAATACCTGTATCAAATTCTCCTATGCTCTGGGAATAAAGTTCTAACCTGTTCAGCCTTTTCCTATAACGCGGGTGCTCCAATCTCAGCAACATCCATGTAAATTTCTCTGCACTCTTTCAAACTTACTGATATTTTTCCTGTAGGTAGGTGACAAGAACTGCACACAATGCTCCAAATTAGGCCTCACCAAAGCCTTATATAACTTCTTCAAAACATCACAGCACCTGGGCTCAATGCCTTGATTTACGAAGGCCAACGTGCCAAAAACACTCTTTACAACCCATCTACCTGTGATGCTACTTTCAAGGAATTATGGATAATATTTCCAGGTCCTTTGTTCTCCTGAACTGTGCATTCATTGTGTGTCTTAACTTATTTTCCCTTCCCAAAGTGCAAAACCTCACACCTGTCTGCCTTAAATTCTATCTGCAAGCTTTGATAGCCTTCCTTGCTGTCCACTACACCCCCAGTCTTTGTGTCATTTGCACATTTGTGATCCAGTTTACCACATTATCATCTAAATCATTAATATACTGTAGATAATAAGCAATGGACCCAACACCGTTCTACTGGTGGTGAAGAAGAAGTTATTTCTGATTTGTTGATTGTGGATCTTCAGGCTCAGTATCTTCTAGTTGTTATATACCCCTAGGTTCATTTTTTCTGTGGACTGTCACTCTAAAATGCCAGGAGAATGAGACTGACTTTTGGACACTGTCTGAGCTGCTCCAGAGAGAGAGAGAGAGAGAGGTGGAGTTATTTGATGGACAGTGAAAGTTTATGGTTTCTCGCGGCTTGTTTTGAATATACAAGGACACAGACACACACAGTTAGAGTCAAGATGGATTCCGTCAATGGAAGACACCAGTGAGTCGGTCTCTGGTTTAAACTTTCAGTAGCACAAAAAGGGGTGAGTTGAGATCGATCCAGGGTATTGATAAATGACTCTCACAAGTGCTGCAACTAGAAGGAGTTTGCAGAGAGAGAGGAGAGGAGAGGAAGGTTTGAAACAGAAGATACCTAGTGACAAAGAGATCATTATTTGGACTCTCTCCAAGTAGCCCGTGAGGGTGAGTTTGTTTCCATTCGAATACGAGAAGTGTGATTGTCACATAGTTAATCTGCAGGAGTGGGTTCTCTGGTGAGGGGAAAACCTTTGTGAATACCATGTGTGTGTTTACCCTTTGTCTGGGTGTGGTAGTTCACTGAAGAAAGGCACCCCTGTGGCAAATCACTGTTGGAGTTATTTTGTATGTCGTGGAACTGCATAAGTGGCTATCACGTTGTGTGTGATTGGGGTAACCTTGTGAAATCTACCGGTGTGTCGACCCTTGCCTGGGTGGTCGTTCCCTTGAAGAGGGTCCCCGCTGTGATAAACTACTGTTGGTGATAATCCGTACGTAGATTCTGTTTGAGTATCCTGTGGCCACCATTTTGAGATGTCTCGTAGCTGAATTCGGGTGTGTTGAAAGGATATTCGTTGAAGATGACTGTCGGTGATATTTCGTGTGTGGAGTGGAACAACTTCAGAGATAAAACCTACTGCTATTGTTATCTTGTATTGCTGTCATGGAATCTGTGGAATATACACATAATTGCCTTCTCACAACATTTGCCATTGGAATACAAACATCTCACATTAATTAACCTGTGCATTTGAAATGAACTTTTCTTACATACCATCATAAGACTATATCACTTGCCAACTAAGCTTAAGAATTTTGGAGACTTACATATTTACACTTATATATGCATAACACCCTTAACTCTTGATTTCCCTGGTTTAGATTACTATATGACATAGTTACTAATAAAATAGTGTTTTGTTAACAGCAAAACCAGACTCCAGGTGTGTTCTATTGCAGCTGAAACTTTTACAGGGTTGCATGTATGTAACACCAGTGAATAGCTAACCCTAGCCCTAAACTCCACCAGAAGGACTACGCATGTCCAATGAGGGAGCTCACCAGCATATTCAGGCAACACCTTCTGGTATTGCCATCAGCATCCAAGTTCTGAAAATGAATGAATGAGTGAGCAGAAAGACAAATAAATAGATCAGTGGGTGCTTTCGAATTACAGCCATCCAAGTTCCCACTGGAATGCAGTAAGGTAGCCTGTATCATCTCACTCCTACTAGAACAGCCCTTACCTGGGCCACCGCTGATCCCAGGCTCTGAGGAGCCTAAGCACGCCAGGCTCTCTCAACCCGAAAGAGAGAGAGAAGGAGGGGAAAGTGCTGCATTTACAATGGACATTATCCCAAGTTGCTGGGAAGCTCCTAGTTCCAGGGTAGAAATAGCCTCACTCCTGGTTCTGCTCCCTTTGAAGTAGTGCCGAAGAAGCCAAACCACCAAACATCCCCACTCAAGCTCAAGATTTGCCAGCTTGTGGAATCAAACCAGCTCAATTTCATTCGTTCCCCAGAAATACCACTCATTCTGGGTCATCCCTGGCTGTCATCCCACAATCCTAGAGCCAATTAGACTACTGGCATCGCTCTGGCCTGGTCAAACCAGTGCAAAAAGCAAAGTGCCCAAAAGGGACCTAAGACACCCCCTGATTTTCTTCAAATACTTCCGACGTGTCTCCTGAATTACCTGTTGAACCTTTCACCTCTAACTGCAGTGCATCTAGAGTACCTCCAGAATATTCCGACCTGCTGGAGGTCTTCAGCAAGAAAAGGCCACCACTCTACCACCTTACCGGGACAATGACTGCATCATCGATCTGTTATTTGTGCTCCTCAGGGACAGCTCTACTCTCTAACAGCGCCAGAGAGAAAAGCCATAGAAGACTACATCCAAGAAGCTCTGGCATTCTAGGTTTATCCAACCATCCATATGTCCCACTAGGGCTAGGTCTTCCTTCATCATCAAGAAGGATGTTGCCCTAAGGCCCTGCATAGACAATAGGACGCTAAATAAGATCACTGTTAAAAACGGGCACCCTCTCCCTCTCAAGGACATAACCTTTGAGATTCAAGATTTACCAAATTAGAACTCCGTAGCACCTGCAAACTAATCTGCATTTGTGAAGGAGATGACACATCAATGGGCCACTTTGCCTTTCAGTTTGGCAAACACCTCAGCGGTATTTCAAGCGTTCATCAATGATGTGCTCCGGGATATGCTACACCACTTTGTCTTTGTCTACTCATTTACTCCTGGTCCACTTAAGAATGTCCAGCAGGTTCTACAATGGCTTCTTGAGAATCAACTATTCGTCAGATTCAAGAACAGCAAGTTCCATGGATCCACACAGTCTCCTTCCTTGAGTTTGTTATATCTACCTACTAATGGACCCCATAAGACCCAGGCTGTGCAGAATAGGCTGCAGCCCTCCTCTGTCAAACAACTCCAGCAGTTTCTAAGTTTCGCCAACTTTCACAGGTGATTTACCTGCAATTTCAGTACAATGGTGGTGCAACTCACCAACTTCACCAATAAATCTACTTGGTCCTTTTGCTGGACCCCAAAGGCCAAGGTGACTTTTGTGGAGTTAAAACAAAGGTTCACACCAGGACCTATCTCAGTTCCACTGGACCCAGACTTAGCTTCTATGGTGGAGGTCGATGTGTCTTACATGTAGGGGCAAAATGAGTAGGGGCCATTTTGTCCCCATCACATGCTTTGGAACACAAACTGCATCCCTGTGCTTTCTACTCAAAATGTTCTTATCCTGTGGAGATAAGCTTTGACTTCGAGAATTGTTGGTCTTTAAACTGACACTGGAGGAATGGAGGCACTGGTTGGAGGGGTCCAAACATCTGTTTATGGTTTGGACCAGCCACAACAAACAAATCAAGGCTTCACTCTCTAACAACCTATTCCTTAATAGGTTCAATTTCCTTAATACTTACCGTACAGGATCAAAAATTGAAAACCAGTTGCTCTCCTGACAGTTCAAAGTACCTAACAGGGAATAGAACTCTTCAACTATAATTCCCAGCTCTAGAGTATTGGTTAAATCACAAACAAGAGAAATTCTGCAGATGCTGGAAATCTGAGCGCTACACAAAATGCTGGAGGATCAGCAGACCAGGCAGCATCTATGGAAAAAAGTACTTTTGATGTTTCCAGCCGAAACCCTTCGGGTGGACTGGGAAAAAAAAGCTGAGGAGTAGATTTGAAAGGTGGGGGGAGGGGAGAGAGAAACACCAGGCGATAGGTGAAACTTGGAGAGGGGAGGGATGAAGCAAAGAGCTAGGAAGTTGATTGGTGAAAGAGACAGAAGGCCATGGAAGAAAGAAAAAAGGGGGTGGGGAGAGGCGCACCAGAGGGAGGCGATGGGCGGGCAAGGAGGTCACATGAGAGAGGGACAAGGGGATGAGAAATGGTGAAGGGGGGGTGGAGGGGTAGTGGCAACCATCCGCTACCTAAAAGGTAGTACTTTGTGGATTGGGAGGGATATGGCCCAGAAGAAAGAAACTAGATTCTCTCTCTGGACATCCTGGACTCTACCTTGATAGGGGACTTTCACCAGCACCATCCTGATCTCCGTAGGCTGTCAGGACCTGACCATAGGGGGATGGGCGTTGGGTTCCGTCATGCTCCTGACTGAACAGTGGCAGACATCCAAGGTTTGGGATTCCATTTCCCTGGAGTATGGTTAGCTGCCACTATCCCTTTGAGACTCAGACTACTAAGTATTGCCGGCCACATTCCACCATGGCAGGTCTGTACTTAAAGGACTCATGCTGAGCACTCAGTGTCCAATCTTAGGAGTTCTATGTCTAGTATTTCTGTTTGTGGTTTTGCCTTTGGATTTTGTTTGAATTGTCTCGTTTATTTTGAGTCTGGATGTACTCTAGACCTCACTAAGCACTTGGGTTCACCGCTATCCATAGCTTTCTCGTTACAAAGATGGGTTAAACGACTTCCTTCTGTCACATCAATTTTTGACAACTTTGTGATCTTACTAACATTTTGTGCCTTGTATGTGTAGCTGGCTTCCCTATCAATGTTTCTCTGTAGTTCTCTGTTGTGATACTGCTCACAATCCAAGCTTTACACAAAGGCAGTAACTTAACCAGAGGGCAGTGGAACTCATTGTAGTTCCATTGCATGTCGGACAAGTTACTTCCTCCCCTTTGTTTAGCTTGGCTTGTGCAGCTGGTGCTGTTTTTACAGTTGTTGGTTGCTGATTGGATTGTGGTCGCTATTCTGTGCAGGTAGCAATTTCCTGCATTCTTTTGATGTCAGTGATTTGCCATAAGCGTCCAAAAAACTATTGAGTAGGAAGGTGATGAAGTTGGAGAATGCACAGGTCCTGTTGACTGGCTTTTCCACATGTCTTGCCTGCCCCTCCTGTCTATCATTTTCAGAACTGCCTACAGCTGGCAAGAATTGTTCTATTGTCCTTGAAAGGTTCTGCTTGGTCATTGCAAATGCTCAGGTAACATGTTCCTCTCTTAGTCCTAGTGAATCATCTGATTGCTCACTTATGGCTCATGCAGTCATAGGCATTAATCGTGTTCTAAAGTATATACAATGAGAACTAGAAATACTCTGGGGGCCAGGGAGTGAAACAATATTTAGGCATTTTTATTTATCTCTGAGTGGATGAAGCTAAATTTGAGAGAGCTTTACCTACCTGCCTGCTGTGCAACCTGTCACTACGAATCATATTCAAACTATTTTACCAATGGGGAAGAACTGCTGCATCAAATCCTTTTATTGTTATGATCTGAAAGTGACAGGAAACTTTCTAAATAGAATTTTAGCTGAATTCTTGAAGTTCACCTTTGTGGAACAACGCAGAAGATGTATAGGGGATAGAATAATATTCAAAAAGAGCTGGCTGAGGTGTGAGGGGGTGGGGGAAACGATCTTTGTTGTTAGCTTCTGAGATTCAATACTTTGAAACATCACTCCACAGACATCAACCCTGCCTGTAGGTGCTAAATGCAGAGTTAATATTAAGAGTGGAATACAACTGTTTCTAAAATTGGTCATGAGTTAATTAATTGGTCATGAATGGGTAGCCACTGAGAAATCTCATGTTGTGTGGCAGGCAGAGCAAAGGCACTTTCCAGTCTATATCGGGTCTTGCTGATGTAGGAGGCCACATTGAGAGCACCAGGTAATGCTACTGATGCACTGCACCTGTGGAGAAATAAATACATTTAACATAGTCCCCTCCTGTATTTACACACTTAGTGCAGTGGTTGTGGAGCATATGATCTTGGACCTCCAGGAAGAGTCCACAGCAGGGGTGATTGATAAGTTTGTGGCCTAAGGTAGAAGGAGATGAGTTATACAGCTCTTTACATGCAAATGCAGGTCAACTCTTTGCGTGATTATGCAGAAAGTTTGAAGTTAATAACTCATCTCCTTCTACCTTACGCCACGAACTTATCAACCACCCATCTGTGGACACTTTCTGGAGGTCCAAGATCCATATGCTCTGTGACTGCTGGACTAAGTGTGTAAATGTAGAAGAGAACTATGTTGAAAAATAAAAGTGCTAGGTTTTCTAAAATTGACTCCTTCTATCTTAGGCCACAAACTTATCAATCACACCTTGTAATTTCTGCCTAACCTCACCAGAGAATGGGGTTCGATCCTGATCTTGGGCCCTGCCTGTGTAGAGTTGGCACGTTCTCCCTGTATCTACGCGGATTTCCTGCGTGTTGTCTGGTTTTCTCCCACATCTCAAAGATGCGTGGATCAATTGCCACACTGATATGTAGGTGAGTGGTGGAATCTGGAGGAGGCTGATTGGGGAGGACACAACATTGAATAGATGTAGGGTTAGTACAAATGGGTAGGTAATATTGATAATGTTCAGTGTGGTCTCAGTAGACCCAAGGCTCTCTTTCTACCCTGTCTCTATCTGTGAATGTATGATTCTGTTGGCCCTTCGATAAACTGGACAAGTGAGAAAACAATTATAAGTTTTTGGAGAGGACTGCAGTTGGAAAGAACAAAGGAAAGGCCGTGATATTGCAGAGAGCAAGGTTGCCAAGGTGACACAGCTGCTTTCAGTATCATCCAATTAGTGTATGGATGAGAACAGCGAGAGAGCATTTCAAACAGTGTACACCATGAAATGCAGAATCGAGTAGCTGTTGGAAATCCGAAACAAAGGATGATGATCAAAGCAGGATGGTCGGGCAGCATCGGCAGAGTATCTCACGGGAACGGACTTGCGGAGGTCAAGGCTGATCTCCCTCTTGAAGAGAGTCAGCATCACCTTCGATCTGTGTCTGACATGACGAGTGTGCTTTGTGGCAGACAACCTCTACTTTTGAGTGGAAGCACATAGTTCTGTAATGCAAAAGCATCACCGCGTAAAACTGCCTGTAAGTCGGCAGTGCTGCTAATAACAGAAATTGGAGTGGCCTTTCACTGTTAATGGGTGGTCTGATAGTGGAAATGCAAAGTGGCTTGATGTTGCTCGGCATGTCATACGGTCAATGCCTGGATTTTATACGATCAAGGCAATTGGTTTGCAGGGTTCTCGCATCCACTAGTAGGGCACCCTCTTCTGGTAGCAATAAAAGAATCAATGTGAAAGATTGCATCCTTCAGAACATCTATTATTTATTAATGTACAATGCTGTAAGAAAGAAGATTTGCATTTGCCCAGCATCTTTCAGAATTTTGAGACATTCCAAAATTGCAGCCAAGCAGGAAGGATTTGACAAATGAAGCAAGTTGGATTTATGTATTGACTGAGAGCTAAATATTGGCTAAGGTATATACAGCTCGTTACCCTTCTATGAATAGTGTCACAAGCTTTTTGATACCCATATCAAAGACCAACTATCATCATTCAGATGATGTCTCCAACAATACATTACTCCCTTAGGAATGCAATGCAGCACCAGACTGGATTATACGTCAGTATATGTCATCTTTTGCATATTTACTTATTTTTTGTACCTTGGAGTAACGTTTGTCTTGTATAGTACGGCTGCTGCAAAATGACAAATTTCATGACAGATGTCAGTGATGATAAACCTGATTCTGTGTATTAGATTGAATTAATGGATGAATACCTCTGCAGCAAAAGTAGAAAAGATTTTTATGCGTACACGCACTGGCCACTTTATTAGAATCACTTTATTGCCAGTATGTGAAACATACCAGAATTGATTGTGGTTCAGGGCCAAGCATAAAGCCCAGGACAGTACCATAACAGGCACCACAATAGCAACCAACAAGGTAAAGGACTGCACCCTTAAAAAGTGGCTACAGGAGTCGAAGACGGTGTGGGCGTTTGCTGCTGTTACTGATCCATTTCAAGGTTCGACAGGTTGTGCGTTCAGAGATACTCTTCCGCCCACCACTGTTGCAATGCATGGTTATCTGACTTACGGTCACTTTCCTGTAAGGGAGAACCAATCAGGCCATTCTCTTCTGACCTCTCTCATCAACACAGCGTTTTTTTGCCCACAGAACTGTCGCTCAATGGATGTGTTTTTGTTTTCTCGCTGCATTCTTTGTAAACTTTAGACTGTTGTTCATGAAAGTCCCAGGAGATCAGCAATTTCTGAGGTATGCAGACCCTGTCTGGCACCAACTATCATTCCACAATCAAAGTCATTTGGATCACATTTCGTCCCCATTCTGATGTTTGGTCTGAAGAACAGCTGATCCTCTTGACCATGTCTGCATGCTTTTGTTCATTGAGTTGCCGCTGCATGATTGACTGATTAGATATTGTATTTGCATTAACGGTTACGTTTTTTTATAACAAAAACACAAAATGAATTCAAAGAAAACTTAGAGCTGGGAATAATGTGTAGTCTAGTTCGTTTTTACTTTGAGTGAGGCACACACATGTGATGCAGTGGTGTAATGACATGCCATTCACGTACTTCAGACATATAATTTGTAATGAATAATAAAAAAACAACAAAAATTGCTTGATCAAACAACATATTTACAATATTACTCAAAGATTACTGAAATATTAAGTACACAACACTCCTTCCTGCATAACTATGAACTCCAATATACAACACATTGCAACTACATACACAGTACACTATAATAATACTGCGCATATAGTTGTGATGCGTTGTATATTGGAGTTCATAGCTATGCAGGGAGGAGTGTTGTGTACTTAATATTTCAGTAATCTTTGAGTAATATTGTAAATATGTTGTTTGATCAAGCAATTTGATCGATACAGATCAAATACAGACATCATCCCATTTGGACTTAATGATTTAATTGCTGTGGAGGATTTCTTACTCTTGTCTTTCCTGACAAGGGGATTGCTCTGCTTGACCGGTGAGGCTTGTGGCTGTGAAACAACCTCAGGTTCCGGGGCCTCCTCCGTGGTGGCTGTAGGAGTTGACTCTGAGACTGAAGGAAGTGGTTCTGACAGGTCTGCACATCTTCCTTCTGTTTTGTATTGGCAGCCCGAACAGCTGCTCAATTTGCAGATCTATCCCAGGCCACCCGACAAAGCTTCAAGTCAAGGCTTTCATGTTGACCACGCCCAGATAACCAGCATGTAGCTCTCAGCTTGGATGGTACAACAAATCTCAATCCCCACATAAGGCAAACTTCTTCAAGGGTAAGTTCATCCTGGCACTGGTAAAAGTGGGGGAACTGGGATTCCTGATGCACATTCCAGACATCTTGGGTGTCCATGTGGACCTGAGACAGTTTGGGCTCTTTTCTGGTTTCTCTTTGGATCACCTCTGCCATAATAGCGAGAGTTTTCAATAGCATTAGGGATAATAAGTCCAAAGAGGAGTCCCCTTGAACTCAGTCTTGAAATTGTGTGCTCCATGAAACTGAGCACAGCTCTGCATTTATGCTGCTGCTTTAGTGGAATATCCTTCTGTGGATTGAATAGAAACACTGGTGGTTGATGATCAGAAATGAGGGTAAATTCTCTCCTGTACAAGTACTGATTGAAACGTTTTACACCCCAAGGTAGACTCAAGGCCTCTATGTCAATCTGTGCATAATTTTTCTCTGCAGCGGTATGGAGATGTGATGCAAAGAATATAGGGTGTTCACTTTCATCACTCATACTAAGAGGAATAGATAGAGTGGACAGCCAGCACCTCTTCCCCAGGGCACTGCTGCTCAATACAAGAGGACATGGCTTTAAGGTAAGGGGTGGAAGTCTCTTCTTTGTTCCAAGAACATGTGTTCTCATGGAAACATTTTTTTCCAGAAGTGTCACATCCTCAGAATTTTCCTTTGTTTATGATAGACTGCCTGAAGCAGAACAGAAATATAATTTCAGACTGCTTGTATCACTAGAGATTTGGAGAAACGAGAAATCAACTTTTATTGGCTACAATGCATTTAATTGCTAAATGGCGCTGATGCTTTGCAGTGGTTCAACTAAGCTAAAAATGTTTTTGTTGATGGTTTTCATTTGTACTCAGTACCTCAGGCTTCTCGCTTAAGTGTCCAACAATAATCAGCCGGTATAGATGGATTCCAGTTGCCCTGATTCCGTTTCTCCATGACTACAATGTCCTGGTGAAACCTCTTACTGTGTTCATCACTGTGACAAGATTTGCAGGGAAGATGTCTAAATGGGAATGCAGAAAATGAGTCTTTAATGACACGGTGCACTTCATGATTTTGTATGCTTGTAGTATGTTGTCATCCAGATGCATGTAGTTTGGTGCTCTGTAGTTGCCAAGAAAATTTTCGGCAGCGTCCTTGAACACCTTCAGTGCAGATTTCTCTGGACCCACTAGGGTTTCTTCAGATTGCCTGTCATTGTTGTCCTGTTTGATTTGCAGACCAACAAAAATACCTTCCTCAGTCTTGGCATCAGCCACTTGGACTTGAATTATGAATTGAAATAATAAATAGGTAATTTTTTTAAAAAAAGGTGAGTGATAGGGAAATTTCATTGTGATTTTCATGATTAGCAGCCCAAAATCCGTAAGTATTCAGGAGGCATAATCTTTGTTGTCCTGTGTTCTTTTTAAAACTCCAACGTCTCACTGTACTTCAACTGGTAGGTAGTCATCTCAGGTTCATTTAAAACATCCTTGTCACCACGGTTAAGTTTTGTAACTCCAAAACATAAAACTATTTCAAAGAAAACATGGAGCCAGAAATAACATGTATACTCTAGTTGGTTTTTATTTTAAGTGAGGCACACAGTGGTTTAATGATGAATGCCATTCACATACTTATATAAACAGAGCATACTTGATCAAACAATATATGTAAAATATTACTCAAATGTTACTGAAATATTAAATATACAACATTTACCAGCAGGTGTACCTGTAGTGATGGTTGTCCTGAGGAGGGCTAAGGCACCGGTAACCCCTGTTTCCATCCAAGAGGTCAGAGTGAACATGGTAGAGGATACAAATTGACAATAAACTGGACTGGTCAAAGAACACTGAGGCTGTCTACAAGAAGGGTCAGAGCCGTCTCTATTTCTTGAGGAGACTGAGGTCCTTTAACATCTGCCGGACGATGCTGAGGATGTTCTATGAGTCTGTGGTGGCCAGTGCTATCATGTTTGCTGTTGTGTGCTGGGGCAGCAGGCTGAGGGTAGCAGACACCAACAGAATCGACAAACTCATTCGTAAGGCCAGTGATGTTGCAGGGATGGAACTGGACTCTCTGACGGTGATGTCTGAAAAGAGGATGCTGTCCGAGTTGCATGCCATCTTGGACAATGTCTCCCATCCACTCCATAATGTACTGGTTAGGCACAGGAGTACATTCAGCCAGAAACTCATTCCACCGAGATGCAACACTGAGCGTCATAGGAAGTCATTCCTGCCTGTGGCCATCAAACTTTACAACTCCTCCCTTGGAGTGTCAGACACCCTGAGCCAATAGGCTGGTCCTGGACTTATTTCCACTTGGCATGATTAACTTATTATTTAATTATTTATGGTTTTATATTGCTATATTTCTACACTATTCTTGGTTGGTGCGGCTGCAACTAAACCCAATTTCCCTCGGGATCAATAAAGTATGTCTGTCTGTAAAGTGTCCACTGAGTGTATATTTTAACTGTATTCCACAGCAACATTTTTGTGCCAAAGATTTGCTGCCTTTAGTACCTCAATGTACTTACGAATGGCATGATTTGCCTGGATGGCATGCAAACAAAATATTTGTTTCTTGATACATATGATAGCAATAATACCAATAATAATAATAAAAAATGCACTGATCACCTAAGAGGTACAGATATGATGTGAGTAATGCAGATCAGGTTTTACCCTGGCGCTCAGAATTCATGAAATTACATGCAGTTAGCATGTGCTAATAGGGAAACATTGTGACTGGCGCTTCATAAGTGTCCGTGGGCTCACTTTACTTTTGAACATCACGCACCAGTTATACCAAAGGAACCATGTCCTGCACACAGGGCATCTTGGCCCTCGTGTTCTCCAGTACAGTGAGTCATCGACAAATGTATCGAATTTAGATCAAGTAGTAGTGGGAGAAGTTAGATTGGTGCGGACTGCAGTGGGATAAATGATCAGATGCTGATCAACACTGGGTACATGATTAAGACATTGGGCAGAAAGGCTGACAGCAGCTGAGCAATCCTCCTGATGATCTCCAACCTTTTCACAAAGGAAAACAAAGGCTTCCTCTCTGGTGCCACACTCCTGATATCTATATTAACGAAGTTAAAATTTTGAAAACTTGTTAGGGATATGAGAGCAGTAGCTCACAACTAAACACTTTTTAAAGTATTTGGTAAATATTCACACATGAAGACGAGGCTGTGTAAGAGCTGCTGGAGTGTAATGTTAACAGTACTGTGAATACTATAACATGTTCGATCGCAGTAGCTTCTATGTGGTCAACAAAGGGTGCTACTTTCCTTTTTAAACATATTTTTTACAATCGCAAGATTCTGCTGGACACAAAGAACTTAAAGTGCTGCAGGCCTGCCCCACCAGCGAGCTGGTCGTTGGCAGAGAAACTGGAGGAGCAGCAGTTAGTGCAGATCGTGCTGCTGCTCGTGTCAGTGAGGCTTCGGAGGAGTCGGCGCACTTGGTCGCTTTTCTTCCGATCGCAAGACTCTTTTCAACACTTTTAATGTGCAATGCTGCAAGCCCGGTTCTTTGATTTATCGGTGACGACGGGGGAGCTGAGTAGCCGTGGCCGGAGCAAGGTGCTCAAGCCACAGTGTCGCCTTTTACAGCCACCAGGAGAAGGGCATCAAAGCCTTTGTGCTCCAGCAGGGGTGGTGTTGGACGGAGACCCAGCTAGAGTCAATGCTGCCCTCCACTTCCCCCAGTATTCACTTGGCAGAAGACGAGCTGTATTGTAGTTGCCTGGAGATTTCTGCGACATTCATAGACTCTGGCTCTGGACTATATTGTTTCTGTGGCTGTATTTTACTGATATCTTATAAGTGTTTACATTTACATTTACATCATTTATTATTATGTTGTAATTTGCCCTTTACTGTGCCGATTGTCTTGTTTATTAATTATTGTACCGTCTTGCACTGTTTTGTGCACTTTATGTAGTCCCGTGTAGGTCTGAAGTCTTGTGTAGTTTTGTGTTGTTTCACGTTGTTTAGTTTTGTGTTGCTTCATGTAGCACCAGGGCCCTGGAGGAACGTTGTTTCGTTTTTACTGTGTGCTGTACCAGCGGTTATGGTTGAAATGACAATAAAGGCGACTTGACTTGACTTGCTATCGTTTATGTGCTACGTGTGACTGTTGGTTCTGTTCTTTTGCACCTTGGCCCTGGAGTAACACCATCTCGTTTGGCTATATTCGTGGATATTCATGTATGGTTCAATTAAACTTGAACTTGAATTGAATATGTACAGCTGGCAGTACCACAGTATTTTTAAGCACAACGTGATATGTTACTTTTGATATGGCTGCAGTTCCAGATCGAGAATTCTAAATTTACATATATGTTGGGGATGCAGCTAACAGAGTGTTTTTCACAGTGCTACGATCCTGTCTATGTGGGGTTTAAATGTTCGCACTGACACTATATGGACTTTCTCCACATGATGGGCTTCCCCCTACTTCCCAAAAAACTGTTGGTCAGTAGAAAAGTTGGCCCTTGTTTAGCTGTAGAAGAATCTGGTGGGAGGCAATAGGAACATTGAGAAATACTAACTCTGTGATACTGCACAATTTCAATGGACCAAGTGACCTCCTTCTATTTTGTTATGCAATAGTGGTATGTGAATACATTCAAAGTCAGCAAAACCAAGGAATTGATTGCGGACATCAGGAAGGAGAAGTCGAGAAATCACTCAGCAGGCTTCAGAGGTGGAAAGGATAAGCAGCTTCGAGTTCCTAGCTGTCGTCCTCTCAAAGGATCCATCTTGGCCCCCAACACACTGATGCAATCACAGAGAAAGCGCAGCAAACAGGTCTGCTTATTTAGGACCTTGAAGAGATTTGGTGGATTCAAAGTATGTATGCAGAACACAACCCTGAGATTCGTCTTCCCCACAGAGGATACCATGGAACCCAGAAAAACATCAACCATCAACCCCCCCCCCCCCCACCACCGCCAGACAAGCAAAAAAAATTGCACAAACATCAACAATAAAAACAAGCAAAAAACACAGAATGTAAAGCACAGAATGGAAAGAGTCCAGTCATATTCAGTCCAACTCAGTGTCCGTTATCTGTGGGAACAGAGTATCAGAAATCAGAACCACATCGTAATGTGAACCACAGAGACCAGCCCACAAACTGCACTGATTAAACCTTGCCCAAGACCCAGTATGTCACCAAAAGCACTTACAATTTTAATACATATATGATGGACAGCATTTGGACAGGTTGCACCACAGCCGGTTATGGAGGCTCCAGTGAAAAGGATCGGGGGGGCTGCAGAGGGGTGTAGAATCCACTGCGAGCACAACCCGCCCCATCATCAAGGACAACTTCAAGAGGCGTTGCCCCAAGAAGACAGCAACCATCACAAAGCGCCCTCACTATCCAAATATGCCCTCTTTATGGCAGAAAGTACAGGAGTCCGAAAACCCATTCTCAACAATTCAGAAATAGCCTCTTCACCTTTGAATCACATTTCTGAACACTACTGCTTTGTTCTTTTTCCTGCACTATTTCTTAATTTTTTACAATTTATAGCAATTTTATATATTTGTGTTGTAATAAACTCCTCGTCATTTAAATCAGTGATAACACATTTGGTTCTGATTCAGATTAATTTGATAGAGAAATGAGCTGCGAGGGGAACTGATTGCATGCAATGTTCATATTCCGCCACTTGGTGGGGTGCTTGAGCCATATTGCAGGATCTTTCTGAAAAATAACCTTTTTTCAGCTTGTTGGAAACAGGAGCACTTCGGTTGCAATTATATACAGTTAATCATCTCCAAAGTAGTGATAATTGAAGTGAATGGAGACGAAAATCAGTGGGGGGGGGGGGGGCATAATGGCAGCTGAATTGCCTGGCTTGTTTATAGACTGGGAGTTAAAATGAGCCTTCTCCCTCAATTGAAAGGACTCGTGTGTAGTGTGCATGGGTTTTCTCAAGCATTAACAGCCCCAGTGTGCTCTACAAATACATTAACATAATGTCCTCTTCCATTTGTACCAATATGTGTAGGCTATTATATACCAATACCCAGAATTACATATGTTCGACTATTTCTCCCATTCTCTTTGATTCTTCACACAACATCCCCAGGCAAATAGCCTGCTAGTATTGTGCGTGGTGACGTGTATGAACTCTGATAATAAATTTTACTTTGATAACTCAGCAGAAAGGTCCCACTCTTTCGCGATCCCCATCCCAGTTACCCCCTCTCACCTTATACCCTTACCTGCCCATCACCTCCCTCTGGTGCTCCTCCCCCTTCCCTTTCTTCCATGGTATTCTACCCACTCCTATCAGATTCCCCCTCCTCCAGCCCTTTGTCTCTTTCACCAATCAACTTTCCAGCTCCTTACCCCACTCCTCCCCCTCTCCCAGTTTCACCTACCATCTACCACTTTGTCCTTCTTCCTCCCCACCTTCTTATTCTGTCTCCATCTTTTTTTTTCCAACCCTGGTGAAGTGTCTCAGCCTGAAACATTGACTGTTTTCTCTTTTCCCTTGATGCTGCCTGGCCTGCTGAGCTCCTCCAGCATTTTGCATGCGTTGCTTGGATTTCCAGCATCTGCAGATTTTCCTGCATTTTTGATGACAAAGTCCAGGTTCAGGGTTTCAGCCAGAAACATCAACTATCCCACTGCCTCAACAGATTCTGTTTGACTCTCCAAACCACCGGTTTGTTCAGGCCTAGCCTGCTTTTCGGTCTATGTTTCTTTGCTTATCTGAAATTAAGCCAAAGAAATCATAAAGGCTTCTTAATGGATTGCAACTAAAAGTTCGAAGGTTTGCCCAATTTCAGACACTATACCAGTGCAATCAGTAGCAAGTGGGGTGTAATATCCTCTCTGGGTGACCAGTTCTGACCACCACAGCTGCAGCAGTTTCCTATCAGAGTCGTAAGACCGCAGGGGTTGGAATCTGAAGGGACACACAAAATGCTGGAGGAGCTCAGCAGGTCAGCAAACATCTACTAATCCAGAGAAAGGATCTCAACCCGTTCAGTTGTCCATTTCATTCTATAGATGCTGTCTGACTGGCTGAGTTTTGCTTAATTTTATTTATTTCAGTGAGATACAACACAGATGAGGTATTTTAGCTGCACCGCCCAGCGATCACTCAATTTAATCCTAGCCTAGTCATGGGACAAGTTACAATGACCAATTAACCTTTGGACCATGGTAGGAAACCGGAGCACCAGGAGGAAACCCACACGGTCACGGGCAGAACGTAAAAACTCCTTACAGGCAGCCACAGGAATTGAACCCAGGTTGCCTGAACTGTAAAGTATTGTGCTAACCACTATGCTACCGAGCCACCTAGCAGTCGGTCTCCTTTCTCCAGTACTGCCAACCACCCCCATAACTCTGCCTTTGCAAACGAGTCATCTCTCCCTTCCCAAACCACTAACCTATCAGCCAACTCAACTTCCTTTCCAAACTCCTTGCAGGTGTTGTATCCTGCTCATCTCTCAGTTAAGGCAGGTTCTGATGGGTTTTCGATTGACAAAGGGATTAAGAGTCATGAGGAGAAGGCAGAAGAATGGGGTTGAAAAAGAATCAGCTGTGATTGTATGGTGGAGCAGATTCAATGGGCCAAATAGCCTGTATCATACGATTTTACCCTAGCCCAGCCAGCAAATCCCTCCAATGGCTCCTCTTCCCTTGTCCATATGGCTTTCATTGGTGTCCATGGTGAGTTAACCTTGCTTGCTCCCTTTTTCTTATTCACATCTTTGTCCTCAACAACATCATCCAAAGAATACACATTAGTTTCCAGACTGTGTGGATCATTTACTCTATTGAGGACGCCGATTTCTAATTCACTGCCATGTCTTTATTCTTCAGTTGTCTTTAATTTGTCTTATCCAAATCCAATGCTGGATGAGATTTATTCCATCTCAACTTTGGAAGCCCAACATCTTTCTCTTCAGTCCTAACTAAACCCTATTCTGTCGACACTAGTCCCATCGCTCCCTAGTTGTAACTGTGGTGCAGTGTTAAGACTCAGAGGTTATCCTTAGGTCAAACATTGCTGTCATTATGACATCTATTTTGACCTCCATAATAGCAACGATCTCATTAAACAGTTGGTGAAAGACTCATCTACAATGTTGCTGCCTCCAGACTTGTCCAGTCTCTTACACTTCCAGTTTGGCCTTTCACTCTCTCCTCCCAGTAACACAGCCACCTATGCCCTAACTCTCATCATGACCCATTCAACCATCACCGCAGTGCTTCCTGATTTACATGAGCACAAAAGGTTCTGCAGATGTTGGAAATCCAGGCTACATCCACACGGAGCCGATGAATTTTGAAAACGCCGGTGTCGTGAAAAAACAACGGGTGTTTCTGAAAATACCTCCGTCCACATTAGAACAAGTATTTGGATGAATCTCCTCCTACTGGGCATGTGTGCAGGACACAACTACAGAAAACAAGTGAAGAAGAGCTGGCATTCTATTTCCGTTTCCTCCTTAGTTCAAAAAAACAATGAAATGCCGCGCTGCTGCCACCATCTGTTCCGGCACGTCATGACAGCATTTTTAAAAAGCTCTGGTCACCCTGTACACACTACACCACCCAGCTGGCGTTTTCAGATTTACACACTCTGGAGAGCGTTTTAAAAAAGCTCCGTTTTCAGGGGAGGAAAACGCCGTTTCAGAGTGGATGGAGGGTCAAAACGAAGAGAGAAGGCTGCGGTTCTGGAATTATCCGGTCTAGTGTGGACGAGGCCACCCCAGAGTAACACACACAAAATGTTGGAGGAACCTAGCAGGTCAGGCAGCATCTACAGAGAGGAATAAATAGGGCCAAGACCCTTCTCAGGACCTTGATGAAGTTCCTCCAACATTTAGCGTGTGTTGCTGATTTACAGTGTTTCTTAGTTAAATAGAAATTTGATTTTAAAATGTTCATCCTTTTGAAATTCACCCTGATGTCTATAATCTCCTTCAGCTTTACAACTCTTTGAGGTATCTCAATTTTCCCAGCCTTGGCCTCCTGACCATTCTTGAACTTAATCATTTCATTCCAGTGTCTACAGTTTCAGCCACGAAAGCCTAAACTGGAGTTGACTCCCTAAATCACGATGGTAGGCAGAGTTAAGATGTTGCCAGAGGGCAGCTTCTTTGAGCTCATCTCCAAAACAGCCTAATATCTTCCCTTTAATGTTTAATTTTTCCTCTTCATGGTGGATGGAGTTCTGTCGGAATCCGTGATCTACAGCAACATTCAAACTATGGTCCTTTACCTGATGGTTCCCACTCCCAGGGCTCACCCACCGACCGTTTCTCGATATCCCGAGGATGCAACCCAGAAGATGTGCTCACCTTCGGAGCGAGGCCCTGTAGCCCAATGGACGGGCAGATTCCATGCTGGCGTCGCTGACTGAAGTCTCACGGGAGAAACGGAGCATTGAGAACAGTGGAATGGTTATCGGAGGCTCTGTACTCGAGCAATCGTGCTCTCTTAAAGGTGGGGGTGAGTTTGCTACCAATTCTTGAATTGGAGAACTTGGAATACAAATGACACAGCAGACTTTAACATCATAATCAGCAAATTGTTTTGTTTTGCTTTGTTGGTCTCCCCTCTTGCTGTGGTAGGGGTGACACCTCTCTGTCCCTGTTGGCGGGCAGGAGAGAGAGAAGGAAGGAGAGGGAAGGGAGAGAGAGGGAGAGAGAAGGAAGGGGAGAGCGAAAGGGAGACTCTGGCATGTTGAATTGTCAGGAGAAAGATTAGTTTTTGTTGTACTGCAGATCATGGTCTTTCTTTGGGCACTTTGCTACTGCTTGCTTGCTGGGTGGTGGGTGCTGATGCCTTTTGCTGAAGTAAGTAGGGGTGGGGAGGTGGAGGGTTGGTGCTTTGCTGCTGCTTGTGTGTGGGAGTGGGGAGAAGGGGATTTTGGGGTTCTAACATTTTTAACTGTAACTCCTCCTCTAGGGTACTCTTCTGCTTTTGTGGATGTCTGTGAAGTACAAGAACTTTAGGTTGTATCTTGTACACATTCTCTGATATTAAATTGAACCATTTGAACTTCTTGCCTCATTCAAGGCACTCCTTACAATCTTAACATCTTAAAATTTGTTTTTTTAATCTCCTTATGTGTCATGGGGATTTTGTTTGATAAAACTCTTGTGAAACATCTTGAGACAAATGGCACATTAGAAATTCTGTTGTTGTTCTATCTCTGAACCAGTGAGTAAGTTTTGTTATGTAACTTACCCTGGCAGCTTGGCTGAGAAAGAGAATTCGATTTGAGCATAAATCTATGTTTGGCCACATGTTTATAGGTGTTCCAATATATTATGCCTCCTTGGGGAGAACCTAAACTCTCTTGAAAAACGCAAATCAGACTTCCTGGTGTTCCATACTCAGAGTGGCAATACACAGACTGATTGCTGGAAACAGCTTTCTGAGTTGAAAACAGCTTCCTAAAATTTATTCATCCTAACAGTTCAAAACTCCATTGGTGGAGAAATTATAAGGAGCAGAATTAGGCCATTCAGCCCATTGAGTCTGCCCTGGCATTCCATCATGGCTCACATATTATCGCTTTCAACTCCAGTCTCCTGCCTTCTCCCCGTAACATTTCACACTCTGACTAATCAAGAGCCTACCAACATCTGTTTTAAATGTACCCTAATGTCCCCACAGATGTTTACGGCAATGAATTCCACAGATTCACCACCCTTTGGCTGAAGAAATTCCTCCTCATCTCTGTACTAAAGGGATGTCACTCTATTCTGAGGCAGTGCCTTTTGGTCTTAGACTCCCCCAGTATAGAAATCCCCCAGACTCTCTATCTTTCAATATTCAATATGATCTTTTTAACAAACACTGTAACAGATTGGCCAACAACTTGTCATAAAGCTAAATGACAAGTTGATGCCATTTATTAAAGAGATTTATTGTCAGGGTGGGATTGCGCGTGAGAGGTTTGAAAAAGAAGTGTTGGGAATGAAGGATTCTGCAGAATGAAAATTAACATTTAAAAGCAGTGGTGACAGACTCCAGAAAATATTCTATGGAGCCCGCAGGAGAAAGGGATTAATGTCTATGGATTGATCTGACTGAATTGCTTTACAATTCATACTTGCTGCATTGTTAAAAAGAAAGCTGACTGCAGTTACCTTCTGTGAACATTTATATTATACGAAATTTGAATGAAGTCAGTGAAGTGTCAGCAGGGTCCTTTGCAATTAGCTGGCTGCTATGAGTGAAATAGGAGTTTTAATAAATCGGTAAGATATCTGAGACTGAAGTAGCTACAAGATTAATGGTACTCCATGCTTGCTTTAAGAAACCATTTTAATTGAGTTTCTCTTTGAGGAATGAGTTTTTAAAGTGAATGATACCGAACATCAGCTGCAGCGCTGAACTGCAGTTATCACTTATTCTACCCAAGTCTGGCAAGACAGTTAATATAATATTTATGATTTATCCATCAATTTATTTATAAATCTGCCTGTCTCACCGGGCACCCATCCATTCATCTATCTATGCACCCTTTTGTCAGTCTATTTATCTGTTTGTGTACCTATGTACTGTCTATTTATTGAAAATGATTCAATGGTTCAATTTAATATCAGAGAATATATTCAGTGTAAAACCTGAAATTCTTGCTCACAGACATCCACGAAAGAGAACAACCCCAAAGAAAGAATGATCGACAATTTCAAACCCCAAAGTCCGCCCACATCCTCCCAATGACAAACAGCAGCAAAAGCATCAGCACCCCCCCCCCCACCATGCAAGAAATAGCCCCAGAAACCATGATCTAGAGTCCATCAAAATCTACTGTCCATCCTAACACTTTGACATCTCACAGGCTCTCTCCCTCACTAACAAAGGAGAGAGACGTATCACTCTGCCACAGCGAGAGGGGACGCTGGTTTGATGTTACAATCTGCAGCGGTGCTTACTTCGACAGCAGTGTTCACTGCTGTCTCGACGTTCTGAACTCCTGCGATGCTTCAATCAGTGACACCGGTGAGGAAAGTGGTAGGTTTTGCACACGCTGAAGAATAAAACTATTTTCTGTTTGCCTGTTGATGTATCTAACCCATCTATTTGTGTAGTCTACTTCTTTTCTTCTTATTTAATCATCCATCTACCCAACTTATCTATCTGTTCAAAGTGTTGATCAATTTGAACAACATTATTCCTATGGAGTCAGGCCCATATCAAATATTAGAGACCATCTCAAATAAATCAGGATGGATAGCAACAGCAACTTAATGATCCATAATTGGTTTAAAGAGGTGATGTCAGAGTGAAAGAAAACCTTAAGTGTAAGGTTTTGGCCTTACTAGGATTTGGCCTTGGCAGAGACATCAGGATCATCATCAATATTAAGCTTACAGACACATCAATGAAGGCAATGCATTGTGGCTGCTGTCCCAGAGGATGTTGTCAGGGGTTTTGACTAAAGATGTCTTGGAGTGGAAGTGGGATAAATGGGCTTAAATAGAAACTGCTGGCGAAATGAGTATGAGGCGGAAGTGGTGCAAAGTTCAAAGATTCTGGGCAATAAACAAATTGCCAGCTGGAGCTGAATACGGGTGTTTTTCAGCAAGAGCTTATTGACAGTGTTGAAGTGGAAAAAATGATGGGCGTTAACATAGTTGGTGAGCCACTGTAGGCAGCAAATTTGTGAGACGGGAACAAGGATCAAGGTGAGTATTGTTGTGTAGATAAATGAGAGCTATTTCTAAGCAATGGGATGCTGGCATGAAAATGTAACACGTGATCCAAGTGAGTGTGTCCTCGTAGTCCTGTTGTGAAGAAATACATGAGCATCATTCAGGGATTTGAGGTAGATGGTCCGTCACAGAGATTATTCCTGGTCTCTGCTACTGTAGTAGAAGAATTAAGAATGAAGAGAATAATGAAGGGAATACATGAATTGTCCGAAACCAACCTGGCAGTGGCAAGTTCACCATGGAATATTTAGTCCACTGAGTTATCTAGACTAACTTAATAAGCAGATATTCGTCCCTTTTCCCAGGCACTAGGTGTGATCAAAACCATGGGCTTTAGGCTGAAGAGGACTGGACTGCCCAGGGGAGCAATACAATGGTGTGTCAGAAGGATCAGAGAAGGGGAATTAGTCAATGGTTTTTGGGTAAAAGATTTGAAGTTGGGTAGAGGTAGTGAATGAAATGAGGAATGGCTCATGGAAAGCAATATTGTTCGATGGATAGGTACGTTATTGGTCCCAAAGGAAATGACAGTGTCACAGTAGCTTTACAGGTGCACAGATACACAAATATTAGAAGAGAAGAAACAATAAAAAATAAATTACCTCAAACAGTCTAACAGGAGGTGGTCATCACTTCCACAGCTATAGGTTGCCTCGTTATAGAGCCTGATGGCCAAGGGTAAGAATGACCTCATGTAGTGCTCTTTGGAGCAGTGCAGTTGTCTTCCTCAAGATTTTGGAGGTAATGCGCTATCACAAAATGACCAAAGGTTTTGAAAGAATTTGATTGATAGATGAAGGGCAAGAGGCAGAAATAAGTAGAGAAACTACATGGAAGAGCTGGATGTGTCAGTGAGTGGAGAACTGTTGGGGGCACAGATCATCCCCTGGAGATCAGGCCTCTGGAAGAAGTACTGAGGTCAATTTCCACCGAAATACTGAGCAGCATCACCATTCCGTCTTTTGCTGGTGCAAAGTGCTTCGAAGAGAAACTGTCTGAGGAGCAACTGAAGCGAAACACAAGAAATCTGAACAGGATGAAGCGGAGCCTGAGGCACTCTAAGGTGATGAGACAGATGAAGAGAGGCCAAGGCAGCAGATGGTAGAGCATTGCACAGGACCCGCACAGAGAAGTGCCATCTTACATTCTGACAAGTTTCAAATAAAACAATATTATAAACCACGAGCTTATGCAAACCTTGTGATTTTCTTTCCGTCATTAAATATACTTGGTTCCTTAAGATTGTCCCAGCCAGGGGTGGTAGTGGAGATAAGCTCCCACTATCAGTTAAATGCTCCCAATGGTGAATGCCTCAAATAGTCTCTGACAACCAACTCCTGCTCCTGGCCTTGACATATAGCTTAGCTACTGAGCTAAGTTAAGATGGAATTGTTTCTACTGAGAGGAGAAGGGGCAAAGGTGGATACTGGCACCTTAAAACTAAATGCTTCAGGCAGATGGGGCTCTTCAAGCATGGTTGGCAGCACACCTAGGAAAAGGAGAACTCTGATCTCAAACCTCCTCTGTCTCGCGGCTATACCCACTCACGAGAAAGGATTCGGGAGCAAACCCCGAGGGAAAATCCAGAGCTGCAGTCCCTAAGGCAGGGCTACGTTGAGTTCAACACTGACTGGCAACTCCTGCGATGCTGCTGATATCAAACTGTATCGGTCTCTGCCGTTCCTTTGGGTTCATCAGATGTGTGGAGAGGGGATGGACAACAGCTTGCTCTCCATATTGCACTGCCCAGACGTGCATATCTATGGTTGAGATCAAGAGGAATTTTTTAAAGATCTTTGCTCATAAATAAATGGGTGTGACCAGCATAACGTAATGACAGGTATCCTAAAACTTTAAGAGCTACAAGAAAAACACACTGGTGGTTTGTAACTTCATCACAGTCTGGAGCATGAAGCATTTGCAATGTTGAAGAGCCATTTTTTATGCTTATTTGTCTTAAGTTACAAGGCATACCACTGCCTATTGAAACCAATACTGAAAAAGAGACTCTTCAGTGATTTCTATCTATTCAAATTTCAACCAAACGATGGATTGCTAAAGTTAGGTGTTGAGGGAGCAGAGTTATTGGTTCCACCTATATGGAAAAATGAAGATATAGAATAGTACAGCACAGTACAGGCCCTTCGGCCCACAATGTTGTGCTGACCCTTAAACCCTGCCTCCCATATAACCTCCCACCCTAAATTCCTCCATATAGCTGTCTAGTAGTCTCTTAAATTTCACTAGTTTTCGTATGTTTCCTTGATGTCTAATGTAGGGCTATAATGAAATGCAGTATCTTTGGAGTCCTTGCTTCATAAGCAGCAACCATAGACTGGAAAGCAGTTACTGTTTCAGATCTAGACTCTTCATTGGAATGGAGAAAAACAAAAACAGGCTCGTCAGCAGCAGAGAAGGGCAATAGGTGGGGCGAAGAGGATTTCACTGACATTCTTGAAGAACAGGCATTTAAGGGGCAGTTAATATCAGGCCTCACACAAATTTCTATAGACATCACATGGAAAGCATTCTGGCTGGCTGCATCTCCATCTGGTACGGGGGAGGGTACTGAACAAGATTAAAATAAGCTGCAGAAAGTGTCTCCATCATGGGCACTAGCACCTCCAATATCTAGGACATCTTCAAGGAGCGATGCTTCAAAAAGGCAGTATCTATCACTAAGGACCCCCATTAACTAGGATATGGCCGCTTCTCAATGCTATCAGAAAGGAGGTACAGGAGCCTAAAGGCACACACTCAGTGATCCAGGAAAAGCTTGTTCATCTCTGAATGGATATTGAACCCATGAATATTCTCTTCTTGCACTACTTATATAATTTAACTTTAATTAATATACTGTAAATCACAGTTTTTAATGTTATGTACTGCAATGTGCCACTGCTGCATAGCAAATAAATTTCATGACATATTGCCGGTGATATCAAGCCTGATTCTGATTCAGATTAAGATTGTTGCAGAATAGGGAGAAAGGGTGATGAGTGTTTACACAGATCTGAATTGTAAAGTGTTTCTCGTTCCACAGACGCTGCCTGACTTGCTGAGTTTTGACAGCATTTTATTCCTTTTAATCCAAGTTGACTGGTGTGTTCTGGCTGCCAGCTCCACCCAATGTTTTAGAAAAAATATTTAACTCCTTCTTAAATATGATTATTTTTCTATGGTAGAGAATTCCAAGGGCTCACTACTCTCTGGGAAGAAATTTCTCCTCATCTCAGTCCTAACTAGCCTAGTCTTTATCCTTACACTGGTTTTCAGTATTAGTTAGTTATAGGACTTTAATCCTGACCAAACATCTGAGCTCCGTAAATGTGCTAGAAATTACACTGGCCGCCTCTAGCCCTTCATCCCATAAATCTTAAAAGAGGCTCGCCTGAAAGTTTCAGACAAACACCTGCTGGATGCTGAGCAATCTATTCTAAGAAGTGCAAACATGAACCACAGTAGACTGATGCTTAACTGATAAATCTGAAGTCTGACACCATATTCTCAGCAGGCTCAAGAACCGAAATGCTCACGCTCACTGCTCCCTCATGGGCATTGTGCTCCATGAACCTGCTGTAAATTGAAAGCAAGCAACAATAAGGTAGCTGTTGAAAGACAATTGACAACTTGCACGTCCCCATTTTCATTGCAATTTAATTTCCTGTCACACACCCTCTGCCAGATCAAAGAGACTATTTAATGGGAATAAATCTGGGACAGATAAGGAGATCAGGGTTCTCCCCACTTGTATCTGTCAGTTGGTGTCCATTCACTTTGGAGAGCTGCTGGTTTGAGAACAGAGAAAGAAAATACTCCTACCACCTCATTTATCAATAATGAGCGGATTGTATTTAGGATTTCATATATTTTAAATGACGTATTTATAAAACTAACAGAACAGACATTCTACTTTTGTCACAGCAGGTCTCCAAGGTGTGAGATTTGTCTGTGTCATTAAAGCAAAGTTTGAGATGAAGTCAGTTGCAATGGAAACTAAGTCTGGCCTATCTATCATTTATTTTGTGCTGCTAAATAAAAGTAGGTTTACAGTTTGTTCTCCCAAGCCTACAAGAGACCAGCTGTGCCACATTGCTCATAGGCTGAACAGGAAATGATTTGTGGCTCTTCAGCGAGCCCTATCTTTACCTTCTCAGCACAATTACAGGCAACCGTTGAACGATAGGAAAGCAAGTCCTACCTATCAACAAAATAAATCCGAACTGTTATTAAATTCTGCTGCACAATCCAAAACCAGTTCTATCCAAATTAGTACAGCCTCTTTAAGCTGCAATTACAACAAAGATATATTGTGTACAATGCCTTCTTTTCCCAAGTGTTTCCAAACTTTTGGTGCATTATTTTGGAGAGTGTTTTCCATTGTAATGTGGCTAATAGGATAGTAAGCTCAACTTCAGCAACATCCAACAGACATCGATAAAGCTATGGCCATAAAATCAGGTTTTATTTAGTAGTTAATTGAGGGACAGGAATGGAGATGATCTCCCCACTTGTGCCAATGGTGCCGTAGGAAACCTTGTGTCCGGGGCAGAAAGCAAATGTGGTCTTAGTTCAGCATTTCATCTGGCAGTAGTTCTGATGGTGCAACCTTCGACCCAGACATCACATATTGAAATGCTAGCGAGATTTTGTAAAAGGTCCATGTCAAAAGTGAAGTCTGTTCAAAATTTGATGCATTTTCACCTTTTACTTAATAACTTTCGAAGTATCTTGCCTGGTATATTTAGCAGAAGTTTGTGTGTTGATTCCTGATATTCTAAGCAATGAAATTGGATGTTAGGATGCAAGTACACTGGACCGCCAATATTCTCACACATGGTTAGTGCTAACGGCCTGAAGCAAATTCTCCTTTCCATAATTCTTCTGAACAATATTGAGTAACTCAATTTAGTAATTCCATTAACAACAAGCTCTGGTAGCATTAATGTATTGGATCATATACTTCAATAGTTTTTATAGAGGCCACAATGCCCTCAGGTCTCACAGTTTTTCAAGAAATTATCAGGGATATATAAATAAAATATTAAAGTTGATTAAAACTACATGGAAGTTCCAATGGATTTTTTGTTGAAGTATAAAACAACCAGAATTATGTCTCTTATTTTGATAGAAGAACAACACATAATAATGAAAGAAAACCAAATTAACGCAATTATATTTTTTAAAACATGCTTTTGCCTGACAGAGACAATTTGTCAGTAAACTCAGTCATACTCGCCCAAATTTCATGGTTAGCTGTGAACATCTAAACAAATACCTGTTTTTTTTCAATAAGAAAGCAAGCTAATTTGAAGTAAAGCAGTTCATTCTGAAATCAAACAAAAGCAAAATAATTCTTGAAGTGAAAATCGACTTGATTTGAACCACAGGTTAATGAAATGGACATTAAAATAATAAGTATAATATTTCATAACAACTTCAGAATCAGATTTAATATCACCAGCCTATGTTGTGAAATTTGTTAACTTAGTGGCAGCAGTACAATGCAATACATGATAATACAGAAAAACAAATGAATAAATTCAGTAAGTATATGTATATTAAATAGTTAGATACAATATAAAAAACTTCCTCATGAAATCAGTGATTCCTGTCCTCTGACGTACATTTACAAAAGTACTTTCATGCAATGGCTAGATATAGCAAAATACTTAATAAATATCAGCAGATTTATTTCACTGTAATCCCTTCTGTAATCCCAGGAAGTTTATTAGTGACAATTGCATGTACTACTTATTCAGACTTTATCCATTTCCACTCATTTAGAAAGCGGTAGCTATTTATATTTTTATTACACTGTATGTAAAAATGAAATGGATAGTTACTTAAGGTATTCGATGACTTATTTTTCCTCTTCTCAGTGCAGCTGGGCACTGACATAGTACTTCTCACAGGACATAATGTAGAAACAGCTAGCCAGGTTTCCATTTGATTATTTATTCTGTCAAATGATGTAACTCGCATTATTGCCCACACCTTTGGCTATTTTTGACTTCGGGGGCCTTTAAGAGGCAGACACAGTGGTGAGCCTAGATAGATAGATAGATAGATAGATAGATAGATAGATAGATACTTTATTCATCCTCATGGGGAAATTCAACTTTTTTTCCAATGTCTTAAGTCCTGGCGGTAGAATTGTAAAGCCTAATGGCATTGGGGAGTATTGACCTCTTCATCCTGTCTGAGGAGCATTGCATCGATAGTAACCTGTCACTGAAACTGCTTCTCTGTCTCTGGATGGTGCTATGTAGAGGATGTTCAGAGTTATCCATAATTGACCGTAGCCTACTCAGCGCCCTTCGCTCAGCTACCGATGTTAAACTCTCCAGTACTTTGCCCACGACAGAGCCCGCCTTCCTTACCAGCTTATTAAGACGTGAGGCACCCCTCTTCTTAATGCTTCCTCCCCAACACGCCACCACAAAGAAGAGGGCGCTCTCCACAACTGACCTATAGAACATCTTCAGCATCTCACTACAGACATTGAATGACGCCAACCTTCTTAGGAAGTACATTCGACTCTGTGCCTTCCTGCACAAGGCATCTGTGTTGGCAGTCCAGTCAAGCTTCTCGTCTAACTGTACTCCCAGATACTTGTAGGTCTTAACCTGCTCCACACGTTCTCCATTAATGATCACTGGCTCCATATGGGGCCTAGATCTCCTAAAGTCCACCACCATCTCCTTGGTCTTGGTGATATTGAGACGCAGGTAGTTTGAGTTGCACCATATCACAAGGTCCTGTATCAGTTTCCTATACTCCTCCTCCTGTCCATTCCTGACACACCCCACTATGGCCGTGTCATCAGCGAACTTCTGCACATGGCAGGACTCTGAGTTATATTGGAAGTCTGATGTGTACAGGGTGAACAGGACCGGAGAGAGTACGGTTCCCTGCGGCGCCCCTGTGCTGCTGACCACCGTGTCAGACCTACAGTCTCCCAACCGCACATACTGAGGTCTATCTGTCAAGTAGTCCACTATCCAATCCACCATGTGAGAGTCTACTCCCATCTCCGTTAGTTTGTGTAGAGTCAGATACAATCCAAAATGGGAATGAACCGTGAACCAAATGAGATTTTAAAATGTTCTGGTAGCTTCATGGTCACTATTACTAATACTTCCCAATGTTTATCACTAGCAATCTACTGGCAGTTCATTCCACGCACCTTCCACTCTCTGTGTAAAGACTTGCCTTCACCATTCCTTTAAACTTACCCACACTCAACTCAAATGCATGTTCTTTAGTTTTTGACATCTCTTACTCACTGCTCATTATGTCACTGGCATTTAAGACAGCAATGAAGGTCCTCCACCTCCGCCTCAAGGGTCAGTGTTTCATTCATCACGTCAGTAGCTTCCTCTCGGTTTTCACTTCACGCATCCCAGACGGAAACTCTGGAATACCGTCACACTTCAATGTAGAAGGATCCCTCATTGCTATTTCAATAACAACTTTGTTTTACTATTCAGAGTTGATAGCCCCGAGCTGAACTCCCAAACCTGGAGCACTGGTGGACCACTCTTCATCTGGCCTCTACCCTTTGACTTGTTTTGCATGGGTGACCCTACCAAAAGCCAAAGCACAAACCCCTGACTCTAGCCAACATAGCTCTCTAGATCATTGAGGCAAGCAACACTCCAAATCCAATAACAAGGTTGTGGTCCTCTTGGAGGTTTTGACATTTCTACCCTGGGAAAATGATTCTGACAGTATTACCCTGTTCATGCCTTTCATAATTATATAGATTTCTTTCAAGTCTCACTGCAACCTATAACACTACAGGGAAAGCAGCCCAAGTTTGTCCAATCTTTCCTTGTAACCCATACCCTCCAACCCAGGAAGCATCCTTGAATTTGCTTTGCAATTACTGGAATTTAAGTTCACCAGCTACCCTTGGGTAATAACCTTAACCTCTGAATTATTCCAAGGAAGTTACCAGGAAAGTGGATGAAGGCAAGTCAATGGATGTTGTCTACGTGAACCTTAATAAGATATTTGACAAGGTTCCGCATGGAAGGCTGGTCAATCAGAAACAGAATCAGGTTTAATATCACCAGCATACATCGTGAAATTTGTTAACTTTGTGGCAGCAGTACAATGGTGATATAGAGAAAAATGTAAATAAGATAATATAGAGGGAAAAAAGCAAATCAATTACAGTAAGTGTATATATGTATATTAAATAATTAAATTAAAAACAGTGTAAAAATAGAAATCATATAAAAACCAAAAAAAAAGGTGAGGTAGTGTTCATGGGGTCAGTGTCCATTTTCAGCCGCTCAGCATTCTGGTAATAAATCGGATTATGCATTGGCTTTGTGGGAGAAGCCAGAGAGTGAGAGTAGAGGGTTGCCTCTCTGACTGGAGGCCTGTGACTAGTAGTGTACCGCAGGGATTGGTGCTGGGTCCTTTGTTGTTAGTCCTCTGTATCAACGATCTGGATGATAAAATGGTTAACTGGATCAGCAACTTTGCGGATGACGCCAAGATTGGGAGTGTAGTGGACGGTGAAAAAGGCTATCGGGGTTTGCAGAGGGTTCTGCAACAGCTGGAAAAATGGGCTGAAAAATGGCAGATGGAATTTAATGCCGAATGCAAGGTTTTGCACTTTGGTAGGACAAACCAGGGTAGATCGCGCACAGTGAATGGTAGGGCACTGAAGAGTGTGGTAGAACAAAGGGATCTGCAAATACAGGTCCATAGTTCATTGAAAGTGGCATCACAGGTAGATAGAGTCATAAAGCTTTTGGCATGTAAATCAATGTATTGAGTATAGGAGATGGGATGTAATGTTGAAGTTGTCTAAGATGTTAGTGAGGCCTAATTTGGAGTATTGTGTGCAGTTTTGGTCACCTACCTACAGGAAAGATGTAAACAAGGTTGAAAGAATGCAGAGAAAATTCACAAGGACGTTGCCCGGTCTGGAGGACCAGAGTTATAAGGAAAAATTGAATAAGTTAGGACTGTGTTCATTAGAATGTAGAAGATTGAGAGGATATTTGATAGAGGTATACAAAGTTAAGAGGGGTACAGATAGGGTAAATGTAAGCAGGCTTTTCCCCACTGAGGTTGGGCGTGACTACAACCAGAGATTATGGTTTAAGGGTGAGAGGTGAAAAGTTTAAGGGAACATGAGGGGAAACTTCTTCGCTCAGAGGATTGTGAGAGTTTGGAATCAGCTGCCAGAAAAAGTGATTCATTTAAGATTAATTTCAATGTTTAAAAGAAGTTTTGATAGGTACATGGATAGTAGGGATATGGAGGGCAGGTCGATGGAAGTAGGCAGTATGAATGGTTTTGGCATGGACTAGATGGGCTGAAGGGCCTGTTTCTGTGCTGTACTTCTATAAGACACTATGACTCTAATGTAGTGGAAATTTGTCCACGGCAATAGAATAAAACATGCATGATCAGGTTTGTTGTACGTTGTACATTTCATTGACAGATTCAGAGGCAGGGTTGCAGGACAAGTGATTGGACTGCTGTATTTTTAAGCCTCCACCTAATATATTCTGATACTACCACTGAAAATAATCTACAGTTTCTATTCCTGGACACATTGGAGAAGAACGATAACATTACCCTATTATGGACTCATTGTGGCGTGCCCTAAAGTAACAACTTTTCTTTAGAAATCTAAGTTATCTTCTCCTAATCTCTGTGACCTTGCAACACCACAGACAGGCACGCAGTTCCTGACGGAGCATGCCATTCCTCGTTGTTTGCATTATGGAGGGGAGCAACATACACCACGTATTCTCCACAGGTACACCACTAACTTGTGCCGAACTCTACTCCAATTTAATGACGACCTGTTATTGTCTTAAATTCCAAGTTTTTGCACAACTTGTGTACGATCTCACCAAGGGCAGTCGGAAGTTTTGTGCTGTGCAGTCTGTCCAAAAATGGAAATAGTTAACTTTATTTCCTGCCCACATCATGTTGGTTCAAAAATCTGTCCTTTAATCTACAAAGAGTACCTGAATAATACTAGGTTGAATACAATCATTTCTTCTATCTGTTTTGATATAGCATGAGCACATTGAAGGGTTAGTCAATTTCTCTCTTTATGCAAACTGATTATTTCTTATGGTTGTAGAATCTGTCTCCCCAAACAAAATATACTCCTAATCAATATTGGGGGAGGGGTGGAGTAGATACCATTTTTATCCTGCATTAACAACCTTTTTTATGCCATGGAGACACAAGAGTGTAGATGCTGCGTCAAGATAATAAAAACTGCCGGAGGACTCAATAGGTCAGGTAGCATCTGTAGAGGCAAAGGTATCTTCAGCCTCTTGTGTCTCCACATTACCTTTCTGCCTCCACCCTCCACTCCTCAAGTGACTCCATCTGCCCTTTCCTTCCTCTCTCCTTCCCTGGCTCTACCTAGCACCCACCAGTCACTGTCACTCCAGCTTGAATCCGTTCCTTCTCACATCTGACTCCATCTTCCCCCCAGCCCACCATCGGCTGGTTCCATCTATCACCTGCCAGTCCTTACCTCAGTCCAAAGCAACAAGCACAAAATGCTCAAGGAACTCAGCAGGCCATGCAGAGGAGTAAACAATCAACATTTCAAGCCCAGACTCTTCATCAGGACTGGCAAGGAGAGGAAAGAAGCCAAAATAAGGTGGGGGCAGGGGACGAGGTACAAGCTGACAAATGATTATAGCTGAAACCAGGTCAGGGGAAAGGCTGGAGGGTGAAGTCAGAAGCTGGGAGGTGATAGGTGGAAGAGGCAAAGGGCTGAAGCAGAAATAGGAGAGGGGAGTGGACCATGGGAGAAAAGGAAGGAGGATGAGCACCAGAGGGAGGTGATGGGCAGGTGAGGAGAGGAGCTGGAATGGGAAATGGAAAAAGAGAGAGGAGGGTGGAATTACTGGAAGAGATTGATGTTTATGCCATCAAGTTGGAGGCTACCAGAGGGAATGTGAGGTATTGCTTCTCCAACCTGAGAGTGGCCTCACCATGGAGACAGAGGAGGCCATGGGCCACGGGAATGGAAAATAGAATTAAAATGGGTGCCCATCAGAAAAGCTTGCCCTTTGTGATGGATGGAGCAAAGGTGCTCAATAAAGCTGTTCTCCAATCTCCATTGGGTCTCACCAACCCTCCTCTTTATCTCTTTATACTGGTTCTCTCTCCTCTAAGCTCTCAGTCCTGATGCAGGTGTTGGAAACCAATGTTTTTCAATACTTTTTATAAGATACCAGGTGAATCAATGTAAGACTAAAGTTGTAGCTTAGTCATTAGTACTCATGTTCGTCCCAGCAGAAAGCGATCTGGCAGTTAAGCTAGCTGTTTTTCACTTTTCTCATTTTTCATTGGCTAAGTATTAACACATTGCCCATGTGATGTAATTGAGCAACCAGAGACTGGTTTATTTTATCTAAAAGGTATTTTCTTTTATCGCGAGTTAAAGGTGATATTTTGGAGGCACCAACTCTTCCATTTCTCTTTTGTTTCCTTTGTTGTTCATTCATCCCTGCTTTGTTTCTCAGTTCTTTACACAGTTTGCTTAGTATTTATATGTTTTTTTATTTTAAAATAAATAATCATTAAGAATTAAGACTACTTGCTCTTCTTGACTTATGGAAGAACCCTAAGGACCAGAAAAGTAATAGAAAGGCCTCCAACACAGGATCCCAACCTAAAATGTCGACCATTCCTCTTTCTCCAAGGATCCTGCCCATCCTGTCAAGTTCCTCCAGCAATTTGCTTTTAGAACCCTATTTCCTTTCTGCTTCTCATGACAAATTCTCAGTCCAACCTTAGCTCAGCATATGTTTACTAAATTTTAGAAGCTTCCAACAAATTACACCCTGTGAAATTTCTGAATGTCTGAAATCTCATTTCTTGAGATAGCAATCTTCTCACCGTTGAGCACATAAAGCTGCATGTGTAAAAACTTCCATAAATTATAATCCTAGTGATTTTTACAGCAGAGGAAGTCAAAAGAGCAATTGCACAGCCACTTATCTCCTGCTTCTCCGATTGTGCAGACGGATTTGACCATAAGACCATAAGACAAAGGAACAGAAGTCGGCCATTCGGCACATCGAGTCTGCTCCGCCATTTTATCATGAGCTGATCCAATCTCCCCTTTAGTCCCACTCCCCCATTTTCCACTATAACCTTTGATGCCCTGACTACTCAGATACCTATCAATCTCTGCCTTAAATACACCCAATGACTTAGCCTCCACTGCCGCCCGTGGCAACAAATTCCATTGATTCACCACCCCTCTGGCTAAAAATTTTTTTTCGCATCTCTGTTCTGAATGGGCGCCCTGCAATCCTCAAGTCATGTCCTCTTGTACTAGACTCCCCCACCATGGGAAACAACTTTGCCACATCCACTCTGTCCATGCCTTTCAACATTTGAAATGTTTCTATGAGGTCCCCCCTCATTTTTCTAAACTCCAAGGAGTACAGTCCAAGAGCGGTCAAACGTTCCTCATATGTTAACCCTCTCATTCCCAGAATCATTCTAGTGAATCTTTTCTGAACCCTCTCCAATGTCAGCACATCCTTTCTTAAATAAGGAGCCCAAAACTGTACACAGTATTCCAAGTGAGGTCTTACCACGTCTTACCCTGCTCCTATACTCTATTCCTCTAGAAATGAATGCCAACATTGCATTCGCCTTCTTCACCACTGACTCAACCTGGAGGTTAACCTTAAGGGTATTCTGCACGAGGACCCCCAAGTCCCATTGCATCTCAGAACTCTCCCCATTTAAATAATAGTCTGCCTGTTTATTTCTTCTATCAAAGTGCATGACCGTACACTTTACAACATTGTAATTCATTTGCCACTTCTTTGCCCATTCCCCCAATCTATCCAAGTCTCTTTGCAGCCTCTCTGTTTCCTGAGCACTACCGGCCCCTCCACCTATCTTTGTATCATCAGCAAACTTAGCCACAAAGCCATCTATTCCATAATCCAACTCATTGATATACAACGTAAAAAGAAGCGGCCCCAACATGGACCCCTGTGGAACACCACTGGTAACCGGCAGCCAACCAGAATGGGATCCCTATATTCCCACTCTCTGTTTCCTGCTAATCAACCAACGCTCTATCTAAACAACACACACAAAATGCTGGTGGAACACAGCAGGCCAGGCAGCATCTATAGGAGAAGCACTGTCAACATTTTGGGCCGAGAAACGTCGACAGTTCTTCTCCTATAGATGCTACCTGGCCTGCTGTGTTCCACCAGCGTTTTGTGTGTGTTGTTTGAATTTCCAGCATCTGCAGATTTCCTCGTGAACACTTTATCTATGTAACTTTCCGGTAATTCCATGGGCTCTTATCTTGTTTAGCAGCCTCATGTGTGGCACCTTGTCAAAGGCCTTCTGAAAATCCAAATACACAACATCCACTGCATCTCCCTTGTCTAGCCTACTTGTAATTTCCTCAAAAAATTGCACTAGGTTTGTCAGGCAGGATTTTCCTTTAAGGAAACCATGCTGAGTTCTGCCTATCTTGTCATATGCCTCCAGGTACTCAGTAACCTCATCCTTGACAATCAACTCCAACAACTTCCCAACCACCAATGTCAAGCTAACAGGTCTATAATTTCCTTTTTGCTTCCTTGCCCCCTTCTTAAATAGCGGAGTGACATTTGCAATCTTCCAGTCCTCCGGAACCAGGCCAGAATCTATCGAATTTTGAAAGATCCTTGCTAATGCCTCTGCAATCTCCACAGCTACTTCCTTCAGAACACGAGGGTGCATTTCATCTGGTCCAGGAGATTTATCTACCCTTAGACTATTCAGCTTCCTGAGTACTTTGTCTGTCGTAATTGTGACTGCGCATATTTCTTTTCCCTGACACCCTTGAATGTCCGGTATATTGCTGATGTCTTCCTCAGTGAAGACTGATGCAAAATACTCATTCAGTTCCTCTGCCATCTCCTTATCTCCCATTACAATTTCTCCAGCATCATTTTCTATCGGTCCTATATCTACTCTCACCTGTCTTTTACTCTTTATATACTTGAAAAAGCTTTTAGTCTCCTCTTTGATATTATTTGCTAGCTTCCTTTCATAGTTCATCTTTTCCCTCTTAATGACCTTCTTAGTTTCCTTTTGTAAGCTTTTAAAAACTTCCCAATCCTCTGTCTTCCCACTAATTTTTGCTTCCTTGTATGCCCTCTGCTTTGTTTTTACTTTGGCTTTGACTTCTCTTGTCAGCCACGGTTGCATCCTTTTTCCATTCGAAAATTTCTTCTTCTTTGGAATATATCTGTCTTGCACCTTCCTCACTTCTTGCATAAATTCCAGCCACTGTTGCTCTGCCGTCCTTCCTGCTAGTGTCCCTTTCCAGTCAACCTTGGCCAGTTCCTCTCTTGTGCCACTGTAATTTCCTTTACTCCACTGAAATACTGACACATTGGATTTCGGCTTCTCTTTCTCAAATTTCACAGTGAACTCAATCATGTTATGATCACTGCTTCCTAAGGGTTCCTTCACCTCAATCTCTCTAATCATCTCTGGTTCATTACACAATACCCAATCCAGTACAGCCGATCTCCTAGTGGGTTCAACAACAAGCTGTTCTAAAAAGCCATCTCATAGACTTCTACAAATTCTCTCTCTTAAGATCCAGTGCCGACCTGATTTTCCCAATCCACTCACATGTTAAAATCCCCTACAATTATCATAACACTGCCCTTCTGGCAAGCCTTTTCTATTTCCTGTTGTAATTTGTAGTCCACATCACTGCAGCTGTTTGGAGGCCTGTAGATAACTGCCATCAGGGTCTTTTTATCCCTGCGATTTCTTAGCTCAACCCATAAAGATTCTGTACCTTCCAATCCTATGTCAGCTGTTTCTAATGATTTAATATCATTTCTTACCATTAAAGCCACACCACCCCCTCTACCTACCTGCCTATCCTTCCAATACACCGTGTATCCTTGGACATTCAGCTCCCAGAGACATGCATCCTTTAGCCACGTCTCAGTGATGGCCACAATATCATACCTGCCAATCTGTAACTGTACAAGATCATCCACCTTATTCCTTATGCTGCGTGCATTTAAGTATAACACCGTAAGTCCAGTATTTGGTACTTTTTGCATTGATTTCATTGATTTGGCTCTGAAGAACTTCCCAAGAGCCATTTTGCTGCAAGATCTTTCCTAATCTCACACGTCAACCATGAATTACTTTGCTGTGGTTCAATATCAGCTTCCAGGTGAGAAGCTTTGTTTAATGCCTTCAGGATATTTAACTTTGCAAGAGCCATGGTCCACTAGTTACGCAACACCACAATTCTCCTCCTTTCTCTTGCACTGTTGGGACTTGAGTAGATCCACCCACCAAAGTTACGTGCCAAGTTGCAAATGGCCAAAAGGTCAGTCAAGTTGAGGAAATTAGGAGGAGTAGGCCACTGAGCCCCTCAAGTCTACACACCATTCAACGTGATCGGGGCTGATCTGTCCGTGGCCTGTGAAGAATCTCAGGAAGTTTTACTAGTCAGAGGTGCTACATAAGTGCAAGCTGTTGTTATCAGATTAGTAATGTAAAAAGTGCGGCTGAAAATTTGAAAGCAGCAAGCTCTCATGAACCCGGCAATGTGATTCTGACCTGATAATGCACTCATAGTGCCATTTTGTTCAATGCTATTAGAATCTAGTGCAAATATTGTACATACAGAAATTGCGCAATTCCTTATTCAGTATTAATTATCAAACTATTCACTGACAGGCTCAAGATGTCAGATATGATTCAACAGTTGAATCAGCAGGAACCTTACCCTGTGATATTATGTGATTCAAATCTTTACTACGTAGTCCTGATTAGAAGCTTCACTGCCAAAATCCAGAATGAGGTCCAATTTGTTAATATATGGAGGATTGTCAGCTGTAGATGTATTCAATTAAGATTTTGATCCACCGTTCATAATGACTGATGGGATTGGCTTAAGGGATCAGATAGCTTGCCCCTATTTTTATGTTCTAACAATCAATATTGGGAGGACTTTCACAGTTCCTTCACTACATTGTGCATGTTCAGTCATCAAATTAGAAAACTGAAGGGGGGATGAAAAGAAAGGTATTGTCCTTCAGTGATCAGTATTTTCTGCTATTCAATAACCTTTCATGTTAAGAAAATGAGCTTGATAATTTTGACAGAAATTACAGATTGTGTGCGTGTATTCATCTCTGAGGAACCAAAAACCAATCACTATTGATATAAACAAATTCAATTAGTAGAAACAAGTTTAAATTTCTCATTAATCTGAGATGACAAAAGCATTTTTCAACTCACCCAGCAGGTCTTAACCTAAGCGATCAAAAGTGAACTGAACAGAAATTCAGTAATGAATTTCATTTGTAAAGGTCGGAGTCTGGGGCGTGAATCTATCCCACAGAGCACATACATATGTCTAGCTTTGCACTTCCATTGCAAGGACACTGCTGAGCAAAAATAAAATGCCCTTCAACCACCATGTAAACAATATCTGCAACATGCACAAGGACAGGGAAATGAAATAACATTCTTCAACCACTACGTAAACAATATCTCCCAACGTACACAAGGACAAGCATAGATGATTGGTTTAAATCAATATGATGTCTTTTGCCTTGTGTTCTTCTGAATATGTAGAAAACAGTAGTGGGTTCAGACAATAGAAAACGTGAAAAGCAGCCAGATCACTGAATCTATCATTTAACATAAGATGTGTTTCGTTGATTCTGTAGGTATGACAACATGGCTAATTCTTGTTCTCTACTATATTACAAGCTTATATTTGGGCATCTGGCATATTAACCTTCACATGTAGGAAATAAATGCAAATGTTCAATTTCAATCTTGGTTATAGTAGCCTGGTGTTGTAATAACCAAAAATTCAAATCCCTTCACATTAGGTCATGATGGAACTGAAGTCCATAAAAACATGCATTTACAATGGGCCTTTCATCGTTTCATGGTAACTAAAGATCATTATAGCCAAGGAAATGATGATCAAGTGTAGGAACCATTGCCGTAGAGTAAATGATGCAAATTAGTACATAACCAGAAACAATCTGCTCAAGAAACTCTGTCGGTCAAGCAGCATCCGAGGATGGAAAGAAATTGACAGCGTTATAACACCAGCTCTGAGGAGCGGCGGAGTGATGCCTGGCCAGATGAGCACTTGCACCAATGTGTTAATAACTAGTTAATTTGCGTTAGGTGTTCATCGGATGAGAATTGGACAAGTCTCCATTAGTACCAGATGACCTCTCACGTACAAGGAAGACTGAAGTAGGGGCCTCATTTTAATAACTTACCTGATAAACAATATGCACGATGAATCTCCATTCCCTCACTATAGCACTGAAGTGTCGGCTTAAATTTTCCTGCTCGAGTCCATGCTGTGGGACTGTTTCTGGAGGCGACAGTTAAACCGATGGAGGTACAGAGTTTTGTCACTGTAAGATATGGAAGCAAATGGAATTTTAGGTTACCTACAATAATGATATAAAAAATAATATGCCTTGTGTTATGTAGCATTACAGTGAAATGCAGGACCTTAAATCGAACTAGAACTAGATTGTTGAGACTGCGGGTAGATGCTGTATAGTGGCCTGATGATGGAAAACGAACCTGCGGTCGGCTCCATTACTCCGCGCCGATTAAAACGTCGAGCTTGATTAAAATCGCTGAGGACGAGAACAGAAAATGAGCCATTTGCGTATGTCTGACTGGACTCTTCTCCTCTTGCTACTACCGGCAGGCGGGAGGCACGGAAGTCTTGGGTCCCATACCACTCAGGTTGGAAGCAATTGTTGTCCTGCAGCCATCGAGCTCCTGGATGGGCTTCATTCGCCTCAGCGCTGAACGGGATCCGTAGCTTTGGCCTCATGTTCCAGGTGTTTTGTTTACTTTTCTTTTACTACTCGTGTGATTAGATCAAGGATGAAGCTCACTACTCTGCGGGATGTATTCGCTCCAGCGCCGAAGTGACTCTGATGGCAGCTATGGGTTGCAACCATGGTGCTTGCATCAACGCTGAATTGACGCGGTGGTGACGGCCTGCAGCTATTGGGTTCCTGGACCAGCTTCACTCGCTTCAGCATGGAATTGCTCCCAAGGCTCGGGACTCACTTTCGGGGACTCTACGGTTAATATTCTCTGAGTGTTATTTGTTCACTTTTTTATTGTTCGCACGATTTATTATTCTTGTTTGCACATTGGGTCTTTGTCTTTTTTGTGCGTGTTTTTCCTAATGGACCCTATTGTGCGTTTTTTTTTTTGCTTTGTGGCTGCCTGGAAGAAGAAAAACCTCAAAGTTGCTTTTATTGATTGATTGATTAACACGCAGCACGAAATCAGCCCTCCGAGCCACACCATCCGGCAATCCTCCAATTTAATCCTAGCTTAATCACAGGACAATTTACAATGAACGATTAACCAATACATCTTTGGAATGTGGACGGAAACTGGAACTCCCGGAGGAAACCCACATGGTCACAGGGAGAACGTACACCCTACACACAGTGGCGGGATACAGTATACAGTATACTTTGATAATACATGTACTTCAAAATCTGAAAATTTCTTAAAGTGGTATAATTGTTTTTAATTTATCGGTTTCTGCATTTTTTACATTCCACTTCCACAATGCTACCAGCAAGATGACCATTCATTGCCCATTCCTGGATTTGTATTTGCTTGGTATAAGCAATTGGGTTTACTTGTGTATTTCAGGGTGAATGACAGCTATTATGGAGAGCAATAGTGAAAGGACAAAAATGTAGAAAATGGGACATACCTGATTAAAAGGCACCATCCATATTTAAGTGGAATAAGGGAATATTTACCTGAAGGTCCAGTGTAGAAGATATCCTTGTAAGAGCCTATGTGATGGCATATGCAAAAATAGAATAGATCGTTCAGATAAATAGGTGGAAGGATATTAAAGGAGATGTGGGAAGTCTTGTGTTATCAGCCTATCTACAGAAATGGTAATGGAGAAAATAAGAAATAAAATGGGTTGGAGAGGGATCACATTGAGAAGCTTAAAGAGAAATGAAATTTGGAAGCAATTGTACCAGTTTAGGGGTATCAGTACCGGTTTGAGTGTTGGGGTGGGGATACAACTCTACCAAAGGAGGTGTGAGGTGCTCCATCACTCCACTATGCTTCAGGTCACTCTTGGGCAAGATGTAGCACCTACTTAGTCCCCACTCTGATCAGGATCATGTGAAGCCCTGGGAGCAGGTGGTGCATGGTCATATGAACAGCTGATGCATATCAGAAGTTTTGGTTATGTGACCATTGACGCCAGGCAGACGATCTCTGAAGAATATAGAGAATGGCTGAGTCACCCGTTTTGTAAAGACACAGTCCAGAAGATGACAATGGCAAACCACTTCTGTAGAAAAATTTGCCAACAACAGTCAGTCAAATTCCATGAATGCCCACGTCATACAACACAGCACATCATGATGATGATGAGGAGGAGGAGCATTATCAGGAAAGGTTAATTCAGTAATTTAGAGCTAAGCCATGTATTGACAAGAAGCATCAATTCAACATTACAGAAAGCTATAATAATATTACACAAAAATCAAAGTTAAAATGTGGAGAAAAAAATGGCCATTAAGTGTGTAACTATAATCAAGCTAAGATTCACATAAGTGACATCAACTTCTCTTATAACAATATCCTTGCGCCATTTAGTATCCAGCTAGTCCAAGACTGGGAAAATGAGAAATGCAAAATTGGATACAACTTGTATAGAAGCAGGAAAGAGAAATTGAAAGACTGTCTTTTGCACAGAACCATTGCATTATGGGCTGTTACTTAGTTGGACCAATTTCTCTATGTTTCTGTCAACGTATCTGAAATAGAACTCGGTGAATTTGAAGATCGGAGGAGAAATTCAACATTAAGTTGTAACACGCTTTTTAATGCTTTAGGATGGTGACGTATTTGAGCTATTTTAGTTAACCATTAATCCAATATTTTAAATGTAAACAATGCAAGGCACTACCTTTAACATTCATTCAAATTATTCATAGTAGGAGCTGTCACTTCTTTCCACTATAGCACTGAGTGTACAATAACAGCTGTAGTTGTGGACAAGCCTTATCATTTTTAATGTGTGCTGCTGCAATGTCAGTGTGATAGATTGCACAACATGCAAGTTAGACAAAGAAAGGAACTACTGTTGAAAGTATTTGAGCATTTTTGAAGCTGGTTATTCGCAATTTGCTCTGACTCAGACAAATGGAGCAGGAAAAGGTCATCAGAATGGGGCCCTGTCCATCACTCTTCCAGAGAGCTAAATCACACACTCCTGTCAACAAAACTTCACACTACGCTGAAAAATTCTGAGCCTAATACACTAAATCTGTCAGGGCTGCTTCCCTGTTTTAAGCTGTATCCAGAACTTAAGGGGATGTTGCTATGTGGATCAAGAACTGGCTTGCCCGCAGAAGGCAAAGAGTGGTTGTAAATGGGTCATATTCTGCACGGAGGTCGGTGACCAGTGATGTGCCTCAGGGATCTGTTCTGGGACCCTTACTCTTCGTGATTTTTATAAATGACCTGGATGAGGAAGTGGAGGGATGGGTTACTAAATTTGCTGATGACACAAAGGTTGGGGGTGTTGTGGATAGTGCGGAGGGCTGTCAGAGGTTACAGTGGGACATTACTAGGATGCAAAACTGGGCTGAGAAGTGGCAGATTGAGTTCAACCCAGATAAGTGTGAAGTGGTTCATTTTGGTAGGTCAAATATGATGGCAGAATATAGAATTAATGGTAAGACTCTTGGCAGTGTGGAGGATCAGAGGGATCTTGGGGTCCAAGACCATAGGACACTCAAATCTGCTGCGTAGGTTGACTCTGTGGTTATGAAAACATACAGTGCATTGGTCTTCATCAATCATGGGATTAAGTTTAAGAGCTGAGAGGTAATGTTGCAGCTATATGGGACCCTGGTCAGACCCCTCTTGGAGTACTGTGCTCAGTTCTGGTCACCTCACTACAGGAAGGATGTGGAAACCACGGAAAGGGTGCAGAGGAGATTTACAAGGATGTGACCTGGTTTTGGAAGCATGTCTTATGAGAATAGGTTGAGTGAACTTAGCCTTTTCTCCTTGGAACAACAGAGGATGAGAGGTGACCTGATAGAGGTGTACAAGATGATGAGAGGCATTAAACGTGTGGATAGTCAGAGGCTTTTTCCCAGGGCTGAATGGCTAACACAAGAGGACACAGTTTTAAGGTGCTTAAACTTTAAGTAGGTACAGAGGAGATATCAGGGGTAAGTTTTTTATGCAGAGAGTGGCGAGTGCATAGAACGGGCTGCTGGCGATGGTGGTGGAGGCGGATACGATAGGGTCTTTCAAAAGACTCCAGGATAGGTACATGGAGCTTAGGAAAATAGAGGGCTATGGGTAACTCTAGGTAACCTCTAAGTTAAGGACACATTCGGCACAGCTTTGTAGGCCAAAGGGCCTGTATTGTGCTGTAGGTTTTATGTTTCTAGAATCAGAATTGGGTTTATTATCACCAGCATGTGTCATGAAATTTGCTAACTTAGCTGCAGCAGTTCAATGCAAAACATAATATAGAGAGAGAAAAAAATCAATCAATAAATAAATAAATAAATAAATCTATTATACTGTATGTATATTGAATAGTTTAAAAATTATGCAAAAACAGAAATAATATTTATTAAAAAGTGAAGTAGTGTTCATGGGTTCAATGTTCATTTAGGAATCGGATGGCAGAGAGTAGAAGCTGTTCCTGAATCGCTGAGTGTGTGCCTTCAGGCTTCTGTACCTCCTACCTGATGGTAACAGTGAGAAAAGGGCATGCCCTGGGTGTTGGAGGTCCTTAATAATGGATGCTGTCTTTCTGAGACACTGCAGCTTGAAGATGTCCTGGGTACTTTGTCGGCTAGTACCCAAGATGGGGCCGACTAAATTTATAACCCACTGCAGTTTCTTTTGGTCCTTTGTAGTAGCCCCCCATCCCCCATACCAGACAGTGATGCAGCCTATCATAATGCTCTCCATGGTGCATCTATAGAAGTCTTTGTTGACATACCGAATCTCTTCAAACTCCTAATGAAAGGACTACAGTCACTGTCTTGCATTCTTTATAGCTGCATTGATATGTTGGATTTCCAGTGATGCATTTCTCATCAGATGTCTTCCTAATTTAACATTGTCAGATTACTAAATACTGAGAGGATACAATGTATTTTTCTTCTGTAAATCCTCTATTTTTATTATGGTTTCATGAATGTTAAAATAAATGTTTGATGGGTTGGCATGGAATTTTTTGGAGGAAGGGTGTATTTCACTGCAAGCTGTTAGGGTGTATTCTGGAGTTAGGGTATTAACTTCAGCAACCAATCTTTAGACCTGAATGTGGATTGTAGATTAAATTTAAAATGCAGCCCTGGACTATAGTTTCCTGGAGCTGTGGACACCCAGTTAATTGAAATCCAGATAATGCTAATTAACATCAATTTTGTGTGTCTGGAGTGTGGAACCAAACAATTGATACTAGAGCATACAATCATCACAGTGATATTTGTTTCTGTGCTTCGCGCTCCCTTAAGTACAAATCGAAGTAAATATTATAAAAATTTTAATTATAAATCATAATTAGAAAATAGAAAAGGGAAAGTAAGGTAGTGCAAGTCAGGTCCAGATATTTGGAAGTTACAGACCAGATCCAGGTCAGGATCTGTTCAGCAGTCTTATCACAGCTGGAAAGAAGCTGTTCCCAAATCTGGCCATACGAATCTTCATGCTCCTGAACCTTCTCCTGGAGGGAAGAGGGACAAAAAGTGTGTTGGCTGGGTGGGTCGTGTCCTTGATTATCCTGGCAGCACTGCTCCGACAGCGTGTGGTGTAATGTGAGTCCAAGGATGGAAGATTGGTTTGTGTGATGTGCTGGGCTATGATCACGATCTTCTGCAGCTTCTTCCGGTCTTGGATAGGACAACTTCCATACCAGGTTGTGATGCACCCTAGAAGAATGCTTTCTACGGTGCACCTATAAAAATTAGTGAGGGTTTTAGGCGACAGGCCAAATTTCTATTGGGTCAAACAGGTCTCTTCCTCCAGAATGTTTCATTTTGTTGAATAAAACAACACTAGCTTCAGAGTCTCCCCTGTGACTTTGTTCATGTGAACAGTGTCCTTGCTCCAAACATTCTACTAGTTCCAGGGATGCAGCATGAAGACAGCTTGAAGAATGAAAGAAGAGTTTAGGCTCAACAGTTGGAAGAGTGTGACTCAGTATTGCAGAGGATGGTGTGGCTGAATTAGAGGTAGGCCATTTAGGACTGAAATGTGGAGAAACTTCCTCACTCAGACAATCTTTAGCCTCTTCCTCAATGCTGGAAATAGTTAGTTAAGGAATTAATTCAAAACAATCATTGATGGATTTCTGAATATTTGGAAGTAATGCAGGAAAAATAGTGTTTAAGTAAAATAGCCGTGATCTTGATGAACCATGGAGCAGGAGTGAGGGAACAAAAGCTCACCCCTGCTTTTATTTCTTACGTTCTTAATTATTTTGAAGTGCTTCATTAATGATGGTTATCAACAGAAGGGTAACACCAGGCATAATGCTTAGTTTTATTCACAAATAAAGCAGACTATTTGCAAACAGCAAGGTTTAGACACCACTCAGACAGGGTGATAATATTAATATTTATATCAAGGAATTGCCAGTAATTGACGATCTACAACAAGAGAGAATCCAGCCATCAATTGTTGACAATGATTGATATTACTAACACCACGTGCACCACTATCAATGTCCTAGGCGGGGTGTCAGCACTGACAAGAAAGTAAACTGGACCAGCCACACAAATACAGCGGAAACTTGTTCCGGTAAGAGATTGAGTATCCTGCAATGACTGACCTACTTCCTGACACAATAAACCTTTCCATTTCCCACAACGCGTAACTCAGACTTGTAATGAAATATTCTTTATTTTCGTGGGTGAATACAGCTCCGCCAGCTCTCCAGAAGTTTAACGCCGTCCAGGACAAGGCAGAGACACAAGAGGCTGCAGACGCTGGAATCTGAAGCAACAGAAAACATTTCAGGAACTCAGTGGGTCGGGCTGCATCTATGGGGGAAATGGACTGTACATATTTCAGGATTACATCCTTCATTATTCAGTCCAGATGAAGGGTCTTGACCCAGAACCTCACATGTCTATTTCCCCATTTCCCTCTATAGAGGCTGCTGACTTGTTGAGTACCTCCAGTGCTTTGTGCTTTGCTCCACGACCAAACTACCTGCTTGATTGGTTCACCATTCACATTTCTAAACAGTTAATTCCTCTGCCGTAAATATTTCTAATGTGCACCATATTGCACTGTGATAACTCACCTAATCTTCTCTAACAACAAATGCCGAAAGCATGTATTCCTCCTGAGGACTGTGGCCACTATCCCCAGGAGGAAGAAGTGCTTCAAGCATTAAGGACGATGACATCTGTGGGTACTCCAAGTTTAGTGCGTTCCTCACTTGGAGATATGTCACTGTTCATTTACTGGCGCTGGGTTTAAATCGTGGGACTTCTAGCATCCATAACTGCTGCAGTCCTTCGTCTGAAGTACTGGTGGGTATGGAGTGCTAGAACGAATCGTAAAGGCTTACCAACACTTTTTCAAGGGCCGTTATGCATGGATAGCAAACATCAGCTTTGCTAATGACGCCGAAAGCGGAACTAATAAATAAATAACAGCACATCAGGCATTGAAGAGAAGGGAAATTCAACTTCAGCCTGGAAACAATCCACTTTCATTTCATAGTTAACCCAAAGCCCATCCATTTCATGTTTGGTGCACCTATTGTATTAGAATTTCTCCCCCATTCTTATGCATAGCTAGGTCCACTGTACGTGAACTTCATTACCAAAATGCAAGGCCAAATTCATTCACAAATATCAGTACCAAAATACAGCATTTTTATTGTTTTATTACAAATAAAAGGAAATAAAGTGCTTTTTTAATAATACAATACAGTTACAAGATTAACATACAAAACACTAAACAAGCACAATTTTTGCTTTAGTGCTATCTAGAAGGCTTGGCAGCCCTGACAACGTGTTTTGATAGAGACTCCAGAAGTGTCGACTGTCATTTGTACCAGATGCTTTAAAAAGACAAATTTCATCTATTTGTTTATATTTCCATTTTACAAACAGTAAGACGATTCATTCAGGAGGATTCACATATAATCCACGTTCAAGCACTGGCCTAAACCCCCAGCGCAATCCCTTGGACTAGTTGAGTGGTTTCTATTAAGATAATTGTAACTGTCAGTGTTAATATTGTTTAATAATTAGAACACCCTAATCACCTGAATCCAAGGTTGCGAATATGTACACATTGGTCACATTATTATTAATAACAAGTAACTTTGGTATACCATACTGAAATAATGCTTTTTTAAGAAGCTACATTTATACACCATCTTATAAAGTTCACAGGAGATCTCAAAGTGCTTTATGACCAATGGATTATCTTTGAAGTATCCTTACCTATTACGGGTAATTGTTTAGGTTGGAATGCTTTGCAACATGTCCCATATCAATGTTCTTTCGTGTTCTTAATCAATCTGTTTATCTCTAAATACATCCTCAGCAATTTAAACTAATTATTTCCCTTCTTAAACCATGGTTAACAAATACTATCATAACAGTCACTTTGTAATACTCGATACTAAAAATGTTTTTCAATTTAAAATTAGCCACTGGAGGCTTCACAAGTATAAAGGACAATGATATCTTCAGCCCAACTGTAGAAAACTTCAGAAAAATAACATCTGAAAATACATTTCACGTTTGGTCATTCCTTACTGATAGTATTTAATTGTAAAAACAGACACACAAGAGCAAAGAGCTACTTAGATTGATTTCATCAGCTTTCATTAATTAAGACTGCCAAGCCTACACCTAACACAATGAAAATGCCAAATGCTAAGACAACTCTCAGTTGGAATTCTTACACTACGTCAGCAATTTACAAAAGGCAAATGAACATTTGTAAACTTAATAGTTTAAGAAATCTGTCCGCAAAGGTGGAGGGATGATGGGAAACATCTTTATCACAATTTACAGAAAATACACAAACACAATCAATACAATATTTACAGCATATGTGCAAAAGCCCAAAACTTAAATGGCATTGTGCAGCCACTGGTACCCAACAGAAAGATCTTATATACGTAGTGCATAGGAAATCAGAAAACAACAGTTACCAGTTGGAGATTGGTGGTTGATGTCTAATTGATTAATACCATATTGAGCGTTATAGCATAAATATCAGGAATTATTACAATTGAACCTTTGTAAAACTTTGCTCGAGTTCTCTCATAAAATTATACTTTAATTAGCAACTTATAATGCTGTTACATTTGTTTTTAAAAAAAATTATCTTCTCAAAATATTCACTAAAAAAGCAGTAATATGGAACACTGCATGCTCGCCGAGTTAAAAGGCACTCAGATCAGACTTTGTTCTCAAGTGGAGGTCTGTGCCACAGTGGTAATAGAATCTGTCAGTTAAAATTCAGGAGCCTTTTTGATGTGCTTTTCACATTTCGCAAGTTGCTCTTGGGAGGAAATGATGAGACGGCTCTCCAAAGTTAGCGGCAACCAAATTTGAAACGTCGGATTATCGGGGTCAGCTGGAGTGGGTGGGGGAAGGGCAAAAGGAGGAGGATGCGAAATATGAAAGCAATGGCATTGGGGGGGGGGTGCGGAACAAGGGAAGATGAAGCAGGAGGAAGGGATTAAAAGGAAATTCGTCTAATGTTTCTTAAGGGAGAGAAAAAGGAAAGAAGGCTTGTGGAGTCATTACCTACTGGCGTGGACCCGCTGACCTAAGAAAGTAGAGGCAGTGAAGGTATGTATTGTCTAGCTAACAAACAGAACAGACTCGAGAGGCTGAATGGTCTGTTCCTATCGTTACATATCTGTGCTTTAAATTGTTTTGGAAGTTACATTATGCCATCGATAGGGTAACATGTTATCAGCTCTTCTACATAAGCAAGCAACAGGCTTCATACCACAATTTTAAATATGATCCATAAAGGAGTGTTCCTTTACATACAGGGCCATCCTTTGCACTTTATAATTCTGGCTTCACAACTTAATAATTTTCAATAAATGTGAAACTGGGTAAAATCAAACCAAATTTATACTTAAGACATATTTTTGAAACTTTACACACCAGTTACATTGTTATTTATGCATCTCTGCCTGAATATGTGAACTGTGAAAACACTTGCATGAGAAATCAGGTTAATTACCATGAAAGCAGAAAGTGTAATATCAGGAAAGAGATGAAAGCTGGAGAATGATTATTATGCGCTGTTAATTACCTTCTCATGGGATTACTTCTGAGAAGCTGAACAGATACTTGCATGTATCTCCCTGACAGGAACAGTTGTACTTATAAAAACCTATTACATGTGAAGGTTGCTCGTTGCACTGCATCCGGACTCCCGAGGTTGAGAGAGGAACTGCACCAGTACAATCGCTTTTCCACTTTAACAACTCTACCTCAGCTTCCTGTCATTATTGGATACGATGGACAACCAACATCAGTGTTTACCAGCTCTGGTACTGACTGTGTGGAGTCACATGTTCTCCCTGTGACTGGTTCGCCTTCCTCTGATTATTCTGGTTTCATCCCACATGCCAAACACATGGGATTTGGTAGGTTAAATGGCCATTGATAATTGTTCCTTTTGCACGGGTGAGTGAAGTGTTAGTGGTGAATCTGGGGAGAAATTGACGGGAACTTGGGGAGAGTGAAATGGAATTGGTGTTTATGTAAAGTTAAATCCCATACAAAGTTTGTTCCAAAAGGAAATATAAAGTAATTGGGCTTTTTCATTATGTACTTAATGACATCCTTAGAAATCGGACCCAAATGCTCTTCTTTCAGCATAAATTATGCAGAAGTACCTTATGCACATGTTGACTTGTTTGGGCCCACTTTTTGTTGAAATCCCATCCACTGGGAAATAGGGAGCTTCTCCAGGCATTATTTCATTGGCTAAGACTGACGTTGAGTAATTTTATGTTATTCATCTTAACACAGGTTTTGTTTCCCTGTCATATTTCTCATACATTACTTCATTTTAATTACTTGAGGACAGAAATTAGATCAAAAAATCATATTTTACAAATTATACTGAACGAAGAATTAATACTCATTCATGCAATTAATGATTTTTCTATGCAAAAAGCATTCTATAGCTTTGTTCAGATTCAGGGCTCTGTGAATTGCTAACTGCAAGTCATAAAAACCTCAGTCCGGGGAACAACACCCATGAATTGCCGGAGGAACTCAGGAAGCCAGGCAGCATCTATGGAAAGGAGTAAACATTTCAAGCCGAGACCCTTCATCAGGATTGGAAAGGAGTCCTAAGAAGGTTGGGGGGGGGGGGGGTGGAGGAAGAAGTATAAGGTGGCAGGTGATAGGTGAAACTGGGAGTGGGGAGGGGTGAAGTAAAGAGCTGGCAAGTTGATTGACTTGAGGGGGAGAAGCACCAATCTGTGGAATGAACCCAATGCTGGTAGAAAGGGAGAAGGACTACTCAGTATCAGTGGGGGTCCATTTCATAGAGGGAGGGATGAGTTACATTGGAAAGACCAATCTTCACTCTCTCTCCCTACTCTGAAGTAATCCCTCTTAGTCCCTGTCTTCCACAATCTTTTCTTATACTTTATAACGTAGACATCTTTTCAAAAGTGCTGACCTACCTCAACAGCCCATAAAATGTCTGTTGAGACGCAGCTACTGCGATATTTAGGTTGATTTTCAAAGTTCTTAAAAGGGGGAAAACCACGATGATTGTTTCTTAAAACAAAGATGTCCCCAATTCACCTTTTCTTTGCAGGCTCCGATTTAGTTTAAGCTCCTATTTAGCACCCAAAAAAAATGCGCAAAGACCAATTTCAATGCAATAGCCTTAGCCAATGAAATGTTAGGACCTTAACAAACTGCCTCAGGATCTAACTTTTGTTCTTTATTAGGGCTACATGCTCAGCTATTTAAAAATGGAATACCTCTGGTCTCTACTTAGCAGGAAAGTTTTAACTTTCTGTCTTTCAGAAAATCTTTCCCATCTCTATCTTTAACCACATTAACATTTCACTTTTATACTGACTGATACACCTAGGGAAGGAGTCTCGTGCTCACGGTCCGCAATGGATCAAGTGTCCATCTAGTTAAAACAAGTCTTCGACTGCCACTTCCGCCTCCATTGTTAAGCTTCTGCATTCTGAAATGTTTTTGGACTTTTTTCTACATTCAAGACCTTATAAAGATGTAAACTGCCCGTAGCAGCCAAAGAACCTTCCCAACGTATCCTCAGCTGAAGGACACATTTGTCTTTTCAACATGATGGACAGATCAAAATGCTTCACATTCACGAACCATTATGATTTTACTGGCTTAGCTAAGAACCCAAGTTGTCATCAGGCAAGATTGTTAGCTATCAGCAATATACCCATTCTAAAAGGTATGTGAACGCACTACATATACATGGCCCATTCATATACCACAGCTTACTTAGCCAAATACATGCGTGCCCACCATCTGCTGTATTAGCCTACAAAAGTGAGAATGTACCACATTACAACTAGTCCTTTATCTCAGTTCCTTTTTCAACAATAAAAAAATGCTGTCATATTTCAAAGGAATCACAAGTAGAATCTTCAATTGACCTTTTTTTGAAACCACATTATTTTTGTCAAATTTCTCCTCCACCTGCAAGTTGGTACGAAACAGAGAAATGTATTCTAGTTCTGCATGCTACATGATAATTTTCATCCATAGTAAGTCATCAGTCTGTGTATTTCACATAAAGGGAAAGGGTTTTAGGCAGACTTCCTGCATTTACAAGTTCGTCAGAGGATACACTGAATGAAACAGTCAACATAGTGCCCAATAATTGCAGTAAAATAACTTTATGTGATGTTTGGTTGTGTCTCAAACCACAAACTACATATCTACTTCCAGCAACTCCTGTTGCTCTCAATGCAAGCTCCAGTCCATTTGACACAGGGCACTCTTTCATTTCCACCCAGAAAAGACTCTCCACCTCACCATAAAAATGTCATGAACCTTGAGCCCATACTTGCAAATCAAATTGGGAAAGTTGTAATTCATGCGCTGCTCCATGCAGTTTGGCTGATGATAACGGACACACATTTACTAAAGCGTGACTGACACACCGATAACCATCCATGCATGTCGTTTACATACTGAAGGGGTAGACAAAATGGCACAATACAGAGGTTTCAGACTTTTAAGCTGCCAAGCCTTATGCTTTCCATTTCTGTGTGGTTGGTCCCTTTTCCCAAGGCCACGTTGGCACAAGTGCTACCTCACTCCACCCTTTGATGTCTCACACCACTGAGTCTTTGATTTCAGGGCCAATCCTCACCCGGGGCTGCAGGCAATGTGCCGAAATCTCCACGTACAAGTTTTTTTGGTTGGTTTGGTTGCTTGGTGACTGGGTATACCCAGAGTCCTTGGCACTAAGAGTATTTTCCAGCACTGGGGTACTGCAGATATGTTTGTCATTCAGGCTTTGGTAACCTTTGTGATGCTCAGATGCTGCTACTTGTACTGGGTTTCCATTTAGGGGGAAGCTTTCATGCTGGATCTCAATTTTCCTCTGTTTCTTCTGCGGTATATTTGAACACTCACCATCCTTAATCAACGACTTCACTCGATCTCTGTTCTGGTATAAAAACACCAGAATCGAGACAGCCACCGTTATTCCGAAGACCACGCTTACAGTCACAAACTCAGTCCAGTAGTTCTTCCCATTGGTGTGCTGTGAAAACCGGCTCTCCCTGCTGATAGGGTTTATTATGATCCCGTTCTCTTGCAATCCAGACCCTTTATTAAGTACTGCAATAGACTTTCTGGACGCATGCAAGGTCGTGGCTTCAGAAGAAAGATCCAACCTCACGCAGTAATTTGCAACCAGTAGCCAGAAGCCTTCTTCGATGGCCCAGCACTCGAATACACCCAGAGGTTCTGCTGTAGCAATGATCCCACCATCAGGAAGCATCATGAATGCAGCATCTGCCACTGTCCCATTGTGCACCCACTTCCTCGTGGCGAGGTTCGACTTCACGCTGCATGGAAGCACCTTAAAACTATTGGATGGCACAATGACAGGCTTACAGGGGGGAGCACCTGTTGACAAGAGAAACAGAATTAATGATAGTAAAGCACAGTTAGATTTGGGGAGGGGAGAGGACTTATAAATAGGTCAATTTTGATAACTGGTGATTGGTGTATTATTGTCACATGTAACCAGATACAGTGAGAAGCCTTTGTTTGCAAACCATCCAGACAGATCATTCCGTTCATTCCAAATATTTAGGCAGTACAAAAGTAAATAAAGTCAGAATGCAGACGGTAGTTGCATAGAACATGCAGTCTACGCAGACAAAGAGTACAAGGGTCATGACAAGATAGATTGAAGACTAAGAATTCACCTTTAGCATTCAAAAGGTCTGTTCAAAGATATTGTAACAGCAAGATAAAAGCTGTCCTTGCACCTGATTATTCACGCCCTCAAGCTTTTGTATCTTCTGCCCAATGGGTGAGGGAGAAGAGAGAATAACCAAGGTGGGAATGGTGCTTGATCATGTTGGCAGCTTTCCCAAGGCTGTAGGAATGGTCGAGAGAGCTGATGGAGGGGAAGCTGGTTTGTGTGATAGACCGGGTTCCGTTCACGTTTCTCTGCAACTGCCTGCGGCCTTTGGCAAAGCAGTTGCCATTCCAAGTTGTGATGCTTCTACCTACTTTAATAAAAATACACCTCAACAGCACTGACAAGTGTGGTCCTTTGATGACATGCAGCCAGGAAAGGGCCTTTATAAATATGGAAGTTCCTTCACTACTAAGCAGCCAAAGATATCTGCCTAAGCACCACTATGAGAATCTGTCTTGATTACAGAAGATCTGCTTGTGTTGAAACTTATTCACATATTGAAGTGTCAATTTAATTATCTTGAGGCTACATTTGGATTTGTTATAGATCAACAAACTAACAGGTTAGCACTTGAGAGCACATTGGATAAGCGTGCCCAAACAGACTTATACCAACATCGAATCAATGGACATCAGACTGTAGGCAGTTGCTTGTTACAGTCCAATGTACATGGGCAGTGGGTGGAGCTCTCTACTGGAAGTGTGCATTTGGGAATCTGACCTTGTAGTCTGCAAGTCTGAGTATAGGATTTCAGAATCAATGTTTGCATAGGAGCTATAATTATTGGAAAAGGTTGAACCGGCTGGGGCACTTTTTCCTTCGCAAAGCGAGGGCTGAAAACTGACTTAAAGGAGGTCTTTAAAATAATAAAAGGACTTAGTGGGGTTAACGAAGTGAGCCTGTTTCTACTTACAGGGGAGACTGCTAAAGTTTCGTAACTCCAAAAAAAAGGGCTGGGAGATTGCATATATTTTGTTTATACTTTTTGTGAGTGATGTGGTGACATGATGACGTACGCAGTTCACATACTTTTACAAAAAAACCCTAATGAATTATGTAAACAGCAAATAATGCTTAAACAATATATTCACAATATTACTCAAATATTAAATACACAACACTTCTCCCTGCTCAGCTATAAATTCCAACTGTATAGTGCATCTCAACTATATGACAGTATATTATATAGACATCTACAGCTCCGCTCAGACCTAGAGATTTAATCAGTGTGGAGGATTTCTTACTGTTGTGGGATAATGTCTTTTCTGACAAGGTAGTTCACTCTGCTTGGCAGGTGAGAACTCTGGTTGTGAAACTATCTCAGGTCATGGGTCCTCCTCCATGGTGGTGGTAGAAGGAGTTTACTCTGGGACCACAGGAAATGATTCTGAGAGCTGTGGACAGCTTTCCTCTCCAACAACTGACTCTGTTCTCCTCGACTGATCGATGACATCAGATGCCATTTCTACTCGTCCAGTCCTGTCCTTAATCTTTCCAATTATCCACTTTTGGTGACCTCTGTAGTCCCTTGCCAGGACTGCTTGTCTAGGAGTGAAACATCGAACTTCCTTGTTTGGGGAGCCCTCAATATGTCTCAGCTGTTTGCCCTGCATACCCCTCCAGAGACTGGTTAGAGGAGATCCAAGCATGAGAACAAGGGATGACCCAGGAACAGGACAGCTGGGGAGTTGTTGGTTATGGAGAGTGCTGCACTTGGTGGAAAACCCTTCTGTGGATTGAAAATGGACATGGGTGGTTGACGATCAGTAATGATGGTTGAAATGTTTTACATCAAGGTCTCTCTGTCAATCTAAGCATAATTTTTTCTTTGCAGCAGTAAGAGAACATGATGCAAAGGCTATGGGGCATTCACTTCCATCATTCATAACACGTGACACCAGGGTAGCATAAGGCAAGGTTCACTGGATATCTGCAAGCTTCAGTCTGGTGTCTTTGAAATGCCATTCAAACTCATTTTGTGGAATGACTGAAACAGCTGAGCCAGTGTCCAATTGCATTTTAATTCATTTGCAGTTCACTTCTGTAAACCATATTGCTTGTCTACTGTTAGTTTTCACGTTGTACATCTCAAGGCTCTACAGTCCTGTGTCACTCTCGTCACTATCAGATTTTTTCATCTGCAGCATTCAGATTAGTGCTCTATTTGAAACTGTAACTTGACTTTTTATCTTCTCTGTCCTGTCCATTTATTTTTTGTCTGCCCGACATGCTCTCTGTATGTGTCCTGCACAGTTGTATTTTCTGCAAGTTTTGCCTTTAAATCTGCATTAGTGTATGTGAGCCCCTGCCAAAGCTGTAACACGGTTTGTTCAGCCAGTTCCTGTTCAGACATTGCAATTTTGTGCCTGCTCACTTTCATTCCTGACTAAATCAATTACGTCTCTGGCTGCGATTTCAATGGCTCTTTTAAAAGTGAGTTGTGCTTTAGTTAGGAGCCATTTCTGAATATTTTCTTGTAAGGTTCCACAAACTAATCCATCATTAAGCCCATCACTGAACTGACAATGCTCAGACAATATCTTCAGGGATTCCCCTTCCTTTCGATTCCACTTACAATCAATTCAGTTTTAAATGTTCCTGCATTACTTTCAGCTCATTTCAGCTGGTTTGGTTGGAGCAGTTAAACTTCTAAGCAAAATGTACGCTCTTCCACCAAATGTACTCAGCAAAACTGGCACTCGTTTCTCATTGGCAATTTCATTTGCTTCAAACTACCATTCAAATTTAATCAGAATACATCTGCCAGTTATCCGTGCATCTATCCTTGCAAAGTAGCTAGCCATTTCTGCTCTTTTTTAATGATTATTATCACCTGGTATTCACTGTTTCACCCGTGAATTTCGTCCATTTTCTTCCTTTTTTTTTAACTTGACTGTCTTCTCATTCAAAGAAAAAAACGTGTTGTGCTTTTTTTTTAAAACTTGAACATCTCACTGCGCTTTAACAAGTAGATAGCTGTCTCGGGTTCATTTTAAAACTTACTTGTCACTTCTGTTAAATTTTTTAACTCCAAAACATAAAACTAATTCAAAGAAAACCACTGAGCTGGGAGATCATGTCTGTTTTGTTTATACTTTTAGTGAGCCACACACTCATGTCATGGTGCCGTGATGATGTCTGACATTCTCGCACTTTTACATATTTCATTACGGGTTATATGCAAATGAAGAATACTTAATCAAACTATATATTTACAATATTATTCAAATATTACTGAAATATTAAATAAACAGAGAGCAGGAACATCAAACTGAGTTGGTCACTAATAAATCCAACAGAATACTAAAGGAAATTTTGTCTAAGATGAAGAGAACATACTTCCACACCGAGCAGATGAGATGATTCACAAAGAAGTATCCAAAGAGAAATTGTTTAGTTAGATAAGGGCGAAGTAGATAGGAGGACATGTCAATTGTATAAAAGCTGATTGGGAGAAAGTGGATGGGAGGACCTGCTGGGCTTCTGAGCTGTAATTTTTATGTATATTAAAATATGTTGAATACCGCACATCCAACTACCGTAATAGATGGTTATTCCATGTAACCTTTGCTATTGACGCCATGTGTCCGAAATGTGAGCAAGATCCATACATATTTAGTACCAGCCATTAAACCACTGAAGTGTGGTTCAGTGCAGATAATATCTTAAAGTATGTATTCAAATTGACTTGCTTACTTCACTCCCGTGGGAAGGTTCCACCAGAGGTCTGGTGCACGCATGAAAATGTAATTTACATACATTGCTTAATATGGATAAACAGGCAAAAAAAGGACAGATTGCTGAAGGCAAAATCTTTTGCTGCATATATGGTAAACAGGTACTCAAGAAATATAACACTGTCCATGTAAAATATCCCAAGATAGTTCAAGATAGCATCAGCAGGCAACAATTAACCTCTGAATGGCACCAAAAGCTGAGGCAAATCAGCATATTGTGAGCATCAGCTAAAGGGGGGAGGCTGGCAGAGAAATGCTGCTATAGAGTCTTCATTCAGGGCTTGAGGGACGAAAGTACATCCATCACTCATTGGGACAAGGGCAAGCAAGGGTGCAAACAGAGCCCAAGTTAGGGAAGCACAACATTTTGGAATATTGCAAGGATGGAGGTGCGGACAGGGGCAAGCACATAGAGGGATTTGAACAGGGCGATGAGAACGTTAGCACTCATTGACAGGTGGATCGGGAGAATTCACAGGAATATAACTGGATAAAGTTTGACTTGGAACCACATTGGGACATTCGTGTAAATGAATATTAGATTAACCAATGAATAAAGTTTTAAGAAAGGTCTTAAAGAAGAAGAAGGAGGGAGGGAGAGAGGGAGAGAGAGAGAGAGAGAGTTAGTTAGTTAGTTAGTTTTGGGTCTTGGGAGGTGAAGGCCAGTGTTGTATCAGGCTGAAGTGGAGTACCCAAGGTGCAAACTACTCTTGTCGGAAGCCCATTTTTGAACATTTAGAACTTCTTGCTGGAATGTTTGAAAATCTCAGTAAGTAAAAGCAGAACCCGTCCCTGTGTTGATTATGAAAGAAATGCAATATATAAAACAGTTGCAAGAGTATATAATAGAGCACAAGCAACTGTCTTCCAGAGCAGAGGTGCAGGAAACACTTACGATGTGGTCGCAAACCCCTGGGTTCCAACATCGAATCATTTGGCTGCCTGCAGTGCTGTCCTGGCCTGCCGTTCTCAATGTCTTGCGTCCAAAGTCTGCAAACAAGACATCCTGTGTTAGCAGCAGTGAAGGGGTGGGGACAAAGGCTGGGGAAGTGGTGTTGTGGCCAAGACTGGATCAGGCATGATTATAACAAAGAGCAGGTTAAGCTCAGGGGGCCAATTGTGCTCTTATGTAGAATCCAACATTGTTTAATCAATAAATAACTCGATTCTCTTTTCTAATCGCCCACGTGTTAATATTTAGAATAGGACTAATACAAATTATTTGCAGAAATAAGGCATGCAGAGAACACAACAATTGTAACATTGATGTAGAGCGTAGAATACCTGTCACGAAACTTGACTACTTAATCCACTTAAATCAGAGCACCGACAATCATAATGGAGCATTAACCCAGTAATGCTGCTTCTGTGGCTACTATGTACTGATGGCTCATCAAAGCCTGAAGTTCTTTCTTTTTAACATAAAAAAAGTTAGTATTGATAGATCAGATTATTTATTTCATTTCAAGCCAGGGTTTAATAATATTGACACGTTATAGTTTGCCTCAGTAAATAAATAAATCTGGGAAGTGATTCACACTTCTCTCCAGAATTAGGAGAAACTGTGGCTTCTACAGTGGGTGCCAGACTTTCACTGCATTGCTCCAAGATCAGAAGGAACGCTCTTCAGGTGCACAACAGAAAGCTTCTTGATAATCCCAAAAAGTTTGGGAAGACAGCAATAGGAATTGTTTAACCTTTTTAACTGGATGTGAGCATATCTTCCGTTTCATTGGCCATACAATTGTACATCAGTGTCATCCATCATTCACACAGGCAAAAATGGGTTCCCACTTGAGGTGTGAGAACATAATTCAGCTGATCCTTTACTGCAGTACTGAGGCAGTGCTGCCTGGCCTGATGTGTCACCCCCCTCAGATGGGCTATTAAGTTCAACCAATGTCTGCCCTTACAGGGTACCATTTCAAAGAATATTGGAGCTCCTTCCAGTGTAATGGCCAATCTTTTTCCCCCAGTTAACATACTTAAAACACATTTTCTGCATGTTGTCAATTTTCTACTAATTGGATGCTGTTTTCAAACATATAACATTACAGGTCATTCGACAATGTTGTGCCGCCTTTTTAACCTACTCAATATAAACTATTCTCTCCTAAATAGCCCTCCATTTTTTTTTTATCAAACATGAGCCTATCTGAGAGTTTCTTTAAGTGTCTTGAATGTATCTGCCTCTACCACTACCCTTGACAGGGCATTCCACGCACCCACCATTCTCTGTGTAAAACACTTACCATAAGACTATAGGTCATAGGAGCAGAATTAGCCCATTTGGCCCATCAAGTCTGCTCTGCCATTTCATCATGGCTGATCCAATTTTCCCTCTCAGCCCCAATCTCCTGCCTTCTCCTCATATCCCTTCATGCCCTCACCAATCAAGAATCTGTTTACCTCTGCCTTAAATATACAGACAGACTTGGTCTCCACAGCTGCCTGTGGCAAAGAATTCCACAGATTCATCACTCTCTGGCTAAAAAAATTCCTCCACATCTCTGTTCTAAAAGGATGTCCCTCTATTCTGAGGCTGTGTCCTTTGGTCTTAGACCCTGCCACCATAGGAAACATCCTCTCCACATCCACTCTGAATAGGCCTTTCATCAATCGATAGGTTTCAATGAGGTCACCCCTCATTTTTCTGAATTCCAGTGCATACAGGCCCAGAACCATCAAATGCTCTTCGTATGACAGGCCGTTCAAACCTGGAATCATTTTCATGAACTTCCTTTGAACCCTCTACAGTTTCAGCACATCCTTTCTAAGATAAGGAGCTCAAGGCTGCTCACAACAATCCAAGTGAGGCCTCTGACCTCCACCATACCTCTCCCATTCCCCTATACTTCCCTCCAATCACTTTAAAATTATGCTCCCCTGTATTAGACATTTCTACCCTGGGAAAAATGTTCTGCCTATCTACTTGATTTGCCTCTTATCTTCTTGCATACCTCCATCAAGTCATCTCTCATCCTCCCTCACTCCAAGGAGAAAAGCTCACTCAATTTATCTTCATTGAAACATACTCTCTAATCCAGAGAATCTCCTCAACACCTTCTCTAAAGCTTCCACGCCCTTCCTAAAATGAGGTGACCAGCACTGAACACGATATTCCAAGTGTGGTCTAACCAGGGTTTTATAGAACTGTTGTGGAGATGTTTTCCAACATCTCCACACCCAAACTGCACAAATACGCTGCTGGCTGCAACGTGCCGTGTAGTTAGGAAAGTTTGCTATAAAAATGCAAGTTCTTTCTTTGTATACAAGTTGTTTGGTGCGCGTTTCATAAGAAAGGTGCCCTTATGTAGTTCAGCGTCTATTATTTCACTGGCAAAGTATGCCTGTGCTTTTCAAACGCTGCTCCAAACTCGACTATTTATATGCTATTTAAATAAGCACTAAGCAAGGTCATTTAGAGATTAATTACACTGGCAGAGATTACTTACAGAACAGAAGGTGACAGCAGATTTCAAGAGGTCAGAAAGGACAATTGCTTTGGAAGACCAGCAGCCACAGTTATCCTGACACCTGAGCTAACAAGACACCTTCCTTTCCTCCAGACATTTCTCTAGGTACTGCATGTAATTCATTTCTTTTCTTCATCTTTTTTCTGCATACAGTGCTGAACTTCCCCTACTACAACTGTTATTCAACGCACTTCTTACTTCATCCTCCTCCCCCATGCACCTGGCTTCACCTACCAGCTTTTAGCTTGTCCTCCGTCCCCTCCCGCCACCTTATTACTCTGGCATCCTCCCCCTTCCTTTTCAGTACTGACGGAGGGTCTCGTCTCGAAATGTCAGCTGTTCATTCACTTCCATAGAATGTTGCTTGACCTGCTGAGGTCCTCCAGGTAGGTGTTCTGGATTTCCAGCAACTGCAAGATCTCGTGTTTATGAATAGTTAGTTATTTAGAAGTAGGCATAACTCTCTCCTTATGTTTATAGCTTTGGAAGGTTTTGAGGACATACAGCATCCGATACAGAAAGATATTAACACAGACCAGTGTGAATTAGCTTCAAAACAAAAGCAAACCGCGTTGAAGCTGGACTCTGAAATAAAAATGGAAATTGCTGGGAATCCTCAGTAGCTAATGTGCTCCTCATAGTGAGTGGAACAGACTTAACATTTTAATCCCTAAAACAGGGTGAAAAAGGAAGTTCAGGGTTCCATGACAGGTTAAAAATATACTGCATCTATCATGGAAACCAAGTGCTTCTCAATCCAACCTACTTTTAGTTTTATTGGAGGTACGATTTGTGTGAGAGAAACCTATTGATTCCAGGATCTGCTCAGGTTCTGCTAATGGGCTGTATGTCTCTATATCAACATGATAGTTACTGATTTATGTGTGTTGTCTGGCTCTTCCAAGCCACGTCAAATTAATGGTAACAGAAAGATTGGATGGATAAGGTAAAGGTGTATCAGCATACATCTCTAAGAGCAGCAAAGGATCCTCCAGGATCTGTAAGGCAATCTTTAAGTGCCTCTTAGCTCCACAGTTCCCCCCTAACATGTCAAAGTTTGGATAACCACTGCATTGTAATTACCAAACTTCTATGATCATTGCCTCCACCTTAAATCTTCTCCCCATCTTGTTCTCTCCTTCCACTCCTTGCTTCTGCTTGTCAACCTCCCACTTCTCACATGTCTCCCGAATCTCTGTCTCTACTCTCAGCATCCCATCCAGCCCTGATTTTGGCCATCCATCTCCCTAAGTCTGTTTGTGAATCATACATAACTCTTCCACACTTTTCTGCACCCTGCTCAAGTAGATATCATGACCAATGTCCCTCCTTCGGAGAGTTGGATACTTTCATCGGTAAAACCACTTACGGGTCTATTTGTAGTCCTCGTATGTCCCTGCATCTGTTTGTGTCCCAAGCACAGTACGGGTCTCTGGCTAGGATACACTCTCCACAGCTCTGGTAAATGGTGCAGTTAGAGACGGATAGCTGAACCACTCCTGTGTATGAAGATGCATATAACATGCCCTGTAGGTTGAGAAAAACATTCTTAGCTTGCTTCCTGGACAGCAGACTGATGAATACTCATTCACAATTTGCAGAGCGACTAAGCTATTCACTACTATGGAAGTATCTATTCTGAGTGTAACATTAAATGTTGCCAATGCATCGATACTGTAAATCCATACAATGCTTTGATTCAACATCTAAACATAAGATTGAATTCTCATTCACAATATTTGCAGAGTGACTAAGCAATACAAATGTATATTTGAGTATACCATTAAACATTGACAATGAATTGATTTTAACAATTGTAAATCCATACTATGCTTGCATCGAACATTGCAACATCAAAACTAGAACTCAGTCCAAATGTGAGCCTTTTATTATGGTAGCATTTCCGTTTCAGGACTAGAAAGCTTCAGGATGGAACCCCTTACCAGGCATTCATGACGACTGGTTCTGAGTTCAAGAACAGCATGTGGCTTGTTACGATTGTGCTTCCTTGCCTCTATGCTTAGATACTGGCTGAGCTCTTGCCAATGAAGCTGAGTAACACAGCACAGAAGGAGCCCATTGTGTCCCTGCCTCACAGGGGTACCATCCAACTGATTAGCACAAAGGAAAGGAGGCAGCCAGCCATACTGTCAATCCCGCCCACTACCTGACATAGTCTCAACGGGATGAGGGTGAAGTTACCAAAACTGCCATCTAGAATTTCTGATTCCTCCGTTAATTTCCTATTCCTTTCCACATTCTCCACTGCTCACCACCATCACTATTCCTTCCACAAGTTCTGGGTGGAACGCACACAAAATGCTGGAGGAACTCAGCAGCATCTGGGAAGAGGGTACAGTTGACGGCTGTCCTGCTGAAGAGTTTCAGCCCAAAATGTCATTGTACTCTTTTCCTAGATACTGCTGAACTCCTCCAGCATTTTGTGCGTGTTGCTCGGATTTCCAGCATCTGCAGATTTTCTCTTGTTTGAAATTCTATGTGGAAGAGCTTCCTAATCTTACTGTGATTGATAGCTGGGGAGAAAATGAAACTTTTCAAAGGAATAAGCATATATTACGGTATTGCCTGAGATGAAGAAAGTTCACTTAGCCTCCTTGCAGAATCAGGAAGTCACCCTTCATAAAATCTGTACCTGTTTTGAATCCAGAATCAGGTTCTGCACTGGTTGTGGTTCAGCAAACAGAGCAATTTCCTCAATAATGTGGGCCTTGTGATTCACATTTATGGCTTTGTGCAACATTCCAGTATCTGTCAATAAACAAGAAATAACACTGCCGTAAATTTTAAAAGGTGAAAAGATCTAGTGGCAATATTTTCAAACAACATCAATATATTTCATCTTAAATGTATGCAACAGCAATTTATTATTAAGACGTCATTGTCCATGGTGGATTTGACAATACCCGAGGACCTCCCATAAGCTATTAATAAGCTATCCTGAAGCACTAATTTTTTTCATCTATTCACCATTTTTACCCACTAGCACTGAATTGCTAGCCTTGAAAGACTGGTTTTACTGTAAGTCAGCAGATGGTTAAGAACTATGATCCATAATTTCTGCAGACAATGATTGAGACAGCCAGATTTACAGGGGAAGTGCTCTCCCGAAGCAAGGCCATTTCTCCACTCATTTATTGGTGACTCTTCTTTATATTAGCTATATTTTTGTGCTCAGCTGAACAGAAATATAGTGAAGTAATGATAAAAAATAATGGAAATAATGTATTTCATTCACGAACAAAATAACATTACCCCTTCACCTCCTCTTTATGCAGCTCATTTTAATTTACAAAGGTGATAATGGAAATAACCTTTGATATTTCAGGCCTGCAGCTATGCAGAGTGTTTCTTTTGGTCAGGTACCAACCAGAACACTTTAGTTTATTGCTGATCTGTGGCACTGTGCACAGATTCCAAGTCCCCACAGGCCCTGAAGATGGAGCAGTACCACTTCTACCTGTGATGTCTCTGCACGTGGGTGATGAAGCAAGACTGTCGGAGCATTGGACACAACTATGCAGCTCGAAGAGTTACTGCCTCACAGCTTCAGTAAGCCAGGTTCAATCCTGGCTTCAGGCGCTATCTGGTTGGGGTTCTTCTTGTGACCACCTGTGTTCTCTCTGGGTGCCCTGGTTGCCTCGCACATCCAGATAAAAACTAAGTATGAGTTATCTAAATTCTGCAGGTGCTGGAAATCCAAAGCAATACTCACAAGATGCTGGCAGAACTGTGCTGGAGCATCTATAGAAAGGAGTAAACAGTTGACGTTTCAGGCAGAGACCTGTCTTCAGGAATGAGAAAGAAGGGGGAAGATACCAGAATAAAAAGGTGGGAAAGGGGGAAAGAGGCTAGCTGGAAGGTGATAGGTGAAGCCAGGTGCGTGGGAAAGGTCAAGAGCAAGAGAAGAATGGATCTGATAGAAGAGGTGTGGACAATAAGAGAAAGGGAAGGAGGATGGGACTCAAAAGGAAGCAACAGGCAGGTGAGGTGGAAGATCAGCGTGGAGAATAGAGGAAGTTGGGGGGGGGGGATGATTTATCTAAATTTGAAGAATTCGAATTTGAGTTCTGATGGCTGCATTGTACCTAAAGAAAAGATAAGGAGCTGTACTTCAAGCTTGCCTTTGGCCTTGTGACACTGCAGAAGGGCACCAACAGAAAGGTCTCAGAATTATAGCGGCAGGCAATTGGAGACTTTGGGTCACTCCTGCAGACTGAGCGTGAGTGGTCTATGAGGCGATCACACGAACTGTGGTTTGGCTTCTCCAACGTAAAGGAGAAGTGAACACTGAACGAACGCACTAGCTTGGAAGCAGTCTAAGTGAACTGTTACTTCACCCTCTCTATTACTGATTGGTTTCTGCTCCCGTTACAGGAAGGAATAACAGCAAATGAAGGAGCCCTGCACACCAGTGAATGCCACAAAGCAAGGCATCCTTTTAATGAAGTGTTTAATTTCTGGATTATCTCTGTGAAGAAACGCAAGTACAGGCTGTCCATAAGTTGATTTTGTCTAAAAATACACATAAATCACTCAATATGGAAACAGTCCTTCCATATTCATTATGTGAGTGGCATCAAGAGCACATAAGACTGATAAGAAAGAAAAGTCACTAAAAGTGAAGAGTGAGAGGCTCTGGCACTCATGTATGAACATTGGACTTCGAATGTAATAATATTATGGGAGCTTTCTCATATTTAAGGGTGCCTATAAATCAAGTGTTTGTTACCCAGGAGTGAGATGCTGTCCGATTAACTCTCCATACCTGTGCCCAGAAACAGAACATCATATTGCCCATGAGTGCCTTGCACTCTGTCCACGGCGAGCTGGGTGTACTTCACGTGCTTCTTCGTCAGAACGGGCTTACTCTTGACACTCTTTTCCATTAGAAAATGGTCCTTTGCAAAATTCAAAACTTTGTCTGGCATTTGGAATGAAGAAGTTATGTTCATGGCTCTTACACTGTCTGTAATGCACTGAGAGAGATAACAAAAGGCGAATTTGCATTAATTAACATGTACATTGACCCTTTAACCAAGCATCTGTCAAAAGGACCATTTGTTGGCTTCTTCCTCAACATTAAAGGCTACAATGTGCACAGCTCAGCAAACCTCGCCAATTCTACTGGACTCACAAAGGAGTTTGTTAACTCCCCGCTCACCAGCAAATCTCACCACACAGCAGCCTCATCATCATGTGCGGGAGATCATGACAGTGACCGTTCTTTTGCAAGCTGATGAAGTGGCGTGAAGGTGCCCCTCTCAGGAAAGCAGGCATTTGAAGTCAAATCCTGCTCTTGTCTCTTAGAGCCAGCTGAGTGTGGGTGATTATTTGCATACTGAATGCTTAATTCAGTGGACATGAATGGATAGCAATGTCTCCACAGAAAATAAGTAGATAATTCTTTGGATATTTGTTATTAATTTAACTTTGAATTGAGTGACTCTTCAGCATTGCCAGACATGGAATGGTACAGCACAGGAACAGGTCCTTCAGTCTATGATATTGTGCCAAACTAATTAAATGCCTAATTAAATAATTTCCCCTTTCAATATTTTTATTAATTTCTACATAGAAGAATAGAGTACAAGAAGATATAATAAGTCAAAAAAGGATAAAATATTATCAATTATATTTAAATCACACTTGGAATCTCATTACCCTATATTCATGTAAATTAAATTAAATCGTAATATTGAAATGTGATAATTTTATTAAACAAAAAAAAGAATCTAAGCCCACTACCAAGATCAAAGCTGTTTGGTAGAGAAAGAAAAAAGGAAAAAGAATCCTTATCATATAGTGAAACATGCTATTAGCCAACATCTGTACTTTAAGAGCAAATCAAAGGTTTTGAAAATAGATCAGAAATGGTCCCCACAATGTTTGAAAGTCTTGACTAGATTCAGAAATTGAACAATTGATCTTCTCTAAATTTAAGCATGACATAACATCACATAACCATTGAACGTGAGTAGGCGGAGCAACATCCTTCCATTTAAGCAAGAGCGCCCTCCGAGCTATAAGAGAAATAAAAGCCAAAATGTGCAAATCAGATGTCTCCAAAATAATATCTTTTCCTCCAACAATACTGAATAAGGCAGTCAAAGGGTTAGGCTTAAAATTTACTTTGAAAAGTACAGAGGAAGTTTGGAATACTTCCTTCCAGTAAAATAATTTCCTATTGCCTACACAACGTTCATCCTCCATTCTCTGCACATTCATGTTCCTAGCTAAGAGCCTATAAAAGCCTCCATTGTATCAACTTCCACCATGAACCTCAGCAGCCTATTCCAGGAATCCGCCATCTTCCATGTAAAATCTTGATTGGCACATCTCCTTTGAACCTACCCTCTCTCATCCTATATACATGTTCGCTAGTATATTCAGATTGTTTTATAATTATACCGAGTAAATGCAATACTTCCCTGATTCACTCAATGCAATGAAGAACGTCAGTCACCCAGCCAATAAAAAGTCCCTCAATTTCACAAGAGCTGTTCCTCCCTTGGTTGCATTTAAAATTGAGCTTTAACCAAAGCTTAGTTGTTTATTGCGGCCTGCTCATTCAGACCAAGGACTAAACCGTGTTTATCTGCAGACTGTCCCATTTATCAGTTACTGATAATAGGTAGCCGTATTAGGAATGTGCAGAGCAGTCTGCAGGGAAATTTCAAACTGTAAATGGTACAGAGATCATGGACCAATACGTCAACCCTGTAACACACACACAACACTGCAGGAATGTTGCAGATGGGGCAGCATCTATGGAAATGAATAAATAGTCAACGTTTTGGGCTGAGACCCTTCTACAGGACTGGAAAGTATTGGGGGAGATGTCAGAATAAAAAGCTGAGGGTAGGGCAAGGAGGGCTAGCTAGAAGGTGATTGGTGAAGCCAGGTGGGTGAGAATAAATAAACTGATAGGAGACCATGGGAGAAAGGGAAAAGGGAGGGGTACCACGGGGAGGTGATAGGTAGGTGAGGAGGAGAAGTAAAAGGCCAGAGTGGAGAATAGAAGAAGAGGGAATGTGGGGCTGGGGGGGAGAAAAAAGATGAAAAAAATATTGAAGGAGAAATCAACGTTCATGTTATTAGGTTGGAGTCATTAGACGGAGTATGAGGTGTTGCTCCTCCACACTGAGAGTGGCCTCACTGTGGCAAAAGAGGAGGCCATAGACGAACATTTTGGACGGGAATGGAGGTAGTAATTAAAGTGGTTGGCCACCAGGAATTTCCACTTTTGGCAATTGGAGTGGAGGTGATTGACTAGGTGGTCCCACAATTTAGGTCGAGTCTCACCAATGTACAACTCTGTACCTCCTCACAGAATCATAGAGTCGTTCAGTCTGACAACAGACTCTTCACGTTACAGTTTGTGTTAAGCTTCATCAAATCCAAGCTACAGACCATAAATTTGTGAAACTCCAAACCGGGTGGTAACCCCCATTCAAACCTGTGAACTAGCCAACGAGGACCAGCTACTTATGCTTCCATTTTTGAAACCGAACAGGCAATTTGTGTTCTACCCTCCACTTTATGGTTGAGATGAGCTAGACCCAAGCAGAAAATCACTTTTCAACAAGCCCTTCAGAGCGCCAATTAAAATTTATCAGACATTTGAGAAGAATAGCCATTAGAAGACTTGGACAATCATATATACCGGCTATACTGGAGTATTACGTTATGCTCTCCCAGTCTCTCACATGTTTGCAAATAAGGAACAAACCACTTAAATGGATGCCAAATCACCAGGCACTCAGGTGTGGAGTGGACAGAGAGTACTCCACTGATCAATCTCTCATTCAAGGGTGTAGATATTTACGAACATTCTCAAATATTTGCAAAAATAGATCTGAGCTTTTCTCAAGTACATGAATGAATTTCAAGTGTTTTGAAGGTGATTTTTTAAATTGCCTTGCATCAGTGTTCTAACTAGAAATCAACAAAAGAATTTTTACAACACACACAAAATGCTGGTGGAACACAGCAGGCCAGGCAGCATCTATAAGTCTATAACGTCAACAGTGCTTCTCCTTATAGATGCTGCCTGGCCTGCTGTGTTCCACCAGCATTTTGTGTGTGTTGTTTGAATTTCCAGCATCTGCAGATTTCCTCATGTTTGCTAAAAGAATTTGTATTTTAATTGTCAGCTTCAATTACTATGAATCTTCCGCAAGTAACAAAAACAACTTGTTAGTTCATAAGGCATAGGAGCAGAATTGGGCCATTCAACCCATTGAGTCTGCTCTTCTCTTCCATCATGGCTGATTTATTATCCCTCTCAACCTGATTCTCCTGCCTTCTCTCTGAAACTGTAGATGCCCTGACAATCAGAACTTATCAACCTCCACTTTAAATATACCAAATGACTTGGCCGCCACAGTCATCTATGGCAATGAATTTCAGATTCACCACTCTCTGGCTAAAGAAATTCCTTCACATCTCTGTTCTAAGGTGACGTCCTTATATCTCCCACTATAAGAAACACCATCTCTATATTCACTCCAACTAGGCTTTTCAATATTCAACAGTTTTCAATAAAACCCTCTCTCATTCTTCCAAACTACAGTGTGTACAGGCCCAGAGCCATCAAACACTCCCCATTAACCCTTTCATTCCTGGAATCATTCTTGTGAACCTCCTCTGGACCCTCCCCAATGCCAGCACATCTTTTCTTAGATGAGGAGCCCAAAACTGCTCACAATATTCCAAATGTGGTCTGATCAATGCTTTATAAGATCTCAGTATTATGTCCGTGCTTTTATATTCTAGCCCTCCTGAAATGAACGTTAATATTGAATTTACCTTCCTCAACCGGCAAGTTAACCTTCAGGGAATCCTGCATGAGCACTGCCAAATCCCTTTGCACCTCTGATTTCTGAATTTGCTCCCCACTTAGAAAAAAGTCTACACCTTTATTCCTTCTACCAAATTGCCGTACACGTTCTGTTACTGTTTTCCACCTGCCACTTCTTTACCCATTCTCCTGATATAAGTGCTTCTGCAGACTCCCTGCCCCCTCACCGCTACCTGCCCTTCTACCTATCTTCATATCACTGGCAAACTTCGCCACAAAGCCATCAATACTGTCATCCAAATCATTGACACTTATTGTGAAAAGAAGCAGTCCCAATACCAATCAGTGTGGATTACCACTAGTCATCGGCAGCCAACAAGAAAAGGTCTCCTTTATTCCCACTCTTGAACTCTTGCCAGTCAGCCAGTCTTCTGCCTATGCTAGTACCTTTCCCATAATACAATGGGTTCTTATCTTGTTTATCAGTCTTGTGTGTGGCACCTTGTCAAAGACCTTCTGAAATTCCAAGTAACCAACATCTACTGACTCTCTTTTATCTATCCTGCCTGTTATCTCCTCAAATAATTGCAACAGATTTGTTACACAAGATTTCCCCTTAAGGAAACCATGCTAACTTCGGCCAATTTTATCAAGTGCCTCCAAGTATCTCAGAACTTCATTCTTAATAATAGACTCCAATATCTTCCCAACCAAAAGTCAGGTGAACTAGCCTATAATTTCCTGCTTTTTGTTTCCTTCCCTTCTTAGAGTGGTGTGACATTTGCAATTTAACAGTGCTGTGCTTTGTCTAAGCATGGTTTTCTCACTAACAGCAGAAACACGCTCAAAATTGATGTTTACGTTCTTTGTTTATTCACTTACAGCAGCAATTTTGAACAGGTACAGTTTAGCTGACCCATTTCTCACTGGTATCTTGGACAACGTTTATCCCTCTACCTTCCACAGCCACACAGTTGGTCATCCTTGTATTCCAATTTGTAGGAATCAACAACTGAAGGTAAAATTAGCTGTCATATTTCTTACAATGCAGCACCATCTATGCTGCATTTGTTGCATTTGGCTTTAAAATGAGGCTTTAAAAGTTCATTCCTTCTCTGGTTGTTGCTGAGCGAGGACAGCATGAGACATAATTGAGGTCAGGGGTCATCATGTTCATTTGGGTACCAAATGTTATCCGATTGTTGTAGATTGTGAGGAATAATAATGTTTGTCTTCCAAACTGATGTTGCAAAAATCTGCCTCTTCAGTCCAAATAAATGTTTAAAATTAATTAAATCTTGGGTAAAACTTCTATCTTAAACACCTGGAGCTTCACCACTCATTACTGATCCTCTGATAATTTTTAATTTCACATGTGTTAATGAGAAAATTGTTTCAGTTTATTAATTGCAAGGATAGATAATGAAAGGAGGAAGGCCACGGGGTAAAGAGAAACTTAAGATAAGTTTGAATAGGTATATGGATGGGAGGGCTATGGTCCTGGTGAGGGTCAATGGGACTGGGCAGAATAACAGTTCAGCACCAACTAGATGGGCCGAAGGACCTGTTTCTGTGCTGTAATGCTCTAAGACTGATTGACTAAATAAATAAAGCTTAGAAAAATAGCACATTGCCACTTAATATAATTCATCACAAGGTCCTGTAATTTGTCCTCACAATCAATAATCTGCAGAACGTTTCTAGCGTTTGAAACAAGTACTCACTTGTTTGGCTGAGGTGAGACGAAGCTTGAAAAGAGCTCAGGGGTTTGGGGGATTTGCTGCAATCATAGCAAGCTGGTCGGTACCAATAAAAAGAAGTGAACTGGAAGTGGAGCGGCCATTGTAGGAGTGGCAAGTTTGTGAGTGGACAGTGGTCAGGCTTTGGCACACCAGGCTTAGGCGAGAACTGGCGGAGGCTCTGTGTAAATTTCTAATAAGATTTTTTTTCTCTTTTTCCTTTGTTTATCAGTACATAGCTACCGCTGTGAGAATGGGTCCAAGATTTGTGGCATGTTCTTTGAGTGAGATGTGGGAACTTTAGAGATGATGTTAAGGAACTGGAGGTGAAGCTCGATGACCCTTGATTCATATGGGAGAACGAGGAGGTGATAGATATGACCTACAGGGAAGTAGTTCACCCCTAGGTTGCAAGACACGTATAGCTGGGTGACTGTTGAGAAGGGAATAGGCAGCTAGTGCAGAGTACTCCTGCGTCCATACCTCTCAATAATAAGTATGCCACTTTCAATACTATTGGGGGGAGGGGGAGCAACCAATCAAGGGGAAAGCACAGTGACCAGGTCAATGAAACTGAGTATGACCTCTGTGGCTCAGAAGGGAAAGGGGGAGAAGAGTGTTCAATTTCAAGTTTAATTATTCAGTTCATGAATCCAGCCAAATGAAACAACGTTCCTCTAGGGCTAGCATGTAAGCACACTATCAACAGTCATACAGTTGTGCAGAAGAGTGCAGTAGTGTTAGGGGATTCAATTTCACAGTTAGAGGAGATTCTGTGGGCATGAAAGCGATACCAAGATGGTATTCTGCCTCCTGGGTGTGCCAGGGTCAGGGGTGTCTCCACAGCATTTTAAAGGTGGAGAGTGAGCAGCCGGAAATCATGGTACATTTTGGTACCGTCAATATGGGTAGTGAAAGGGAGAATATCCTGAAGACGGAATATAGGGAGTTAGATAGAAAATTGGAAAACACGACCTTCAGAGTCGCAATCTCTGGATTGCTCCCTGAGACACACGCCAGTGAATTAGATGATTTGGCAGATGAATACATGATTGAGGAACTAGTGCAAGGGTTAGAGTTTCAGATTTCTGGGACCTTTTCTGAGTAAGGTCCAACCTGTACAAAAAGGATGGGTTACACCTGAACCCTATAGGGACCAATATACTTGCAGCTAGGTTTGCTAGAACTGTTGGGGAGGGTTTTAAACTGATTTGGCAGGGAAAGAGAAGCGGTGTGATAGGGTTGAGGATGGAACTGTTGGTATACAAGTAGATGTGGTGTGTAGTGAGAATGTGAGGACGAACGGGCAGAATGCACACAGTATAAGGAATAAGGTAGATGATCCTGTAGTGCAGTTAAGAGACTGGCAGGTAAGGGAGTCCTTAGTAGGTAGTGATCATAATATGATACAATTCACTCCGAAGTTTGAGAGCTCGAAGCTAAAGTCATTTACATCAGTATTACAGTGGAGTAAAGGGAATTATAGAGGCATGAGAGAGGAGCTGGCCAAAAGTGATTAGAAGGGATGATGGTAGAACAGCAATGAGCTGGAGTTTCTGAGAGAAATTCTGAAGGCACAGCATAAAGAGGTATTCTGAATGGAGGATGACACAACTATGGCTGGCAAAGGAAGTCAAAGAAAGCATAAAACCAAAAAAGAGGGCATTTAATTTAGCAAAAAGTAGTGGGAAGTCAGGGGATTGGCAAGTTTTTGAATAACACCAGAAGGCAACCAAATAAGCTTTAAGGAGAGAAAAGATGAAATATGAAGATAAACTAGCCAATATATAAAAGAGGATACCAGAAGTATTTTTATATAGAGAGAAAAAGAGAGCTGAGACTAGCTATCAGACCACTGGAGAGTTAATAGTGGGGGGGGGGGGGGTGGAAGTCAATGGAAAGGGGGATGAACTTAATAAGTATTTTGCATCAGTCTATACTGTGGTAGGCACTTGCAGTATACCAGAAATTCAAGAGTATCAGGGGGCAGAAATGAGTATAGTTGCTATTACTGAGGAGAAGGTGCTTGGGAAACTGAAAGGTCCGAAGGTAGACAAGTCACCTGGACCAAATGGACTACACCCCAGGGTTCTGAAAGAGGCAGTTGAAGGGATAGTGGATCTTTCAAGAATCACTAGACTCTGGAATGGTTCTGGAGAACTAGAAGCGCCCTGTGACATCATGAAGACATTAAGTACATAATAAAAGCGCAGTACTCTCTCTATCACAAAAATAATTTGAACACATTCGCTCTGGATTTTTCTACGACTGCTGAGATGCTTGGCTGCAGATTTTAATCATTAACCAGCTGTCTGGACTCTGGAAGCTTAAGTATGGAAGGCAGTAATTTGTTCCATCTACTCAACGAGCTGAGTTCCGACAAACAACAGGACTAACAATGGGAATTAGCAATGATGTTAAATTTAACTACTATTTCATAGAGCAGTTTATCCCTTCTTAATTGTGACATTGATGTGAATGTTTTCCCACCTGGAGCTAACGGACCACTCTCCCTTCTCTATGTCTTGGAGAAAGTGCTGTCCATTAAAAAGCTCCTACAGTCGTGGAATTGACAGACAGAGAAGCCGTGACGGAATTGATCAACAGACCAGGCCTGAAGGGTTGAATGATTTACTCGGGCTACAAAGTTTCTGAGGAGTAACGCAATTTTCTCTAAGAAATCACTGATGTCCTGAGGTAAATCCATTTTTGCTGCTCTGGCACCTGCACCCAAGCTGTGGGTGTATAAATTTGTGACAAGAGGCTATGTATTTTTTTTTGTTTTTCCCTTGTAATCAGTGAAAATCAGGTCTAAGAGCCATTTCTCCAGCTAGTTATTACATGCGCCATGAGTTTATCAATAGGAAGTGACAGGAAGCGGACAGTTATTACACATTCTCTACACACACCCTTCAAGCAGCTAATGAGCCTCTTAGGTAAAGAATAGCTCATTTATCCAGATATGGCCCTGTCAAAACACCATAGTGTGGATGGTATAAAACTGCAGAAACATGCATCGTTGATCCCCATGGGGGAGGGGGTGCTTGTCATTCATATCATGGGGAACAGAGAAATTTTTTTTTTTTGTTCAGACATTGTCCAATACATACGATAACAGTAAACACAAAGTACACTGCAGATGCTGTGGTCAAATCAACACGTACAAACAAGCTGGATGAACTCAGCAAGTCGGGCAGCATCCGTGGAAATGAGCAGTCAACGTTTCGGGCCGAGACCCTTGGTCAGGACTGAAGGAGGAGGGGGCAGGGGCCCTATAAAGAAGGTGGGGGGAGGGTGGAATGTGTCAGGTGAAAAACCAATCAGAGGAAAGATCAAGGGGTGGGAGAGGGGAAGCAGGGAGGGGATAGGCAGGAGAGGTGAAGAAGGAACGTAAGCACTATGGGTAGTAGTAGAAGGCAGAATCATGAGAGAGGTGATAGGCAGCTAGAAGAGGAGACAGAGTGAAAGTGGGATGGTAATTTCCAACTTCAGGTAATCCCCTCCCTCTCCCTTCCACCATCCCACTTTCACTCTGTCTCCTCTTCTAGTTGCCTATCACCTCTCTCATGATTCTGCCTTCTTCTACTACCCACAGTGCTTTCCCCTTACATTCCTTCTTCACCTCTCCTGCCTATCCCCTCCCTGCTTCCCCTCTCCCACCCCTTGATCTTTCCTCTGATTGGTTTTTCACCTGGCACATTCCACCCTCCCCCCACCTTCTTTATAGGGCCCCTGCCCCCTCCTTCTTCAGTCCTGGCGAAGGGTCTCAGCCCGAAACGTTGACTGCTCCTTTCAACGGATGCTGCCCGACCTGCTGAGTTCATCCAGCTTGTTTGTACATACGATAACAGGTTTGAGCGGGAAAGGAAACTGGGATGGGATACGGAAGCAGATTCCCAAACTGAGAAAGAGCAACAAGACAGGAACCACACTGCAGTTGATGAGCACACATTTTCAACAATGGTCTTTTCTTCAGGACTGCAGTGGTGAGGTGAAGGTCAACCACAATGATCACTGGACTGAGCTGTGACTCCGAGTGTGCATCCTGTGTGGAGAGATTAAGCAGACTTGGAGAGGTGAATTCACAATGGAAAGTACACTTTTTAAAAAATGGGACTTGTCAGGGTAGAAGGAATGATAACACCACTGGCTGCGGCACCCAGAACCAATCGTGAAGGTTTCAAAATAAGCGATTGGCCATTCAGTCTAAGGTGTGAAATTCCATCACCTAGTGGGAATGAACCTTTGGAATTCTCTGCAAGGAGGATTTATGGAGGCCCAGAGTATTTGTAAAGCAGGGATCAAATTGACGGTTATAAATCATGTACAAGAGGAAACATCCTGCTCCAATTACATACAGCCCTGATGACATTCTCCGGAATATTCTGCACAAGTCTGTTCCCCCCATCCATAGAAGGATATATTTCGAATAGAAAGATTGCGGGGAAGGTTCAACTGATTGGCTTTTGGGATGGTGGGTTTATCTATTCGGTTCATAAGAACAGGACTTCTCACTGAACTATATAATATTCTTAAGGGACGGTTATGGAGTAGGTGCAGAGTTCACATATCTTTCCCCTCATTGAGCGATTTAGAACCAGAGATCACAATCTCAAGGTCAGAATGTGGCCCTTCAGGGCGGAGATAAGAACAAGTTACTGTGGGGTGGCACAATAGCGTAGTGGCTAATGTAATGCTTTACAGTGCCAGTGACCCAGGTTCAAGTCCTGCGCTGTCCGTAAGGAGTTTGTATATTCCTCTAGGTGCTTCAGTCCCATCCCGCATGCCCAAGACAGAGGGATTAGTAAGTTATGGGCGTATTATTTTGCCTCTGGAAGCATAGCGACACATGCGGGTTGCCTCCAGCACATCCTTGGACTGTGTCGGTCACTGACGCAAATGGCAACGACAAACTACGGTACATGTTTTGATGTTTCAATGTAAATGTGACAATAAAGCCAATCTCTAGAAAAAAAAGTTCACAGAAGTGAGGAGTTTATAAAATAATGAGAGGTATAGAGTAAACAGATGATATCTCATACTAGAGAGCATGGATTTAACGTAAAGGGGGAAAGTTCAAAAGAATTGGGCTAGCTTTTTTTTTACAGAGAGTGTGGTGGGTCCCTGGAATGTACTGGTGAAGACAGAAACAGTCGAGATGTTTAAGAATTTCTTAGACAGACACATAAATATGCAGAGAATGGAAGGATATGGACCATGTTCAGGCAGAAGGAATTTGTTTTATGGGATATCAGTAGCTTAATGAGTTCAACACAACATCAGGGGTTGAAGAACCTGTTTCTGTGCTACACTGTTCTGTGCAAAGTTCTTTGCAGTCTTTACCAACAACGTCTCAGTCACTGAGTTCACTGAAAACACAGACTGCTAGAGTTTTGGTTATTAAAGAAATCAAAATACGTGGGGTTAGTACAGGGAAATGGCACTGAGGTAAAAGATCAGCCATAATCTTCTTCAAAGGAAGGACAGGCAGAACAACCCCCTTCTGCTTTTGGTTCTCGTGATCAATGTCAGCTCTGTGAACTGGACGTGGCTGCTTTTCGCAAGAACTTTATTAGTGAGCAGCAAATTAACAAATACTCCAAATTGAAATTGGAACTAAGACTGTGGCCAAACAAGAAAGCTTTGCAGTCATCAAAAAACCAACGTACTCCTCTGAAGACCCTGTCACGAGTGATACTTACGGCACCTGGTCTTGGCTCTGGGGGATTCTGGTTGTACGGATACCAGTGCTGTGTTTCGCGGTTCACCTCCATGTACTTTCCAGCAAAGGCTCTCGTGACATCAGCCATGGAGAAAGCACAAACGGCAGAAGAAGCTGCACCGCCTTTATACCTGAGAGGAGAACCAGCAGATCAGCCCAGTGTTTAAACATGCAATTCTTCCTCCACTTCCGACAATCTAATCCTGCTCTGGTGAATGTGTGTGTTTCCTCCTGGTATCCTCCTATATGAGTTTGCACGTTTTGTGGTTATGCTGTGTTGGCTCTGGACTTATGGTCTGTCCAGCACAAACCTCGCTGAATTGATCCTACTCAAATAACACATTTCACTGAATGTTTTGATATACATATGACGAATAAAGCTAATCTCTCTCCAATGGTATATAATAAGTTATTACACTGAATAGAAAGCTCTAATCAAGTCACAGCGTTAAAACACAAAGTCCAAACTATCAAAATGATAGAAACAACTACTAATTTTACAAGATGCAAGGAGTGTCATTTCTCTCCTTCCCCTTTGTATTTTTAAAGAAAGTATTGCTTAAGCTCGAAAGACTCAGAATTACAATCAGAATCAGGTTTAATATCACTGGCATATTGTTGTTTTGAGGCAGCAATACTGACTAATAAAAACTATGAATTACAATATAATGTGCATGTATATCTAAATATATAAATTGTGTGTGATATATATATAATTGTTTTTCACACCACTTATGGGTGGTGCATATGTGTATTTTTCCCCTCAATCTCTGGTGCTCCACCAGAGGCCTGGCAGCTTGAGGGTTTGGTGCAGTATCTTTGCTGTTCTTCTGGTCAGAGATCTCAGATGTTGTTCACAGGATCCCTTGCAGCCACTCTACCAGTTCAGGTGCCTCAGCTCCAAGTGCTCCTAAAGCCAGATTACTCTGGCTTTAACCTTCCACATCCTTTCTACCTGCTCTTTCAAGTCCTGGTATTTCTCCAGCTTCTCATATTTTCTTCCAGATGTTATCGTCATCCAGGATTGCCACACCTATTACCATCGCTTTCTTCTGTTCCTTGTCCAGTACTACGATGTCTGGCTGGTTGGCCAGCACCTGCTTATCAGTCTGTATTTGAACGAATGAATGATCTTTATTGTCATTATACATAGATACAATGAAACTCTGTTTGGCTTCCTCTCAGGTAATCAAACAAAGCGGTAGATAAAAACAAGACAGTAATAGAAAAACAGTATTAAATAGATAAGTAGCAGAAAATAAGTTGCAGCAGCATCAGAATATCACAGTAATGCACAACGTGCCTTCAGTGCGAGTATTTGAGTCCTTGTGTGTGCACGTGTGTGCTCACAGTTTCAGTCATTGTTTTGTGGAAGTGGTGTGATGGAGGCCACAGCTCTGGGGTAGAAGCTGTCCCTCAGTCCATTTGTTCTGGCTTTTAGGGTCCTGAACATTTTGCTGGACTGCAGCGGGTTAAACAGGGAGTGGCTGGAGTGCGTGGTGTCTCTGGTTATGCTGATTACTTTCCTCCTGAGTCTGCTGGAATAGATGGTGTCCAGTCCTGGGAGCTCCATCCCGACAATTCGCTGGGCCGCCTTCACCACGCGATGCAGGTCTTGTCGCTCAGCGGCTGTGCAGCTGGCATACCGCGTGTGGCGCTGTTGGTCAGGATGGTTTCAACAGGATCTTAGCTCTGTCATTCTCCTCTGGCTTTTGGGTGTTTGGACTTGGGGATGTCCAATCCATAGTCAGTGCAGATGTTCCTCTACACAATCCCTGCAACTTGGTTGTGCGTTCAGTGTATGCTATACATACACATACATTAAATAAGTAATGCAAAAAAGAGAGGAAAAAATACTGAGGTAGTGTTCCTGGGTTTATTGTTCATTCAGAAATCTGATGGCAGAGGGGAAGAATCTGCTTCTGAAATATTGAATGTATATCTTCAGGCTCCTGTACCTCCTCCTTGATGGTAACAATAAGAGGGCATGTCCTGGGTGATTTGCGGTGGGGGGGGTGGGGAAGAGTTCTTAATGAGGAATACTGCCTTTTTGAGGCATCACCTTTTTAAAGTTCGAATGCTCTCCACAGTACATCTGTAGAAATTTGTGAGTATCTTTGGATACATACAAATTATCCTCAAACTCTTTATGAAATGAGAATTTCTTTGTATTTGCATCAATTTGTTGGGCTCAGGATAGATCCTCAGAGATGCTGACAGCCAGGGACTTCAAGCTGCTCGCCCTTTCCACTTCCGATTTCCCGATGGTGTGTTCCCTCAACCTCTACTTCCTGAAGTCCGCAATCAGTTCCTCGGTCTTATCGACACTGAGTGTAAGGTTGCTGTGACACTGCTGATTTATCACGCTCCTGTACACTTCCTCGTCAGCATCTGAAATTTTGCCAATAGATGTGTCGTCAGCAAATTTATAGATGGTCTTTAAATTGTGTCTGGGCATACAATCATGGGTGCAGAGAGGGAAATGCTGTGGGCTAAGCATGCAATCATGAGGTTTGTCAGCAAGGAGGAGACACTATTTATGATCTGCACACACTGTGGTCTCCTGATGAGGAAGTCAGGATCCAGTGGTGGGGGGGAGGGGGGGGAATGATGACAGAGGCCCAGATTTGGAGCTCGTTGATTAGAACTGAGTTCATGATTGTTGGTGTGATCTGTAGGTAATAAACAGCAGCCTAATGTAGGTATTACTACCGTCCAGGTGATCCAAGTCCAAGTGGACAGCCACTGAGACTGCATTTTCTGTTGGCCGATTTATGGCAATAGGCAAATTGCAGTGGGTCCAGGTCCTTGCTTATGCACAGTTGATAATAGCCACGGCCAACCTCTCAAAGCACTTCATCACAGTAAGATGGGCGTGCCACTGGGCAATAGTTGTTGAGGCATCTCATTCTGCTCTTCTTGGGCACTGGTATGATTATCACCCTTTGAAGCAGGAGGGAACATCTGACTGCAGTAGTGAGGAATTGAAGATGTCCTTGAACACTCCCACCAATTAGCTGGCACAGTTTTTCAGAGCTCGGCCAATCAGGGCCTAACATCCCGTGAGGGCTCACACTCTTGAAAGGCGTTCTGACATCGGCCTCCAAGACAGAGGTCACTGGGTCATTAGGTGCTGTATGGATTCACACAGATGTAGTTTTTATCTCCCTTTCAAACTGTTCATTAAAGGTGTTGAGCTCATCTGGGAGTGAAGCGTCACAGCTATTCATGATGTTAGGTCTTGCTTTGTAGGAACTAATGGCCTGTAAACACTGACAGAGCTGACGTGCATCCAATTCTATCTAACCTCAACTGAAATTGTTTTTTAGCCCTTAAAATAGCCTTCCATAGTTCATACCTGGACTTCTTGGATAGTCATGAATTACCAGTGTTCAATGCCACATATCTAGCCCTCAGCATACTATGAATCTCCTGGTTCATCCAAAGCTTTCGGTTTGGGTACGTCCAGTATGTTCTCAAAGGTACACACTAATTCACACAGTCTGAGGAACCTACCTATTTCAAGCAGGCTTCAATTACATCAGTGCCTAGGAAGAATGTGGTAACCTGCCTTAAAGATTTTCATTCAGAAGCACTTACACCACTGTGATGAAGTATTTTGAGAGTTTGGTGATGATCAAACTCATCAACTCCTGCTTCATCAGCGACTTGGATCTGCTCCAATTGAGATGCTGAAGATGTTCTATAGGTCAGTTGTGGAGAGCGCCCTCTTCTTTGTGGTGGCGTGTTGGGGAGGAAGCATTAAGAAGAGGGATGCCTCACGTCTTAATAAGCTGGTAAGGAAGGCGGGCTCTGTCGTGGGCAAAGTACTGGAGAGTTTAACATCGGTAGCTGAGCGAAGGGCGCTGAGTAGGCTACAGTCAATTATGGATAACTCTGAACATCCTCTACATAGCACCATCCAGAGACAGAGAAGCAGTTTCAGAGACAGGTTACTATCGATGCAATGCTCCTCAGACAGGATGAAGAGGTCAATACTCCCCAATGCCATTAGGCTTTACAATTCTACCACCAGGACTTAAGAACTTTTTAAAAGCTATTATTAATGCTTTTTGAGATAGTGATTTAGATGCATATCATATTTTTTACTGAGTTAAGTATTGTATGTAATTAGTTTTGCTACAACAAGTGTATGGGACATTGGAAAAAAGTTGAATTTCCCCATGGGGATGAATAAAGTATCTATCTATCTATCTAATTTGCCTAACAGCACAACAGGTCCACAGCAGGTGCCACTTCATTGGCTGTTCACTCAACCCTGGAACATTGTTTGTTTAACTTATTTTTTTAAATTGGGTTCTTTCTGGTTTCTTGCTTTGTGGCCACCTGTAAGTAAACAAATCTCACGGTTGTATAACGTATATATTCATTGATAATAAATGTACTTTGAAATTTTGAAACATCTGAACAGCAAAGATGCATACATCAGGATGCTCTTCATCAACTACAGCTCAGCTACCATCCCCTCAAAACTAATTAATAAGCTTCACGGCCCGGGCTTCAATAATTCCTTGTGCAAATGGATCCTCAACTTCCTCACTTGCAGACCACAATCAGTTCAGATTGGCAAAAGCATCTTCTCCACAAAGTCGATCAGCAATGGTGCACTACAAGGCACCATTTCGCCCCCTGTTCTTCTCGATTTATACTTATGGCTGTGAGGCTAAAAACAGTTCCAATGCCATATTTAGGTTTGCTGAACCAAAGGTGGTGACGAATCAATGATGTCATAAGAACAACTTTTCACTCAATGTCAGCAAGGCCAAGGGTTTGGGAAGGAATCTGAAGATCCATGAGCCAGTACTCATCGGGGGATTACAGGTGGAGAGGTTTTCAACTTTAAATTCTGCAGTGTTATTATTTTAGAGGATCTGTTCTGGGCCCAGCACATAAGTGCAATTATGGAGAAAGCATGGCAGTGCCTCTACTTCCTCAGAAGTTTGCAAAGATTCGACATGACAAACTTCTATAGATGTGTAGTGGAGAGTATATTGACCGTTTGCATCACAGACTGGTATGGAAGCACAATGTGCTTGAAAGGAAAATCCTCTAAAAAGTAGTGGCTACATCCCAGACCATCATGGGTAAAGACCTCTCTACCATTCAGCACATTTACACGGAGCTTTGTTGCAAGAAGGAAGCTTCCATCATCAGCGACTCACACCACCCAGGTCATGCTCTCTTCTTGCTGCTGCCATCAGGAATAAGATACAAGAGCCTCAGGACTCACGCCACCAGGTTCAGGAACAATTATTAGCCTTCAACCATCAGGCTCTTAAACCAGATGGGATAACTTCATTCAACTTCACTTGCCCCATCACTGAATTGTTCCCATAACCTACATACTCACTTTCAAGGACTCTTCATCTCATGTTAGTTTGTTTGTTGCTTATTTATTATTATTTCTATTTTTTGTTTGTATTTGCACAGTTTGTTGAGTTCTTTCCAATTTGTTGTTTGTCCGTCCCTTTGGGTGTGGTCTTTCATTGCTTCTATCATGTTTCTTGGATTTAATGAGTACAAGAAAATTAATCTCAGGGTTGTTAATGGTTACATATACAGTATGGACTTTGATAATAAACTTACTTTGAATTTTGATGAAATCAGTGACAATTGTGGCATATTTATTCTGACTTGAAGATGAATTCCTGAATATTGTTCAGTTCACCAACTCAAAGTAGTCCTGTAAGCTCTTCGCCATCTCCTTTGACCATACCTCCTTGGTCCTCACCACCAGTGCTACGGTCTTTACTCTCTGCCTATAAACTGGATGTAGAAATGCAGCAGGTGATTGGACTTTTTGAAGTGCGGGCACAGGATGGTACAGTAAGCGTTCTTGGTGGTATAACAGTGGTCAAGTGTGTTGGCTCCTCTGGTTCCACAGATGATATGTTATTGGTAGTTATTCAGAGACTTCAAGCTAGTTGAAATCGCCCACAATTATAGAGAAGGCATCAGGGTGTGCAGTTTCATCCCTGCTATGTTGCTCAGCTCCTCCAGTGCCTACCTGACGTTGGCCTGAGGTGGAATGTACACTTCTACCAGGATGATGGCAGAAAACTCCATCGGCAGAAAAAATGGATGACATTTGACCGCTAATACTCTAGGTCAGGTGAGCAGGACTGATACCAAACTGCCACAACTGTGCATCACAATGACTTAATCATAAAGCATAACTCCTCCTCATCTGCCTTTAAAAGACAGAGCTGTCCTGTCTTTGCGGAGAGTGGTGAAGCAATGGGGCTGCAGCACTGCGTCCAAAATTGCAGGTGTGGGACATATTTCCATAAAGCAAAGTACACAGCAGTCCCTGGCGTCCCTCTAGTACAGCAATCTTCTTCTGAGGTCTTCAATTTTATTTTCCAGCGACGGTACGTTCAATAGATTTTGTAAACATCTTAAAACAACTCTGTTTACTGAAGCAGCCATGGCTGTGACTGCAGATTTTAGTCATAGCAGTCATAATGGGATTATTTGATGATTCCCACCAGAGCTCCACAAAATGAGTCACCACTTAATTGCGCCACCTTACTGGAATAACCAGGCCATAAAATAGCTTTAAAGGTTAAATTATTTATTCATTTTAATTATGCATCCATTTAAAAAAAATATGTACTTTTAAATAATAAAATTATTATACATATAGTCAGAAGAGTTATAAAATAATGGAAGTGGTATCCTGGTCTTGGACTGCACTCTGTTGGAGGTCACTGCATGGTTGGGTTGATCTGCACACAGCATGCCAGAAGCCTGGGCAATTTGAGAGGAAAATCACAAACCACGTGAAACTTGCGGTTTACTCTCCATGTGATGCACAATTAAGTGGCATTTTGTGATTATGTGATCCAATTTCTCGGCACAAGTATCCTGTACCTAATAAAGTGCCATTGGGTGTATCCAGGCCACTCTCCTCTGACTTCTCTCATTAACAAGGTGCTTTCACTTCTGCTCATTGGATTTTATTTTGTTCTTCACATCATTCTCTACAAATCGTAGAGATTGTTGTGCATGAAAATCCCAGGAGATCAGCAGTTTCTTCAATAATCAAACCATTCCATGATCAAAGTCACGTAGATCACATTTTTTCCCATTCTGACATTTGGTCTGAACAACAGCTGAACCTCTTCTTTTCTTCTTCTGTCTTTTAAGTTCAGTCCAACTTAAAGGTGCATTACCTTTCTTAATATCATCCTCCAAACATAAAACTGAACCCATTGTCATTAAATGCTCCACGAACTTATCACACTTTAGAGTAGTACTAAACCAAGAGGGTGTCCTGGAATTCCTTGACAGCCTGAGAACAGCAGCAACAACTGAAGTGCGGTCTCCTCCTCTCTGAGTTACCGGCTAAGTCATTTGCTGCAATTCATAATCAAGATAATCCAAAATGAAGAGCTAAGCAATGCAGGGATAAGGCACAAAATATTCTGATGCGCTGCAAACCACCTTTAGTCAAAAACATGTGTCATTCACTCCTTCTCTGCCGCTCACTTTAAACAACATGTCACTCCCTCCTTGGTGTCCATTTCAGACTAGACAACGGGGTCTTTCAGTTACTGCATCTCTCCCTTCCACTCCAGCCAAAAGTAACTCAAAACGTTTGACTCTACATCATAGCTTGTCCCACCTTCTCAACTCAACTGAACCCCTTGACCACGTCTGCATGCTCTTCTGCACTGAATTGCTGCCACATGATTGGCTAATTAGATTTCACATTGGCAGGCAAGTGTACCTAATAAAGTGGCCACTGAGTACATGTGACAATAATTAACCAATTTACCGATTTTACCTTGATATCAAGGAAGAGCTATTGGGGCCCTTTAACAACATTAAAAATGGATAAAACCCCATGGTCTGATAGGATCCATCTTAGGTTACTGAGACAGCCAAGAGAGGAAATAAATGGGAGTTTAAAGGAGATTGTTGCATCATCTTTACTCACAGGTGAAGCCCCGGAAGACAGAACAGAATATGTTATAAACACAAGAGATTCTGCAGATTTTGGAAATCTAGAGCAACTTGCACAAAATGCTGGAGCAACTCAGCAAGTCAGGCAGCATCTATGGAAGGAATTAATAGCTGATGTTTCAGGCCACTGAGTGTATGTACCAATGAAGTACTACTGGTTTTATCTTTCTAACTGCTCTACATGAAAATTAGAGAAGTTGTAGAAATAATATATATTCACTTAAGTTCAAATCTAAAGTCAAGACCTTAAAATTGTAATAATCAAAAGAATGCTTTGAAGATCAGAATTTTATCAAAAAACAACATAAATTCAGGAGGTCCTGATCTGACCACAGAGCTGAGCACAAACGATTTGATTTTCCGTACAATTTCACATACCACTGGGAAGTAAATGTTCCGTAGAAGGTTGTGTTTTTCCAACTTTCTTTTCCTGGAGACAGAACAAACATATCCTGGATAACATTAAATGGGAATCCGTCATCTGGGAGTGAGCAGGACAGCTGGGCTTTAAGGAATGTTGTCCACCTTTTCTGGAGAACCCGCTCACCTCCTATATCCCCCTGTGGAAAGATTTATTAATGGTGCTTATGCAAGAGAGATTTCAACAGAATATAACACTGTTGATCATCACAACACAGCCATGCAAAGATTTAGAAATACAATATTCTCAGATATTTTACAACACCTTCCTAAAAATAGAACACCCTTCAGCAGCTGCGACCGCACTTGCAATCTAACCTCACAACAGGCTTGCCCTCTAGACTGGTTGACTCCAGTAACACAAACCAGGATGAGTTATGTAAGTAATTGGCTAAGAGATAAGAGTTTGTACAATGGTGCAGCTAGTTGAACTGCTGCCTTACAGCGCCAACAACGACCCGGGTTCAATCCTGGCCTTGAGTCTTAGCTGCGTGGAGTTTGCACGTTCTCCCTTTGACCACATGGATTTCCTCCGTGTACTCCAGTTTTTCCCCACATTCCAAAGATGTGTGGTTTGGCTGGTTAATTTGCCCCCGGTGTCCTGGTGAGTGGTAGGATCACGGGGAGGGGGGTGTTGATGAGACTGCGGAGATGAAGAATTAACATACGGTAGCATCAGTGTAATGGGTGGTTAATTGTCAGTGTGGACTGAACGGCTGAGAGGCCTACTTATATGTTTTTCTTCTTCCTATGACTAAAAGTTGAACAGTAGACATGTATGATGACAAACATAGAGTCAAAGAAAAGTACAGCGCAGAAACAAGCCCTTTGGTATATCCAGCCCATGGCAAACCATTTAAACTGCCTTCTCCCATCAACCTGCGCTGGGACCACAGCCCTCGATACTCCTACCATCCATGTACCTATCCAAACTTCCCTTAATATATTGAAACTGAGCTCGCACGCATTACTTGTGCAAGTGTGCTGAAACACAAATTTTATTTGCATCAAAACTCGTTACTTTGGAATACTGGAACTGAAGTCGATGAATTAGCTGCCACAGCTGATTGGTGAGCTAACTTTAGATACCTGCCTTTCCTCTGTTTACCATATTAATCTTGGCTAACAAAAGACTTCCAATTTAGAATTAAGAATGGGCCCAGCAACAATAAACCTCTGCGAAGGTACCAAACCACCACCCAGCTGTGCATGTAGAAAGATTGCCTGAATGTAAACAGATAAGAGGCATTGATCGTGTGGATAGTCAGAGGCTTTTTCCCAGGGCTGAAGTGGTTGCCACAAGACGTCACAGGTTTAAGGTGCTGGGGAGTAGGTACAGAGGAGATGTCAGGGGTAAGTTATTAACTCAGAGAGTGGTGAGTGTATGGAATGGGCTGCTGACAATGGCGGTGGAGGCAGATATGATAGGGTCTTTTAAGAGACTTTTAGACAGGTACATGGAGCTTAGAAAAATAGAGGGCTGTAGGTAAGCCTAGTAATATCTAAGGTAGGGACATGTTTGGCACAACTTTGTGGGCCGAAGGGCCTGTATTGTAGGTTTTCTGCGTTTCTAGAATATTCTGGAAAACACTTCAGCAGGCCAGGCAGCATCAGCCAAGGCTTTCACTTGGCTCATGTTTCGGAAACACGTCAAGAAATAAAACACCGCAGACAGCAACTACGGAGACAGAAAAACAGTTAACATTTCGGGTCGAGCAACCTTCCTGAAGCACAATTTCCAAACATTACTCTGCCTTCTTCCATGTTGTACTTTGCAGAATAATGATTCCCCGTAACCAGTCCATCACCTCCTCCATCCCCAAACCAGATTCTCATTTATTTTCATTAAGAACACGATGATGCTGTAAATGTTAATGCAGCTCAGGAAAAAAAAATCAATGGTGACAATTTAAGCAATGGCAATTTGTCATTGACGAGCTCCTGTGATTATTACATCAATGTATAATGGCGCCTCATGCTAAGGATGAATTTTTTTAGCTGGCTATTATTTTGATCAATAATGCCAATGAAAATGACAAAGCTTTCTGAGGTAGCGAACAGCAACTAATGAGAGTGACAGAGTCCGACTGATCGATCCACCAGATAAATTACTTCTCTGTGATTCTTGCTGCCTACCAGGTGAGATATACTGTAGAACAGCATAAATAAAGAAGACAGTGCAACTCTGTCACTTAGATAACCCATTTATTGTGAATATTACAAGGACATGGCAACTGGAAAAGTAAAACAGAGACCAAAGCTTTTTGATCTAATCTTCAACTTCACCTACAGAATAATGGAGAAGACTAATGATAACGTCAAGCCCTTCTTTGAAATGTGCAAATTATCCACAGAGTTCTGGAATGGAAGACTGAATTATAGATTGGATTAGAATGACTGTGCAGAAGAAGGCTATGGTCTGGTGACCAGTGGTGAAAACTGCCAGGCCAAGAAACATTCCCAAAGGTTGGGAGATAACTAGTGGGGAAGGGAGGTCAGCAGAATCCAATGAGTAGTGAGAGGATAAAGGTGACGCAGCAGAGGTAGTCACATTGCAGGAGTACTGTGGAGCTCCATCATAGATAGTTCAGAACTTCACTGCTGTGGTATCCACAATTTCAGAATGGCCTTTGTAGAGTGGGAAATGTTCTGGTAAGTACCCTACCCTGAAAGGCACAAACACAGCTATCACTTGCACATCAGCAGGCCTTAAAAAGAAAGCTAAGTTCTGCTTATGTGTTATTAGGAAGAAATCAACCTTAGGGTTGGCCAGTGGCCAGTGAGGCAATCTTCTTCTAGGTTGGTCTTCTTTAAGCTTCTACTGTCCATATTGAACACTTTAGCATCAAGACCAATTCTGAGGAACTTACAAATATAATTCAGAAGATAGGTAGCGTGGGAGGTTGATGGTTGGGTTGAGTTGTTCTCCAATGTTGTCAATTTACTTGAAAACATTTTGTCACCATGTGAGGAGACATCATCAGTGTTTCCTCCAATGGTGACGAAACGTTCACAAGTAAATTGCCAAAATCAGAAAACAACTTAACCCAACCATTTATAAATGTCTCCCAGAACATCTCCAGGTTTATCTACTGTAGGGTCCCTTTTCATATGAAGATGTTTTTTAAATTAAAACTTTTCACTGTGTCTCTTTACTGAGGATCTTTTAACAGAGAAGGACTAATGGGAACAATTTTTTTGTTTTTCTTTCAGATTTCCAAAACCTGCTGATTCTTGGCTTTTGAGGGTTAAAGGAGATTCTAAGAGTCTCTTACTAATGGAAACCTACTGGCTAGTGAAAGACTTGGAGAGAGTGGATGTGGAGAGGAAGTTTCCATTTATAGGAGAGTCTAGGATATGAGGGCACAGCTTCAGAATAAAGGGATATCCCTTTAATACTAAGATGTGAAGGAATTTCTTCAGCCAGATGGTGGTAAATCTGTGGAATTTGTTGTCACAGAGGCCAAGTCAATAGGAATATTTAAGGCAGAAATTGGTGGGTTCTTGAATAGTAAGAAGATAAAAGGTTTTGGGGAGGAGATTGGAGAATGGAGTTGAAAAAATCAGCCTTGATTGAATGGTAGAGAAAACTCGTTGAGCTAAGTGGCCTAATTCTGCTCTATATCTTATGTCTTAAAATCTTAATTTCCCTTTATGAGATGTGAAAGCTAGGTTAGTATATCTTTATTTTGAATTATTGAATTAACTTCTCTAAATGAATTCTGGATTTGGAACAATGAAACTTAAACTGACAACTAACTGACTCACTCAATCTAAAGTACGCAGTAACTTATAAAGTTTTTACAAACTTTGCTCCCTGTCCTTTCCAAGGTTTACATGGATGGTTAAATATTCGCATGGATGATAAAACAAAAGAGCCACTATTTGTTTGAATCGCTCACTGTGCAACCTGCCGTTGTTCGTAATTAGTCTTAGTTTCATCAGAAAGGATGCCCACAGCACATTACTCCTGTGCCATTTCTAGCCTCCTATTGGGCAAATCTACTTTTATTCTATCTCCTCAGTCTTCACCAATCTGCTTTACCCTTTCTTTCCCCGGTTATAGACCTAACTCACTGTAGCTAAAAATGAATAATACTGCCCAATCTCATTCTAACAACCGAATATTTTCTTGAAAGATTTCTCACCAAATTGTTTTTATAGAGAGTTACTGTTATTTTTACTTCCTGCAGTGACAATTTCCAAATGATATAATTAGTTCTTCATTAGATTTTTATAATGAGATAACTGATGCTGAGAAAATAAAGCTGAGAAATTGAACAATCTAAACCTAATGTCTTAGCTCTTTGAGTGTTAACTTTTAGCTGGATTATCATTAGGGATATCCTCACAGAAAACCCGTTCACTACATGCCTCTCTTTTTGACATCCCTTCAAACTGATCTCCCTCTTCTTGCTTATCCCTGCAAGTGAGATAAGTGCCACTCATGCTCCTACACCTCCTTCTTCACTACCATTCTGCCCCCCAAACAGTCCTTCCAGGTGAGGCGACACGTCACTCGCGGGTCTGTTGGGTTTGTCTATGGTGCCCAGCAGCACAGCCTCCTCTGCATCAGGAAGACCTGATGAAGATTGGGGAACCTCTTCGTCAAGCATCATTGCTCCCAGTGACCATCTAGAGTAATTCTACATTCCATTCCCATTCCGACACGTCGGTCTATGGACTTCTCTACGGTCACGATGAGGCCACCCTTAGGCTAGAGAAGCAACACCTTTTATTCTGTCTGGGTAGCCCCCAACCTGATTGCTTGAACATCATTTTCACTCATTTCTGGTCATTTCTCTCTCTCCCTCCTCTCTTTTTCCATTCTCCATTCTGCCTCCCCTCTTACCCCTTCTCCTCATCGACCCATCACTTCCTTCCGGTGCCCCTCCTCCTTCTCTTTCTTCCAGTGTCCACCGTCCCCTCCTATCAGAGTCCTTCTTCAGCCCTTTACATTTTCCACCTATCACTTCCCAGCTTCTTACTTCATCTCCCCTACCCCACCCACACACTTTCCCCATTACCGGGTTTCACCTATCACCTGCCAGCTTGTACTCCTTCCTCTTCCCCCACCTTTTTATTCTGGCTTCTTCCCCCTTCCTGTCCAATCCTGATGAAGAGTCAGGGTCAGAAACATGGACTGTTACCTCCTACCAGACCTGTTAAGTTCCAACAGTATTTTGTGTGTGTAGCCCCTATTTTCTTATTCTGTTTCTGTCACTCCAAGCTCAACAGTCAAGCTTTGGGTGGGCAGCCAGGCAGGTGGGCATCCAGGGTGAGTCTAGTCCTTTTTCAGAATGTTGGTGCTTCAATCACTGTTACTACAACATTTAAGGGAATTCAACTACATTGAGTTGGGTCTTCCTATGTCAGCAGATGTTGTCCAAAACACTGAACACTTTCCATTGCTTTCACTCTTGATTTCTGACTTATCACATTTAATATGGATCCATTGTACATAGAACATAGAATAATACAGGACATTTGGCCCACGATCAATCTAATCCTTACCTCTTACATAGCATTCCAGCTTTCTATCATCCACATGCCTACCTAAAAATCCCTTAAATGTCCCTAGTGTATCTACCTCTACCACTACCTCTGGCAGTGCATTCCACGCACCCAGCACTCTCCATGTAAAAACCTACCTCCGACATCCCCCCACCTCACCATCCCCACAACCTTTGGACTCACTTCCAAGGACTCTACATCTCATGTTCTCAATATTAATTGCTTATTTTTTTCCCTCTTTTGGCTTTGCACTATTTGTTGTCTTTTGCAATTTGATTTTTTCACTGTGAATGCCTGCAAGAAAATGAATCTCAGAGTTATGATGTCATGTATATACTTCGAATACGTACTTTGAACTATACATTCCTCCAGTCACCTTAGAATTATGCCCCCTCGTATTAGTGAGTAATTATACATCTAGTAATCACAGTCAAGAATTGGTAACAGAAATATACCACAGGACCTGTACACCTCTCACTGTATATTTGAAGATATTGCTATGACTTGCATCAATTTAGCCATCAATCAATCAGAAACTGTCTCTAATTAAGGCTGTCTACAGATCTACATCACTGAACACTATCTTCTGAGGATTAAGATTGCCTTTTACTCTCATTAAAGTGTCATCTACTCGTAGTTCTGATCCCCATCAGTTCACCTTCAACAATTATAAATTCATCTCTTTCTATTCCAGCTCTGGGAACACTATTAGGAGTCCATAAAACTCCCTATTTATTCAGATCCATTAACTTTTGCTTTCAATATCTCACAGCTCTAATGAAAGATTTGCTGGAGTTGTTGAACAGTCTAAAAGCAGATTCTTCCCAGATGCTCTCAAACCCGATCATTGAATTAAAGAACTTCCAATGGTAATTAACCATATATTTAAAGTTAAACCATTTGGTAAATGTGCATGCTTTTATAGAGTGTATTTTGTCTCAGGCCTTGCTTCCAGAGGGATACCTCTGATCGTTTAATGCAGGTCTGGGAGAGGTTGATAGAAATGGACCATGTTCCTGACCTTTTGGGCCACTGTGTCTGGCACCCATTTGCACTAATCCTACATTAATCTAGTGTGGGAGGGGTTGAATAGTCCATATTCCTGTCAAATCCTCCCAAATGAGATTTATGTAGGATTAGTGCAAATGGGTGCCAGACACAGTGGGTCAAAGGGCCTGTTTCCATGCTGTGGTAGTAGTAGCATGATCACTCGAGTCGAGCACAATGTTCTCCTGAGGTGTTGTCTATTGGTGGGTTCTCAGAGGCCAATCTGGGATCCACATATCCAGGTAGGGTGGATTCCCTTAATGGAGAATGCCTGTGCATGTCTTTGTTTAATGTGGGGAGGCTGACGCATGGGCAGTCACCACACGGCCCTTGAGAGATCGGTTTCGGGGCCCAGTGGCAAGGAATGCGCCACAACCGGTGACCGTGCGCCGCTGCGGCCTTCCTCTGCTTTCACTGCCATTGCGATGTGTCATCATCTTCTGCCAGCTCCGCCACTGAGTACTTGGTTAGATCGCTCCTTGTCTGGAACCTCTGCCTTGACCTTACTGCCATGGGTAACCCAGGAGCTAAGCCCCAGATGGCTAAACTCCAGACGGCATCGCTCTTAGTATCTCAGGAACTCACAAGTCTCTCCACCATGACAAGGTGGCGATCCTCGGAGAAGATCCTATGCTGTATGATTTGATGTAAAGCACACACTTGATATGGTGCAAAGCATCTAACAGCTGATGATGCGGGAACCTTGGTTTGGTCGGGTTGGTTGAACCCCGATTCATCTTATCTCTCTGACTTTAGTATGTGCAGCTTACAAAGGATTAGGTTCATTTGTCACGTGTGCATCGAAGCGTCCAAACATGCCGTGAAATGTTTTGCTTGCATGAAATCACATCAGCAAGGGTTGTGCTGGGGGTAGCCCATAAGCTTCACCACACTTCTGGTGCCAACAGAGCATGCCCACTGATTACTAACCTTAACTGCACACCTTTGGAATGTGGGAGGAAACCAGGGCACCCAGAGGAAATCAACATACAAACTCCTTAAAGATAACGGCAGGATCTGAACCTCAATTGGTGATCACTGGCACTTTAAAACCACTGCGCTAACAGCTACGCTACCACGCACTGCTGACCCATACCTGTCACATCTTGAGAAAAGAAGATCTCTTTATATGATTGTCACAAGTTAGAAGAGAATCACACAATTCTCAAGGCTTTAATAACAACAAAGGGTCATTACCAAACATCAGAAATAAGAAGACACCAGTCCCTCCCCCACCGCCAACCCCTGACTGAGCCTACCTTACAGATTCGGGCTATCCGTGAAACAATTGTGGTATCAAAAAAGTCAAATTCTTTGCCAGTTTCACTGAAGAAGAAATAGATTTTTCCATCATCCTTCCCAGGATTCTCCTGGATGAACTTCGAGCCCACAAATGCTGGATCTGTAAGTCAGTTAAATAAATTAATGACTTTAAAAGAAACACTCTTGTTCATGAATTGCGTACAAAACTCCAAATGAAGTTAACATTTAACTGAAGTTACAATTCTTTCCACAGTTCAATCTTTGACATTTCTCCGCTGAGGCACAAAGTCACCACAAAACTGACTGAGGTGGGCTTTTGTTTTTTTTAAGAGATTTGCTTAAACGTCAAACAGCAGATGTGTAGATTTCCACGGAATATTTCACCCTAGTTGGAGTTCAATAGCCTATAATCTTCGACACACCAAAGGGATCGGGTCTAAAGCTCCTGAATTAAACTGGAACTGCTATAGGTCTGTACACATCTGGGAAAATCTGTTCCAATTAACACTGAACTTGGCTCGTAGATCCAGGACATGCAGAAACGTAATGATGATTTCTATACTATTAGAACAGTAATGCATCCAAAGAGCCTGCTGCCCTTGAATTCCAACTGTTTGCTAGATCTGGAACTAGTGAGTTATTGCATTATCCAACTAACTGAGTGAATTCAACTATGATATGGAGCCCCCTTTCATTATTTTCATGTAAACCTAGTTTAAAATAACTCGATTGTTTGTCTAGAGGAAGATTAGTGTATTAGGTGGGCCAGCTGAACACAATGAAACCTCCAGTAAATGTTATGATAATTGAACCCAAGAAATAAGTTTGAAACTTCCTGAAATTACAAACATATGTAAATCTTTAACATTTCTCTGCTGAAACATATCCAATACTCATTTGAATTTTGGGGGTGGATTCAGAAGGTGGAAGGTTAATCAGAAGGAATGTTTGGTGAACACAGATTCTTTTATCTACGCAGAGAATTACAATGCTCCAACATCCCAATGCTCTGTGCCCACTCTATCTCCAACTGCACTGCTGTGAAATATCTCTATGGATTGGGATTTTACTTCAGTGTTCATCTTTATCATTTGCATCTCAATGTTTGTTGTCTGTAACTTACCCTGAAGCCAATTAAGAGAATTCTCTGTTTTTAAGGGTGGTTTATTTCCCAGACTTCTAGAAATGATTGGTTCGTTGCCTTGAAAATTGCTGACTGTTCCTGCATATAGCTCCTCCTCTGAAGAAAGTAAAGACAAATGAGTATTAAAGATGCTCATTCATATTATTCAATATTTCATCAATGTCCTTGTCATACTTGACGAGTCCACATTATCCATCCAATGTGTAAAACGTTATGATCCATCTTCCTTACACTACATTCCATCTGCCAATTCTTTGCCCATTCTTCTAATCTGTCCATGTCCTTCTGCAGACTCCCTGCTCCCTGAAAACTACCCACCCCTCCAACTATCTTTGTATCATCTGCAAACTTGACCACAAAACCATCAATTCCCACTTGTTTTGATACCCCTACCAAAGGATAATGAGCTGATTATCTAACCTATCTATGCCTCATAGTAAAAACTTAGTAGGTCAGACTGGATCTGTGAGAAGAGAAAGAGGGTTAATATTTCAAGCTGATATATCTTAATCAGGTCACCCTTCAGCATCCTTCACTCCAAGGCAAAAAAAAACAGCCTATCTAATGACTGCCCCGAGAGTCCTCCAATCTAGGCAACATCTGGTGGATTTCCTCTGCACTCTCTCCGGTGCAACCACATCCTTCCTATAACGTGGCAACCAGAACTGTACACAATGCTTCACATACAATCTAAACAATGTTTTGTAAAGTTGCAACATTACATCTCAACACTCATATTCCATGCCCTGACCTATGAAGGCCTTCTTCATATCCTATCTACCTGTACAGCCAGTTTCAGGAAGTATAGATTTGAACCTCAGGGTTCCTTTGTTTATTAATATTCATTAACATCCTACCATTTACTCTATATGTCTTACACAATTGATACATCACCTCACGCTCGTTCAAGTTCAAGTTTATCATCATTCAACCATACTCATGTATACAGCTAAACAAAACAATGTTCCTCCGGGGCCAAGGAGCAAAATAGTCACACACAGCACATGTAGTTACAATCGAGAGCACACAGTCACAAAATAATATTAGCACAAGTCTCTGAATAGGATGGCCTGAAGATTGACAAGGTGGACGTAAATGCATGTTTATGTAAGATAGTTGAATGTTGGCAGCACTGTTATAATAAAACAAGCAGTCATAAAGAGATGTGAAGCAGGGGCACTAAAAGATGAAAAGTGACCAGAGCAGGATAAGAATCTAAGTTGGAGAGTGGATGGGGTGGCATGGTGCACGGCAGGGGATTCACATGGGGCGTGCACGAGTGCTGGGTGGAAGCAGGATGTTATGAAGTCTAACAGCCGGGGAAGGAGCTGTTACCTGGTCTGATAGTTCTGGTTCTTATGCTGTGATACCTTCTGCCTGATGGCAGGAGATCAAAGAGATTGTGACAAGGATGGGAGGGGTCTTTGATAATGCTGGAGGCAATGCGTACATGGCACTTCTGATATACTGTATGTCCTGAATGGAGGGAGGGAGACCCTGATGATATTTTCATCTCTTGCCCACGCTGAGACTCAGATCGTTCGGTCGACATCAGTTCACAAGCTGCACTACCTCCTCCATCGATACTGCTTCATCATTGTTGCTGATGAGGTCAACCACTGTTGTGTTGTCTGCAAACTGCATGATGTGTTTAGAACTGGACTCGGCATTACAGTCGTGCAGGAGTAGCGCGAGCAGCAACATGCCAAGCAGGCAGCCCTGGGGGTGTGTGTGTGCGGGGGGGGGGGGGGGGTGCCCATATTCAGCGTGATGAACCAGAAATGTTGCTGCCAATACGAACTGCCCGTGGTCTCTTCGTCAGGAAGTCGAAGATCCAGTTACAGATTAAGGTGTTGAGACCCAACATGGACAGTTTCCCCACCAGCTCCTGGGGAATGATTATATTGACAGTAGAACTGAAGTCAATGAACAGCATTCATGACACGCCATTGTCCAGGTGGGACAGGACTGTGCAAAGGACAGATGATTATGGCATCATTGATGTACCTTTGCACAATACACAAACTGGAAGGGGTCTAATTTGTTGGGAAGGCTAGATTTAATTCAATTTGTCGGTATTAAGTTCCATCTACCAATGCTCTGCTTAGCTTTCCCTCCAATCCATATTCTGCTCCAGCCTTCGGAAACCTTCTCCTTTCTCCGCAACACCACCAACTTCCTTATCCACATAGTAGTATTTCCTCCGCTCACATTCAAGTCATTGATATATAATCACATCAAACGAGGGCACCAGCAACAATCCCCGAGATATGCTGTTGGTCACAAACTTCTGACCTGAAAAACAACCTTCCAGCACTCTATTTTGTCTCCTATCACCAAGCTAACATTGGGTCCGTTAGCTAGCCAGCTTGCTTTGGATCCCAAATGACTTAACCTTTGGTTGCAGCCTACCATACCTTCATTAGTCTTCAAACCTGATTCAATCTAGTGAGATGGGATTTCCCCCACACAGAGCCATGGTGATTATTCCTGGGCATGAACTCTGTCCCTTAGGAGTTTCTCCAGTAATTGCCCTGTGACTGACATAAGATTCACTGGCCTGCAGTTAACTGGCTTCTCCGTGCTACCCTTCTTAAATAAAGAAACAAGATTAACTATCCTCCAGTCTTCTGGCACTTCACCTGTGGTCAACAAAGATGCAAAAATCTCCATCAGGACTGCAGCTATCTCCTTCCTTTCTTTCCATAATACAGTGGGATGAGTCTCATCGGAGCCTGGGGATTTATCAATCCTTATTTGTCCCCTAACATCCAATGCCTCCACTTTCTTAATATTGACCTGGTAAGATTACTTGTGTACCCCCTCCCTGAACTATCTTCTATATACTTTTTCTTAGTGAATACAGATAGGTATTCATTGAGAACCTCACCCACATTGCCAGATTCCGCATACGTTATTTTTGTTTACGAGGACTCACTCTTTCACAGGCCATCCCCTTGCTCTAGATATACCCCTTAAGATGATATACTCCTTAGGCTCTTCAGATTCTCCTTAATCTTATTTGCCAATGACATTTCATGGCCTTTCTAATTTCTTGATTAAGTTATCTCTTAGCCATTCCATATCTATTATGAGACATCCTTAATCCAGTTGCCACTTGTTTCCTTTTTACCCACGATCAAATCTTTGATGGAGGTGCCATGGATACCTCCTGGATTCACAGACACAACCCTTAAAAAATAATGCAACATATCTATCACTTCCCTGGCTCAGTGAATGGTTGTGCTGCCTACTTCAGAATGGAGGACTTCACAGGATTAGCAGTTTTGTCCTTCAGTCCTAAATGGTTAGATACTACCAATGTGTACTCCCAACCATTGTTACCTTGCAGTCAGATTAATCTGGTGTCCTCAATCCTGAAAAATGTGATTGACCCAGTCGAGAGAAGGGAATTCCAGATTTCTGCCTTTTCTGTGAGAAAGTGTGTGGTTCATACGTTTGCACTGGAGGCTCTTGTTCTGAACTACCTCAATCAGACAAAATGGTTTCTCCCCATCGGCTATGTTAAATTATTTTAAAATATCTCAATTTGAATCCCACCCTCTTCAAAAGTTCATATTTGAGTGAATGAAATTCCATTAGAAAGCTCTTCAAGTGGGGAGGCTTGAATAAAGTTGCAACATTTGAATGATGACTAATCTCTACTCCGGCCCCCGAACCCTGCATAAGTCACGGGCAGATATAACCAGAGGTACTGGGCAGGGAAGGGGGAGACGGGTCTTTGGGGTTCTAAGATTTTTCTGTCATTCATCCTTTGGGGTTTTTTCTCCTGTTTCATGCATGTCTGTGAAGAGTAAGAATTTCTGGTTCTATACTGTATACATTCTCAGACTGAACTATGCAACATCTACTTAAAACCTGCTTCTACTCACCAACCATAATTGCAGTTGACCTATAGGTGGGATTAAAGGGACATCGACCTTTTCCATCCTCCAAGAGAAGGTTACTGCGGGGGCCTTTTGCAAGAGAGAAGTCTGCAATTTGCTATGAATAAAAGATAATGCATTACCCAGTCTGTAATTACATGGTAATATTTTATCGCCCAATATTTGAAGGTAACAGTGTTAACACTTACAACGTAGGCACAAGTAGGGCTGAAAGCATAAGTCCCACAAACATATACGTGTGTGCTATTCAGTTGGAGGAGGATCTTGATGTAATTGAAGCAGTCACTCTGCAAATGGACAAATATCAAATTTATTGCAAATGAACTTGGACATATCCGAACAGTTTACTTTCATAAACATGAATGCTTACCGATAGGCTCTTCCCCTTAAAGTGACATTCCTTCCTCTTCTGATGTGGGGCTTCCCAAATCACCTGGAAAGAGATTAGGAATATGATTGCCCATCATTCAGCAACATTTCAGATGGGATTATATTCACACTATAAGTTTATATTGCCTCGGACTCCTTACCTTCACCAGCTTTCAAACATGAGGAATATTGACAGGTGAATGAGAGATGGAGGCAGTGAGAGGTAGATAGAGAAAGATTGGGGGAGGATGGTGCAACAATTGGAGATAGCTGCTGGAGAGAGATAAACAAGTGCACAAAGGGCTACCAGTGCCAGACTTTCATAAGTAAAGGCTGTAACAATGCATCCACTAAGGAAGAGGTGAACGGCAAATGGATTGGTAAGGGGAGTGGGGAAGGAAGCCTGCAGATGAACTGTGTGTGAAGTGAGCAAGTGAAACCAGCAAGGGGAGGGGTATGAATGTGGGTAATGGGGTGCAGGAGGAATTAAATTGGGTGTAGTTCCCTTCAATGGGAGGACTGTGTGAATGCCGGGCCTTGAACAGAAGTAACCAATGACCATGTCAGAGATCTCCCTTTTCATCAGCTGCTGTCATCAATTGCTGGGATGCCCATAATCACACAATTTACTCCTTCAGGTATTGAATACTGTGAAAACTAGTGATAATCCAGCTGATCCAAAATAATTTCATAATCATATCAGTGTTCCACTGCATTGTGTTCAATAATTTATTTCAAAACTACCATAAACTGTCTTTATATCTTCATCTACAATTAACAGATTAACTAAAGGAGAACAATATCCTGAAAGATTAAAGAAAATGATGGTACATGAAACACCTGCTGTACACTAAGTCTTTCATTCCTCTATAAAATTCTACTGAACAGCCAGAGAACTTGGGCAGAGTGCCCCTATGATCTTACTGGTGCCCCACCCTATACTGCATTTCAGTGACACAATAGAACTATCATAAGAAGCAAATTAGTTCTATTTTTTTCAGAGTAACAGAAATTGTCAAACAGCTCATTATCTTTAATGTATCCATCAAACCGAAGCTACAGTGACAAAGCTCCCTGCATAGTAAAACTCCTATAATTCATTATCTAATTGTTTGGAAATCCTAATGCTTCGGCATCTGACTCACTGAGTGCTGGTAAACTGTGGCTCCTTTAAACTCATCAAGTTCACTGGAAACTATTGTGTCATTGGTTAGCATAGATATGTCGGGCCAAAGGTGTTTTGTGTGTGGTGTTGGCCGGTTCTGTGTAGTGTTGTGACCTTATTATACCACTGTACAGGGAATTAAAAGTGTAAACACAATAGATTCGCCAGACTCTGTAAATCCAGATCAACACACAAAATGCTGGAGGAATGTTTCATGCTGAGTATGAAAGGTCTCGGCCCAAAATGTCGACTGTTTATTTCCTTCCATAGTTGCTGCCTGACTGGCTGAGTTCCTCCAGCAATTTGTGCATTGCTCGAAATTAAAGGTCTGTTAGGTGAGGATGGAGAGAGGGGGAGAAGACATCTTAACATTTCAATAGTCAGGAAGATCAGCCAGTCTGTCACCAACAGAGTCCCGAGAGTGTTGGATTATTGGAATTTTGCTGTTCTTTGTAAGCATTTTTTGAAACGAGGCAGTCAGTTGAAGAGACAAACACCTCATGTTTGACTTTGGTAAAATTCAGATACAGAATTAAATCAACCATGGGATTTATTCAAATTTCTAGCAAAGTAGTACTATGAACTTTATATATTAGGATTTTTAACTGGTCATGCTTCTCTGATTAACTCAACCCAGGCATCCAGCTAACCTCAAAAACAATTGGATCCGCTCTGTCAAGTCCGGCTGAGATATTTGAGTATCCTTCAGATTGGGACACAACGAGGATTAGAATTCACATCTTTAGAGATTCTGGGCCCTTGTTGGTTCTGCAATCACATAATTGTGAAGGAAGAAACTATCCTGTCAGTCATTCCCCCTGCTGGAGGGCATCTAATGACGGGGAAACGTGAGGGTGATTTGATGCAGTGCTTTGACTGAATAATATTCCTACGACCCTCTGCCCTGCATCTGGGTGTACAGCTCTGACAGCTGACAGAAGCCTCTAACTAAAATGCAAATCTAGCTTGCAAAGGATTTGAGTCTGCAGCCTAAGGACCTTTTTGCTTCTGAAAATGTCCTACTCTCCAAAACATTATACAAAAATAAGCTCTAATGAAGATGTTTGTTCATTGTCTGTCAGAATAACAGTCTTTCATTTTTCAGACAGATGTGAATATACCTCATTCTTGAACTTGTTGGGAGCAATATCTGAAACATCCAAGGAGAAAATAGCATCCCTTGCGCCAACGTAGAGAGATTGTCCATCAGCACCCAGCAACAGCTTTGTATAGTTTTGCACTCCATCCCTGTAGAAGTGTCTGACGACCCTGGCTGTGTCATCTGAAAAACAAGCACTTGGGTTAGATGGTGCAACCGACCCCCTCCAGTGAAGGAAGGCAGGGAGCTGAGGGCAGCCCCTTCCAGCAAACGCTGCTTAGCCTGACAAGACGGGAATTTCACATTAAACCAGTGGGGGTCCTTGACGGTTTAAACAATCAAAATTCAATTGGTTGCGCTAAGTTTTATTCTTCTTCCCCAAAGGATTTAAGGACATTCCCAATTACTGAACAATTTGAAATTACCTGTGGAGTCATAGAGCGTAGGGTCACATTGGTGTTTGTTATTTGCACACTGGCATGTGTCAGTCCTTGTTTATGGATAGCTTTCATAAATTCTATTGCATTGCAAGAAAATGATCTCAAGGTAGTATGTATATGGTAACACATACAGGACTGTGTAAAAGTCTTATGTGTACGTGTGTGTGTATATATACATATATACACATACACACATATAGATAGATAGATAGATATAGATATATAGATAGATAGGGTGCCTAAGACGTTTGCATAGTACTGTAGTAATTTTATTTATTGCAGTACTGCTGCTGCTGCAGAAAAAAAATTCAAAACATATGTGAGCGATGATAAACCTGATTCTGATATGGGTTTCTATTGTGGATTGAGAGTGGGAAGGAGGCAGGAAGAAGGGAATTGTTTTTGGGAGAGAGGGAAGGGAGAGGGGAGGGAGCGGGAAGCACGAGAGAATCAATTCTGTACGGTCTCAGGGCTGGGTACATCTTCACTCCTGGCACCCTCCGCCCCGGAACTTCTTTTCTACCACCTGTGCCACAATCCTCCTGCGGCACTTTACTCTCGCCAATCCTTTGCTCCCACCAGATCTATAGGTTTGCTCTCCGCTCCACGTTGACACAAGCAATACTGTGCAAAAGTCTTAGGCACCTGAGCTGTATATAAACACATGCTTAAGACTCTTGCTCAGTACTGTATTCACTTTGATGATAAATTTGACTTCGACATTGAATTTGACTTTGAACCAGGCCTGTCAGTCCACCAAGCAGCAACGAGTTTGAGGACCCATTTTCACTTATCCCACATTTATCTCATTTCATTCTTCCAACAGCTTTTTTTCAGATTCTATCACTCACCTACACAGTAGGGACAATTAATCATTGCTAAGTGATATACAAATCCATGTCTTTGGAACGTGGAAGGAAATCAGAACACCAGAAGGAACATGGTCCCAGTGAGAATATGCAAACTACACAAAGGCAACTCCTTTATCTCTCAGAAACAGAATGTACTACACTACTAAATCTGTTCTTTTACATACATTCCTGGATTTTTGCATCTACAATTAATGCAAATTTTAGATTATGTATATATTCTAATCCTACTTGTCCCTTTACCCCTCTACGCTCCTACAAGACTGTTCTTAAAACTTACTACTTTGACAGAAGTTTGCTAATCTTTCCTAAATACATTACAGAAAAAGTCCTCCCAACCATTGAGCACATCTACCAGAAACATTGCCAAAAACAGCAACATCCATCATCTAAGATCCTCACCACCCAGGCCATGCCCTTGTCTCGCTGCTGCATCAGGTAGAGGTACAGGTTCAAGAACAGCTACTACCCCTCAACCATCAGGCTTTTGAACAAAAGGGGATAACTACACTTATTCTGTTTCTGGTGTTCCCACAACCAGTGCTGGTCTTGCATTAATGATTCTTTATCTTGTTAGCTCATGCTCTTGTTATTTATTGCTATTAACTTATGAGGGGTGATTGATAGGTTCGTGGCCTACGGTAGAAGGAGATGAGTTATTAACTTCAAACTTCCTGCATTTTCACTCAAAGAGTTGAACTGCACATGCATGTAACGAGAGCTGTATAACTCATCTCCTTCTCCCTTAGGCCACAAACGTATCAATCACCCCATGCCGTGGGCCACGTGGAGGTCCACGATGCTCTCGTTACATGCATGTGCAGTTCAGCTCTTTGAGTGAAAATGCAGAAAGTTTGAATTTAATAACTCATCGCCTTCTACCTTAGGCCACGAACTTATCAATCACCCCATGCTGTGGACCACTTCTGGAGGTCCAAGATCCATATGCTCCACAACTGCTGGACTAAGTGTGTACATGTAGGAGGGGGCTATGTTGAAAAATAAATGTGCTAGGTTTTCTAAAATTGACCCCTTCTACCCTAGGCCACGAACTTATCAATCACCCCTCGTATATTTGCATTTGTCCATTGATCCTGTTTGCAGTTACTGTTCTATAGATTTGCTGGGTATGCTCACAGGAAAAAGAATCTCAGGGTTGTATGTGGTTTCATGTTTGCACTCTGGTAATTAATTTTACTTTGAACTTTGACTTTAAGTTCTCACTGTATGTCTCATTGTCATTTTATTTCTAAATTAGGGTGTTAGGATGGAACCTCTTTTGCTGCAGCTGTGATTCTAATTACTGCCACTGCCAATTCAGTAAGTGTTAATTTAGTGAATGTGTGTAACAGGCCTCACAGATTATTATACTGGAAACACATGATCTTTCTTCTGTATCACCTGCATCAGGTGATTTACAACAATGCACTTATATAATGTCCTTGATGCAATGACCTGTCTTGAAATGTATCACAATCTCATTAATAAACGAAATGGCAATTAGACACATGGTGAGAACTTAGGAAAGGTTAGCAAAGTTCTGTCAAGGTAGTAAGATCTAAGAATAGTCTTAGAGGAGCATAGAAGAATAAAGGAATGAAGAGGATTAGCACAAGTACCACATCTAACATTTAGATTAATTATATTTGTTAAATTAAAATCCAAGAATTTACGTAAAAAGGGCACGGCTAATAGTTTAATACGTTCCTCTTCAGAGAGATAAAGGAATGGAATCAGAAAGATATGCATCAATACGGGACCCACACGCCAAAGCATTTCACAACTAATCTGCACTTTCACATGCTCTATCACTGTAAATAACTGATTTGCAGGCCTGTTTTTGCTGGCTTTGGGTGAGGGAATAACATTGGCTCAGTTGCTTAGAGCAACACACACAAAATGCTGGAGGCACTCAGCAGGTCAGGCAGCACCTATGGAAAAGAGTAAACAGTCGACGATTCGAGCCAAACCCCGTCATCAGTCCTAAATGGAATTATTCATTTCCACAGATGCTGCCTGATCTGCCGAGTTCTTCCCTTATTCTGTATATGTTGCTTTGGATTTCCAGCATCTGTAGATTTTCTTGTGTCAGTTGTTTGGAAGCCACCTACCTTTTTGAAGCGCGTCCCTGGAACTACTGTATCACATTGGTTGCTGGGGTTTTAGTTTAACAGCCGTGTGTAGAACAGCACCCACCAACAATGCAGATGGTGCATCCAGTTGAGCTAATGCGCCCTGGTTAATGGTGGGCCCGAATTTCTAGTCATCTGATTCACAATGTCACAGTCGCTAACAAGGTGAGCGGTATGCTGAGCAGCTCCATTTCTAAAGCTGAGATTGCAAATGGCAGCTAAATTACTTCTGTAAATGAGGCTAGTTCTTAAACAAAACAAGTAAACTGTGACCCTTGGGTATGCACATGTTACTGACTGTAATGGAATCATAAATTAGTCATTCACTGGACAGAATATTGACGGCATGGTGCATATCATCAGTAACATGCCAGCCATATTCTGTCCAAAGAAATGCTAATTTATGATTCCATTACTGTTTGAGTGATCAGGACAACAGGTGAGGTGTTTCAGAACTTTATTCGTTTTTCATCGGGTCTGCCAAAATAAAGTCTCTGCCCAATAGGAAAAGGTTCAACTTTTTCATTCTAAAGACAATTGCAAATGCCTCTTTCTAAATCCAGATTTTTTTTTGTCAATACTCATGGTGCAAGAACCTTTGCTGTTTCCTTGATGTTCATGTTGACAATTACTTACTTACTGCCCGTTATGCCACAGGCATTTAGGGCAGCGATGAAGGTCCTCTATCTTGCCTGTATAGAAGGATTCTTCATTGCTGCTTCTGTAACGATTGCTTTTTGGCCACTCGGGGTCGTTAGCCCTGAGCTAAACCCCCAACCCTGGAGGCATGGTGGACCACTCTTAGTTTTGCCTCTACCCTTTCACCCGTCTGGCATAGGTGACCCTATGAAGAGCCAAAGCACAAGGTCCTGCCTCCAGCCAACATAGCTCTCCAGGTCATTGAGGCACGTGGACCTCCAAACCCTACAACAAGGCTATGGTCCTCTTGGCGGTCACGTTGACTACTTAACCATAATTTTTTGTCTTGATGTATACCAACACATTCTCAGGCTTAGCTTCTGCTATAGGCAATGATGTTTACAATGATTCAAACTATCACAGCGATCACCAACATTGTTGGCTCCCAGGTTTGCCTGCTGGCTTCACATAGAGTCTATTTATTCTCTTGACTCAAGCTCCAGTCTTTACATTCTGATGGCCCACTTATGTCATGTGTAAAAGTTCTTATTCAAATGGCATGAATTATGTGAATCACTAACAGACAAGAACAGTTGCTAAAACAGGTGCATTTTCTTTTTTCTACACTCTCCAACCATGGGGAATATATATCATACCGATATCAGACATTTATATATTATAAGCAGAATAATGTTTGCACTTCATGGACCTGGAGCAACTTACTGCATAGAAGGCAACCATTTTGCTTCTTGTGTTCATGCCAATCTGAAGAAGATAATTTAGATGATCTACTTTCAACTTAAATTTGCTTCCCCTCCCCCCACCTTGTTATTCTGGCAACTTCCCCCTCCTTTCTCAGTCCTGAAGAAGGGTCTTGGCCTGAAATGTCGACTGTTTATTCATTTCCATAGACACTGTTGAGTTCCTTCACCATTTTGTGTGTGTGTGACTTTGAATTTCCAACATCTGCAGAATTTTTCATGTTTATAATTTCCATTAATCCTGTTTCCTAACTCCTGGTCCACAAGCAGTCATATTTTACAGGCAGTGAAAGTTTCTGCCTCCCACGCTTTAAGAAGAGAGTTTCATACCCTATAACTTGTCAGATAAAAATAATATACCTCATCTCCCCTGTAATCTTCCTACTAACTCAATCCTCGCTGCTGAGAGAAATGTCCTTCCTGCTCCCCTGTCTAGATGTCTTATTTTATATATCTCATTTAAATCTCCCCTTAGTCTTTGCTCGAAGAAAATTATCCCAACCGATGCAGTCTCTTCTCTTAATTAAAATTCTCCAGCCCAGGAACATCTTTGCGCATCTTTTCCACAACTTGTCTTGGGCAACCACATTTTGCTGGTGGTTTGATAATCACAACTGTACAAAGTAGTCTAGCTGGATAGTTTCTGGCATGGCCTCTGTTCCTGCCCCCTTAACCAATAATAGTCAGCAAACCATATGTCTTATCTACGTGTACCTTTATTTTTGAGACACCTCTAGCCACCTTTAGTTAACCTGTAAGCAGCAGCAATGAGCACAGCTCCCCTTTCCCCTTGAACTTAGCATATACAGGATTACATTAGGATGGCTTGAGGATAGAAAAGACAAAGAAATTACAATAAATTAATCACAGTATAACAGGAAGCACACTTCGTGTACGTGCTTCCCGCCTGCTATTTTGGAGCTTAAAAAAGTCAGTCTACCAGCATTCAATCGACCTTGATTAGCTGCTATTAAACAACATGTTATCATCCATATATATAGTAATGAGTAAAATATATAACCTAGGCTTATGACCTCTAGTTAACTAAATTTACAGGCTGTATCTTTGTAACACTGCACAAAATAAGTTAATAGAAAGTTGTTTTAAAGACTAACTCACTAGAAAAGCAGCCGGATTCTTGATAAAAAACAAAAAATGCTGGAGCTAAACAGTAGGCCATGCCACATCTGTGGGAGGAGAAGCAGAGTTAATGTCTCAGGTCAAGGACACTTGGTCGGAACAGGCAAGGAGGTAAAAGAAGTTTGTTGAGTCACAGAGAGGATGGAGAGGGCTGATGTCTCTGAGAGAATTAAACCAGGGTGACCATGGGGAAACACTGTAAACCAGGTTATCTGGTCAGTGAGTCAATGGGAACAGTTAGAGAGTGAGAGCATAGACACAAGAACGTAGTCAAAGGAATGTAGCATTGGGAAAGTGCAGAGAAGGAGACTGGGGTTGATGTGCACTCGCAAAGGAAAGAAAAAGAAGGAAGCATTTTCCAACATTTTCTGAGTTTAGAGTTCCAGTATCTGCAGTCATGCTCACTACCTCCCGCTGTAGTGAATTGGAGTGGACAGCTGAGATGTCGAATGACACATTGCCAATTCTCTGAGAGTAACAGGAGCTTTGGCTTCAGTCTGGGTGCATACCACTTGTGGTTGTGTGGTGCTGAACCGCTCCTGTGGTTACAGATCAGAATCTCAAATTGGCTTTCCTTTAGGCTGCTGAAGCAAACATTTAATTGAGAAGAGGTAAAACCACATTGGGAGATCGAGTGTGTCCACGTCACCAAGAAGCAGCCAGCAACCTCAGGAAAGGCTACACTATGCAAGCTCAGTCTTCTTTCAGCTGGTTGAATACTGATCATCCTCAAACATAACCTTTGATACCCACGCAACAAACACTGCCTGACCTGCCACAAGGTTCCGGCATTTTCTTTTATTGAGTATTCCAGCATCTGCTATAGAATATAAATCTGTACAGCACAGCAACAGGCTCTTTGATCTCCGATGTTTGCACTAAATAATATTTTGAGATAAAGTGGTTGTTATCCATCTGAACCAAAGTGTTCCCAACCAAATCACAAATAATCTGTATTTTAGCACTCTGGAGAACTATTGAATTATACATGTGCCTGTGGGTTATTGGCACATGTACTGTCACATGTACGATCAGGCAGGAGTTCCAGGAACTTTAGGTCCCACAGGTTTGGGAATATTTAATATCAGACAACCATCAGGCTCCTGCACCGCAGTGGATAGCTCCACTTACCAGAAGTTTGAACTGACTCCACGATCTGCAGGCTCACTTTCAAGGACTCTACAACTCACGTTCTCAGTACTATTTCTTATTTGCACCATGTCTCTTATTTTGCACATTGATTGTTTGTCAGTTTCTGTTTATAGTTTTTCATAAATACTATTATATTTATTTTTCTATAAATGCCTGCAAAAATGAATCTCAAGATACTATATGGTTACATGTACGTACTTTGATAATAAATTTACTTTGATTTTGACTTAGAAGGTACCCTGAAAAGCTTTATTTGCACGTCCTTCATGCAGATAATTTCATTACAACAGTACTTTGAGGTAGTACAAGGGTAAATGATAACAGAATGCGGAAAAAAGTTTTACAGTTACAGAGCAAGTCTGAGATTACTTGTTATTCCCACTTTTCCCAGGAAATAACACTGAGCTATAGAACAGAGAGAGGTACAGCAGAGAAACAGTCTTTTCAGCCATACGTCTGTACCAAACTAAATCTCTTCAGGATCTATTATCTCCCCATTCCACTCAGATTTGCGCGTCTATCTTACAGCCACCATCTTGGATGCACTCCGGTGGCACAATGTGGTAGTGGGGCCCCACACGGAAAACAGTGCATCTTCTACTGAAACTTTTCAAAGTAGCCCTCTCTGTAAAACAATCATTAAGAACAACACGAGTTGCACTTGCGACTCATGGACAATATCAGTGCAAGTATCATTTAGATTTTAGATGCATATCATATTTATACTGAGTTAAGTATTGTATGTAATTAGTTTTGCTACAATAAGTGTATGGGACATTGGAAAAAATGTTGAATTTCCCCATGGGGATGAATAAAGTATCTATCTATCTAAGTACCCGTGCAGGTGACCCCTATTTGTTGACAGATGTATCAGCATTGTAGGAGAACATCATCACAAAATCTACAGGGCTTCTGAAAGCCCAGATATGCAGAGTATTTCTACCAATGAGCCCCATGAGCCTGTTCTGTGATACACTGTGAGCATGGTTGTTTTGTATCTTGGCTCTGTATCCCATTATGCCTGAGTTATACTGCTGCATTTCTTCAAGAGGTAGGTGACTCTTTTCCTACCAGGCTGGGGTAACCCTCCTATACTTGTAAACATGTTGGTTGTAGTGACCACCCAAGAGGGATCAACGATGCCTTTGCTGCAGACGATACAAAATCCTTCCCACAATTCCATTCATGATAATGAGACACATTGCTATTGGCAGAATCCTAGCAATTGGCAGAAATCCCCTGCCACACATTGGCTGAATTCCCCTGCAATCTGGGCTTTCAGCCTCACAGATCTTGTGATGTTTCCAACAGTACTGATGTATCTATTAACAAATATGGATCAAGTACTTGCACTGATACTGTCCATGCGTTGAGCTGCAACTTCATACAGTCAAGGCTAGGAATGTGTCATGTCCTTTTACCAGATACAACAGTAGCAATACTCAGTGATATTGAATGGAATGTTTTCGTAAAGCATTTGAAAATTAGGCAATTCCTTCCAGAGTGTTCCTCCATAACACAGCAAACCTTTCACATAAATTTTCTGCTTTCTGTATGAGATATCAAAGGGAAGGCAGCTCCTGAAAACACCTGGAATGCACTCCGAGAAAAAAAGAACAAGATTTATCAAATGCTTAACTTATACTCCAGGGAAGAAGCTTTATACTCCAGAGAATAATGTGGTGATTATATTAGCTATGCTTTCCTTGGAAGAGCCGGAGAGATTCTTACACTTACAATGCCATGAAAGGAGAATATTGAACCATGTAATCCCTTTAGTCTTCTTTCATTGTTTTTGCCAATAAGCAGTTATTTAAAGCAGTCAAGCATTTGAAATAATTCCTCCAGCAATTTTTTATAATTCATTTTCTAGGATAAACAAACTTTCAAATACAATTGTAGTCCAGAATCTTTTGAGTAGTGTGGGCGAAGGTGATACTATTGCACAGTGAAAGATTCTGCAGATAACACTCAGTAAAAACATGGCTTCTTTCCAACATCAGGGTCACATTCCAAAATGGCACCCACTCAGCGTCAGGCAAACCAAAGAGCTGGTTATTAAATAGAAGAGGAGGAAGATGGAGGTCCATGAGCCGGTTCTCATCCGGGGATTAGAGATGGAGAGGGTCAGCATTATCATTTCAGAGGGGCAGGCGACCAAGCACTGAAGCTTGGTGCGTGCGTGCGTCGGTGAGAATCTTGGAAGCGGTGTTGGTGTGTGTGTGTTTATGCAGCACGCTATTGTTGCCTCCGTGCCTGCACAAGACCACCCTGCATTTACTCAGACCAGCCGAGGACAGCGCGGTAGTGTAGCAGTTAGCGGAATGTTAACACATCGCTCGCGACCACGGTTCAGTTCCAGCGCTGCCTGCAAGAAGATTGTACATTCCCCCGTTTACGTGTGTGGATTTTCTCCGGGTGCTCTGGTTTCCTCCCACATTCTAAAGACATGTGGGTTAGCAGGATTATTGGTCACATGCATTTAGTTGGGTAGCAATGGGCTTGTTGGGAAGAAAGGGCCTGTGCTGGGATGTATCTCTAAATAAATAAAAATAGGAATAAATAACCATGAGATTGTGGTCACTTATTGGCAAGGTGAGGTAAATGTGACAGGTATTTACTCCCAAAACAATACTAACAAACCAGCCTGGGATGTTACATGAATAGGCAGAATAAACAGACTGGAGTTCTCTGTTTGACATAATAAATAAATAGATATAGACTGCTCTCCATGGAAAATATAAAATATAACACCCCCCACCCCCACCCCACAAGCTGAACACAAAGTACTGCTCACTCAGTGTTTCAGCTCTAATGGAAATGCCATCTTCATACAGCGCTTCAGGGCAGAACTCTGAAACATTTCCATTTCCAGCTCATCAACAAGTGGCCACTTTCTCTTCTACATGAAGAAGACCTAAAGGTCAGCACAGTGCCCTGGAATCCCTCGTGAGGAAAACACTCTGACGTGCTCCCTTCTCTTAGTGGGAAAACCTTTCAATTACCGGAGCTGTCCTCAGGCCAATGCCTGCAAATCCTTCTGTCCCATTGCACTGTCTACATGAACCCGTCAGATGATTGGTCCACGTCAGCGGCTCCTGCGCATGTAGTACTTAACAGTGAGTTCATTTATCCCTAGCAAGCTTGTTTTGGTAAACAATGTAGGCTTTGCACATGGGCCAGATAGATTTTGCAATCGTTTCTAAATCTCTGATGCTCATCACACAGTTTCATCAATACATCTAATCTGCTTTATCTGTACCTTTACTCCGTAGCTAACAATCATTTGTTCAGCGACTGAACCTGAAGCCTCTTCGATAGGAAAGCTAGCTTCGTAGACGCAGAATCTCCAATTGCTTTGCGTGGGATGAAGTAGTCTCAGGTTTGAATCAGATAAGAGATGGAACAAGGGAAGAACTCTTTGTTCTTTCCAGTGAGTGCTGTCGTTATCGTGATACAGCCTTTATAGCTTGCCCATCTTTAATTATTACCCAATCCCACTTGGGCCCGAACATGCTCAAGTGCACAGGAGAATGTTCTTTCCGGGGAGTCACAGTGGTGTGGCGATGACTCAGGCAAGGCTCAGCAAGGCTGAGTCACTGCGTACTCTGTTCTGAGACACTGGGTCAGCTTGACACCCAGCAGACGCATGCTGAATCAGAATCAGAATCGTATGTTGTGAAATTTGTTGTCAGGTGGCAGCAGTACATTGCAATACATAATAAAAACTGTAAATTACAGATATATATACATTAACAAATTAAATAAGTAGTGCAAGAAGTCAAATTGTAGTGAGGTAGTTCAATGTCAATTCAGAAATCTGATGGCTGGAGGGAAAGAAACTATTCCAGGATGTCTTCAGGCTCCTGTACCTCTTCCTTGACAGTAGTAATAATTAATAGATTTTGATTAATAGACCTGCCAATCTCTTCTGGTTGGTTCAGTACTGTGCAAAAATCTTGGGCACATATATATGTAGCTAGAGAGTCTAAATCTTTTGCACAGTACTGTAGTAATTTTATGTATTGCACTGGACTGCTGTTGCTACAAAAAACACAAACCCTACAACATATGTGAGGGAAGACAAACCTGACTGATATGGGTCTCTATTGTGGTCTGAGAGTGGGAAAGGGGCAGAGAGAAGGGAGTCATGGTTGGGAAAAGGGGAAGGGAGCAGGAAGTACCAGAAAGACATTCTGTAATGATCAATAAACCAATTGTTTGTAATCAGAATCAAGTTTAACATCACCGGTGTATGTTGTGAAATTTGCTATCTGAGCCACAAATGAGAAGAGGGTGCCTATGATCTTTGAAAGACCCAGATGTTTTAATAGGTTCCAGACACAGGAGGGTGACCCAGTGGAACCTTGCAGCTCCAGCTAGTTAGGTTCAACCTTGACCTCTGTTGCTGTCTGTGTGGAGTTTGCACCATCTTCCTAAAACCACACAGGAAATTCAGGCAATTGGCTGGCTGACAGTCTGCTGAATGAACTCAGGTGTGTGTGTGTGTGTGTGTGTGTGGGGGGGGGGGGGGCTGGGAATCCGGGTAGGAATTGTCGACGTTTTGGACCAAAACCCTGCATCAAGACTAGTGCTAAGTTTTGATGCCACATGTTGACAATTCCTTTCCCCCTGTAGATGCTGTTCAACCCACTGAGTTCCTCCAGAAGATTGTTTCTTGCTCCAGATACCAGCATCTGCAGTCTCTTATGTCTCCTTCAGCCCACTGAGTCCGGCTCAAGCAAAGACCACCCACTTTTATGCTAATCACACCTTAACCCACTTTCTCATCAATTCCTTTCCAGATTCACTATCTCACATTCAGAATTTACAGTGGCCAATTAAACTGCTGTCATGTCAAGTCACTTTTATTGTCATTTCAACCATAACTGCTGGTACAGTACATAGTAAAAATGAGACAACGTTCCTCCAGGACCCTGGTACTACATGAAACAACACAAAACTACACTAGACTTCAGACCTACATGGGACTACATAAAGTGCAAAAAACAATGCGAGACAGTACAATGATTAATAAATAAGACAATAGGCACAGTAAAGGGAACATTACAATATAATAATAAATAATGTAAATGTAAACAATGTTTTAGCAGGAATTGAGAAAGAAATGACCAAATATTGCAAAGGGAGTGGAGTGGTGTTCGTGTGTGTGTGTACATTACTGTCAGACTAGACTAATCTACACATTATTGAGATGTGGGAGAAACTGCAAGCTGGAAAACCTGTGCAGTCACAAGAAGAACATGCAAACTCCACACAGACAGCAAAAGAAGTCAAGATTGAATCTGACTGGCTGGGACTGCGAGGTACTCCCTTGTGACACCCACCTGTGCCTGGATCGTTCAAAGTCACTGACCTCCTCTCCTCACAAATCAAAAAGAAAGACATTTGCAGCTCATGCTTTCCGTTGTTTAAGTGAATCACAAGCAATGATGAGGCTGAGGCCCAATGACTCTCACCGGTTTTTACAGATGCACTGCCGAAAGCATCCTATTCGGATATATCCCAATTTTGTATGTCTACAGCTCTGTCCAAAATTGTAAGCAATTGTGGAGAGCTGTGAATGCAGGCCAGTGCATCGCACAAACCACCCTCCCCTCCGCTGTCTGACTACACTTCCTGCTCCTTTGGGAAGAGGCCAATGTAATCACGGACCCCCTGCCACCCTGGTCTTTCTCTCCTTTGCCATCAGGCAGGAGATAAAAAAACTTGAAAGCACAACCAGACTCAAGGGGAGATTCTATCTTACTGATGACAGTCTCTCATACATACACTAAAGATCTCCAAATCTACCTTGCACTGAATTTGCCTACATGCATTGAACTGGCTCTGTCACTCTGCATTCTGCATTGTTTTCTTTTCACTCCTTCATTGCATGACATGCCCAAATGGGTATATAAACAAAAGCTTTTCACGGTAAATCAGTACACCTGACAATGATAAACCAATAAAATAAACCGATGTGAATTAGTAATCTGGCAGTACGTGATGGACGGGTTTGGGAACTGGCATGGACTTACTCACGGCTCGTACCTCATGTCTTGGCTCGATTTTCAGAAACATTTCAACCTGAAGTTGAAAGCTGGAGAGTAAAGTTCAAACCACAGGCATGCGTGTGCTCTTCAGTGGTTTGAGTAGCAAGGAGGCTCAGAAATAGATGTAAAAATAGTCTAGACCTCAGTTGAGGTTGGGTTAGGCCATCTCAGCCAGGGACAACAAAATATGCAGCCAATTCCTGCTTATTCCATTTACGATACCTGCCTGGGTGCACACATTGTATCCCACGACGCTGCTGGGAGTCTGTGTCGGACTGAGTGCAGAAAGACACAGAGCAGAGAGTGACAAATGAGTTCACTCGGTCCGTGCCAGACATTTGAAAAAGCTTTCACATTAGTCCCAACCTTCTGTTCTTTGCCAGTAACTCTGATCTTTACCGTGTTTACTCCAATTCCACTTTGAAAGTTTCTGTTGAATCTGTCTCAAGAACCCTTTCAGGTACCGAATTCCATATCATAACAACCAAAAAGCACTCAGTTGTAACTCCTCTTACATTGAACAACCTGACAGTGTTACGGCATTGGCTCAGGTTCGGGGAACTGCGCCAAAGTACTGCATGTGAAGCTCACATCGAGCATGTGAAGTTAGGAGGCAAACAGGAGACATAAAACCATTGGACACAGGAGCAGAATTAGGTCATTCAGCCCATCTAATCTGCTACACCATTTGATCACAGTTTAATTAGTCTTCTCTCCCTTTGGAACAAACCAAAGCAGACCCACCCATGCACCTCACAAGACAGCAAAGATGGGAGACCAGACTATTTCATCATAAGGTACAAAATTGATTTTCTAGTTATCTTAATCTAGTAAGACTATTAATGAGAAAAAAAATGGCTGATTTATGGAAAGAACTAGGCATGGACTAGGAGGGCCGGAATGGCCTGTTTCCCTGCTGTGATTGTTATATGGTTATATGGTTATAAAATGACTGAAAACCACAAGTATAACAAAATTTAATAGCGGGGGGAGATCTAGATATCTAATTTGGCATGTCAAACAAGATGGAATGTTAAATCTGTCGTGATGCAACTCAGTCTGACAGCAGCAATCTGGTCAAAATTATCAGCAATATTGAGACCAGTAATTATTATTGTTTTAACCTTTCGCAGTTTGAATATGCCTTTGACTAATTGAGAAAGTGAGGAGAGGAGGCTATTTACAAACTTGAGTTTGTTCTGCTTCTCGTGAGAACCCGTTAACTGCAAACTGGCTGCTGTGCTTTCTTCATGAGAACAATCCCTGTACTTCAAAAATTTGGCAAACAATGCTGGATGGGTCACCTTGAGACGGAGGGCATCCTATTCAAAAAGACTGCTTGCTATTTGATGATAGCTGATTGCACCTTAACTTTACACGATGATGCAACATTGTGTGTGGCATCTCAAAGCTCCTGGTTGACCATTTCCTGGAGCATTATATGTACTGAGTTTGTGTTTTTTCCCATAGCCAACGTGCATTTCCTCCTACTGTTCTGGGCTCTTCCCACATTGCAAAAACAAGCTGGTAGGTTAATTGGCTGTTGTCAATTGTCCCTTAGAGTAGGTCAGAGTGAAAAAAATCAAAGGGAAATTGAAGGGCAAGTGTGAGAGAGATTGTTACAAGATTACGAGAAACAAGGAGTGGGTACACGGGCCTGATGGGATTTCTCTGTTGTGAGCCAGCACAGCTTTACTTTGTTGTAATAAGTACCAGACTTGCTCCCTACTCATTAACTTCCTTATCTAGCAGAAATCTACCAATGTGAGTTTTGGAATTCTTCAGCTGACCCAGCCTTTAAATGGGCGGGGGGGGGGGGGGGGGGGAACTTCAGATTTTCCACAACCGCAGAGAAACTCTCTGGTCATTGTACTGCAGAAGTCCCTAACCAGCCATCCACGATTTTAGCCTGCTCCTGCTCCTTCTCTGCAAGCCAGTGAATGGGAGAAGGAACTTTCTGCACATGGAATGGGAAGGATGCAAAAGGCCTACAGTAGCATGTGGTACATGCATGGTAATGCAGCATCTCTACATTACAATCTACTCCTGGAAGGCTATCAATAGACGCAAACTTTGGAAATGGATTACAATGTCATGTATTGCACTGAATACTCATTGCAGGTTACCAAGTAAGCACTTCCATGTAATGGACTTCTGTTAGGGATGGATCTACTGTCTGACTGAAGGCTCACCCATCTTCTGATGCTGCAATCACCAAACAAGAACCAAATTATGGAAAGGGATGACCGTGAGAGATAACTTCCATGCATTCCACCTTTCTCTTCACGGGACCTCTTCTATAGAAAGCAAACCTGGGCACGGTGGCGCATCCTCATTGTTCCAGTGGTTCACGTTAATTCCTGACCTCCGATGCAGTCTGTGTGGGATCTGCCCGCTCTCCCTGTGACCCGAGATGCGCCCTGGGTACCTCTCATATTCCAAAGACGTGCGGCTCGGATGGCCAACTGGTCACTGCAGGTTGCCTGTGGTGCAGGCTGGTGGCAGAATGCGGGCAGAAATGGCTGGAAATCAGTGGGATTTCTCTGAGAGCTAGCATAGACTTGATGGGCCGAAGTGCCTTCTACATCATAAGGAATTATGAAAAATCTTGCCCATGTCAGTGAGTGTACCACTTCACCCTGGCCAGAGTCACATGATTTAGGCGCCCAATCAAACGCTGACGTTCTTCCTCTACACACTGCAGTGAGCAGTAGCCCTTAGCTGTTGTCACTCAGCTAATCAGGAGAAGCAGCTGCAAGCAGAAGTCGTCCTGAGCCCTTCTAATGAAGGCACGGGCGTCCTGTCAATGCGGGGCTGCAGCTGGTGACAAGCAGATCACAAAATATTAGACATCAATCAGCCAGCAGTGACAACCGTCGCCTGGAGTCTTCCTTGCACAAGAATCTCAAGCGGCTATGAGACAAGTCTTTTCTTTTAATTTTCAGGCTTGTCTTGAAGACCACAACGATGAAGAGTCTCCGAGGTGAGGCAGGTGTCATGGATAACTGCCTACTTGTAATAACCATTAGAATGGGGACAATTATTCACCAGACTTCTCTACACTATACAAAGGGAAACATTACGATAAAAACATAAAAACAGTTTATTGATTTGCACCTTCAAATCCGTCTCAAGTTAGTTCAAGGAAACACAAAACCAAACCAGGTGGTGAAGGAGGGGAGAGGCAGAGCTATTGGTGGTAGGGGCTGTTACATTGATAGAAAGGAGTGAAGCTATTGAGGATTTAAACACAATGTGTACCAATCAAAAGTGACATAATATACAACTATACAAAGGGGATTCTGGTTAACTGGGGCACATCAGGACCAGTACATTTTGGCCTAATTAAGTGGCTATCCCAATTAGCCGAAAAGAGGCAAAAATGGTGATGAGCAGACGGTTTTCTTGCTGTAAATCAGATCCATCCAGTGAATACCCAATATTGACAAAATGCTGGTGGAATGCAGCAGGCCAGGCAGCATCTATAGGAAGAAACACTGTCGATGTTTCGGGCCGAGACCCTTCGTCAGGACTAACTGAAAGGAAAGATAGTAAGAGATTTGAAAGTAGGAGGGGGAGGGGGAAATGCAAAATGATAGGGGAAGACCAGAGGGGGTGGGGTGAAGCTGAGAGCTGGAAAGGTGATTATTTATATTTAGTTTTTTATTTTTATTTAGTTATTTATTTTTAGTTTTCTTCCCCCTACCCTTTTTTTTCTCTCTCTCTGCCCATCACTCTGCCTGTTATCCATCTCCCTCTGCCTGTTATCCATCTCCCCCTTTCTTTCTCCCAAGGCCTCCCGTCCCATGATCCTTTCCCTTCTCCAGCTCTGTATCCCTTTTGCCAATCACTTTTCCAGCTCTTAGCTTCATCCCACCCCCTCCGGTCTTCTCCTACCATTTCAGATTTTCCCCTCCCCCTCCTACTTTCAAATCTCTTACTATCTTTCCTTTCAGTTAGTCCTGACGTAGGGTCTCGGCCCGAAACGTCAAGAGTGTTTCTCCCTATAGATGCTGCCTGGCCTGCTGCGTTCCACCAGCATTTTGTGTGTGTTGTTTGAATTCCCAGCATCTGCAGATTTCCTCGTGAATACCCAATACTGAGTCCCTTGCCATTTATTTACATTCCTTTTTGGTCTATTTTTCTCCGGAACCAAGTTTTCAACAAGCTAAAGATGCTCCTGAAACTTTTTTTTAAACACACTGTATATTATTCAACTCCAATAAAGAACAAGACAACATTAAACCACTTGACTCTGCTCAAATAATGTAGCTCAGCATGGTCTCAAATATGCTTCCATTTCTTTAACAACCTCCAAGTGTGAGTACAAACTTAATCACAAATTGGGGACTGTCGGAGGTATTCAGAGCAATCTGCGAACTGCTTAGCTCATTTCAGTTAAGTTTCTTACTGCCAGCTGGGAGAAAAGAGCTGTAGTCCTCCTGTTCTGCCTCAGTTTGTAGATCAATCAACTTCCTACCACAACCAACAAATTCAAAACCTAGCATGAGGCAGCAGTGCATTTAGAAATGGCACCACGATTGTGTAAACTCTGTTTGCTGTTGTTGTTCTTTGTTGTGCCTTGTGGCGTATCAAGCGGCACTTTTTGCCATTTCCTTAGCATTTGTTGTTTTTTACGAGGCCGAGCTGCTAGCTCGACGCTCAACCCAGCGCAGATGGAAAGCGTGCAAGGAGCCGGCCGATTTCGAACTCGGGGCCAATGGCCTCAAAATCTGGAGCTGCTGCTACTCAACCACCGGGCGGCATCAACTCTGTTTACCCGATATAAAACGACGTCTGATGAAGGGGGTTGTGACTGAACTAAGTCACCAAAGTCACAGAGACAGATCCTAGTCTTTATTCAGCAAAACAAGTTGGCATCATATTGGGCACACTCTTGGAAGAGGCCTCCCAAACACAAAGTATATCACATTTTTATACCCTTAAATTCAATGTTAGCTCAATACAGTTTCAATAGTTACAATTACATTGTTATTCCAATACTTTGGGTTGACAATCTTTCCTTTGAGTTACATATAATTGTCAAACACCTAAATCTTCCCACCTACTCTTCAGACACCTTCAACTGTATGTTAATCACCAACGTCTCTAAGCTACATTCATGCATATGTCGGCATCTCAGATCAATTGGGTTTGCAATTGACCCCAGTCTGCAGCTCCAGGAAGACCATTGTTCTGAGCTACATTTTAAATTCAATCTGCAATCCACATTCAGATCTGAATACTGGATGCTGTTGTAATTACCATTTGCTATATTCCCTGACTCCATAATATGTTCTAACAAAGTGTTTTTCATTTAAAATGCTAACTGTTCCTTGTTTCGCAGATGCTGCCTGATCTGCTGAGTATTTCCAGTATTTTTTATTTTTTTAATTTTATATTAGATCTGTTTCTGCTTAGCTTCATTTACTAAACATAATACGTGCTCATATTTATAGTTCACGGATTTAGTGAATTGCATAATGTTTATACAGTAAACCATTTTGTTTTGATAATTACACTTCAATCTGAAAAATAACATACTATAATGAAGAAAGTATAAAGGACCAACATAACGTGCTTTAGCAAAAATATAAATCTACAAATAAAGCATTGGTGACAATTTCCACAGCCAGTTGATTTAAACAGGATGAGGAATAGGGCATTCAGCCCAAGGGTATATTCAGCCATTCAGTTTATTCATGGCTGCCGTGCACCTCAACTTCTTTTATCTGCCTTAATTCCACTGGCCACGCTCAGGTTGGAGGAGCAACACCTTATATTCCATCTGGGTAGCCTCCAACCTGATGGCATGAACATCAATTTCTCCAACTTCCAGTAATGCCCGTCCCCCACCTCCTTCGTCATTCCCTATTCCCATTTCCCTCCCTCACTTCATCTCCTTACCTGCCCATCACCTTGCTCTGGCACTCCTCTCCCTTTTCTTTCTTCCATGTCCTTCGGTCCTCTCCTATCAGATTCCCCCTTCTCCAGCCCTGTCTTTCACCAATCAACTTCCCAACTTTTTACTTCACCAGCTCCCCCATCCCACCGGCCCCGGTTTTACCTATCACCTTGTGTTTATTTCCTCCCCTCCCCAACTTCTTACTCTGACTCCTCATCTCTTCGTTTCTCCAGTCCTGATGAAGGATCTCGGCCCTAAACGTCGATTGTACTCTTCTCCATAGCTGCTCCCTGTGCCCTTTTAAAAATCTATTTCATCTTGGTGCAAACTATTCCCGCATTCTGAAACGAAGGCATTACAAAATGACAACAGATTAGCTCAAGCTTCAGTAACACACGTCACACTGTCAAAACCATCCTTTGACAGCTGATGTTGTAGAACTTAATGGGCAGTTTTGGCATTTACAATGTTACTTGTAAACTAAATAAATATATCACAAGGAGTAAGATTGTGAACGTTACTGTTAACAAAAAGTATACACCTTTATCAGATTATATTAAATTTGAATATTCTCACTACAAGAACAAAAGTAATTTAAACTAAATACTGAAGATTTTGTGACTGATGCTAATTGTTTTGTATCCAACAAAGCAGTTGGAGAAAAGTTTTTTAAAAATAACTATTTATCCTTTGTACTGTTAATTCTCCCCAGAAGTCTTAGCTGCTTTGATTTCATAACCTAATTTGTCTCCTGCTGCAGAATGATATAAAAATATATTTAAAATATTTAAATGAATGATAATGATCTGTAAATTGTGCTCCAGCAATCAATCAATCCAAACATGTAAACAGCTTGAGCAGTAAGACTCCTTGTCAAGGACGTCAAAAATCCTTGACGCAATGGAGAATCTCTCAGCAAAGTAAACTTTCCATGCCTACGCCCTAAATGGCTGCAAGAGGTCTAACGTACAGTGATTCTTGGGAAGAGCTACTGCTCTTTCTCAAGCAGTGTTTGTCAATTCCAGGAATCATTTATCAGATTGTAGACTAACAAACAATGAATAATTTCTCTCCATGGTGCCACTAGAAAGAAGAAATCTCAGAAGCTTTCTGCTAAATGTTTACACACACTAAAACTGTAATTATTGCAAGAATGGCCCACAAATTGCCAATGCTATCTTAATTCATCATGGACCTGCCTGTTTTGTTGAATTCCTGCCCAAATCCAGTATCAATTTACAGAGTGGTTGTCTTTTTTTATATAGAAGGCAAAATGACAAGTTGGACTGATAATCTTTAGACTTCCTTATTGCTTAATTAGAGACATTGTGAGCATGCTGGACATGTCAGTCCCTGGCCTCCTCTATTGTCGTGATGAGGCGACAGTCTGGTTGGAGGAGCAACACCTTATATTCCATCTGGGAAGCTTCCAAGCTGATGGTATGAATATTGATTTCTCTAACTTCTGGTAATTGCCCAACACTTCACCATTCCCATTCCTATTTCCCTCCCTCACCTCATCTCTTTACCTGCCCTTCACCTCCTTCTAGTGCTCCTCGTCCTTCCCTTTCTTCCATGGTCTTCTACCCTCTCCTATCAGATTCCTCCTTCTCCAGCCCTTTATCTCTTTCACCTATCAGCTTCCCAGCTCTTTACTTCACTCCTCCACCTCTCTCCGTTTCACCTACCACCCTGTACTTCCTTCCCTGGCCCCACCTTCCTGATCTTTTTGCCCAGTCCTGATGACAGACCTTGGCCCTAAACCTTGACTGTTTACTCTTTTCCATAGATCCTCCAGCATTTTGTGTGTGCCATTGTAGGCATGCTATGTTGGCACCGGAAAGTATAGTGGCATTTGCGGACTTCCCCCAGCACACATTTGGGGGTGTTGGTTGTTGAGACATCAACATATTTCACTGTATATTTTGATGTACACATGATAAATACATTTGAATATTGAATCATGCTGTATCCTCTGTTCAGAGATTTAACAGTGTAGAGATAAAAATCTAATTGAATTGTTAGTCTGAGTCTTGACGTTCCTACTGCACACACTGGGTAAGTGGTTATTTAATCTTTAGTGAGCATCCTGGTGCAAGAAACAAGCAATAACTTGAAATTTTATTGCAGCTAGAATTCAAGAGCGATCTCTAACTTGCATTTTTATTTAAGTAACAATATTCATTCATTAAGTCTCCACTGGTTTTGCTCTTTCATTCACCAGATATAGATGTCACTGGCATGGAGATATTTTATCGATCATCCCTAATTTCCCTGTAATGTCTTCTTGAGCCCCTGGCACAACTGACTATGAGGGAATTTAAGAATTCATCGGCACTGTGAGCCCAGAGGCACCAGACATGAAGGACAACAAACTCCATCCCCAGAATACACCAAATAATCCAATGAATCCTTACAGACATCCAGTTGGTTCACACCCACTATTATAAACCTTGGCATTTTGTTCTAGATAATTTATTTAATTAAATTTAAAATCATTCAGTCAGAGTCTCTGGATTGCCATTCCAAAAACAGTAGCACATGTTCTTCAACTAGGTTGGGTTCTGTTCCCTAAATGAAAACTATGTGCCAAAAGGGCAGTGCAGCATGAAATTCTAATCAAGAATAACGTAGGCTTTCCCCTTGTTCTTTAGTACGTTTCTCCACTATTGTTTAGCTGGCTGGGGACACGTCTGCCTGTGACTTATCTAACCATAAGAGAATTGCCAGTAATGGCTTCTCGTTGTATGTCAGAGGTAGGTTTTTTACACAGAGAATGGTAGGCACCTGAAATGCACTGATGTGGGTGGTGGTAGAGGCAAATACATTTAAGAAACTTGTAGATAGACGTATGGATGAAAGAAAAATGGAGGGCGATGTAGGAAGGAAGATTAAATTGATCTTGGAGTAGATTGTGGGCCGAAGGGCCTGTAATGTGCTGATATGTTCAATATTCTAGTTCATGTCTGCACCATTAGCTGGTGTTCTCAATAGCTACATCCCTGCTATTTCTCATTGTAGACCATAAGACGTAGGAGCAGAATTAGGCCACTTGGCCCATCAAGTCTCTTCCGCCATTCCATCGTGGCTGATTTATTAACCCTCTCCACACCATTCCCCTGCTTTCCCATAACTTTGATGCAGTGACTAACCAAGAACCTAACAACTATAGTTTTAAATGTACTCAATGACTTAGCTTCCACAGGCGTTCATGGTAATGAATTTCACGGTTATACCACACTCCGAATAAAGTTCTTTCTCATCACGGTTCTAAGTGGCCACCTCTCACTTTCTGAAGCTGTGCCCTCTGATCCTAGGCTCACACATTAGAGGAACACTGTTCCCTCTAAGTTGTGTGGATGCACGGCCACGCAGCCACTGAAATGCTCCCAAGCACAGTCTTTGTTGCCGCACGACTGGAGTTGGGCAGAATAAGTTTATGAAATGTGAAACATTTTCTTCGGTATACTGCATTTCATGATGCCCTTCAATTAATAATTAATATCAAAAGTATGTAATATTTTTTCAATTTTCATTCTAAATATTCATTGCATTCATACTGCAAAGTGCCACACTGTCTTCAGACCATTAAAAAATATCCTGCTTTGAGCAAAGGTTGGTCCATGCAGCTACACGATCATCTATCTTATTCTATATACTGCGTGCATTCAAATATAACACTTTCATCACCCTTTCTGATTTTACCCTGTGTTCCACTTCAACACAGTCCACTACCTGTCCTTCCTCACAGTCTCAATACACACTGCATCTACTTATATAACAACTGCTCCATCCACAGCCCTATCACTTCCCCCTTTCTACCTATGGCATTGATGCCAATGTGCATCGAGAAGTCAGACAGCTCCCCTTCCCTCTTCTGCAGCTGCCCTGAGACATTCTAGACCCTAGCACCTGGAACGGAACACACTATCCTAGCTTCTGTTTTATAGCCAGAGTCTGCTGTCTGCCTCCCTAACTACTGAGTCTCCTATCACTACTGCTCTGGTCTATTCCCTGACGGGCCTCGTAGTCAGCCACAGTGCCACTGGGCCTGCTGCTGCTGGACCCTGATATGTCATTCCCCTCAACAGTATCCAACGGGGTATACTTGTTGCTGAGGGGAATGGCCACAGGGGAACCCTCCACTGACTGCTTCATCTTCATGTTTCTCCTTGGCAACGTTCTGTGAAGATATGGAGTACATTCTCATATAGGCCAGTGGAAAACTGTTCCACCTCAGCTGGCCCTCCACGGTCTCGCTGAACTCTCAGACAGTTTTATCCAGGGCTGGCCCAACATAAACCTCCTTCAGTTAAATACTGAGGAACTCGTGTTACAGACAGCATCCCCATGTTACTTAAACGACTGGAACTGAAACAGCTTGTTTACAACGCTGACTCGAGTTGGGGTTTACTTGGACATCATAACCACGAGCTCTAGAAGTATCATGTGTAACTGACCCTGTCTTGTTCTGAAATCTTCTTTCCTGCTTTTGTTATCTATAGTGGCGATGATACCACAGTACCCCGGCAGGCCGCCTTCATTCCACCCCTGTTAAACTTGAAGCTCTGCTGTGTGCGCCCTATCCCTACCAAGCCCCAACTTGCATCCCTCCAACTCTGGCCTCTTGGTCAAGGATTAAAACACTCCATAATTTTGAGATGATTTAATGCAAAAATTTGCCTGAGAAATGAAGATATACTCAGCATGCCAACAGCCTCAGGAATGAAGTTCGCAGACACTGGGAATGCGAGGATCAGTGAGAACACAAGTGCAACAGGTCCAATGCATTATCAGGCATTAGTGGGCGCACTTAACCCAGTACAAACACACGGGGCTTTCTTGAACCACTGTTCTCCTGCTTGAGGTCATCAACAGAACCGGCGGTCAAAATCAACCATTGCATCAGAAGCCCCAGGCCGACAGGTATCCAACATACTGGCCTTAACAGTAACAGAATGAAGCTGGCACTAGAAAGGCTGCCAATTTAATAATATACGTTGTACAAAATCTAGTTCAACAACATGCTGCATTTACATTGTACCATTGCTGTAAGTTTCTTTATGGGAGCATTACATACGAAAGCTCTGACCAATTCTACAGGAAAGATCTGTGTTTCAATTTTAGCGAAACTATGATACCATGAAGTCTTCTAAGTAAATGTCCACCTGGGGATATTCATTATGTGTCTGCTCTATTTGAAATTATTGGCTAATTAAATTCTGGTGTTATTCTGTAAATGAGATTGAACTACCAGAGTGAGTCATTTAACGTCAAGCAGGTTTGGTAAGCTTAGTCAGGCTTACTCAGGCTTCCTGGCATGACTCATTGCTTCTCAGAGACGAACTGGCCTTGCTGCCTGTTAAGTAGCCACAGCACATATTGCCCAGTGCAGAAATCTGCCTTTGCGTGCTGGTGTTATATGAGTTGGAGAGTACAGCCCGCCATTGTGTTTCCCCTCCCAACTTTCAATTCCACTGGTCAGAAGTCTTGCTCAGCCCCAAGCACCCAGCTCCCACCCTATGATCTTCAGTGCCCCTCCTTCCTTTATCGTCTAAATTGATGGTGGGACTGAAGACAGAGAGGAAACCAACTCTATGATTTGTTTTGAAAAGAAAGAAAAGATTGCGGTGGATATCTAAAGTCAGTTTAGGTCAAGTTTTATGAAAAGGCAAATGCAAGTCTAGGATAGTAAGGAAGGGGGAAGAAGGAGAGGGCGAGCAAGGACAAGCAGTGAAAGGTTTCACAGTTTTAAAACAATATTTACAACCTGTGGATGCACCAAGGAGCCTCACAGCCTACAATGTGATCTTCTTGAAATTGAGTGACTGTTGTAATAGACAATAGACAATAGGTGCAGAAGTAGACCATTCGGCCCTTCGAGCCTGCACCGTCATTTTGAGATCATGGCTGATCAATTACTATCAATACCCGGTTCCTGCCTTGTCCCCATATCCCTTGATTCCCCTATCCATAAGATACCTATCTAGCTCCTTCTTGAAAGCATCAAGAGAATTGGCCTCCACTACCTTCCGAGGCAGTGCATTCCAGACCCCCACAACTCTCTGGGAGAAGAAGTTTTTCCTTAACTCTGTCCTAAATGACCTACCCCTTACTCTCAAACCATGCCATCTGGTACTGGACTCTCCCAGCATCTGGAACATATTTCCTGCCTCTATCTTGTCCAATCCCTTAATAATCTTATATGTTCCAATCAGATCCCCTCTCAATCTCCTTAATTCCAGCGTGTACAAGCCCAGTCTCTCTAACCTCTCTGCGTAAGACAGTCCAGACATCCCAGGAATTAACCTCGTGAATCTACGCTGCACTTCCTCTACAGCCAGGATGTCCTTCCTTAACCCTGGAGACCAAAACTGTACAAAAATGTAGGAAAAGTAGAAGCCAATTTCTGCACAGCAAGCTCCCACAACTGACAGTGAAGTATTGACCTGGCAAGCCACTGGTTGACGATAAACACTCACAAAACGCTGGAGGAACTCAGCAGGCCAGGTAGCATCTATGGAAAGGAGCACAGTCGATGTTTCAGCCTGAAATGTTGACTGTACTCTTCTCCATAGATGCTGCCTGGCCTGCTGAGTAACTCCAGCATTTTGTGTGTGTTGCTTGGATTTCCACTGCAGAATTTCTCTTGTTTGTGATTGGTTAATATATACTAGTCAACACACTGGGCAGATTCCTGCCTCACTTTGAATGTTAGCATGTGATCTCTCATGGTTAAAGCAGTTAGGCTTTGTGTTTAGTACAGGCGACACCCCAACGCAAAAGGCACCTGTCATGAATTTAGGCGTGGAACTCCAGATGTCTAACATTAAATGCTATTGATCAACTCATTCTGTCCAGTGTGTAGCCTTATCAGTGAGTATGTAACTCACAAATTTCAAGCCTATGGTTTGCATTTTGCAAGGCACACACTGGATTCCAAAATGCCAGGACGTGATTTGGTTATATTTACTTATGTACTAATAGGACAGGGTGTTCCTTGCAGCCAATTCTGATGAAATAACACCCGCATAAAATGTCCACTTCATTTTCTTCTCCACAGACGCTGCCTGACCTGCTGAATATTTTCAGACCTTTCTGTTTTTATTGCAGGCAGAGAGTTGTTTGGGTTTCATTATTACGAGCATCCGTGCTCTGTCTGCAAAAGGTTTCTCTTGTTTCCGGTTCAATGTTGTTTCAGCCGCCCTTCTCATTCCCTCACCCAACTGTCTGTCCCTGGCCTTCTGAAATGCTCTGGAAAACGCACAGACACAAATTGAAAACAAATCTCATATTAGACCGTAAGACATTGGCGTAGAATAAGGCCATTCAGCCCATTCAGTCTGCTCCACCATTTGGTCAGGGATGGCTGATTTATTTTCCCTCTCAACCCCATTCTCCCTGTGACCTTTGACACCCTTGCTAATCAAGAATCCTATCAAACTCCACTTTAAATATACACAATGACGTGGCCTCCACACCTATCTGTAGCAATAAATTCCACAGATTCACCACTCCATGACGGTAGAAATTCCTCCCCATCTCTTTTTTAAAGGAATGTTTTTCTATTCTGAGGCCGTGGACTCTGCTCCTAGGCTCCCTGCATTATTGGAAACATCCTCTGCATGTGCACTCTATCCAGGCCTTCCAATAATCAGTACGTTTCAATGAGATCCCTCCTCATTCGTCTAAACTCCAGCGAGTACAAGCCCAGGGCCACCTAACTCTCCTCTTAAATTCTACTTTAACCCCTTCATTCCTGGGATTATTGTGGTAAGCCTCCTCTGGATCCTCTCCAATGCAAACACTGTTCATGTTCTGCTTGGGTGATTTACAACCCAGTGTGTTGTGAACTCTGATCATCCCCCGTGCTCTCTTTCCACACACAGTCTCCTATCCAACAAATTTTACTTATTTTACTTAAAGATACAGCACAGCCCAATGAGCCCGTTACCCAATTATACCCAAGTGACCAATTAACCTACAAACTTGTATGCCTTTGGAATGAGGGAGGAAACTGGAACACTGGGAAAAATATCTGTGCAGTCACAGGGAGGACGTACAAACTCCTTGCAAACAGTGGCTGAATTGAACCTGGGTTGCCAGCGCTACTTTTCTTCATCTTCCCCAACCCCTCCCCCACCTATTTCCATTCCCCCATCATCCCATCCCTATCTGGATCCACCTATCACCTACAAGCCTGAAGCCACGCCCTCATCACCCTCACAAACCAATGTGCTGCTATGTAATGGCTACCTTTCCTGTTCCCCTCAGTCATGATGCAGTCTCATGACCCAAAATGAGATGTACCTTTTGCCTCCACAGATGCTGCTCGACCCATTGAGTACTTCCAGCTTTCTTTTTGCTTCTAGGCTCCAACACCTGCCATTTCGTGAGCGAATTATTTGCTTCAGTACTGTGTCACGCGTGTTGATAAGTTTATAACTGAATCAAACCTCTGCCTTCCAGCAATCTGAATTTTAGTACAGTTCGTGCTTTTTTTCTCTCTCCCAGCTCTGCATAACTGGCAATATAGCAGGGTGAGTAATTAGATTTTGAGCCCTGGAGCTCAATACACTGTATGGCAGAAATTTGCAATTCTTGTCCTCAAGTGCCGTGGATCATGAGAGGCTACAGAGGTTTTTAAAACTGAGACAGATTTGTCTCAATTACAGCATCAAGGTATAAGGAACTGAGGCAGAGAGACAGGAGCCGGAGTTAAAGTTAGGCATGATCTGACTGAGTGATGGGGCAGGCCTGAGGGTCTTCTCTTATTACTAATGTTCCTGAGCTAGACCGATGGCAGGCTGTGTCAATCTTTGGGAGATGTTTCAGTGTTCCTGGTTGTACAGTGAATGATGAGAAGCATATCAGAGGAAAGCCTTCTTGCTCTGAGGCGACAGGCTGTGCTATATTCTATTTTAGACTTTTTAAAACTCAGCTCATGATTTCGGATAAAAGAAACACATTCTATTTTTGCAACTCTGCTGAGGGTTTACTTAAATGCTGTCAAAAATGTAAAAAGTGTTAACTTTTCAAACTGGAAATTGTTGGCTTCTATCGTTACACAATGAACTGGAGATTACATTTTCTGGAGTAGAATAACTGACAAGTTTTAGAACCTGTTATAAACAATCAGAGGTTGAGGAAATTGAGGAACTAACTCCACACTCCATCAAGTCCCTCTTTATATCCAAAATTTAAAGTCTGAAACTGTAGAAATTGGACCATACTCCTATCTGCATACAGCAAAACCTGCCCCAATTCAAAGAAACATCAGTGTCACAACAAAAAACAGTGATGGAGGGAAACCCCTGTACTTTCTCCCCTGAACACTGCCCTTAGATCGGTGCAGATTTTGAATAATGACTCCTCTTGCCACTGTCTGACCAGGTGATGTTCCCAGAAGTTTCCTGTTTTCATTTCCGGCATGAACAATGCTTTTCCCCTCAGTCAGTGGTGCTGTTGCCAAGTGCGAGAAGTATGGAGGATGCAAGACTGCGCAAACGCCACAGCAGAAAATGCAGAGTTTCTGCCTCACGTCCCCAGCAACCCACATTCAATCGTGACCTCTAGGGCTGCCTGCATTGAGTTTGTACGTTCTCTCTCTCTCCCTGTGAATACGTGGGTTTCCTCCAGGTGCTCCACATCCCCCAAATTTACTGTCAGATGGTAAGTGAATTGTCCTCTGCAGATGAGTAATAGAATCCAGACAGAAACTGATGGGAATGTAGGGAAAATACAATGGACTACTTAGAAAAAGGCCAGTTCATGCTGATTATAGACTCATTAGATTCAAGAGTCTGCTTCCATGCCACATCTCTTATGACTCAATGTCAGTCCTTTTAACTAAGTCACACCAATCTACAAGCAGCCACTCCACAGTGGACAGCTCATATCCCTGACTTTGGTTGGCTAGCCCAACGAGTAGGGTGATTTTGTCACATGACTACAGCACTACCTTAATCACAATTTTGCAGAAATTCCAGCTTTTGTAATATTTATCATCTTTGCAAAAGCTAAACCTTTGCACAGCAAAGACGTTCAGATCTCACCGAGCTGATCCCTCTGCTCCAAGACATCCATAGCGCAAAATAGGTTGTTCAACTCGAGAGCAGCAACGGTTCCTGTTAATTTCTTAAACACACCTTCAGTCTCACTTACCTTGAAGGAATGGGCAGTCACACTCAAAATATCTAGGACTATTTTAAGAGGATATCTGACAATTTTTAAGAAATCACAAAACCGCACGGAAATACAGTGCTTCATAAGTAGAGAAATGCTGGATATATGTAACATTTCTTTCAAAATCCATGCGTGGTGAAAAGATTAAAAACCTAGTGAGGTACAACTTGTGCCTTAAAACACCAATGTAGCATGCACAAAGTGCTGGAGGAACTCGGCAGGTCAGGCAGCATCTATGGAAATGAATAAACAGACAATGTTTTGGCTGTTTATTCATTTCCATAGATGCCTGATCTGTTGAGTTCCTCCAGGTGTGTGTGTGTGTGTGTGTGTGTGTGTGCGCGTGCGTGCGTGCGTGTGTGTGTGTGTGTGTGTGTTGCTTTGGATTTGCACACCATGTCCACCTGGCCCAAGTAGAACGATTTTGCAAAGCAAATAAGTGAGCAGTTAATACGATCTGGCACACTGCTCGTTATCTGGTCGCTCTTTCCTAATTGCTGGCCTATTACAGTTAAAGTTTCACTGAAGAGATTACTTTCAATGCTTGCCTGGGAGACCACCCCCCCCACCAACCCCCACCCCTTACCTTTAAGTACAGTCATATAGAGAGCAGAATGGAAGAGCCATATCATATGTTTTGTGGAAGTGCTGTGACCTTATAGATGTACAGTAAGTGAAGAAACCTTTCCAAGAATTAGAAGTAAAAATCACTTCACAACAGTATATTGAGGGGAAACGACATTCTCTGGTTATACACTTGGGAATCCATTTTGGGAATTGACTATAAGGTTGTAGAGCAAAATCCATATTCTTAACAAGGAAACTGTACAGTTGCTTAGAACAGTTATGGCAACAAAGCAGTGAGGAAATTGTGATTTGCAGGAAAATTTGCCACAGGTAGACCAAGTGGATTGTTGATATACTGAAATATTTTAGAATTCAGCGCACAAAGGACATCAGAAACACCGTTGTTAGCTCACTGTGGGAAATGCGGTCCGTTTTAAACTCAGGTCATGTTGCAATAAGCTCATGCAGAGGACAATTGACACCTAACAATGCGTGACAAGGGTGCCTACAAAAATGGGATTTTTTTTGTATAGGTGCTGGCAAAAATTTCTCAACAACTATCCACCTACTTTGCCAGTAGGTAATTCAGGTCATTATGTGAGCGGTTTCATCACATGTAATGGCAGCATCAACACAGCTTGCTAATCTTGGCGTTAGATTCAATTGAAAGGGTAAGGAAGATACAGTGAGCCGGATGCTGTGGAAGGTTTTTGATTCCATTTACCATTATTTGCTTTAATTTGATGTTCATATTTCAGGCCAATCTCAGAATTCTGTCTAAGCTAAATAAACTGAAGCATTTTCATCTTTGCAAATATCTCACTCACTCAGTTGTGACAGGAGGACAGAAGATCCAGAAAATAAGAGTATTTACCCTGAGGCCAAGTCCACCATTTACTGTGATCATGAGTGATCAGCAACGTATCTTTCCATGGGACTAGGCTGATGGTTGATGGTCAATGGGACTAGGCAGATTAGAGGTTGTCACAGACTAGACAGGCCAAAGGGCCTGTTTCTCATCTGTGATTCAGAGGAGCCTTCATGTGATCCTTCTCACTGCCGAAGGAGGTAGACTAACACCAAGTGATAATGAGACCTCAACTATCAAACTTACCTACTAAACAATAGCGGAGAAAACAAGTTGAAACTACCGGTAGTTATCTTATTTTGTCAGTAAATCTTAAACTCAGCTAGATCTTGAAATTTGAAGTAGTTCACAATACCTGCAGCTAAGTTAACAAGCATAGATCTCTGCACTTACTCCTGAAGTGTCTTGCTTGATTGTGCAAAAGAGTATGCTAAAAAAAAGTGAATGATATAAGATGGCTCTGACCGGGAAAGTGCTTGGTCCCATTCTCACTGTTCCCTGCACTGGATCTAGTCTAGCCTCTTACCGGATGGTGCTGTTTAAATAAAAATGGCTATTAACTTCAGAGGATAACGTGGTAAGTATCAGAAATGTGAAATGCACCATGTAGATTTAAACAGCAGTCTTTCACATTGAACAAGTCACCTATCAGATTCAAATCACACAGTATTTCACATTAACACGGAGCACTTTGGCTGTTCCCTTAGGCAACTGTTGGCCTCCAATGTGCTGAAGTATCACAGACTTATCGAGTTAATATGGGCCAAGTTTGCTGTAGGTGAAGGGGGTGTTTAATCATCTTTGTGTTCAGTGACAGGACTAAAAAACCCAACGTCAAGAGAAATGTTAAAAAGAAAATGCTTTTATTTTGACATATTACCAGTATTATTGCTGGTTTCTTTTTCCGGCATCGGCTGTGGCTCAACGGGGGTAAAACTCAGGTGAACCTCTGTTCAGGTCGTGTTCTGGAAAGCTGTGCTTTCCAGGATCTGTGGGGTGAATTAGTACAGTACATGGCAGTGCCGCAGGGTCAAAGGTGCCAGCATCTGGATTAAACACCTACTAAAGACCCAAATGGTCTAGTAAAGGATTCCAAGATATTATCTTGAGGAAGACCACAGAGCTGAAAATCATACAACCAAAAACAGGGTGTCCTGCTCACAAGTCCACACCAACTGTTAAACACCATTTTGCACTAATCCCATTTTTATCTTCACCACTTTCCCAACAACTCTTGCAAACATCAAATGCAGTACACAAGGTTAGGAGCGCAAATGAATCCAAGCTTCACCTTGACAGTTAGTAGGAGTGAACAAGGCAAACTTTGTGTGCTTTGATTCCAGTGTCTGCCTCCATAGTAAAGGAAAACGTTTTGATACCTTGCAGTTGCACGGGGAAATGGGGATTCAGTCTCAGACGCAGGTAATCCAGTTTATTTCCTAATGGTCGGACGTTTGAAAGCAGAATCGACGGGGCAGCAGGCCCGAAGGGTTTCACCTTCACACGAATATCGCGCTCTTTTCCTCCCTTACACACCGCTTCTGACAGCGTCTCCCCTGGGTGCCTAGCAGGTGACAACATGGAGCGCAATAGGCCCAGGCTCCAGAGCTCAACTGCTGTCCAACAGCTCACTACTGATGTAGACTTGTAGTACTCGGTGTTCCTAATATCCAGCAGCATCTTGCAATCATAAGAAAGAGATAAAAGATGAAGAATTACACCATTAGTTGGAGCCAGAGTAGCCATCTGGATGCACCATATCTTTCCAAGATCTTCCAGAGATGTTAACAGCCAGGAACTTGAAATTGCTCACCCTTTGCATTGCTGATCCCTCCATGAAGACTGGTGTGTGTACCCTCGACTTCCCCTTCCTGAAGTCCGCAATCAATTCCTTGGTCTTACTGACCTTGAGTGTAAGGTTGCTGTTGCGACACCACTCAGCCAGCTGATCTATCTCGCTCCTGTGCGCCTCCTCACCACCATCTGAAATTCTGCCAACAGTAGTTGTGTCGTCGGCAAATTTTATTTAGTTTTTACTTACTGAGATACAGCGTGAAATAGGCCCTTCCAGCCCTCCGAGCTGCGCCGCCCCGCATTAACCAGATTTAACCTGAGCCTAATCACAGGACAATTTACAATGACCAGTTAACCTATCAACTGGTATGGATTTGGACTGTGGGAGGAAACTGGAGCACCTGGAGGAAACCCAAGCGGTCACGGGGAGAACATACAAATTCCTTACAGGCAGTGGCAGGAATTGAAGCTGGGTCACCTGTGCTGAAAAGTGTTGCACTAGCCGCTATGATACCGTGTTACAGATGTCATTTGATCTGTGTCCAGCCAAACAACAGTGGGTGCAGTAGGCTAAGCACTCATCCTTGAAGAGATGTTGATGTTGAACCAGTGTTGATTGTCAGTGAGGAGAAGATGTCAAGGACGGAAGTCAAGGATCCAACTGCAGGGGAAGATACAGAAGCTCGGGTTTTGGAGCTTGTTGATTAATACTGAGGGTACGATTGTGTTGAACGGTGAGCCGTAATCAATAAACAGAACCTGACGTAGCTATTACAGTTGTCCAGGTGATCCAAGGCTGGACGGAAAGCCAATGAGATTGCAGCCACTATAGACCTAGTGTTGCGATAAACAAATGGCAGTGGGTCCAGGTCTTTGCTTTGGCAGGAGTCCATTCGAGCCATGACCAACCTCTGAAAGTACTTCATCATGGTGGACGTTAGTGCACCAGGCTCTTCTTGATTGCCACCGTATTGAAGCAGATGGAAACCTCCGACTTCAGCAGGGGGAATTAAGACCATAAGATTGCAGACGTTCTTGACCCTTTTGCTAGTTGGTTGGCATAGCTTTTCAGGGCCCTACTAGGTAGACTATCAGGGCCTGTCGCCTTGCGAGAGTTCACTCTCTTGATAGGTATTCTGATGTTAGCCTCCAAGAGAGAGATCCCGGTCTTCTGCTACTGTAGCCCATTCACTTCAAAGTTCAATGTATTGTGCCTGCAGTGATGTTCTTCTGCACACGACTGCTATAATGCATGGTTAATTTGAATTACTGTCAGCTTGAACCAGTCTGGCCATTCTCCTCTGACCTCTCTCATTAACAAGGTGCTTTTCACCCACACTGGATGTTTTTTTTTGTTTTTTGCATCATTCTCTGTAAACTCTAGAAACAGTTGTGTCCAAAAATCCTAGGAGATCAGGTGTTTCTGAGATACTCAAACCAGCTCATCTGGGACCAACAATTATTCCATGGTCAAAGTCACTTAGATCACTTTTCTTCTGACACTTTTCTTCATGTCTTTTTAGCACAAAGGTCTATGGCTAAGAAGAGTAAGCAAAGTCATCAGTTTTAATGCAGAATTGTTTGCGAAGCTCTTCTAACCTTGTCCTGACCTTCCACAGACTTATCCATCCTGACTCCAGGCTTCTGATATCTCTGAATTTCTTCTGATTGCCCCAGGCTGACCCTGAGCTTTCCAATGGTCATTATCATTACATGAGCAAAGGTGTGTAATGGCAAAGGGCACTATTGTCTGACAACACTTCCAGAGAGAAGATACGGGAGAAATAACTTGGTAAGGTAAGGATGACAAAATGGAAAAAAGAACAACTGACCGTGTGCGGACCAATGAATTAGAATGAAAACCCATACACCAAAACTTCCTCCTAACGTTTAGATTGGGATTTGTGTTTCCCGATGCGGATGAAAGAAAAACTTAGAAAAAGCATGGTCATTAATATAACACTACACAAAGGGAAAACAGGTGAGTTCAACATTTAGAAATTATTCAACATCTATGTACCATTAAAGATCTTGTGTAGAGTGCAAATTTAGTTACCATATACTTTTTGATACCTAGTTCTTATACATACTGCCCCTCTTCAAATTTACCAGTGAAGTTCGTTACACATGAAAACTCGATGTTGAGGTGCATCCTGGGATGCAGTGGGACAGTTCATCAGTGATGTAACCTGGGTTTCAGATGGTTCAGCATCAGATACCCTTGCCCAGATGACCCAGCCAGGGTTGATCAGGCTCTGGGTTGTGTTCCAGCAGCATTGGTCCATGGGTCACACCTCTTGATTCACAGCCATCTGCAGGCTTGCTCAGCAGCCTTGTGATGGTCCTGATGGCTCTTACCGTTGCAGCCCCCGTAATGCCGAAAGAGAGAGGGAGTAGGCTCTGCAAAGCAAGCAGCCAGCAAAACCTCTGCACCCAAGCTCTCCAGATTCAATCTGGTGAAGTGCTTTTCACATTTTGTTTTTGCCAGCCACTGTCAAATGAACTCAGTTCTCTCTCTCTGAAATGCACCCGTTTCTTGAAAAAGATCAAATGAAAGTGGGTACTTTTGCAAACAGTGTACTTATAACCAGTAAACAGTAAGAAAACAAGTTTGGAGTTGAACTGCTCTAATGGTCCTCAAAAGGGTAATAGTTTTGACTTGAGCTGAGTTAGAATTTTGTGAGAAGAGGCAATAAGTAAATGCTTTGCATTCTGCTTCACTGATTGCTGACTCAACCAGACATTCTGTAATATCTAATGTCTTTCTTGCCACTTTAGATATTCTCTACAAAATAATGCTGCATTGTGTGAATTGATAGGAAATCTCTTATAAATTAAAACTCCAGCAAAATTTTATGCTGAATGCATTAATGGGTTTTCAATTTGACTATCGCTTGGGGAGACATCCATTAAAAGACAAAGAATGAGAAGAACAAAATCAACAGTCAATATTTTAGAGGAGTAACAAAGAAAACACCAATGCAATCTGATTTAACTTGTGGAATGTGCTCCAGATTTTATACTCTAAAGGGCTCTAGTATCGAGCTTAGATCTCTCACTACTAAACAGGCACACAAATGAGGTACATTGTGGGACACAGTAGCTAGCACCTTCCTCCTCTATGTGAACTTATGGATTGCAGGACCAAAGCTTACACCTTGGCAGATGCTTCAGTAAAGTATCAATATGGAGCATGGGGCGGGGGGAGGGTTCATTTTATGAAATGAGATCTTAAACCAGCACTGTTTGAGGAAGAATAAGGCTACTTCGCCAACATCTATACAATTAACATGTTTCACCTATATCAGATCTAGTCCTAATGAAGGGCCTTGGTATGAAATCACCTCTTTATTCCTTTCCATAGATACTGCCTGTGCTGCTGAGTTCCTCCAGCATTTTTGTATGTTTTACTACAGATCAATATCTCTGCTGTTTGTGAGCCCCACAATATGCAAACTGTCTTATCTGTCTCCAGCATACTAACCACACTTCAAAGATTTTAACTGATGAAAACTGCCTTGGAGATCTCAGTCTATTTACCCTTCACTTGCCCATGATGTCTGGGAAAAAGGAAGTCACAGCCATTAGCAAAAGAAGCACCAACAATGAAAATAAACTATGGAATATTATGAGTCGACTCTGAAAAAGATTCATCATGAGCACCAGCAATATAAACATCAGCAAAAAGGCCAGATGGTGATTATTGGTTTAGCTGACAATCTCTAAATGGATAAAGCAACAAAATTTCTGCTGGAGAAACTCGGCAGTTTGAGCTGCATCTGCAGCAGGAAAGGATTTATTGATGTCTCACATCAAAGCTCTGCATAACAATTGTAAGAGAAGTCACAAGGAAAGTTGTTCAGGGTAAGAATAAGTTCTGCCAGGCAGATGAGAATGTTGGAGGAGGGGAACTGTTTGGATCTTTGGTTCGCAGAAAGAAAGGGGAGAGGGGTGCTTTAAAACCCTCTTGATGGGGGATGGAAGTGTATAGTGACTGGGGCAGAGGTTCCCTTTCTTCCTACAGATGCTGCTTGACCTGCTTACTTCCTCCAGGTTGTTTGTTGCTGCACGTTCTAACATCTGCTTTTTTTTTGTGTCTCCATCAGAATGGATAAAAACTCATTAGAGCTTTGAGAACATTTTTAGCATTGTACAAGATTTAAGGGAATTACACATTATATAACATTTACAATGCACTGACAGGCGATTGAACACTACTCTGCCAAGCATTTGATATTTCCCTCTCAGGTTTCTGCACTTGTATTGCTCAAAGTTTTTTAATGCTAGTGTTATCGACACTCTCTTCAAATACATCAATGGCTTTTGTCTGACTATCCAGGGGGAACAAGGGAGGAACTTGCTGATGTCCTGATGGAGATTTTTTATATCCTTGTTTGCCACGGGTAACGTACCGATGGACTAGAGCACAAATGATGTTCTTTCTTTCTTTAAGAAAGGCAAGAGGGATAAGACAGGTGGTGTCAGTGGTAGGGAAATTCTTGGAGGAAATGTTGAAAGACTGGTTTCATGTACATTTTGAAAAACAGGGACCGATTCACTGATAGTCATGTCTTTTTAGGGGGGAAGTTCAGTGTCACTAAGTTGAGCTACTGAGGAGATAACAAAGGAGCTTGACAGGGCAGGAAATGGATCTAAGTGAGCATTCTGACAAGATCCTTCATCTAAGGCTGTTCCAGCAGATCAAGGCACATGGAATCCAAAGTGAGCTGGCTAAATGAATCCAAGATTGGCTTGGTGATAGGAGCTACCTGGGCCCGTTTCGGTACTGTATGACTCAATGACACTATTCCAGGTGATAGTAAGTTCCACATTTTCACCATACTTTACGAAACAGGTTTTGGATTTCCTGCTGACTTTTTCTGATGGTGTTGTTTACCATGCCTATTATATTTGTCTGCAACCTGCTACTGCTTTTATGGCAATTGATTTTAGCCTCCTCTGTAAGTGAGAATATTTCACAAAAACATCCTTTTAAACTCTTTTGTAATTTTATGGTTCTCCACCAGACTGCTCCTCAGCCTTCTCTGTCTAGACAAAAGAACAGTGAGCCTGACGGTTATAAACTCATAGTTCCAATACCATACATGCAAAAAATTTTCTGGATGTTTCCATCTGCTTTTTCCAAATTCAGGGACTGGAACTGTGAACATTCTGCTAGATCAACGATGGTTCTATCAACCCCAGCGTGGGGGCTCTCGAGCCTTAAGTTGGAAGTTACATGCAAAGCTCAATTCTGACAATTCAAAGCCAGAAGCACAGGTACCCACTTCACACTTGAGATCTATTCAGTTTTGCAATGCAGCACTTCTCCCAGTATGTGACATCAATAAGTATATATCCCCTACAGACAAGTGCGGAAAACAGGCCACATGAGCCTGACACTGGAAATTCAAGTTTCAGACTCAGCTGTGCAATGCCGGAAAACTGGTACCAAACAAATTAAAATTGAGAATACCAAAGTGTTACTGTTTTAACACAGATCATTAGCATCTTTTAGTGCAAAATACTTCCAGTATCTAACTCTCTAAATGACATACTCAATACTGTAATGCTCAGAGTGAAATTTCCACTTTCCAATGATCTGAGTCAGGTAACTCACTTTCTCTACCTTTCCTAAGTGGCTACTGAGTGTATACTCCAGCTCCAAACTGAAACAATCCGATGAAGGGTCCTGGCCCGAAATGTCGACTATCTATTCATTTTCATGAGATGCTGCCTGACCTGCTGAGCTCCCCCAGCATTTTGTGTGTGTTGCGCTAGATTTCCAGCATCTGCAGAATCTCTTGCGTTTATACTTTCCCGAGATGTTGCCTGATCTGCCAAGAGTTTGCAGCATTCAACCCTTGACCAACAAACCTCACATAGATGGGAAATCATTTACTATTGACTTCACCACTACTTCTCTTCCAGGACTGTCAACCTTGAAGAACTTCACTGTTCTGACTAATGTTCTGGGTTTCTTTGGTTAAGTCGGTTTCATTTTTCTCGCACTGAAATTGACTCCATTCTGTCCCCCTTCGTTCAGTCCCTTCCCATCTCCAAACCCAAGGGGAAGTCGTGGGCACTCACAAGGGCCCCAGCAAAGGCTGTATTTTTGTTGGCTACGTAGAACAGTCCATGTTCCAAGCCTTCCCTGGTAATACTCCTCAGTTCCCTCTGTACTACTTTGATGCCGACTTCATCAGTGCTGCTTCCTGCACCCATGGTGAGCTTGTCAATTTCATCAACTTTGCCTCCAATTTCTACTCAGCCCATAAATTCACTCGGTCCATTTCTGACACCTCTCTCCCCTTTCTTGATCTCACTGTCTCCGCCTCTGGAGACATTAGTGTACCAACATTTTTTATAAACCTACCGATTCCAACGGCTGCCTTGGCCATACTTCCTACCAGCAGTCCCCCTGTAAAGATGCTATTCCGTTTTCTTAGTTCCTTCATCCCTTCCACATCTGTTCCCAGGATGAGGCTTTCCTTTCCAGCACATCAGAAATGTCCTCTTTCTTCACAGAACAGCGTTTCCCTTCATCCATCAATGATGCTGCCCTCACCCACATCTCCTCCACTTCCAGAACAAATTACTCCAAATTACCCCATACTCCGCACTCACCCCATCTTCCCCACCCCCACCTAACAGGGAAAGAATTCCTCTTGTCCTCACCTAGCATTCCATTAGCCTCTGCATCCAACTCATCATTCTCCAAAACTTCCACCACCTTCTACCGTCAAACTCACTTTTACTTCCCCAGCCCCGAACTCTCTGCTTTCAACAAGGATCATTCCCTATGTGAATCCCTTGTCCATTCATCTCTCCCCACTAATCTCCCTCCTGGCACATATCCCTGCAAGGGAGGGAAATGCTACAACTACCCACTCACCCTCTCCCTCATCTCCATTCAAGGCCACAAACAGTCCTTCCAGTTGAGGCAACACTTAAAATGGGAATCTGTTGGTGTTAACTTTTGTATCCTGTGCTCCAGATGTGGCCTCCTCTACACTGGTGAGACTTGACATAAATTGGGAACTGCTTAGTTGAGCAGCTCCACTCCATCTGCCAAATGTGGAATTTCCCCGTAGCAAGCATTTTAATTCCCATCCCCATTCCCATTCTGACATGTCAATCCATGGCCTCCTCTTCTGCCACGATGAAGCCATCCTCAGACTGGAGGAACAACACGTCACATTCTGTCTTGGTAGCCTCCAACCTGATGGCATGAACAGTAATTTCTCCTTCTGTATTTTCTTCTCTTCTTTTCTTTTCCCCTCCCCCTTCCTCTTCTTCTATTCCTCACTCTGCCTTCCTGTCTCCTCCTCATCTGCCTATCACCTCCTCCAATGTCTCTCCTTTTTCCTTTTCTCCCATGGTCCACTATCCCCTCCTTTCAGATTCCTTGTTCTCCAGCCCTTTACCTTTCCATTGAACCATAGAACATTACAGCACAGAAACAGGCCTTTTTTTCCCACCCACCTGGTTTCACCTATCACCTTCTAGCTTGGACCCCTTCCCCCTCCCCTCATCTTTTTATTCTGGCATCTTCCCCCTTTCTTTTCAGTCCTGATGAAGGGTCTTGGCCTGAAATGTCCAGTGTTTATTCATTTTCATAAATTGTGCCTGGCCTGCTGAGCTCCTCCAGCATTTTGAGTGTGTAGCTCCGGATTTCCAGTATTTGTAAAATCTCTTGTGTTTATACTTTTCCTGGATGTTACCTAACCTGCCAAGTGTTTGCAGCATTTATTGTTTTTATTTCAGATTTGCAGCACCTGCAGACTTCTTTTATCTTTTGGCTTCATCAGGTTTATCCTCAAAAATTAAATAAGTGAACTGAGGAATTCCCTCATCTGACCAGAAAGAGATTTGACAAAAGGAGGGAATGTGCATTGGAAAATGGTTCCCCATCTCTTCTCACAGCTCAGATCCTGGGCACAGCAGACTTTCAGCTAATGCAGGGTATTGGTAAGGGATGAGTACATGCCCCATTGTTGGGAGTGGATCGGTGAGATCTTCCAGGAGGCAGGGAGCCTGCACAGGCTTCTGAGTTGGTGGAAAGGGCTTTCTTGTGCAAAGGGCTCTCTCACAGTCATACAGCACAGAAAGAGTTCTTAGGCCCACCAATTCCATGCTGATGAATTTTGTCCATCTACATAAATCCCATTTGCCCACATTTGGGCCATCTTCTTCAATGCCTTGTCTATTTAAGGTCTGTCTACACACGTCTTTTTATGTAGTAATTGTACCTCATTCTACTATGTTCTCTCCTATTAACTTGCACCCCTTTCCCAGCTCCCATGAAGGGTCACAGACTCTGAATACGCATTCCTTTTCTTTCCACAGATGCTGCCTGCCCTGCTGAGTTCTCCCAGCGTGCACCATTCCATTTTGTATCTCTGCAGAAACTGCCTGCAAAGGTCCTGGGCCAAGGTTTCTAAGAGCCTGAGTGACTCTGAGAGCGGTTCGTTTGGGTTTTCGGAAGACGCAGACGCACTTAAAAGCATTTAGTCCTGACAGTGTTGGAGGTTTTGCTGAAAGGCAAGTGATTTATGTTAATCATTCTTGGGAAGCTATTGCTGTAACAATAGAGAAGGATAATTTACACCCACTGCCTCATAGCAGCTGTCATTTAATGTTATGCAACCTAACTACCATTAATAACAAGGTAATAATTACTCTCTCAAATTACAATTATGAAATTACAATTAATTACAGCCATGTTGATGTTGCTGCCAAGAAAGCTCACTAATGCCTCTACTTCCTCAGGGGGCTAAAGAATTTTGGCAAGTCTTCATCAACTCTTACCAATTTTTATTGACACACCATAGAAAACATTCTGTCTGGATGCACGGCGGGTCGGAATGGCATTACCGCGGGCACTGCTCAGCACATCACAGAAACTAGCCTACCCTCTATGGACTCCGTCTCTACGTTTTGCTGCCTTAGTAAAGCATCCAGCATAATCAAAGACCCCATTCACCCTGGCCATTCTCTCCCCTCTCCCATCAGAATCAGATCTAATATCACGTCATGAAGCCTGTGGACTTTGCAGCAGCAGTACAACGCAATACACGATAACAGAGTCCATTCAGAAATCGGACGGCAGAGGAGAAGAAGCTGCTCCTGAATCGTTGAGTGTGTGCCTGCGGGCTTCTACACCTCCTTCCTGATGATAGCAATGAGAAGAGGTCGTGTTCTGCGTCATAGGTGTCCGTAATGGTAGACACTGCTTTCCTTGACGATCTTCTGGATACAACGGAGGCTTGTGCCCACAATGGAGCTAATTTTACAACTCTCTGCAACTTAATTTGCACCTGTGCAGAAGCCCACCCCCATAGCGGACGGTGATGCAGTCAGTCAGAATGCTCTTCATGGTGCATCTGCAGAAATTTGCCAGTATTTTTGGTGACCAACCAAATCTCCTCAAACTCCTAATGAAATATAGCTGCTGTCTTGCCTTCTTTATAGCAGCGTCGATATGTTGGGACCAGGTTAGGTCCTCAGAGATTCTAACACAGAGAAGCTTGAAATTGTTCACTCTCTCTGCTTCTGATCCCTCCACGAGGACTGCTGCATGTTGCCTCGTCTTATCTTTTCCGAAGTCAGCAAACAGTTCTTTGGTTTTGCTGATGTTGAGTGCAAGGTTGTTGCTACAACACCGCTCAACAAGCTGCTGTATCTCACCTCTCTGTATGCCCGCTCATCACCATCTGAGATTCTGCCAACACTGGTTGTATCGTTAGAGATGGCATTTGAGCTGTGCCTAGCCACACAGCCATGGTGTAGACAGACTAGAGCAGTGGGCTAAGCACACATCGCGGAGGTGATTAACAGCGGGTTGGAGGGGTTACTTCCAGTCTGCACAGATTGTGGTCAGGCAGAAGAGAACATGTACCATATGGCCCAAGGACAGTTTCAATCCCACTGTTATCAGATTCTGGAATGGCCCTCTTGTACGATAAGATGGACTCTCAACCTCACAACCTACCTCGTTATAATCTTGCAATTTCTCATTTCTCAGCACTGTACATTTTCAGCAGCAGTTGCACGTTATTTTGCACTGTTATTGTTCTACCTTGTTCTGCTTCAATCCACTGTGTAATGATTCAATCTGTATAAGCAGTATGCAAAACAAGCTTTTCACTGCATCTTGGTACATGTGACAATGATAAGCCAATAACAATACCTCACTCCTACACATAGCTATTAGGGAGTATCCTAAATTCATGGGTGATTATCATAATGAGCCTGAAATCTGGTTTGCATGAGGGTTGTTTCCAGCATTGGGAAATACTATTGTATTATACAGAGATGCCCTCCAGCTGAATGGCAGTAAGCAAAATGGAGAGTTTTCACAACATCCGCGCTAGATTACCGTACTTTGTAGTGCAGAGGCTGTTGATTACATTCCACTGCGTAGCTGCTTCATATTTTCTGACAGTTTTCTCCTTATCTCTCCGGGTGCATCTGGAGGATTGTAAATTCCTTCTGGATACCGAAAATCTTTGTGAGGCATCTTTTCAAAGGAGCTAGTCTTAAAGAAAATTCTTCAAAACCTGCACTTTGATTTGCTGTTTCATACGTATATCTCAGCAATTTTACCTGCAGTCAGTTTACACACACACACGCGTTAGCATTATAGACTATCAGCATACACACGCTCATTGCCAATGCAGTTTATTAGCACAGTTATTCAACCATGCACAACTGGTAGAATGAAGCACGCGTGTTGCAGTGATAGTAGACACTGTGTAATGATTAATCCGATGTAATTCTTTCATGCTCTTGTCCACACTCCGTCACCCCACTTCAGCAGGACTGAAGAAAATATTTGCGCTGACCTTCATTTCAGCCCTTAAACAAAATAAGAAGCTTGGTGCTAACAATTACAAACAATATATTATATCTGTAAGCATGTACTGGCACAGAAAAGGCTAAAACTGTATATGGTAGAAACTACAAATCAAAAGATAAAGATATAGTTAGGAAACAAAAATAGAAGACCTTGGAACGTGAGAGTAGCTTCTGTGGCTAGTGGCTACAAGCTCAGACATACTCAGGTTAAATTAAACAGAGTAAACTGGAATGAGTTCAACTAGATCGCAACTAAGACATTGGATTCTATCAGCAACAAGCTTCTGCCTGTTGTTCACCGAGTCAATGTTGACGCCAAATCAGTATATAGGAAGGAGATTGAAAATTTGGCTGAGTGGTGTCACAGTGATAACCTCTCACTCAATGTCAGCAAGACCAAGCAGATGTTGTTGACTTTAGGAGGAGGGGATCGGAGGTCCATGAGCCAGCCCTCATCATAGAATCAGAGGTAGAGAGGCACAACAGCTTAAATTCCTCAGTGTTATTATTTCGTAGGATCTGTCCTGGGTCCAGCGTGTAACTGCCATTACAAGAAAAGCATGGCGATGCCTCTACTTTCTTAGAAGTTTGCAAAGATTTGTCATGTCATCTAAAATTTTGACAAACCTCTATAAGTCTATAGTGGAGAGTATATGGACTGGCTACATCACAGCCGAGGATGGAAACACCAATACCCATATATGGAAAATCCTACAAAAAGTTGCAGGGTTGTGGAGGGGTGGAGCTGTTGATCAACCTTCTTGCAGAAAGTAACTGTTTTTGAGTCTGGAGATCCTGGTTTGGATGCTCCAAGCCTCATCCCTGATGGGAGTGGGACAAACAGTCCACGAGTAGGGTGGTTGGCATCCTTCATGATGTTACTGGCCCCTTTCTGTCCTTCATGGTGGGTAGGCTGGTGCTGTTGATGGGTCGGGCAGGTCTGACTACCCGACACAGAGCCTGCCTGTCTGCAGGAGTGCAGTTTTCCGTGCCGTGCAGTGATACCGCATAGTAGGACGCGATCTACTGCACGTCTTTAAAATGGCGTGACTGCAGATGTGCATAATCCAGCTCTCTTCAGCCCCCTCAGAAAGTAGAAGTGTTGGTGAGCCTTCCTGATTATGTGGACGGTGTTGTGGGACCATGAGCTCAACATGGACCATGACCATGAGGTGTGCATTCCCAGGAGTTTGAAACTGCTTGCGGTTTCCACTGCTGTGCTGCCGAGGTAAAGAAAGGTGTGGGCGGTGTGAGTTCTCCTGAAGTTGACAATTGTCCTGTTGACATTGAAGAAGAAGTCATTTGCCTGGAATCAGGCCTCGAGCTGTTCCACCTCCTTTCTGTAGGCCATCTTATCGTTGTTGGTGATGTGTCCTCCCACTGTGGTGTCATTGGTGAAAATGACTATGTGATTACACAGCATTGGCCGTGCAGTTATATGTGAGCAGAGTGTACAGCAGTGGGGTCAGCACACAGCCTGGAGGGAGGCGCCGCTGTTGAGGATGATGAGGGGGTTGTGTATCCTGACTAACTTGAAGTCTGTTAGTTAGGAAGCCCAACACCCAGTTGCGCAGTGGTGTATCTAGACTAAGGAGTAGGAGTTTGTTCTCTAAGATCTGTGGGACAACAGGTTTGAATACCAAAATGAAATACAGAGAGAGGTTTCTCCATCAGGGTCCTCATTTTCTAGGTGTGTCAGAGCCAAGTGCACAACAGATTCTATAGCAAACACGAGGAATTCTGCAGATGCTGGAAATTCAAGCAACACGCACAAAATGCTGGTGGAACACAGCAGGCCAGGCAGCATCTATAGGGAGAAGCACAGCCGTCGTTTCGGGCCGAGACCCTTCGTCAGGACTAACTGAAAGGAAAGTGTGGTGAACTAGATATACCTGTCTGACTGCTCCTGTGGCTCCTCCCACAGACCCTGCTGACTGCTCCTGTGGCTCCTCCCACAGACCCCTGTATAAAGGCGACTGTGGTCTGCTGCTCTCCCTCATTTTCCTAGGATGTAGTGTTGTTTGTTCTTCCAGTCAATAAAAGCCGATATCTCACTTCCTAAGTCTCAGCGTGAGTTATTGATGGTGCATCAGAAAGATAGTAAGAGATTTGAAAGTAGGAGGGGGAGGGGGAAATGCGAAATGATAGGAGAAGACCGGAGGGGGTGGGGTGAAGCTGAGTGGTTCTGTCAGTAAGCACGTTGGTGAGAGCCCCATGTGGCAGGAACGGAGTTTTTGATATGTGCCATTGTCAGCCATTTGAAGCACTTCATCATCATTGGTGTCAGTGCGACTGGATGGTAGTTGCTCAGTTCTGAAGCTGTAGGTTTCTGTGGTTCTTTGGAGAGAGAGTACTTAGTACTCTCAGTATTATTCATGTTTTTACTTGCAGAATTTGTCTTCTAATGCAGATAGGTTGTCAGTCTTTATTTATAGTTTTTCATAAATTCTGTTGTATTTTTCTATTTTCCTGTAAATGTCTACAAGAAAATGATTCTCAAGGTACTATTTGGTGACATGTACGTACTTTTAAATTAAGTTTACTTTGAAATGAGGAAAAATCTCTTCATTCCAAGGCTCATGGATCTTTGGAATTCTCTATCCTGGCAGACTGTGGTAACTTGGGTCAATAATTTCACTTAAAGCAGAGATTGAAGGATTTCTGGATATTAGAGAAATTAAACCACATGAGGATATATCAGCAAAATAGTGCATAAGATAGAAATCATGGAGCAATATACCAATCAGAAAGGCCCTTCAGCCCACTGAACCCATACTTGCTATCGATCACTAATTTACAATAATTCTATTTATCCCATATTCTCAGCAACATCCCACAGATACTACCACCACCTGCTCTCAAGAGGCAATTTACAGTGTTGAATTAACCACATCTCTTTGGGAGATGTACTCCCTGCAGCATCCACCCACACAGGGCAGCTGGACCAGACGGCGTACCTGGGTGGGTCCTCAGGGACTGCGCTGACCAGCTAGCAGAGGTGTTTACTGAAATCTGTAATCTCTCTCCATATCACAACCAGACAGACCAGACAACTGCACATCAACCTCCCTGACCCTGATGTGTACCGCGCTCACTCCTTTACACTCTTCTCACTCCTGACTGTGCCCTTGCCTATGCCCCCAACTCCATCATCCAATTTGCAGATGACACCACAAGTAACAGTGAACAACAAAACAGGATCTAAGAGGAGGTGCGGAAACTGTCTGAATGGTGCAATAACCCTGATCTTTTGCTCAACATTACAAAAACAAAGAAATGATTAACAACTTCACAAAGTCAAGAAGGTATGAATAAGCTGCATTACTTATAAACAATTAAGTAATGGAAAGGGTCTCCAGCTTCATGTTTTTGGGAGCTCTCTTGGACTACCAACACCTCCTTGACAGTAGGGAAGGCTCAGCAATGCCCAAACTACTTAGGAGCTTAAAGAGAGCAAACCTGCCCCTGGAGCTGCTGGTAAACCAACGTTACACTGCTCTACTGCAGGACAGTACGGTACACTAGCTGCAACAAGATCGACCAGTGAGCACTTCAACAAATGATCAGGACTGCACGGAACATTACAAACATGAGAAAACCCTCAGATGCTGGAGATCCAAAGCGACACATACACAAAGTGCTGGAGGAACTCAGCGGGCCAGGCAGCATCTGTGATAAAGAGTAAAGAGTCGACGTTTCAGGCCAAGATGTTGACTGTTTATTCTTTTCCACAGATGTTGCCTGGCCTGCTGAATTCCTCCAGCATTTTGTGCGTGCTGCACAGAAACACCACCACCAGATATGGAAACCACCTACAATTCACACTGTCAATGGCAGGCTTGCAACGTCGCGATGGACTCATCCCGTACCAGCGATCACCTTCAACCTCCGGCTGTGAAAAGCTGTCAGAGTGTCATACATAGACTACAGAAGGAGACGCTCGGCACGGACATCCGGAGTGAAAAACAGCATTTTCAACCAGGGCTGTCGCGCAAATGAATAATGACCCCACTTACCCATAGTTCACAGGCACGATGGACAATCTCTAAGTGCAATACATGGTCATGGGGCATTTAAACCCAAATATTGATTTCAGAGCTCTTTGCTTTTTTTTAAAAGTTTCAGCGTTAATTCTTGATGCTATTTTAAAATTTAATCATTGTATTTTATAACATGGGCACATGCAATACTTGAGTGGGGCAGCCACTGTCGCTTTAAATTTTAGAGCTGCAAGTTTTTAATTCAGCTGTGACTTAGATGTCCTTCTGAATAACTCAGACATTATTTTCAATTTAGTCATGGTGTTTTAGTAATTGAATTGTCAGTATGCCCTGCAATCTCATTGTCCTCAGCAATGACAGTAAAACTCCAACTAACTAACTAACCACGTGGCAGAGCAGAACCATACAGCCACAGATAGAAAGTGCAGTGTTCGCATAGACAGCACCGGAGAACAGGATCGAACCCAATTCTCGACAATGTGAGGCAGTGGCTGCGCTATTCCTCCCCCAAATGAGGATCAGCTGTTAACCTTTTCTTAATTATTGAGATACAGTGCGGTGTAGGCTCTTATGACCATTCAAACCATGCTGTCCAGCAATTTAATCCTAGCTTAGTCATCGGACAATTTACAATGACCAATTAACCAACCAGTACGTCTTTGGACTGTGGGAGGAAACCAGAGCATCAGGAGGAAACTCACACGGTCACGGGGAGAACGTACAAACTCCTTACAGGCAGCAGCGTGAACTGAACCCTGGTTGGCCGTACTGTAAAGCGTAGTGCCTACCGTGCCGCCCCTAATTAATGGCAAAGCCAGCTAAATGGGCTGAATATCCCACTTCTGCTCACGTTTGTGTGATAGGGAAAGTCTTTCTGTGGTTCATGCATTGCATTCTGACAGTTTTCACAGGACCTCTTTTCTGAAGACAGGCTGCAAATGTCGTGTGAATAAAACTGAAATTCTGGTAATCTGAAATGAAATCAGAAAATGCTCCTCTGCAAGACAGACAGTGGAGATGGGTCAAAGAGGGTTACAGTAAAAACAGGTTACAGGTGAATGTTTTGTGTCTTTTTGTTTCCTTCCCATTTCTGACATATAATCACTAATCCAGTTTCTCATTCTATAAATTCTGCCTGACCCGCCGATCGTTTCCAGCATTTCCCATGTTTACTGCAAATTACCTGAAGTATTGGGTTACTAGAAATATTGTTAACTCGACATCTGCATTCCTCATCTTTACCACAATCATCGCACTGCTGTTAGGGGCACTCTGACCGGCTGACAACCTTCAAAAAAAATATAGGATCTATTGCAGTAAGAGGTTTTGATGTATAAACACACAAGGGTGATTATACAAAGTGCCTCAGGGTGTTCCAAGGTACAGTTTGTTTACTGACAATGAACAGCCATTCATCGTCACCACCCTCTGGTACTAAAACATTATTACCCATCTGAACAAATAATGCTCGTATATCTGAGAGGCAATCACTCTCAGGCAAACACTCACACAATACTAAATATTACAGTGGTATTTTAGACTAAATGTGGAACAATAAGCAAGGGGTCACATATCAACACAGACATATATGAAGGGACAAAAACAACTGTGAGGGACACCTCTGCACGATGCACGCAGATAGCACCCCACCGCTGAAAACTAAATAAAAAGATTATGCAATACTTTGATTCAATGGTAAACATGTAGGGTTGGGGAATGAAGGAGCTTGGAGCCAATAGTGCTCCTGTAACATATGCCGCTAGCAGCCTCCTCGTATTAGACACCTGGGAGAATAAGAGATGCCGATACAAAGTGACTGGTGACAATTTGGAAGCGGGGAGGAGAGGGATAAAATTTTAGCAGGAACTGGAACGCTACCTCCTCAATCTGCGAAGCAAAGAGGCCCAATGCCCCCCCGAAGCAAACAGAAATTGCTGAACACTTTCCTGGTGCATCAACAGCACCTTACTGTAACCCTTTGCCACTCTAGTCTGCTGCCACAATTATGCTTAACTGTGTAACATACCAGTTTAAATACTGTAATTTCAAAGCTGAATTTAGTAGCAAGCTCATTCAGCCCACATTGTTACCCCCACAGTCTATTTATGTTGCTTGGGTGTGGTGAAAGACACATGTGCTGCCGTGCTGTATTTCAGCCCTATGCTAACGACCTTCGATTTTTGCTGGAATGGAATGCGATTGGTATTATTTCTCAGTTGAATCGTGTAGAAGCTGGTTACAAGTCATGCACTTGCCAACGACACGATTTAAGAACACAAGAAACAAAAGCAAGAGTAGGTCATTTTGCCCCATGTGTCTGCTCCATCATTCCATTAGATCATGGAGCCTATTGGCGTTAATCTGTATGACTGACCAGGTAGGCCAATTTATGCAGAAAATAGAATACACGTAAACTGCAGCAACTTGTCCCAATACGAGGAAGTAAATTTCCTGGTAAATTGTGTCATGTAGATGATGCCTACATTGAAATTATGTGCATAAAATTAATCAGAGATGCTACCAAGCCTGATTGACAGGGAAATGAACAATCACCTTAATGACGTCTTCTTTGGCTGTGTATGACCAGACAACAGGCAGAGATTCCCTCTCTGAGACCCAGAAAGGAATGGCTAATCTTCTGGAGATCTTTCAGGTTGTGAATTTTGCAAGATGATGTAGAATAGAGATGTGCCAATTCGTAGGCAAGCTTAAAACCACAGGGCATGAATATAAGTCACTCATCAATCCAATTTAGCATTCAATAAAAATGCTTCTCTTAAAAAGTGTTAAAAATAAAGAATATACTCCCACATAGAGCAGCTGAGACAAACTACACTGATGCAAAGGTCGAAGAGGATTGAGAGAACATGAGGACTACCAATGGACCTGAACTACTAAACTGGACACAAAGATTTTGCTTCCAGAATACTTCTGTGCACATCTTATGGATTTTGGGCTGCTGACCATGAAAATCACAATGACATTTCCCTATCACACATCAGTTTTTTGAAATTGCCTATATTTGCTATTTCAATTCATAATTCCAGTCAGAATAACTGATGCCAAGATTAAGGAAGGCATTTTTGTTAGTCCACAAATCAAACAGGTTATCAATGACAGGCAATTCGAAGAACTTCTTGTGGGACCGGAGAATATCGCATGGAAGGCATTCAAGGATATTATTGAAAAACTTCTTAGTAACTATGGAGCACCAAACTACATGCAGCTGGTTGACAACATGCTGCAAACATACAAACCCATAAAGTGCAACATGTCATGAAAGATTCATTTTCTGCATTCCCATTTAGACTTCTTCCTTGCAAATCTTGGCTTTGTCCGTGACAAGCATGGATACTGCAGTCATGGAGAAACGGTATCAGGATAACTGGAATCCATCAAGGCTGGCTGATTATTGTTGGACACTGAAAGGAGAAGCCTCAGACACTGAGTACAAATGAAAATCATCAACAAAACACTTTTAGCTTAGTTGAACTATTGCAAAGTGTCAGCATTGTTGTGCAATTAAACTCATTATATTCAATAAGAGTTAATTACTTGTTTCTTCAAACTCCTAGAGGTGATGCAAGTAGCCTGAAATTATATTTGTGTTCAGCTTCAAGCAGTCTATCACAAACAAAAAAAATTCTGAGGAAGCAACACTTCTGAAAAAAATTTGTTGTCCAGTGTTAATTCTGTTTCTCTTTGCACAGATGCTGCCTGATCTGTGGTGTGCTTCGAACACTTGATGTTCTAATTTCAGTATTTTTCATGCTTTCTCCCTGTTGGCTCCAATTAACTGAATTCAACAGCATTAAGATTTTGTTTTCTGAGTGAATCCCACAGCTTCACACTGCATAAAATTGGGGATCTTTACTCTACAGACTTAAGCATTTGTTGATGGTGGTAAGTATCCATTTGAGAAATGGCCACCAGTGTTACTCCATTTTGGAAGTTTCCACCAGCTTCAAATGAACTGTATTTCAGAAGGTATGACACACAATCTGGATGAAGGGTCTCAATGCGAAACATTGATTTGTCTGTTTACCTCCACAGTTCCTCCATGAATTTGCTACTTGCTCTGTGGTATAATACACAGCCAGGTAACACTTTGCACATCTGTGTCAATCTCAGACCCTGCTTGAACATAAAAAAGTCTCCCAACCAAAAGATAGAAGCAACTACTGACTCTGCACCATGGTGATATCACACCTACGTGATCCACAACGTGTCTGGATGGTTTTGATGTAAATGCCAATGGGAAAAGAAATTCAGCAAAGAATGACACTGTTTGGCCCTCTTTAATGAGCTGGTTTCTTTTGCTCTGACCTGTATGTCAGGAAACTAATTATGAACAGCTGTGAGAAGCATCAGCCTTGATGATAGGGTGTTTATTTATAACTTTGAATAGACACCCTGCCAAAATTTTAAAACTAGATACTAATCAATTCAGAAGAGCACAATGGTCCCAGTTTCTTGCCTTGTACAAATATCACAGACATAAAAGAAAGCAAAAATGGCCTTAAAATAGCGTCTCACAACTTTTCGGATGTCCCAAAACACATTATATTAAAATTAACTTTATAAATGTAATTACAACTGCGATGTTGCAAACATGGCAGCCAATTTGCACGCTGCTGCAGAATCAGGAATGCGATAATGACCAGATAATCAGTTTGTTGATGATGAGGGTTGAAGGATAAATGCTGGACGCTGGGGAGAACTGTTGCCATGGCAGTTGACTGCCGGCTTGCGAAGGCAGGCAGAGCCATAGCTTTACTCTTCTGATGTTCGACAAGTCTGGCAGTGCGGTGCACCGTCCACTGAGATTTCTGATGTACTATTTAAATTCATAACCTTCAGAGGCTTACGAGCCAAGATGGATATTTGATAAGTCCATTAGTGACTTTGAGCAATTATGTGTTTTCACATAAATATTTCTAACATTGTTTACAGAACTGCAGCAAGGTTACAGTACAAAAAAAAAGACTATTTGGCCTTTTGAATCTATACCACAATAGAACTAGTCCCACTCTCCCCCTTCTCCCCAAGCTCTTGCAGATGTCCCTTTCAGATACATATCTGTCTCCCTTTTGAATCCCTGGTAGTTGACAGGTAAAAACATGGCAGGGCATGCATGGAAATTGTAAGGCACCTGACTGTGAGTCCCTATAAAGGATTTTGAGGTCTGCTGAATGGATCATTAGGGTCTCTCTTCCACTCACTACTGATATTTATCAGGAGCACTGGACATGCAGGACCCTTGGCATTGTCAATGATCCCTCCGATCCATCTAGCAATCTCTTTGACTCCCTACCATCAGGCAGGAGGTACCATAGCAAAAACCGTTAGGATAGGAAACAACTTCTTCCCCCAGGCCATAAGGCGACTGAACTCCCAGCCACCTCCCAGGTCTCATCACATATGAAGCAGCAGAAGCATTATACAGTTTACTTCTTATCTTGTGTCAAAAATATAACTTATCATTTGTTAATTTATTTGCGGTAACAGTACTTTGTATTATGTGTATGAGCTACATTTACTGCGTCGTGCCCCTTGGTCCAGAGGAACGTTGTTTTGTTTGGAGATATACACATGTACAATCGAATGACCATTAAACTTGAACTCGTTTCCTCACTTTACCTCCATCAATAGGAACAGTTTCTCTCAAACCATTCTGTTGACACCCTTCATAACCTTAAGCACCTCTATTCATACACCTTTGTTCCAGAAAGGATCATTCCAGCCTCTCCTGTTCATCCGCATAACTGGAGTTCCTTGTCTTGAAATCATCATGGTAAATCTTTTCTACACCCTCTCTAAAGCCCTTATATCTTTTCTTAGGGGTGGTGCCCAGAATGAATGCAATACTCCAGTCACGACTGAACCAGTTAAGTATATAATGTTTATTGACTTTTCTTTGTTCAGTGGTAAGCGTCCCAAAGTTCAATGTAAGTTTATTATCAAAGTTCATTTATGTTACCATATTTACCATACCTTGAGATTCCTTTTCTTGCAGGCACTTACAGGAAAATGAAACTATTGAATAGAATTTACGAACAACTGTAGATAAACAAAGACGGGCAAAGGGAGACAATTTGCCCAAATAATAAAAAAGATAATATTCAGTAGTCATTGAAAGTGAGCCTGTAGGGTGTAAAGTAAGTTTATAGCTGTAAGTGAAGTTGCCCATGCCAGTTCAGGAGCCTGATGGTTGCAGGGTAATAACTATTCCTGAACCTGGTGGCGTGGGACCTAAGGCTTTTGTACATCCTACCCAATGATAGTAGTGAGGAGAGAGCATGGGCTGGATGGTGGGCAGCTTTAATGATGGATGCTGCTTTCTAGCGGCAGCCCTCCGTGTAAACATACTCAATGGTAGGGAGGGCTTTGCTAGAGATGGGTTGGGGCTGTGTCCACCACCTTCTGTAGTCTTTTCCATTCCTGGGCGTTGGTGTTTCCATGCTAGACCGTGATGCTAGCAGTTAGGATTTTCACCACTGTACATCTAAAGAACCCTTGCGTGCGCGCTGCATGTCAGACTGTCATGAAACTCAGGATCCTTTATATTGTTCTAACCACTTTCACAACCTGCCCGGCAACTTTCAGCAAGTGTTGCTATGTACACCCTCAGATATTCATGTCCTGGCAGCCCTTATGGAAATACGTCCTCTTTAGGAAGTGCACATGCACCACGCCTACCATATTTCTTTCATCACCCCTCTTTGTTGCCTCAACATTAAACTATTATTAGGGAGGCACAATTTTCCTTTTAACACATCAATGCTGGCTTCCTTTAATCAACCCACACTTAAGAACACTGGAAAAAAAGGATCAAGAGTAGTGACAAGAAACTGCAGATGCTGAAATGTGGATGAATAATCTACTGGAGCAGCTCAGTGGAGGAAAGGAATTGTCAATGTTTTTTCTTAGAAACGGGGAGTAGGCCGACCATCTCTGTTCCTTTCAATACAATTGCGGCTCACCTTTTATCTCCATACTACATTCCCACTTTTCCCAATACTCTTTAATGCCTTTTCGTGTCATGAAACCTATCTATTCTCTACTTAAATATCTTCTGTGACTTGGCTTCCATGGCCTTCCATGGTAGAGAAGGTGAAAGAGTGAAAAGAAATTCTCCACGTTCTAGATTTTTTTTAGAGATACAGCATGGTAACCGGCCCTCTCAGCCCAAAAAAAAGCCTGTGCTGTCGAATTACAGTGTTGTGATTAATTGAACTACAGACCGGTATATCTGTGGAATGAGGGAAGAAACAGGAGCACTCGGGGAATCCTACACGCTCATGGGGAAAACGAGCAAACTCCTTACAGACAGTAGGAGAATTGAACCCAGACTGTTCACGCTGTAATAGTGTTATGCTAGTTCTAATAGTTCTAAGTGTTTTATCCCACATGCCGAAATCTTTTGTCCCTGGTTCTAGATCCTTTACTCCCTGGACAGAAGTAAACAGTCATAGTCCACTACACTGAGAAATTCCCATTTATTCCAATTCCCTGTTTCTTGCCTGTCAAACAATTTTCAACCCATCCCCAAGCACTATAATTTGTGTCCATTAAGCTCTTATATCAGACTTTTTGAAAGGCTTCTGAGAACCTAAATACACTACATCCACTGGTTCTCCCTTATTTACCCTGCAAACTACATCCTCAAAAAACTCCTCTACGTATGTCAAGAACATTTTCCATTTTCATAAACCTGCATTGACTCTGTCTGATCCCATTAGTATTATCTGTGTCTGTTCTCAAGTCCTTTATGATAGCTTCCAGCATTTTCCCCCACAACCAATAAAAAGTCTATAGTCCCATGATTTCTTTCCCACGACCACACACCCACCTCATCCTGCCCCAATCTCCAGTCTCCAGGAACATTTCCCAACCTATAGAATATTGGAAGATGGCAACCAATGCATTCACCAGTTCCACTGCTTCCTCTTTTTCTGCTTTAGAATGTGGATAGTCAGGCCTTGGGCATTTGTTAGCTTTCAGTTCCATTAAGTTCTCCAGTTCTGCTTTTTTACACTAAAATACTTCTTTATTATTCCTTACTATGAGACTTCTGCTTCCCTAAACATCCTGGAAAGCGACTTGTGATCTTTTCCAAGATGAAAGAAACAAAGAATTTACTTGATTGCTTATTATAAAATCTCTCATTTTCAATCATAAGGGACCTACATTTGTTTTCACCAACTTTAGTCTTTTCACAAATTTGTAGAACATTTTAGACCATAAGATATAGGAGCAGAATTAGGCCTTTTGGCCCATCAAGTATGCTCCACCATTTCAACATGGCTGATCCATTTCCCTCCGCCCCAGTCTCTGCCTTCTCCTTGTATCCCTTCATGCCCTGATTAATTAAGAACCTATCAACCTATGCTTTAAACGTACCTGATAATCTAGTCTCCACAGCCGCCTGCGGTGACCAATACTACAGATTCACCACTCTCTGGCTAAAGAAATTCCTCCTCATCTTCGTTCTAAATGAACGTCCTACTATTCTGAGGCTGTGTCCTCTGGACTTAAAATTCCCCCACCATAGGAAATGTACTCTCCACAACCACTCTATCGAGACCTTTCAACTTGATAGGATGAGATACCCCCTCACTCTTCTGAATTCCAGTGAGTACAGGCCCAGAGCCATCAAACAAGCCTTTCAATCCCAGAATAATTTCAGTGAACCTCCTTTGAACCCTCTCCAATGTCAGCACATCCTTTCTTAGATAAGGGGCCCAAAGCTGCTCACAATACTCCAAGTGAGGCCTCGCCAGTCCTTTACAAAGTCTTAACATTATATCCTTGCTTTCCTATTCTGGTTTTGTATTCTTTTGGTTTGCTTTTATATACTTTGCAGGTATTTTTACACACTCTAGTTAGTGCTCTTAATCAATTTTTGTTTTTTTTTCCTGATTTTTAAATTGCCCCTAATCCTCGGGCTTGCTACCTTTTCTGGCAACTTTACCTGCCTTCATTTTCAATCCAATGCTATCCTTCAAGCTTGGGTCATGCTTAGGTTCCTTTCCCTTTTGTACTTCCGCCCACTATTTCCACGTTTTGTTCCTGTTAATTGCTTTGTGAACTTCTGCCACCAATGAGGTTAGACCAACTAGTTTGTGGTCACTGGGTTCAGCCCTATAGCCACTTCTCAGCAAGGGTGGAGCACTGACAGTTTTGCAATCCTGGGATAATCTTTATCCTTCTGGCAGATCAGTGAGCTGCAACACAACAGTAAACAAGTGATGCACCTCCCTGAATGGTTCAGCATGTGTTTACTGAGGTTTTTTTTGTGAGTACTGGAACATTTTGTCAAAAATATGGTCTATGCTTCTTCAAGTCAAGTCAAGTCAACTTTTATTGTCATTTCGACCATAACTGCTGGTACAGTGCATAGTAAAAATGAGACAACGTTTTTCAGGACCATGGTGTTACATGACACAGTACAAAAACTAGACTGAACTACGTAAAAAAAAACACAGAGAAAGCTACACTAGACTATAGACCTACACTGGACTGCATAAAGTGCACAAAAACAGTGCAGGCATTACAATAAATAATAAACAGGACAGTAGGGCAAGGTGTCAGTCCAGGCTTTGAGAATTGAGGAGTCTGATAGCTGCTTCAGTAAAGCAGCCAGCCCTATTGACACTGGAAATTCTCTCTTCTTCTCTCTCCCATCGGGCAAAAGGTACAAAAGCTTCAAAGCACATACCACTAGGCTCAAGGACGGCTTTGATCTTACTGTTATCCAACTCTTGAATGGATCTCTCTTATAATAAGATGGACTCTGCACTTCATCGTCTACATCATAATGATTTTGACCTTTATCATTTACCTGTAGAGTCTTTTTTTGGTAGCTTACTCTTTTGCATTGTTATTGTTTTATAATACTCTAATTCAGTGAACCATGTAATGATTTGATCTGCAAAGCAATTAGTTTTCACTAGATCTTGGTACATGGGACAATAATAAACCAATACCAGTTCTGAGTCATTCCTTCCCAGAAATGACAGCCGGAATTATGGAAACCTGAGAGCATAATAGCATTGTTACTTTAACCCTTAAGCTTGAGAGGAAAGGTTAAGGGTTAAAGTAACAATGCTATTATGCTAATTTCTGAACTGGTTCTAGAGAGTGGAATGTCCTGTCCCAGGCTGTCCCACCATTCATGGTCAGGTTGGTGTAACTCGATGCTGTGGTGACATCACACAATTATGAACAAAAACCTAATTAGAAAAGACCACTTATTGTCTCTTGATTGATCTTGCTAGGTTTAAGTGATTGAGGTAGGTTCTTTGCTATGTATTGTTCTGGTGGAATATTCTGCATTCATATCAGCTAGTAGTTTTCTCAGTTGAGGCTGAAGATTTTGGGTTGAAGCCCCATTCTAGGGAATTAAGCACAAAATCACTTCAACTCAATATGTTTCGCCCAGAGAAACCTTTAACCTTGCTGTCCTCTTGAGGATGGAATAAAGTCCCTGTTTAACATCGTATCAGAATATTAGCAAGGTAGCTACATGAGACAATAATCTACATCAGGGTCTAAATTCAAGAGGTGAGAGTTTTAGCATTGGCAGGTGGGCTAGAAGGAGAATTACCAGGTGAGATTTAAACTATGTTCAGGGTTATCATCAAATATGTTTAAATCCTGAGATCTTTCACCCAGAAACATCACCTTCCAACCAACAAAAACCTCAGCTCAAAGCTACAAACTGCATCTGAAGCTTAAGTAACCAGCACCTATTTGGTCAATCTCTTTTTTTTTTCACTTTCTATTCCCTCCATCTCTTTTCTTTATATTTCTCCCCTCTGAAGATCAAAGAGTCTCTTGTCAATGTAATGCTGATTTTGCAACATGCATAGCCTTCTTTTGAGCTATAGGGAGACCTGAGAATAGTTTATCAGGGGGCTCTATGAAACTCTCTCAAACATCAGAATGAGAACTTAAGACAGGTAGGCTAGAAGAATTTGCACAGCACTGCACCTCTCATTACTTCAAAATACCCAGCAGTGAAATAGTTCTGAAGTGTAAATCAGGAGATTAGAAACAAAACAGAAACTATTAAAAACACTAAACTTGTTTTTTTTTCACTTCCTGACCTGCTAATTGTCATGGAGAGACAGAACAGTTCCTGTTTCATTTCTGAGTGTAGTGATTACTGTAATGTACACATCACAGCGGTTAATTTAAATGAGTAAAGCTCCCAAATAGAGATGAGCTGCTGTCTCTACTTCATGGCCTTCCTTGTACCAGAATGGGTGTTATGTCTACCTCTCAGTCTTGCTAGAGAGCAATGAATCTTAGAAAACTACAGATATGTTCCTCAAGAACATGCACTGGCAAACGTAGTCTTCTGTCATATATTCTGTATACAAATGCTATTTCCAATCAAGTCACTGCATTCCCAAAGTGGCATTTGCAAATAACCAGCATTCCTCCACTACAGTGCAGGGACAGTCATTCCCTTTTTTAAAAAAATTGAACCTGACTGGTTGTTCATTCAGACCAAATTGCAGTGTTCTGAAGTATCTGTGGGGTCAAAGTGAAGCATAGAGGCTTAGATACAAAACCTGGCCTGTGACTCCAATGTGGTACTGTGGGAATGCTGTCTTATCAGATGATACATTCAACTTAGTCATCTACTCCTGATAATTTTTACATACCTCAATCATGTCCCCTCTTAAACTCCTCCACTCCAGGGAGAAAAGACCTAGCTTTTCCAGTCTCCCTCATAACTGAAATGCTCCATTGCAGGTAACATCCTGAAAAATCTCCTCTGCACCCTCTCTAGTGCTGTCACATCTTCCTATACCTTGTCAACCAGAAGAGCACACAGTTTTCCAGCTTTTATAGAGTTGGAGTATAACTTCCCTTCTTCTGTATCCCACTTTCTTTCCCAACCACTTGTCTACCTGTATTGTCACCTTCAAGGATGTGTGGACTTGTTCCTTTGTTCCTCAATGCTTTCTGTATGAGGCTATCATTAATCGGGTTTGTCTCTGCTTCATTAGTGGTCCCAAACTGCATCTCCTATCATTTCACATTTCCCCCTCCTACTTTCAAATCTCTTAGTATCTTTCCTTTCAGTTAGTCCTGACGAAGGGTCTCGGCCCGAAACGTCGACAGCGCTTCTCCCTATAGATGCTGCCTGGCCTGCTGTGTTTCACCAGCATTTTGTGTGTGTTGTTTGAACTTCCAGCATCTGCAGATTTCCTCGTGTCAGCTCATATTTGTCTGGATTAAACTCCATCTGCATTTTTCAGCCCATTTCACCATCACATTGACATCTTTCCATGGTGTAAAACTACTTCTCACACTATCAACAACTCCGTCCATTTGTGACACCCACAAAATTATTGATCTTGCCTAATACTTCCACATCCAAATCATTAACAGTTAATACAAATAACAAGGCTCCCAGTACTGATCCCTGTGTGACACCTTTAATCAAAGGTATCCAATGACACAAACAACCCTCTACCATCACACTCTGTCTTCAATTATCACGCCAATTTTGGATCCAGTTTGACAACTTGTGCTGGATCGTATGTTCCCTAAACATTTGAACCAACCTCCAATGTGGGACCTTGTCAAAGGTTTCACCAAACTCCAGATAATCACATCTATTGCTCTACTCTCTACAATGCACTTTCTTGCCTCTTCAAAAAATTCCATCAAATTGACCAGACAGGATCTACCCTTGTCAAAGCCATCACAAAGTAAACTGCAGATGCTGTGGTCAAAGCAACACATACAACACCTGGAGGAACTCAGCAGGTTGGGCAGCATCCGTGGAAACGAGCTGTTAACGTTTCGAGCCAAGATCCTTCATCAGGACTGGTGAAGGATCTCAGCCTGAAACGCTGACTGCTCGTTTCCACGGATGCTACCTGACCTGCTGAGTTCCTCTTGTCAAAGCCATATCGGCTGTCTCTGATTAGTCCTTGTCTTTCCAAGTAATTATTCATCCTATCCCTCAGAATGTTTTCCAAAATCTTCCTTACCGCTATGTTAGCGTCCCAGGTACATCATTAACAGGATTTTTTCTGCTGCCTTTTTTGAAAAGAGGGACCTCATTTATTGTCCTCCAGTAACTCGTGCCTGGCAAATGTTGTGAAATCTCAGCTGAAGCTGCAGCAATCACTCCCCTCCCCTCCCACAGTGGCCTGGGATGAATCCCAACCAATCCTGGGATTTATCCATCATTAAACCTACCAAGGCACAAAGGACATCCTTCTTTATTTATGGATCTTGCTGTATAGATGTCTCTCGTATCTCAACAGCAATGGTGGATGAATAAACTCTTTGTGAGCTTCCAGCCTAACTGAAACTTCGGTTAAAATCAATACCTGTACCCAGCTGGAAGCCCGAGAAGAGTTTATTCATCATATACGCCAGGAAAGCACTAGATACCTTTTCTCAATGATGGTGGATGTCTTGTAATTGAGTGACGAACTTCAGAGTGAAGCTTGGAGTGAACAATGAAACAGAGAGGTCCAAGTCTGGAGTCACCTCTAGGTCAGAGCTGTAGGCATGCTTCATGATAGGCTTACAGTTTCATTGCCGTCTTCAGTACTGCCAGTATAAAATAATGCTTTCCACATTAAATTGATTCAAATTTTTAGATTTGTCATGGTGTGATTTGTACCTTGACTAGAAGATTGGTGTAGAGTGGTAATCCACTAACATAACTACAAGACCATTGTTTGTTACAAGTCTTCATGTGTTAAACATATCCAAGCTGTTTGACTAAATTCTATGGAACGTGTTGATTTCTGTTCTGGGCAGTAAACTGTGCCAAAGTTGAATATCTATTTACCTAAAATCATTGTGTTACATCTGCTCTGTGCCAAGACCTTGCACAGACATGCAGTGAGAATTACTCACCATTTGGTGCACCTTAAAACAATCAAAGTTCCTCTTATCTCCCCCACAAAAGCTGGCTACAATTACTCATCCGATTTTGCACGTAGGTGAGGTGGTGATATCATTGCCCCAGATTCAGTCTAACCCCTCCACCTTTACTCACTCTTCAGTAAAGTTTCCAACAAACAAGATCTGGAATGCAATGTTGGATGGAAAGGGAAATGGATTCAATAATAGCCTCCTGAAAGAGAATAAATATTTGAAAGGGAGAAAAAAACGGTCTATGAGGAAAACACAAGCCTTGTGGGGTTCTTTAGCCTAGAAACAAGAGGCGGAATGGTCTTGCTCCAGACACTCAAATGTCTGGCTAGTTGCAGTGTTCATCAGGAAAGATCGTCCTATTGATGACAGTCAAAGCAATAACCATTACTGCATTATCGTCATGTAAGCGTAGCAGTTAGCATGAAGCTATTACAGCTCAACACGTCGGAATTCGGAGTTCAATTCCGGCACCATCTGTAAGAAGTCTGTTCTTCCTCCCTGTGAACCACGTGGGTCGTCTCCGGGGGCTCTGGTTTTCTCCCACAGTCCAAAGACATACCGGTTGGTAGGTTAATTTGTCATTGTAAATGATCTCATCATGAGGCTAGGATTAAATTGTGGGTTGCAGGGGTAGCACAGATGAAGGGCAGGAAGGCCTACTCCATCCACACTGTATCACTATAAAATACTCCTGCAAGTGATTATTATCAGTTCTAGATTCAAGTTGCACTTTTGTGGTCAGGGACATAAAATCTATGTTTATTGTGGGAGTGTTGCACTGCCAGAGGTAATGTCCCTTAACTCGAGGAAGTGACTGATTTCTAAGAACAGGGTGCTATTGCCAGATCTTATCTCTCAATGAAACAGTATACCCGGTCAATCTTCACAAGGTTGTTAGCGGAAGCATGCTGTGTGCCAGCATTACAACAATGACCATATTTCAACAATACTTCAATGCATTGAAGGATATGAAGGGGGTATATTGGAATCAACATGAAATGTGCTACATGAATGTAAAACAACATACTACAGATTCTGAAAACCTGAAATAAAACAGAAATGCTGCAAATGCCCGACAGATCAGGCAGCTTTTCTGGGAAGAGAAAAAGAGAGTTCACTTTTCAAGCCGGTAACTTTTCATCAGAACTTTCTGTCCAATGAAAGATTGTCAACCTGATACATTAAGTTGAGCTTCTCCCTTCACAGAAACTCCCAAACTTGCTGAATACTCCCAGAACTCAAGAGATTTTGCAGATGCTGTAAATCTACAGCAACACACACAAAAGGCTGAGGGAACTCAGCAGGTTAGACAGCATCTATGGAGAGGAATAAACAAAACTCCTGTTAAGGGTCTCGGCCCTAAATGTTGACTGTTAATTCCTCTTCAGAGATGATGGTTGACTGCGGAGTTCCTCCAGCTTTGTGTGTACTTTGCTCTGAATACTTACAGTGTTCGCTATTTTTAAGAAATAATGCAAGTTTTTCTTATGTTCATAAAAACAGGTTAAAACTATCCCAGATATTCACAGCTTAGACAACACAAGGCTCACTGAATGTAGTTCATGAAGTCTCTCAGTTCACGTGCTGCCAAGTCCAACTCCAATTCCATATTTAAGTCTGCTGACAACACCACTACTGTTGGCAAAGTCAAAGGTGGTGATGAATCAACATAGAGGAGGGAGACTGAAGATCAAGTTGAGTGGTGCCACAACAACCTCTCACTCAATGTCAGCAAAACCAAAGAGCTAATTATTGATTACAGAAGGAGAAAAGGGGAAGTCCATGAAGCAGTCCTCATTAGGGGACCAGAGGTGGAGAGGGTCATTAAGTTTAAATTCTTTGCCGATGTCATTTCAGATATTCCATCTGGGACCAGCACGCAAGTGGCATTACAAAGAAGGCATATGGCAGCACCTCTATTTTCTTACAAGTTTGCACAGATTCAACATGACAAACTTTGACAAACTTCTGTAGATGCACAATGGAGAGTATCCTGACTGGTTGTACCATGAACTGATATGGAAACACCAATGCACAAGAATGGAAAAACCTACAAAAATAGTGGATACTGCCAACCCTGAGGAATATCCCTCCCTACCATTAAGCACATCTACAAGGAGCACTGCCACGAGAAAGCAGCATCCACCATCAAGGACTGCACCATCCAGGCCATGCTCTCTTCTCACTGCTGCCATTGGGAAGGAGGTACAGGAGCCTAGGCCTCACACCACCAGGGTCAGGAACAGTTACAACTATCAGGCTCCTGAACCAGCATGGATAACTTCACACACTTCAACACTGAACTGATTGCACATCCAATGACTTTACTACTCATGTTCGTTTGTTTGTTTGTCTATCTATCTATCTACATATTTCTTTCTTCATTGAGATACAGCATGAGGTAAGCTCTTCTGGCCCTTTAAGCCACGCTGCCCAGCAACTCCCGATTTAACCCTAACCTAATCCTGGGAGAGTTTACAATGACCAATTAACCTATCAATCGGTGCGTCTTCGGACTGTGGGAGGAAACTGGGGCACCTGGCGGAAATCCACACAGTCACGGGGAGAATGTACAAACTCCTTACAGGCAGTGGCGGGAATTGAACTCTGGTTGTTCGTTTGTTTGTTTATTTATTATTTTTATTTGCACCTTTTTGGCTTTTTCTGCACATTGGTTGGTTCTCAGTCTTAGTTGGTAGTATTTCTCGGTTCTACTGCGCAAACCTGCAAGGAGATGAATCTAGGGGCAGCACATGGTGACATATGGTGACAATAGATTTATTTTGAACTTCGAATTATGTTTTGGTTTAGCTTGCATGCATGAACTTCTGACTCAGAGGGGACAGTACCGTTACTAAGCTCCAGTCTGTACAGTCGGCCCTCCTTATCCGCGGGTTCTGCATGCGCGGATCGGGACAACCCAGAAGTTGAGCGTTGTTGACCTCGCGCCTCATTCATTCGCTACTTGTGTTGTGAGCATGAGGAAGGAGCTTAAGGTTAGTGAGGGATGGCTGGCTAGCTATGTAAAGCGCTACAGCCTCAAGAACTTAAAGATCACGGGAGAATCGGCATCGGCTGGCACCGAGGCGGCATCAGCGTTCCCAGAGGAGCTACGATGGTTGGGTCTGTACTGAACATGTACAGACTTCTTTTTCTTGTCATTATTCCCTAAACAATACAGTATAACAACTATTTACATAGCATTTACATTGTATTAGGTATTATAAGTAATCTAGAGATGATTTAAAGTATACGGGAGGATGTGCAAATACTATGCCATTTTATATAAGGGACTTGAGCATCTGCATTTTTTGGTATCCGGGGGGGGGGGGGAGTCCCCAGAACCAATCCCCCGCGGATGAGGAGGGCCGACTGTATTTTAATTACATAAGTTTGCAGTCCCCCCTCTCTACTTCAGAGCTTTTCCGTTTGACTGTGCAGTGTGTGCATTCCCTTCAGTAATTTCCAGTGTACTTCTGAATGGGTCCTTCTGAGAAAAGATGGCGAGATCCTCTACTCTTCACTTCTTATAATGTCACAAGATTTCTGTTACCAGATAGCCTGCCTGTGATCCGTGAAAGTTACCAGAGTGAGATAGTTGGGAGCAATGAATTTTGTGCAATTACGCTGGGAACTTTGAACTTCTGAACTGGGAAAGCTGTGACCAGCTGGAGACGCTGCCTGAGCTGTTACAGCACTCTCTGTTTCAAATTCAAATGAAGTGGTGTTGATTTTTCAGAGCAGTTCATGATTATCTGTGCAAAGCTTTCTAAATTGGCATATGTTATTAGAGAGAGAGAGATGGTCACCCACTCGATCTTTCCATTCTCATTACTGGTTGTCCTCATCTTATACGAGGAGCAGTAGCAGACATACATAAAGTGGATGAATGGGAAGAGGATCAGAAGTCAAGGCAAACAGTTTCTGACCCTCTTGACCTCACTTTTAATATCCATGCATGTGTTAAACAGTTATCGCTTTCAGAATCAAATAAGACTTATCCAAAGCAAACTTAACATGTCACTTTTCAGTGAGCAAGTCAGCACACTTACTGTAAGCAAAGGCAATCCTCGGAATCGGATCATACTCCCTGCTGGTGGGCTGATTAAGCACAGCAGTGTATAGAGTAGTTGCTGTCAGCACCAGGTAACTCAGGCTGCCCAGGTTCATGGTGGCTACAGAAAGGCAGTAGCTGCCCCCCCCCACCCCGGTCTAATCTGCAAAGGGTTTGAAATCCGCTTATTCACAGTAAGACACCGGGGTGGGTATAGCAAGCAGCAGTACGGCTCTCAACCAGCGCTGTCACTCCCCAAACCAGTTCCTGCGGGTCAGACGAAATCCAAGCAGACTTGCTATTTCCCGAAGCTGAACCTGCAACAGAAGCAGCAAGCAAGGAAAGGTTAGTGACGGATCAGTTACAGGAGCAACATAATCATGTGTTAACAACAAAGATCGCATGAACGTGGCTTGAACTACTCACAAGCTGGCTTGGTGTCTGGAAGCTACCACATTTCATAGTGTGTGAACGCTCTTCTATCAGAACTATTACTGCATCATTTTCTGCTTTGTGTGATTATATTTGGCTGGTTCTCTCCCACCTATCCAGCCTTGGCCAGTGATTCACTGACTTCCCTCCCCATTCCAGGATGATCAGCTACCGAACTCCCCTGGATGATTGATCTGTGGCCCCTGCCATTTCCACTTGACTTGCTGTTGTTGAATGAGATCTCTCCAGTAACAAACACGTCATATTAACTCATATCAACGCGTCAACTTCCAACTCTCCCCATACCGCTTCTTTAGAATGTTCTTCTAACTTAAATCTACCGCATTGTGGCTTTTTATTCAATAACTGAGAACACAGAATCTCCTTCAGCTCTGTACTTGGAAGCCTGAACCCAGTGGTCCTGGCCTCTATCACATGTTCCATTACACAGCCCCAGACTCCATCCCCGTACTTGGCACTACCAACTATCTACCAACCTAGTGCCCTATGCCGCCATGAAATAATCCTCTGATCTCCCAATCCCATTTCTGTTCCACCACCATGACGGCTCAGTAACATTGCCCACCCCCATCCTCTCTCAGTTCTCTTGCTGCTGGAATTTTCACCCTTGCCTCTGTTACCTTGAGATTCTAATGCTCGATTGGCTGTGCTCCTATCTCCACTCATCCATAAGCTTCAATCACCCTGTACTCTGCTATCCCCACCCAGCTCTCCCCAGCCTATTCACATCATATTCTGCTCGGTGGCATACGGTGACACCTGGTGTCGACACCCCTCAATGTCAATAATTGATTCCAGATCCCTCCACGTCCTTGATGCACCAGGTCATGTTACACCTAGAGATTCATAAGTCGCTGAGAACTCCTCAACAGTCTGGCATTGTGCAGATCATCATTGTCTTCAAGCCAAAATTAGGTTTCCATGGGATTGATGGGGCTCAGGTGGATTTCTAAAATCTTCACTGGCCACGTGAGGACAGTGCAAATGCGTTATCAAGGACATAGACAGGAAAGATAGCAGAGGTATATAAAACTATAAGAGTAGAATAAGGGGTAAGAGGTTTAAAGGGGATCTGAGGAAGAGGTTTTTCACCCATAGAGTGGCTGGAATCTGGGATGCACTTGCTGGAGTGGGTGGTGGAGGGAGATAAGCTCAGAACATTTAAGAAGCATTTAAAAGCAACTGAACTACCAGTGCGTTAAAGGTCATGTGCTGATAAATGGAATTGGTTTGGATAGGTTCCTGATGATCAGTATGGACATGGTGGGCCAGCGAACCTGTTTCTGGGCCGCATGCCTTTATGACGATTGATGATTATGGTACTGCTGCTTCCATCCAAGGTGCTCGAGCTTTGTCCCTAACCCTCTCCCTTCACCTTGAATATACTCCTTAAAAGTTACTCTTCTTTCCTCTGTAATGTCTTGCTCAAGTGCAATAACGTGGAACATATTCAAAGAAATTAAAAAATTATAAATTCTTATTTTTATGGACTTACTCCAAATAATAAATGTTGGACAATTTTATAAAAACAGAGTATTTAAGAAGATGGAACACTGATTGTGACACTTGTAAATGAGACAACTGGGACAGAAAATGCCAGCTCAGTATTGGGAGCTTGTGTGGACCTCTAGCCCCGTTTCTAAATCTGTTCTTCCAGTAAGTGTCCACCACAAGAAATAGGCCAACCACTGATGATTGAGAAGGCCACAATCAGTTCCCCAGCAACTTTGATCTATCTAGCAGCTGCATTAAGAGCACACAACTACAGTGCATATTCTGCGTAACAGGCGCCCAAGGGAAAGGTCTGTGCAAGATAACTGAAACCCAACTGATGGTTCTTATCGATGTTCCCTACTTCTTTTCATGATAAATAATTGTTGACAGTTACAGGCCAAGAAACCAGTCAGCATGCAGATTTACTGGAATGCAAGTTATAATAAAGTATTTTAGTTCAGATATTTTAGTGTATAAAATATTTTGGTTCAGCAGCACACAGTGGCTTCAGTCAGATAACGAAAAGTCTCTGACTTTAACAGCAAGAACTAGCAGCTTTGACTTACTTGGGGACTGAGACTGAGGAAAAGCATAAAATGATGCAACTCAGGGTGAAATCTAATTACCAGTAGGAACACCAGAAGTAAGATAAATCTATATTCAACTATTAACCTAGACTGGACATTAATAAATTTGCTAAAATTTAAAAAATCTAATTCTAGTTTGTGATTGTCTGATGCATTAAATTTCCCTATATGCAGTCATCTTTCCTTTGATAATATCTAAAAATTAAATATTAATAAATCCACAATTAATTATAATTCTTGATTTTAATAATAGACAAAGCTTGCACTTGCTCTGTTAATGTGCATTTTTAATATGAGGTCTCAATTTTAACCTCAAACTGCTTACATCTTGGACTGTTTAAAACTGTCACAACCAGTACATAACAGAAATTCAATGCAAATTAAATGACGTGCTAAATTAAATCACTTAAAGGAGTAAGTCCCATTGGATTTCAAGGTTTTCTATGCCTCAGCCATTTGCATCATTTCTGAATCTTGTATTCACCAAGCAACAGATATATAAAATACATAATTCACTTACATAAACTGCTCATTAAGCTGTTTACAGTGCCTTGGATTGCATTATGATGCATTATGCCGCAGGTGTTGCACTGTATAATATTATTCCATGGTCATCGCCATATCCTACCTTCAGTTTTAGCAGAACATTATGATTCACACTAAACTTTATGCTGCATATGTTGTATTATGCTGCTCTACTACACTGTAAAATCATACTTAACACCGTCTGCTGCTTTATAGTGTCAGCTAGAACTCTGGAGCTTTGGTCAATGGTAGCCCATGAGATGATGATGGTGGGAAATGTAGAGATGATTATGTTATTGAGTCAAGTCAAGTCAAGTCAATTCAGGTCAGTTTATTGTCATTTCGACCACAATTGCTGGTACAGTACATAGTAAAAATGAGGCAACATTTTTCAGGACCATGGTGTTACATGATACAGTACAAAAACTAGACTGAACATCGTAAAAAAACAACACAGAAAAAAACTACTATTGAACATTAAAGGTAGCTGATTAGAGTCTATTTGGCCTTTCGACAACTTGGCACTTGTCAGCTCATTTCTGAATCTGTTCAGGTACTGTACTTGACTGTGTGCAGTCACCAGCAAAAATCCCAACTTCCAACCTACTCATGGTATTGGCTGACGACGCTAGCCTGGAGAAGCCCTGCAGCAAACTCCAGAAGCCGGGGGGGTCACTGATCTCTGGCAATCACATCTTCTCCCTTTGGGAAGAACCGCTGGCGTGTTTTCCTCTTTGACGTCCATTGACTTCGGTTTTGCCAGTTCCCTTTCATGCCACATTTGGTCAAACTGTTGTCCTGTCGTCACACCTCCCCTTTGGAATTCACCTCTTCAATCTGTGTTCAGACCAAGGCTGCGATGAGGTCTAGAACCAGATTGGCTCCGCAGACACTACTTCATGTTTAACCTTCTCCATCACTGGGAATATTCCCTTCCACCTTTGTACCTCTGTCGTCCCAGCTCTGTTGGGATTGTCCTCCACTGGGACTGGGTCTTGCCAGAGACTGTATTGGAGAAGTCCAACGAGTTGCATGTAAGGTTTGATTCAGTGAGCACCGCTGCTAGGAATCCATTTACATGCTATTATATGAAAATATTGTATCATGCCACACACATTATATTAAACAAACACTGCTATGAAGCACTGTATCCAACCACATGCCTCTCAGTGAATCACATAGACTGCAATGTACTGTTCTAAATTAAACTTAACATTGCATTAAATGTCATACATTGCACTAAATGACATAATACACTAAATCTAATATACTACTTCATATTGAAAAATTGCATTATAACACACACTGCAATATCCCTGTATAAAGTAGATGCACTTTAAATTATATGCATCTCATTAACCTGTATATATTGCACTATAAATTATATTATACACCCTGCATTACCCCACTATTCTGCACTCTACAGTCCATATTGCCCCTTGCACTGCTTCAAATCGGAACTGTGCACACCATTATACTGCATTTTGCTGTGTGAAATGAAACTGGCTGCATTAACTGCATTTACACTGCATAATCTGCACACAACATCTCCAGGTACACTGCATTGCATATACTGCAATATGCTATTTACAGATTACCCTCCCAAAGGGTTATACTGCATTGGAAGAGCTTGTGAACATTCAGCACTTTGCACTGCACAAATATCCTGCATTTTGAGTATTTAGATTTAATTTTTCATCTAAATTCATGAATTGAGGAAAAACTGCTTCATACCGCAGTGCAGGTGTGACTTCCACTGTGCTTTAATATCTCCCATCCCCACTTCCAACTCATTTCTGAATAAACTTTAATCTGCAATCTTTAATCCACTTCTCAGCACTAGTGAAAACATTCAAAAAAATTGCTCCAGTCACTCAACTGAGCAATCCATCTCCCCGCTGTAAATTCCTGTCATCACTCAAACAATAATAACCTCACCCTATGACAGACAGCGTTAAAAATTAATAGCTATAATAATGAAATGAAAATGAACTTGGATGGATATTAACTCACAAATCAACATTCACAATGCAAGTCACCATCACCGTTAAAGTAAAGTGAATTCAAACTACAGTACTCAGATATCGAGGATTCAAAACGATGATTCCATGAATCACATTTCCCAATAGAAGTCCATTAGCCAAGATCTTCCAAGATAGGTTCCTGCTATGGGTGAGCGAATTTCACAGGCACTCAGATTTGACTACACTTGCATTCTGAATATTAAAGAGAATTCAAAGGAAATGTGACATTACCTGAAAAGTTGATGAGTGCGACACAAAAGGAAATTGGGACTACAAACTCTGTGACTATTATTGCACAATTGTGTAACCAACCTAGCTTAAGTGATTGGCAGTTTCAAGAAATCACTCAGTCGACTTCAGCAAATGAAAAACTTCACAGATTGACTGCTCCTGACGATGCTGAGTAAACCTGACTAATCCAGAAAGTAGTAGTGATACTTGATAATAAACTTTTGGTGCAGTGTATAGACTCAAAGATAGGCGTGGCTCTCTGTCAGACTAAAGAAAGCTGACGAAAGCTTATTTGCTTAATCAGGGTGTGCTCGGAGTAAAAACTTTGTCCATTTTTTCTCCCTTTAAAGTATATTGTCAGCCTTAAAAAGGGACTTGGCTAAACTGGTCAAAGGGAAATCTGACAGATTGCGGAGAAAAAGCAAAAATGCTGGATTAATTGGATCTAAGCACAGAAAGAACGGGCTAAATGATCTCCTGTTTATAACACTATGTAGTTTTTTGTGTTTTGCATGAAGCCAGATCCAACGTGACAGATTACAGAAAACAAACACCTGACCTATTACAGAACGCAGAATCAGAATCAGTTTTATTATCACCAACATATGTCATGAAATTTATTGTTTTGTGGCAGCAGTGCAGAGCAATACATAAAAAGTTATTATAAGAAATATATAGAAAATAAAGTTCAAAAAGAGAGCAAAATGGCGAGGTATTGTTCATGGGTTCATGCCCAATTCAAAAATCTGATGGCAGAGGGGAAGAAGCTGTTGGTAAAATGTTGACCATACACACACACTCACCCCCACAAGCACATATATAGGTGCATCCATATACAAATGCATACATATAGATACATACGTAAACACAGAGGTATATACAACACAGAGTACAACTAAACCATTATTGCAATTCGTTTGGTCTTTCTAGTTTCTATATTCATGATGTTGAAGCAGGCTCCCCCAGTGCAGAGATCCAGGTAATATCTAGACTTGGCAAAGGTGAGTCAGTCAAAGGTCTATCCAACAACACACACAAAATGCTGGAGGAACTCAGCAGGCCAGGCAGCATCTATAGAAACGAGTACAGTCGCCGTTTTGGGACGAGACCCTTCAGCATGATTGAAGGTTCTATCAACCCCAGTCGCAGAGTCTAACTAGCCTCTCAATAGCATTACTATCATAAGTTCACCACTATTAACATCCCAGGGTCACCTCTCACTGAAAATTGGGCCAGCTATATTAATAATGGCTACAATGGCTGCTGGGTCTGTGGGACCCAATGAATAGGTTAAGACTTTACTCATTTGAATGTGGAAGATTGAGAGGAGATTTGACTGCGGTATACAAAGTTATGAGGGGTATAAGCAGTAAATGCAAGCAGGTTTTTTCTACTGAGGTTGAGTGGGGCTACAAGCAGAGGTCATGGGTTAAGGGTGAAAGGTGAAAAGTTTAGGGAAAACTCCTTCTCTCAGAGGATTGTGAGAGTGTGGTACCAGCCGCCAGCAGAAGTTGTGCATGCAAGCTCAATTTCAGCGTCTAAGATTAGTTTAGGTAGGTACGCAGATGGTAGGTGTATGGAGGGCTATGGTCCCGGTTCAGGTCAATGGGAGTAGGGAGTTTAAGTTATTCGGCACAGTCGAGAAGGGCCAAAGGGCCTGTTTCTATATTGTACTTTTCTATGACTCTATAAAGGCCAGGTATTTCATGGGATGTTATTCACCTAATTCCCCAAAGTTTTTCCATAAGACACATGTTATGAGTATAATTCAGTATCTTGCACTTGCCGGGATGAGTTCAGCTCGAACAGCATTCAGGAAACTCAGCACAAACTAGGAGAAAGCCCAGCTGACTGACAACCCAAATCCATCCCTCTCTCCAACAACAGCTCACTCACTTGGTTTGTAATGGATAGAGTATGAAAGTTCCTGAGCAAAATCATGGAACAGCTTGTAATAGTAGTATGAGAGAACTTTAATCAGAAGGTTGCTGTGGTTCAAGAATGCAGTTCACCACCACTTACTGAGGGCATTTACAGATGTGAATAAATTCTCATTTTGCCCAAATCTGTCAGAAGTTGTGATTAAATGAAATAAATATTCAGTCTTATTATAGTGTTATTATGTGGGCTCTAGCACAAAATTTCCAGTCAATTTTTTTCTCTGACAGATTTTGACAACCACTTTTAAATGGAAGTATTCCGTGTAAACCTTTCACCAGGTGTAAGCGAGTGGCTAAAATTGTAACTGATAAAGGTGGGAATTTTCAAGACACCCATTTCCAATGGGATAATGCAAATTTAATGAGGTGCTGTAATCGCGTCATAGTTATTACTTAATTTATTGTCAAGTTGATTAGCTAGAATTTCTTCAGAATTATGCAACTCAAAATCAATTCAACTCCAAACTGGCATGTGAGATCAGCCACTTCTAAGCTCACTGGATATTTCTATGTCACACGGAGCAGAAGTCGCCTTGCATTCTGACACTGTTCCCATAGTAGTCACCCTGGCTGACACCATTTCCCATGCTGCACTCTTTTTATAGGCATTGCAGCGAAATGAGACTGGGTGGTCCAGGAGTGCCGGGGTTCAGGTCTTCACACTCTGATACTGGGTTAGACCTCACTAAGTTAGGTCCTTTGTTCACCCTTTCAAGCCTCTGGCCTCAACTCAATCTGCAAAACTGATGACCTCCTATCCTATCCTGTACTCCGCCATGTACCAGTTGCGATCCTCCACCAGTTGTCATGACAAAAATAAAACAAAAAATACCACAGATGACAGAAATCTGAAACAAAAACAGAAAACGCTGCGAAAGCTCAGCTGGACGGGCAGTATCTGTGGAAGGAGAAGCTGTCAACGTATCAGGTCTGACAGCATTCGTCCTCAGTTTTTTCCCTTTACTCCTGAATTCTAAGCTGTAACATAAATCGCATAGTCCTGACACCAGCTCCTAAGCCCCCAAACCCCACTCTCACCCAACTATCTCCAACCACAGCACGAATCCAGTTCAAATCTCAACACTTCCCCCTGAACCTTCCCAGTGTGACTCTACACAATAACGATCATCCTATCCTCTGGATGAAGTCTGCCTGATGATCTCTAGTTCAAATCCTGATAGTCTTACTCCCTGACCCAATGAATCCTGCCTCTTTGCCCTGTCATCCCAATCCTGCCACAGTACAGCTCCCTGATCTTTTGAACCCAGCCCGGCTACGGGTTTGAGGGAAAGCTTTTCAAGCACATCTTCCTCAGCTGGGGACTGAAATGGCTTGAAGTGTCCAGCCATTCTCCACACCAAGTAAGTGACCTCGACCTTGACCGAGTAAGAGAAACTTGTAGTTTTTTAATACCCATGGGCTACTGACTGGCAACTGAATGTTGTCAGCAAACTATACGGAAAATGCTCAGGTTATTTGACATATACATTTCCTTGTGGCCTATCAAGTCTTATTGTTTACTGAGCAATTCTATTCCTCATCTAATTTACCTAACTTGCTCTCCCCATCAACTCCCTCAGACTTTGCTACCTATCTACACAATACAGATGATTTGGCCTTTTATCTTACCAGCCCTGACACCTTTGGAATGTAGGTGGAAACTGGAGGACCCAGAGGGAGCCCACACAGTTTCAGGGAGAACGAACAGAGGAAGTACCATAGTCAGAATCAATGCTGGATCCCAGAAACTCTAAGGCAGCAGCTCTGAATTAATTAATAACTTTAAGCTTATCAAGGTAGCTACAATTTTCTGAGGAGGGAAGACCTGTGTCTTTGTTTAAATTGAACTGATCTGATAAAACTGCCTCGCCTTTAAATTTTCCCAATTGCACCACTTCACGCTTGGCTGCCTGGCGATTCACTTCTCTTCTCTGGCTAATTCCCCAGACTCTTTGACCTAATGTGTCTGGCCTTCCTTCCCACTACTTTCTACATTTCCAAGTTTGGTTGTAGCCTTTAACATTTTGACCTAATCCTAGTTGTAATTTGCAGTGAGCAACAATGTAAGCCCCCAGGGCCACTCTAAACGCTTGTGTCCATATGGTTCCTCAGGACCTCCTAGCATTGCTGTTGTCACCCTTCTGTGTAGCTGACGACAGGCTGTCAGAATGCAAAGCCGTGTCCCTGACAGCTCCAACCTGTTTTGGTTTCTAAAGTGATATTCTAATATACAATTATCTGGTTCACCAAGGTGCCATTCCACAAGCTCCCTTGAAACAATAGGGTTCCATTTCTGTGAAACTCACTGAGACCATCTCTATACTCCCTCAGAACTCACTGAGACTGTCCCTGTGATCCCTCAGAACCCACTGACTGTCCCTGTGATCCCTCAGAACTCACTGACAGTCCCTGTGATCCCTCAGAACTCACTGACTGTCCCTGTGATCCCTCAGAACTCACTGACTGTCCCTGTGATCCCTCAGGACTCACTGACTGTCCCTGTGATCCCTCAGAACTCACTGAGTCTGTCCCTGTGATCCCTCAGAACTCACTGACTGTCCCTGTGATCCCTCAGGACTCACTGAGACTGTCCCTGTGATCACTCAGAACTCACTGAGACTGTCCCTGTGATCACTCAGAACTCACTGAGACTGTCCCTGTGATCCCTCAGAACTCACTGACTGTCCCTGTGATCCCTCAGAACTCACTGACTGTCCCTGTGATCCCTCAGGACTCACTGACTGTCCCTGTGATCCCTCAGAACTCACTGACTGTCCCTGTGATCCCTCAGAACTCACTGAGACTGTCCCTGTGATCCCTCAGAACCCACTGACTGTCCCTGTGATCCCTCAGGACTCACTGAGACTGTCCCTGTGATCCCTCAGAACTCACTGACTGTCCCTGTGATCCCTCAGAACTCACTGACTGTCCCTGTGATCCCTCAGAACTCACTGACTGTCCCTGTGATCCCTCAGAACTCACTGAGACTGTCCCTGTGATCCCTCAGAACTCACTGAGACTGACCCTGTGATCCCTCAGAACTCACTGAGACTGTCCCTGTGATCCCTCAGAACTCACTGAGACTGACCCTGTGATCCCTCAGAACTCACTGACTGTCCCTGTGATCCCTCAGAACTCACTGAGACTGTCCCTGTGATCCCTCAGAACTCACTGACTGTCCCTGTGATCCCTCAGAACTCACTGAGTCTGTCCCTGTGATCCCTCAGAACTCACTGACTGTCCCTGTGATCCCTCAGAACTCACTGAGACTGTCCCTGTGATCCCTCAGAACTCACTGAGACTGTCCCTGTGATCCCTCAGAACTCACTGACTGTCCCTGTGATCCCTCAGAACTCACTGACACTGTCCCTGTGATCCCTCAGAACCCACTGACTGTCCCTGTGATCCCTCAGAACTCACTGAGACTGTCCCTGTGATCCCTCAGAACTCACTGAGACTGTCCCTGTGATCCCTCAGAACTCACTGACTGTCCCTGTGATCCCTCAGAACTCACTGACTGTCCCTGTGATCCCTCAGAACTCACTGAGTCTGTCCCTGTGATCCCTCAGAACTCACTGACTGTCCCTGTAATCCCTCAGAACTCACTGAGACTGTCCCTGTGATCCCTCAGAACTCACTGACTGTCCCTGTGATCCCTCAGAACTCACTCAGACTGTCCCTGTGATCCCTCAGAACTCACTGACTGTCCCTGTGATCCCTCAGAACTCACTGAGACTGTCCCTGTGATCCCTCAGAACTCACTGAGACTGTCCCTGTGATCCCTCAGAACTCACTGACTGTCCATGTGATCCCTCAGAACTCACTGAGACTGTCCCTGTGATCCCTCAGAACTCACTGACTGTCCCTGTGATCCCTCAGAACTCACTGAGACTGTCCCTGTGATCCCTCAGAACTCACTGAGACTGTCCCTGTGATCCCTCAGAACTCACTGACTGTCCCTGTGATCCCTCAGAACTCACTGACTGTCCCTGTGATCCCTCAGAACTCACTGAGACTGTCCCTGTGATCCCTCAGAACTCACTGAGACTGTCCCTGTGATCCCTCAGAACTCACTGAGACTGACCCTGTGATCCCTCAGAACTCACTGACTGTCCCTGTGATCCCTCAGAACTCACTGACTGTCCCTGTGATCCCTCAGAACTCACTGAGACTGTCCCTGTGATCCCTCAGAACTCACTGACTGTCCCTGTGATCCCTCAGAACTCACTGAGACTGTCCCTGTGATCCCTCAGAACTCACTGACTGTCCCTGTGATCCCTCAGAACTCACTGACTGTCCCTGTGATCCCTCAGAACTCACTGAGTCTGTCCCTGTGATCCCTCAGAACTCACTGACTGTCCCTGTGATCCCTCAGGACTCACAGACTGTCCCTGTGATCCCTCAGAACTCACTGACTGTCCCTGTGATCCCTCAGAACTCACTGAGACTGTCCCTGTGATCCCTCAGAACTCACTGACTGTCCCTGTGATCCCTCAGGACTCACTGAGACTGTCCCTGTGATCCCTCAGAACTCACTGAGACTGTCCCTGTGATCCCTCAGAACTCACTGACTGTCCCTGTGATCCCTCAGAACTCACTGACTGTCCCTGTGATCCCTCAGAACTCACTGAGACTGTCCCTGTGATCCCTCAGAACTCACTGAGACTGACCCTGTGATCCCTCAGAACTCACTGACTGTCCCTGTGATCCCTCAGAACTCACTGAGACTGTCCCTGTGATCCCTCAGAACTCACTGACTGTCCCTGTGATCCCTCAGAACTCACTGACTGTCCCTGTGATCCCTCAGAACTCACTGACTGTCCCTGTGATCCCTCAGAACTCACTGACTGTCCCTGTGATCCCTCAGAACTCACTGACTGTCCCTGTGATCCCTCAGAACTCACTGACTGTCCCTGTGATCCCTCAGAACTCACTGAGACTGTCCCTGTGATCCCTCAGAACTCACTGAGACTGACCCTGTGATCCCTCAGAACTCACTGAGACTGTCTCTGTGATCCCTCAGAACTCACTGAGACTATCCCTGTGAACCCTCAGAACTCACTGACTGTCCCTGTGATCCCTCAGAACTCACTGAGACTGTCCCTGTGATCCCTCAGAACTCACTGAGACTGTCCCTGTGATCCCTCAGAACTCACTGACTGTCCCTGTGATCCCTCAGAACTCACTGAGACTGTCCCTGTGATCCCTCAGAACTCACTGACTGTCCCTGTGATCCCTCAGAACTCACTGAGTCTGTCCCTGTGATCCCTCAGAACTCACTGACTGTCCCTGTGATCCCTCAGGACTCACTGAGACTGTCCCTGTGATCCCTCAGAACTCACTGAGACTGTCCCTGTGATCCCTCAGAACTCACTGACTGACCCTGTGATCCCTCAGAACTCACTGACTGTCCCTGTGATCCCTCAGAACTCACTGACTGTCCCTGTGATCCCTCAGAACTCACTGAGACTGTCCCGGTGATCCCTCAGAACTCACTGAGACTGACCCTGTGATCCCTCAGAACTCACTGAGACTGTCCCTGTGATCCCTCAGAACTCACTGAGACTGTCCCTGTGATCCCTCAGAACTCACTGAGACTGACCCTGTGATCCCTCAGAACTCACTGACTGTCCCTGTGATCCCTCAGAACTCACTGAGACTGTCCCTGTGATCCCTCAGAACTCACTGAGACTGTCCCTGTGATCCCTCAGAACTCACTGACTGTCCCTGTGATCCCTCAGTACTCACTGAGTCTGTCCCTGTGATCCCTCAGAACTCACTGACTGTCCCTGTGATCCCTCAGAACTCACTGAGACTGTCCCTGTGATCCCTCAGAACTCACTGACTGTCCCTGTGATCCCTCAGAACTCACTCAGACTGTCCCTGTGATCCCTCAGAACTCACTGAGTCTGTCCCTGTGATCCCTCAGAACTCACTGACTGTCCCTGTGATCCCTCAGGACTCACTGACTGTCCCTGTGATCCCTCAGAACTCACTGACTGTCCCTGTGATCCCTCAGAACTCACTGAATGTCCCTGTGATCCCTCAGGACTCACTGACTGTCCCTGTGATCCCTCAGAACTCACTGACTGTCCCTGTGATCCCTCAGAACTCACTGAGACTGTCCCTGTGATCCCTCAGAACCCACTGACTGTCCCTGTGATCCCTCAGGACTCACTGAGACTGTCCCTGTGATCCCTCAGAACTCACTGACTGTCCCTGTGATCCCTCAGAACTCACTGACTGTCCCTGTGATCCCTCAGAACTCACTGAGACTGTCCCTGTGATCCCTCAGAACTCACTGAGACTGACCCTGTGATCCCTCAGAACTCACTGAGACTGTCCCTGTGATCCCTCAGAACTCACTGAGACTGTCCCTGTGATCCCTCAGAACTCACTGAGACTGTCCCTGTGATCCCTCAGAACTCACTGAGACTGTCCCTGTGATCCCTCAGAACTCACTGACTGTCCCTGTGATCCCTCAGAACTCACTGAGACTGTCCCTGTGATCCCTCAGAACTCACTGAGACTGACCCTGTGATCCCTCAGAACTCACTGAGACTGTCCCTGTGATCCCTCAGAACTCACTGAGACTGTCCCTGTGATCCCTCAGAACTCACTGAGACTGACCCTGTGATCCCTCAGAACTCACTGACTGTCCCTGTGATCCCTCAGAACTCACTGAGACTGTCCCTGTGATCCCTCAGAACTCACTGACTGTCCCTGTGATCCCTCAGAACTCACTGAGTCTGTCCCTGTGATCCCTCAGAACTCACTGACTGTCCCTGTGATCCCTCAGAACTCACTGAGACTGTCCCTGTGATCCCTCAGAACTCACTGAGACTGTCCCTGTGATCCCTCAGAACTCACTGACTGTCCCTGTGATCCCTCAGAACTCACTGACACTGTCCCTGTGATCCCTCAGAACCCACTGACTGTCCCTGTGATCCCTCAGAACTCACTGAGACTGTCCCTGTGATCCCTCAGAACTCACTGAGACTGTCCCTGTGATCCCTCAGAACTCACTGACTGTCCCTGTGATCCCTCAGAACTCACTGACTGTCCCTGTGATCCCTCAGAACTCACTGAGTCTGTCCCTGTGATCCCTCAGAACTCACTGACTGTCCCTGTAATCCCTCAGAACTCACTGAGACTGTCCCTGTGATCCCTCAGAACTCACTGACTGTCCCTGTGATCCCTCAGAACTCACTCAGACTGTCCCTGTGATCCCTCAGAACTCACTGACTGTCCCTGTGATCCCTCAGAACTCACTGAGACTGTCCCTGTGATCCCTCAGAACTCACTGAGACTGTCCCTGTGATCCCTCAGAACTCACTGACTGTCCATGTGATCCCTCAGAACTCACTGAGACTGTCCCTGTGATCCCTCAGAACTCACTGACTGTCCCTGTGATCCCTCAGAACTCACTGAGACTGTCCCTGTGATCCCTCAGAACTCACTGAGACTGTCCCTGTGATCCCTCAGAACTCACTGACTGTCCCTGTGATCCCTCAGAACTCACTGACTGTCCCTGTGATCCCTCAGAACTCACTGAGACTGTCCCTGTGATCCCTCAGAACTCACTGAGACTGTCCCTGTGATCCCTCAGAACTCACTGAGACTGACCCTGTGATCCCTCAGAACTCACTGACTGTCCCTGTGATCCCTCAGAACTCACTGACTGTCCCTGTGATCCCTCAGAACTCACTGAGACTGTCCCTGTGATCCCTCAGAACTCACTGACTGTCCCTGTGATCCCTCAGAACTCACTGAGACTGTCCCTGTGATCCCTCAGAACTCACTGACTGTCCCTGTGATCCCTCAGAACTCACTGACTGTCCCTGTGATCCCTCAGAACTCACTGAGTCTGTCCCTGTGATCCCTCAGAACTCACTGACTGTCCCTGTGATCCCTCAGGACTCACAGACTGTCCCTGTGATCCCTCAGAACTCACTGACTGTCCCTGTGATCCCTCAGAACTCACTGACTGTCCCTGTGATCCCTCAGAACTCACTGAGACTGTCCCTGTGATCCCTCAGAACTCACTGACTGTCCCTGTGATCCCTCAGGACTCACTGAGACTGTCCCTGTGATCCCTCAGAACTCACTGAGACTGTCCCTGTGATCCCTCAGAACTCACTGACTGTCCCTGTGATCCCTCAGAACTCACTGACTGTCCCTGTGATCCCTCAGAACTCACTGAGACTGTCCCTGTGATCCCTCAGAACTCACTGAGACTGACCCTGTGATCCCTCAGAACTCACTGACTGTCCCTGTGATCCCTCAGAACTCACTGAGACTGTCCCTGTGATCCCTCAGAACTCACTGACTGTCCCTGTGATCCCTCAGAACTCACTGACTGTCCCTGTGATCCCTCAGAACTCACTGACTGTCCCTGTGATCCCTCAGAACTCACTGACTGTCCCTGTGATCCCTCAGAACTCACTGACTGTCCCTGTGATCCCTCAGAACTCACTGACTGTCCCTGTGATCCCTCAGAACTCACTGAGACTGTCCCTGTGATCCCTCAGAACTCACTGAGACTGACCCTGTGATCCCTCAGAACTCACTGAGACTGTCTCTGTGATCCCTCAGAACTCACTGAGACTATCCCTGTGAACCCTCAGAACTCACTGACTGTCCCTGTGATCCCTCAGAACTCACTGAGACTGTCCCTGTGATCCCTCAGAACTCACTGAGACTGTCCCTGTGATCCCTCAGAACTCACTGACTGTCCCTGTGATCCCTCAGAACTCACTGAGACTGTCCCTGTGATCCCTCAGAACTCACTGACTGTCCCTGTGATCCCTCAGAACTCACTGAGTCTGTCCCTGTGATCCCTCAGAACTCACTGACTGTCCCTGTGATCCCTCAGGACTCACTGAGACTGTCCCTGTGATCCCTCAGAACTCACTGAGACTGTCCCTGTGATCCCTCAGAACTCACTGACTGACCCTGTGATCCCTCAGAACTCACTGACTGTCCCTGTGATCCCTCAGAACTCACTGACTGTCCCTGTGATCCCTCAGAACTCACTGACTGTCCCTGTGATCCCTCAGAACTCACTGAGACTGTCCCGGTGATCCCTCAGAACTCACTGAGACTGACCCTGTGATCCCTCAGAACTCACTGAGACTGTCCCTGTGATCCCTCAGAACTCACTGAGACTGTCCCTGTGATCCCTCAGAACTCACTGAGACTGACCCTGTGATCCCTCAGAACTCACTGACTGTCCCTGTGATCCCTCAGAACTCACTGAGACTGTCCCTGTGATCCCTCAGAACTCACTGAGACTGTCCCTGTGATCCCTCAGAACTCACTGACTGTCCCTGTGATCCCTCAGTACTCACTGAGTCTGTCCCTGTGATCCCTCAGAACTCACTGACTGTCCCTGTGATCCCTCAGAACTCACTGAGACTGTCCCTGTGATCCCTCAGAACTCACTGACTGTCCCTGTGATCCCTCAGAACTCACTCAGACTGTCCCTGTGATCCCTCAGAACTCACTGAGACTGTCCCTGTGATCCCTCAGAACTCACTGACTGTCCCTGTGATCCCTCAGGACTCACTGACTGTCCCTGTGATCCCTCAGAACTCACTGACTGTCCCTGTGATCCCTCAGAACTCACTGAATGTCCCTGTGATCCCTCAGGACTCACTGACTGTCCCTGTGATCCCTCAGAACTCACTGACTGTCCCTGTGATCCCTCAGAACTCACTGAGACTGTCCCTGTGATCCCTCAGAACCCACTGACTGTCCCTGTGATCCCTCAGGACTCACTGAGACTGTCCCTGTGATCCCTCAGAACTCACTGACTGTCCCTGTGATCCCTCAGAACTCACTGACTGTCCCTGTGATCCCTCAGAACTCACTGAGACTGTCCCTGTGATCCCTCAGAACTCACTGAGACTGACCCTGTGATCCCTCAGAACTCACTGAGACTGTCCCTGTGATCCCTCAGAACTCACTGAGACTGTCCCTGTGATCCCTCAGAACTCACTGAGACTGACCCTGTGATCCCTCAGAACTCACTGAGACTGTCCCTGTGATCCCTCAGAACTCACTGACTGTCCCTGTGATCCCTCAGAACTCACTGAGACTGTCCCTGTGATCCCTCAGAACTCACTGAGACTGTCCCTGTGATCCCTCAGAACTCACTGAGACTGACCCTGTGATCCCTCAGAACTCACTGACTGTCCCTGTGATCCCTCAGAACTCACTGAGACTGTCCCTGTGATCCCTCAGAACTCACTGAGACTGTCCCTGTGATCCCTCAGAACTCACTGAGACTGTCTCTGTGATCCCTCAGAACTCACTGACTGTCCCTGTGATCCCTCAGAACTCACTGACTGTCCATGTGATCCCTCAGAACTCACTGAGACTGTCCCTGTGATCCCTCAGAACTCACTGACTGTCCCTGTGATCCCTCAGAACTCACTGAGACTGTCCCTGTGATCCCTCAGAACTCACTGAGACTGTCCCTGTGATCCCTCAGAACTCACTGAGACTGTCCCTGTGATCCCTCAGAACTCACTGAGACTGTCCCTGTGATCCCTCAGAACTCACTGACTGTCCCTGTGATCCCTCAGAACTCACTGAGACTGTCCATGTGATCCCTCAGAACTCACTGACTGTCCCTGTGATCCCTCAGAACTCACTGACTGTCCCTGTGATCCCTCAGAACTCACTGAGACTGTCCCTGTGATCCCTCAGAACTCACTGACTGTCCCTGTGATCCCTCAGAACTCACTGAGACTGTCCCTGTGATCCCTCAGAACTCACTGAGACAGTCCCTGTGATCCCTCAGAACTCACTGAGACTGTCCCTGTGATCCCTCAGAACCCACTGACTGTCCCTGTGATCCCTCAGGACTCACTGAGACTGTCCCTGTGATCCCTCAGAACTCACTGACTGTCCCTGTGATCCCTCAGAACTCACTGACTGTCCCTGTGATCCCTCAGAACTCACTGAGACTGTCCCTGTGATCCCTCAGAACTCACTGAGACTGACCCTGTGATCCCTCAGAACTCACTGAGACTGTCCCTGTGATCCCTCAGAACTCACTGAGACTGTCCCTGTGATCCCTCAGAACTCACTGAGACTGACCCTGTGATCCCTCAGAACTCACTGAGACTGTCCCTGTGATCCCTCAGAACTCACTGACTGTCCCTGTGATCCCTCAGAACTCACTGAGACTGTCCCTGTGATCCCTCAGAACTCACTGAGACTGTCCCTGTGATCCCTCAGAACTCACTGAGACTGACCCTGTGATCCCTCAGAACTCACTGACTGTCCCTGTGATCCCTCAGAACTCACTGAGACTGTCCCTGTGATCCCTCAGAACTCACTGAGACTGTCCCTGTGATCCCTCAGAACTCACTGAGACTGTCTCTGTGATCCCTCAGAACTCACTGACTGTCCCTGTGATCCCTCAGAACTCACTGACTGTCCATGTGATCCCTCAGAACTCACTGAGACTGTCCCTGTGATCCCTCAGAACTCACTGACTGTCCCTGTGATCCCTCAGAACTCACTGAGACTGTCCCTGTGATCCCTCAGAACTCACTGAGACTGTCCCTGTGATCCCTCAGAACTCACTGAGACTGTCCCTGTGATCCCTCAGAACTCACTGAGACTGTCCCTGTGATCCCTCAGAACTCACTGACTGTCCCTGTGATCCCTCAGAACTCACTGAGACTGTCCATGTGATCCCTCAGAACTCACTGACTGTCCCTGTGATCCCTCAGAACTCACTGACTGTCCCTGTGATCCCTCAGAACTCACTGAGACTGTCCCTGTGATCCCTCAGAACTCACTGACTGTCCCTGTGATCCCTCAGAACTCACTGAGACTGTCCCTGTGATCCCTCAGAACTCACTGAGACAGTCCCTGTGATCCCTCAGAACTCACTGAGACTGTCCCTGTGATCCCTCAGAACTCACTGACTGTCCCTGTGATCCCTCAGAACTCACTGATACTGTCCCTGTGATCCCTCAGAACTCACTGACTGTCCATGTGATCCCTCAGAACTCACTGACTGTCCCTGTGATCCCTCAGAACTCACTGAGACTGTCCCTGTGATCCCTCAGAACTCACTGACTGTCCCTGTGATCCCTCAGGACTCACTGACTGTCCCTGTGATCCCTCAGAACTCACTGAGACTGTCCCTGTGATCCCTCAGAACTCACTGACTGTCCCTGTGATCCCTCAGGACTCACTGAGACTGTCCCTGTGATCCCTCAGAACTCACTGACTGTCCCTGTGATCCCTCAGAACTCACTGAGACTGTCCCTGTGATCCCTCAGAACTCACTGACTGTCCCTGTGATCCCTCAGAACTCACTGAGACTGTCCCTGTGATCCCTCAGAACTCACTGACTGTCCCTGTGATCCCTCAGAACTCACTGAGACTGTCCCTGTGATCCCTCAGAACTCACTGACTGTCCCTGTGATCCCTCAGAACTCACTGACTGTCTCTGTGATCCCTCAGAACTCACTGACTGTCCCTGTGATCCCTCAGAACTCACTGACTGTCCCTATGATCCCTCAGAACTCACTGACTGTCCCTGTGATCCCTCAGAACTCACTGACTGTCCCTGTGATCCCTCAGAACTCACTGACTGTCCCTGTGATCCCTCAGAACCCACTGAGACTGTCTCTGTGATCCCTCAGAACTCACTGACTGTCCCTGTGATCCCTCAGAACTCACTGAGTCTGTCCCTGTGATCCCTCAGAACTCACTGACTGTCTCTGTGATCCCTCAGAACTCAATGAGACTGTCTCTGTGATCCCTCAGGACTCACTGACTGTCCCTGTGATCCCTCAGAACTCACTGAGACTGTCCCTGTGATCCCTCAGAACTCACTGAGACTGTCCCTGTGATCCCTCAGAACTCACTGACTGTCCCTGTGATCCCTCAGAACCCACTGACTGTCCCTGTGATCCCTCAGAACTCACTGACTGTCCCTGTGATCCCTCAGAACCCACTGAGACTGTCTCTGTGATCCCTCAGAACTGACTGAGACTGTCCCTGTGATCCCTCAGAACTCACTGAGACTGTCCCTGTGATCCCTCAGAACCCACTGACTGTCCCTGTGATCCCTCAGAACTCACTGACTGTCCCTGTGATCCCTCAGAACTCACTGAGACTGTCCCTGTGATCCCTCAGAACTCACTGACTGTCCCTGTGATCCCTCAGAACCCACTGAGACTGTCTCTGTGATCCCTCAGAACTCACTGAGACTGTCCCTGTGATCCCTCAGAACTCACTGAGACTGTCCCTGTGATCCCTCAGAACCCACGGACTGTCCCTGTGATCCCTCAGAACTCACTGACTGTTCCTGTGATCCCTCAGAACCCACTGAGACTGTCCCTGTGATCCCTCAGAACCCACTGACTGTCCCTGTGATCCCTCAGAACCCACGGACTGTCCCTGTGATCCCTCAGAACTCACTGACTGTTCCTGTGATCCCTCAGAACCCACTGAGACTGTCCCTGTGATCCCTCAGAACCCACTGACTGTCCCTGTGATCCCTCAGAACCCACTGAGACTGTCCCTGTGATCCCTCAGAACTCACTGAGACTGTCCCTGTGATCCCTCAGAACTCACTGACTGTCCCTGTGATCCCTCAGAACTCACTGACTGTCCCTGTGATCCCTCAGAACCCACTGACTGTCCCTGTGATCCCTCAGAACTCACTGACTGACCCTGTGATCCCTCAGAACTCACTGACTGTCCCTGTGATCCCTCAGAACTCACTGAGACTGTCCCTGTGATCCCTCAGAACTCACTGACTGTCCCTGTGATCCCTCAGAACTCACTGAGACTGTCCCTGTGATCCCTCAGAACTCACTGAGACAGTCCCTGTGATCCCTCAGAACTCACTGAGACTGTCCCTGTGATCCCTCAGAACTCACTGACTGTCCCTGTGATCCCTCAGAACTCACTGATACTGTCCCTGTGATCCCTCAGAACTCACTGACTGTCCCTGTGATCCCTCAGAACTCACTGACTGTCCCTGTGATCCCTCAGAACTCACTGACTGTCCATGTGATCCCTCAGAACTCACTGACTGTCCCTGTGATCCCTCAGAACTCACTGAAACTGTCCCTGTGATCCCTCAGAACTCACTGACTGTCCCTGTGATCCCTCAGGACTCACTGACTGTCCCTGTGATCCCTCAGAACTCACTGAGACTGTCCCTGTGATCCCTCAGAACTCACTGAGACTGTCCCTGTGATCCCTCAGAACTCACTGAGACTGTCCCTGTGATCCCTCAGAACTCACTGAGACTGACCCTGTGATCCCTCAAAACTCACTGACTGTCCCTGTGATCCCTCAGAACCCACTGACTGTCCCTGTGATCCCTCAGAACTCACTGACTGACCCTGTGATCCCTCAGAACTCACTGACTGTCCCTGTGATCCCTCAGAACTCACTGAGACTGTCCCTGTGATCCCTCAGAACTCACTGACTGTCCCTGTGATCCCTCAGAACTCACTGAGACTGTCCCTGTGATCCCTCAGAACTCACTGAGACAGTCCCTGTGATCCCTCAGAACTCACTGAGACTGTCCCTGTGATCCCTCAGAACTCACTGACTGTCCCTGTGATCCCTCAGAACTCACTGATACTGTCCCTGTGATCCCTCAGAACTCACTGACTGTCCCTGTGATCCCTCAGAACTCACTGACTGTCCCTGTGATCCCTCAGAACTCACTGACTGTCCCTGTGATCCCTCAGAACTCACTGAGACTGTCCCTGTGATCCCTCAGAACTCACTGACTGTCCCTGTGATCCCTCAGGACTCACTGACTGTCCCTGTGATCCCTCAGGACTCACTGACTGTCCCTGTGATCCCTCAGAACTCACTGAGACTGTCTGTGTGATCCCTCAGAACTCACTGACTGTCCCTATGATCCCTCAGAACTCACTGACTGTCCCTGTGATCCCTCAGAACTCACTCAGACTGTCCCTGTGATCCCTCAGAACTCACTGACTGTCCCTGTGATCCCTCAGGACTCACTGACTGTCCCTGTGATCCCTCAGAACTCACTGAGTCTGTCCCTGTGATCCCTCAGAACTCACTGACTGTCCCTGTGATCCCTCAGAACTCACTGACTGTCCCTGTGAACCCTCAGAACTCACTGAGACTGTCCCTGTGATCCCTCTGAACTCACTGACTGTCCCTGTGATCCCTCAGAACTCAATGAGACTGTCTCTGTGATCCCTCAGGACTCACTGACTGTCCCTGTGATCCCTCAGAACTCACTGAGACTGTCCCTGTGATCCCTCAGAACTCACTGAGACTGTCCCTGTGATCCCTCAGAACTCACTGACTGTCCCTGTGATCCCTCAGAACCCACTGACTGTCCCTGTGATCCCTCAGAACTCACTGACTGTCCCTGTGATCCCTCAGAACCCACTGAGACTGTCTCTGTGATCCCTCAGAACTCACTGAGACTGTCCCTGTGATCCCTCAGAACTCACTGAGACTGTCCCTGTGATCCCTCAGAACCCACTGACTGTCCCTGTGATCCCTCAGAACTCACTGACTGTCCCTGTGATCCCTCAGAACTCACTGAGACTGTCCCTGTGATCCCTCAGAACTCACTGACTGTCCCTGTGATCCCTCAGAACTCACTGACTGTCCCTGTGATCCCTCAGAACCCACTGAGACTGTCTCTGTGATCCCTCAGAACTCACTGAGACTGTCCCTGTGATCCCTCAGAACTCACTGAGACTGTCCCTGTGATCCCTCAGAACTCACTGAGACTGTCCCTGTGATCCCTCAGAACCCACGGACTGTCCCTGTGATCCCTCAGAACTCACTGACTGTTCCTGTGATCCCTCAGAACCCACTGAGACTGTCCCTGTGATCCCTCAGAACCCACTGACTGTCCCTGTGATCCCTCAGAACCCACTGAGACTGTCCCTGTGATCCCTCAGAACTCACTGAGACTGTCCCTGTGATCCCTCAGAACTCACTGACTGTCCCTGTGATCCCTCAGAACTCACTGACTGTCCATGTGATCCCTCAGAACTCACTGACTGTCCCTGTGATCCCTCAGAACTCACTGAGACTGTCCCTGTGATCCCTCAGAACTCACTGACTGTCCCTGTGATCCCTCAGGACTCACTGACTGTCCCTGTGATCCCTCAGAACTCACTGAGACTGTCCCTGTGATCCCTCAGAACTCACTGAGACTGTCCCTGTGATCCCTCAGAACTCACTGACTGTCCCTGTGATCCCTCAGAACTCACTGAGACTGACCCTGTGATCCCTCAGAACTCACTGACTGTCCCTGTGATCCCTCAGAACTCACTGACTGTCTCTGTGATCCCTCAGGACTCACTGACTGTCCCTGTGATCCCTCAGAACCCACTGACTGTCCCTGTGATCCCTCAGAACTCACTGAGACTGTCCCTGTGATCCCTCAGAACTCACTGACTGTCCCTGTGATCCCTCAGAACTCACTGAGACTGACCCTGTGATCCCTCAGAACTCACTGACTGTCCCTGTGATCTCTCAGAACTCACTGACTGTCCCTGTGATCCCTCAGAACTCACTGAGACTGTCCCTGTGATCCCTCAGAACTCACTGAGACTGTCCCTGTGATCCCTCAGAACTCACTGACTGTCCCTGTGATCCCTCAGGACTCACTGAGACTGTCCCTGTGATCCCTCAGAACTCACTGACTGTCCCTGTGATCCCTCAGAACTCACTGACTGTCCCTGTGATCCCTCAGAACTCACTGAGACTGTCCCTGTGATCCCTCAGAACTCACTGAGACTGTCCCTGTGATCCCTCATAACTCACTGAGACTGTCCCTGTGAACCCTCAGAACTCACTGACTGTCCCTGTGATCCCTCAGAACTCACTGACTGTCCCTGTGATCCCTCAGAACCCACTGACTGTCCCTGTGATCCCTCAGAACTCACTGACTGTCCCTGTGATCCCTCAGAACTCACTGAGACTGTCCCTGTGATCCCTCAGAACTCACTGAGACTGTTCCTGTGATCCCTCAGAACTCACTGAGACTGTCCCTGTGATCCCTCATAACTCACTGAGACTGTCCCTGTGAACCCTCAGAACTCACTGACTGTCCCTGTGATCCCTCAGAACTCACTGACTGTCCCTGTGATCCCTCAGAACTCACTGACACTGTCCCTGTGATCCCTCAGAACTCACTGAGACTGTCCCTGTGAACCCTCAGAACTCACTGAGACTGTCCCTGTGATCCCTCAGAACTCACTGACTGTCCCTGTGATCCCTCAGAACTCACTGACTGTCCCTGTGATCCCTCAGAACTCACTGACTGTCCCTGTGAACCCTCAGAACTCACTGAGACTGTCCCTGTGATCCCTCAGAACTCACTGACTGTCCCTGTGATCCCTCAGAACTCAATGAGACTGTCTCTGTGATCCCTCAGGACTCACTGACTGTCCCTGTGATCCCTCAGAACTCACTGAGACTGTCCCTGTGATCCCTCAGAACTCACTGAGACTGTCCCTGTGATCTCTCAGAACTCACTGACTGTCCCTGTGATCCCTCAGAACTCACTGACTGTCCCTGTGATCCCTCAGAACCCACTGAGACTGTCTCTGTGATCCCTCAGAACTCACTGAGACTGTCCCTGTGATCCCTCAGAACCCACTGACTGTCCCTGTGATCCCTCAGAACTCACTGACTGTCCCTGTGATCCCTCAGAACTCACTGAGACTGTCCCTGTGATCCCTCAGAACTCACTGACTGTCCCTGTGATCCCTCAGAACTCACTGACTGTCCCTGTGATCCCTCAGAACCCACTGAGACTGTCTCTGTGATCCCTCAGAACTCACTGAGACTGTTCCTGTGATCCCTCAGAACTCACTGAGACTGTCCCTGTGATCCCTCAGAACCCACGGACTGTCCCTGTGATCCCTCAGAACTCACTGACTGTCCCTGTGATCCCTCAGAACCCACTGAGACTGTCCCTGTGATCCCTCAGAACCCACTGACTGTCCCTGTGATCCCTCAGAACCCACTGAGACTGTCCCTGTGATCCCTCAGAACTCACTGAGACTGTCCCTGTGATCCCTCAGAACTCACTGACTGTCCCTGTGATCCCTCAGAACTCACTGAGACTGTCCCTGTGATCCCTCAGAACTCACTGACTGTCCCTGTGATCCCTCAGAACTCACTGAGACTGTCCCTGTGATCCCTCAGAACTCACTGAGACTGTCCCTGTGATCCCTCAGAACTCACTGACTGTCCCTGTGATCCCTCAGAACTCACTGACTGTCCCTGTGATCCCTCAGAACTCACTGAGACTGTCCCTGTGATCCCTCAGAACTCACTGACTGTCCCTGTGATCCCTCAGAACTCACTGACTGTCCCTGTGATCCCTCAGAACTCACTGAGACTGTCCCTGTGATCCCTCAGAACTCACTGACTGTCCCTGTGATCCCTCAGAACTCACTGAGACTGACCCTGTGATCCCTCAGGACTCACTGAGACTGTCCCTGTGATCCCTCAGAACTCACTGAGACTGACCCTGTGATCCCTCAGAACTCACTGAGACTGTCCCTGTGATCCCTCAGAACTCACTGACTGTCCCTGTGATCCCTCAGAACTCACTGAGTCTGTCCCTGTGATCCCTCAGAACTCACTGACTGTCCCTGTGATCCCTCAGGACTCACTGAGACTGTCCCTGTGATCCCTCAGAACTCACTGACTGTCCCTGTGATCCCTCAGAACTCACTAGAACCATATGTCCTTTGCTCTATTGAGCTCACTGGAGCTCCACCTCCTGTGCTCCCTTGAAATTAGTGTAAAATTGAATAAATCACAAACAAATTAAACTAGGCAGAAGGCTGCTGTAGTGTTGATAATATTCGATTTATCTCCAGCTGATTGTCCCAGTATGATGAATTGTTTACCTTGGCACAGTTTACAAAACACTAATAATTAATTGACTAACTTTGTCATATTCAGCAATTGTCTGTACGCACGTATTACTGAAAATGGAAGTAAGATTTCTGACTCAAGACAAAACACACCTTCTTCATGACCACGACATTCTTTCCTAACAGGAGCTGACAAACTGCCTGTGAGTAATACAGCCTGCCCTGGGTGCTGGAAGATAAAAAGTTAAAATCTGTGATCACTTAAAAGCACATTGTTTTGGTGAGGTCACTAAGATCTAGGGGAGGGAGGTGGTAGTTTCCTAACTGTAACCTCCCAGAGTAGGCTGCATTCTGAAACCTGATAACGTTATTTTGCAAATCCAGTCATCATTTGTGTACAGGATCTAAACCAGGTGGTGTAGCAGACATGCTTTGAATGATATTGCATGTCAGTATACTACAACATGAACAGGCAGCCATTTAGTATAAAAACAAACAGTACAAAAAAGGACTGAAGCCAAATAGACAAGCTTATCCTAAACTGGCCATCCTTTCCTTCAGCTGAGGTGTTCTGTGCTTTCAGTCTTTTAAAATACAACAGCTCTGTTCCCGATTACACAGACTTGTGCTGTTGATTCCAATCAGAGGCCTGCGTGCACTAGATACCGACATCTGCTGGTGCTGATTTATAGTTAGATTAGGAGTATAGCTCTATCAAAATCTTCAACTTTTTTTTCAGCCCAATCTCAGAGAGAACGTGGGTTTTTTTTGGACAATGTGTGCAAACAAATTAGATCTCCCAGGGCTACAGTCTGTAAACATAGTAAATAATCTATTCTTCAGATATCATTCGTGACTGCGTCTTGTGAATTACACTGTTCATCCTCATTGGAACATGTCTAAAGACTGCCAAGTATGGAAATAAATATTGGTCAAAATGTCTGTGAAAACCCGAATGAATTAATTATGGCTTTGAGGCATTTAAGGGGGTGCAGACAATCTCTCTGAACCTTTGAGCAGCCTTGTGGCACAGACCGTAGACCTGCTGTGTCTCTGCACCAGAGATGTGTTCAATCCTCACACAAAATTCCGAAGCAACTTAGCAGGTCAGGCAGCATCTATAGAAATGAATAAACAGTTGATGTTTCGAGCCAAGTCCCTTCCTCTGGGCTGTGAAGCAAGGCGGAAGACGCCAGATGTCATCACATGCAACCCTGAGATTCTTTTTCTGCGGGCATACTTAGCAAATCTGTATGGTAGTAACTGTAAATAATAAGGAACTATAAACTGCAAACGAACTGTGCACATGCAGATTTAAATAAATAGCAATACATAACGAGCATGAAATAACAAGATAAAAGAGCCCTTAAATGAGTGTGGTTATCCCCTTTAGTTCAAGAGCCTGATGATTGAGGGGCAGAAACTGCTCTTGAACCTGGTGGTGCGAGTCCTGAGGTACCTCTACCTTCTACTTGATGAAAGCAGCAAGAAAAGAGCATGGCATGTGTGGTTTGGACCTTTGATTTTCTATGGCAATGTTTCATGCAGATGTGCTCAGTGGTTGGGAAGGCTTTACTGAACTTTACTTGGTTCACTGAACCAAATCCACTACCTTTTGTAGGATTTTCCACTCAAAGGTATTGGTGTTCCCATACCAGGCCGTAATGCAACCAGTCAGCACACTTTCCACAACATATCTATAGAAGTGTGCCAAGGTTTTCGATGACAAGCCTAATCTCCACAGACTCCTGAGGATGTAGAGGCGCTGAGTGCTTTCTTCGCAAAAATATTTATATGATGGGTCTAGAACAGGTCCTCGGAGATAGTGACACCCAGGAATTGAAAGTTAAAAAATTAAATTTAAAAAGCTGAAGGGGTGGGGAAGGAGGTTAGCTGGAAGATGATATGTAAAAGGTCAAGGGCTGGAGAAGAAGGAATCTGGTAGGAGAGGAGAGTGTACTGTAAGAGAAAAGGAAGGAGGAAGAACCCAGGGGGACCAGCTAGCCTCTTTTCCCTCCTCCCAGTATTTTATTCTGGCATCATCCTCCTTCCTTCTGAAGAAAGGTTGAGGCCCAAAACATCAACTGTTTATTCATTTCCATAGATGCTGCCTGACCTGCTGACTTACTGCTGCATTGCTTTGTTGCATGTGTTGCTTTGGATTTCCAGCATCTGCAGATTTTCTCTTGGCTATGTGTTCAGTCCTGGCCTTGGGTGCTGTATGTGTGGAGTTTGCATGTTCTTCCTGGGTGGACTTCCTCTGGGTGCTCCAGTTTCCTCCTACATCCCGAAGGTACGAGGGTTAGTAGGTTAAATAATCAACAACTAGCAGTGGAATTTAAGGGGAGACAAAATAATAAAACCAGGGATTGATGTAGGATTATGTCAAGCTGCAAAATTGTTGGGCTAAAAGACCTGTCAATGTGCTATATGATTGCTTCCATTGACCCAAACACCGCCATCATGTATGGCTCTGGGTACCATGACCTTCTCCATCAAAGAGTCTATGGAGGCAAGAGGAGCAAAGTGGAAAGTTTGTGAACAAAAGATGTTGAAAACAGATGATAAAGCATCCCTTTGCATCAATTTGGCATTGCTCAGCCATTCTTCTGAAATGCTTGAGGAATTTTCAGCGAGACAGGAAATGGTGGGGTGGTGATAGAGACAGATACAGTAGGGACATTTAAGAGACTTTTAAAGATCAAAGGCTTGTTTTATTGTCAAAGTATGCATGTACAATACAATTCTGATATTCATCTTTTCCAGATAGCCATGAAATAGAAAAAAAAGAGTCGCTGAAAGAAATGACATCACAACCCACCCTCTCCTGCAAGCAAAGGAATACATGGGGCATGGATGAAATAAAAATGGAGGGTTATGTAGTAGGGATGAGTTAGATTGTCCTTAGAGTAGGTTAAAAATTTGACACAATTGTAGGCCAAAAACCCTGTACTGTTCTACATTAACTCCCAATCCAATCCAATTTTATAGAAATTTCAATCAAGATACCTGTACCTTGCAATGAAGAGGGCAGGATTTCATTGTTTATTATTTATTTATTGAGATACAGTGTGGGCCCTTCGAGCCATGTCGCCCAGCAACCCCCGATTTTATTCTAGCTTAACTACAGGACAATTTACAAAGACCAATTAACCTACCAACTGGTACATCTTTGAACTGTAGGAGGAAATCGGAGCACCCGGAGGAAACCCACACAGTTAAGAGGAGAACATACAAGCTCCCTACAGGCAGTGTCGGGAATTGAACCCAGATCTCAGGTACTGTAAAACGCTGTGCTTATTACTACACTACCATGCCATATTTAAAAGCAGATTGCTTTAACGCCTCTGCCTTAATCACTTCATTGATTCTGTGCCAATATCAAGAAAGAACATCCTGTTCTTGAAGATGATTTATTGACGTGTATTTGGCATGTTAGCAACCATGCTCATTTGTGCTTTCAGACCATTGCTACCAATTTCAACACCCTTTTATCATGTATTTCAAGGTAGCTGCTTGTTGTAGTAAATCTCTGATGAATATGATTTTAAAAATTTTCTTTGAATTGAGATACAACGTGGAATAGGTCTTTCTCGTCCTTCAACCCATGCCACCCAGTAATGCCTGATTTAATCCTTTACAATTTACAATGACCAATTAACCTGCCAACCGGTACATCTTTGGACTGTGGGAGGAAACCAAAGGTAAACCACACGGTTGAGGGGAGAACATACAAACTCCCTACAGGCAGCTGCAGGAATTGAACCTGGGTCGCTGGTACTGTAAAATGTTGTGCTAACCGCTACATTGTTATTACATCCCAGCAAAATGCTCAATGGAACTGCATCCACATACCAGCTTCACTTCTCTCATCATGAAACAGATGTGGACATTTTCTTCTGTTCTGGGAAATCAAACTGTGGCTCTTTGATAGGCTCCTACAGTGATAATCAACATATTCTCATTTGTTCCCACTGAGTTACAGGAAATATGACAGCCATAGTTTAGGAAGTGGTACATTGGGAAAGATGTCAAGGTCACATCGATATGATTCACAGAGATGCCAGCTGGGCGTGAGAGTTCAATTGTGATGTGAGCATCAAGAAAATAGGGTACTTTATGCCAGATAGGAATCTTGAGAGGAGAGCTAAGAAAGCTGTTCAGAGTGCTTTGAGATTTTGGTTGGGTACTTGGACAAGTGCATTCCCATAGCTTGGTGAGAAGCTAGTAAAAAGATACAAGTTAATGCAAGAAGGAAGAGGAAAGAATTAGCAGAATCTTGATCTTTGGGCTTTGGAAAACAAACGGATGAATGGATGGATTAAATGGATGATCTTTGCAGAGATAGAATGGATGTTAAGGGCTGAGTAACCACCATCCATACAATCCGCAAATGTCGAATCACAACCTGTGGCCATTACCTTCCTGCAACTATTTTGAAAGAATCCAGTGGTTTAACTAAAACTGAACTGAAACATACAGTGTTGCCCATTTCATCCAGTTCTCCACCCATCCCCTGAAATTGCAGCAAGTAATATATTTTTCAATATAGAGGATTCTCCTGTAACAGTTGGTTTTCTAAAAACGCTGTGCTGCAAATTTTGTTAAAGAATGTTCCATGAATTACATCGTTTCTCTGTCCATGTAATTGAGTGGCAATATCTGATCAAATAGTCACGTCAGCAGGATTTAAACTGCTTATGTAACTTAATGCTGTAATCATCACTAAATGTTCAACTTTCTCGACACAAATACATGACAGCACAAATTGTTGCGACTTCATCTCCTTAGGATCGAGGCATTTGTCAGAGCTCTCCAATCTAGCACTCGAAATACCTTCGTAATGGTACAGCAGTACATTACAGTAAGAAGCAAAGCTGACAAGTTGATAATCATGTCAGAAAGAACAGAAAATTAAAATTAACTTCTGATTTTTGGCTTAAGATGAAAATCAGAATATTTATAGCTGTAATAAAGCACAGATTACAAATCCCCAATCACTGAAGCAATGGAATCATTTTGGATGCAGAAATATCAGTTCTAAGAGTAAGTACCTATTCCTATAGCACCATAGTGACATGCATTTACTTTGGAGCTCAGTTTGCAAGTACTCTGTATTATATTGAACACTCTGACATAAATCTCTCTTTCAGAATCCATGGCATCTAAAGTTACAGCAAAACTAAGCATTTAATGAAGCATTTAATACTTAATGCGTTGATGTATCAAAAATATCCTTCTTAGACAAGCAGGAGACATCATTAAAGGATGCAACAAAAGTGCCTTCAATCATCTTTCTGCTGAGTACCTGATGCTATTCAGATGTTTTGTGGTAATGGGAATATTAAGTTAGCAATGCACATTATCTCTCTTTATTCATTGAAAATTAGGATAAAGATCCCTCTCTCATCCATCCCTGAGTAATTTTGAAGGATGACTTCATTGGAGACTCATGGACATTCAGGCTGAGCGATACAGAAGGACCAGAGAACACCAGGAGGAAATAATTTTAAATAATTCTTTCCCTAATCCTTTTCAAATCATGTCAAAACAAAGCTGGCAAAGTTATTGGCACATTCGCAGAAACCCACAGTGCTTATGACAGTAAATGTGTGCGGAAGTCTATGTTTTCTCCGCAACTCTCCAGTCAAAGTCTTTTGTTGCTGCAAGGTGGCCTTCCAACTTCGCTGGAGATCTAGGATCAATGTTCCTGCCTATCCCCTGCCCCCAGAACTGCCTCTCTCCACCTTAGTTCCAGACCCGGAGGCAAGCATTGGTATGTTAGAAGGAAAGAGGCCACTTTGCTGTCTGGATGCACATTTATCGTCTCTGTGGAGACCCTTGATGCATGTAGAGCTCTGTCAGGCACTCTTCTCTCTGAGCATTTTTCCAGAGCCAGAGCATGAAGCCCAGTCTTTAACCTTGGCAACGCTAGGTTAACACACGAAAGGCTGGAAGTACCTCAGAAAATGTGTAACTCAGGCGGTTGATGGTTGGGTTGAGTTTTCTCCGATCTTAGCAATCCATTTGTAAACATTTTGTCACCATACGAGGAGACATTATCAGTGTGCTGTTCACTTGTGGTGTGTCCTCCAAATGCTTGGCCTTTATATACTTAACAATTAGATGATTGGTCGCCATGACAAAACTCAATTGTCCCATTTACAAGCCAATGCGGGAAAAATTCAAGACAACACACAAAGATCATCACGCGACCAATTAGCGATAACACTCCCTCCCTACATCACAATTGTGTTTCCGTAATGATGACCAATCAACTGATTGATAAGTAAATAAAGGCCAAGCATTTGGAGGGCATACCATAGGTGAACAGTGCATTGACGATGTCTCATCATATGGTGATGAAAAGTTTGCAAAGGGATTGCCAAAAGCGGAGAATAACTCAATCCAACCACATGACAAGTTCTCTAGAAGCAGCCCAAGACAACATAAAATGAAATGCCAACCTTTTGTTATACCAGTATCTTGCCATGAATCTTCTGCCCCAGATCTGACTGAAAATTGGCCCTATTTGTTTTTTTACATTCTTCTGTACTTGGTGCTTGGTTTTTCTTTTGGTTTCTGGCATTTCATCAGTTCCTGGCTCCCCTCCGCCAACCTAAGGAAATCAGGCTATAATGCAGACTTACCATCAAGGAAGGCTTGTACCATCTCTGTGAAACTGCAAGGCTTTGTACAAGTGTGGAAATGTAGTTTACAGAACCAAGCTGAAAACACTCAGCAGGTCAGGCAGATCTGGGGGGAAAGTGAGGTACAGCTTCTAGTCAAAGACCCCTTGTCTCAAACATTAACTCTGATGAAAGGAGCTTTGATCTGAACTGTTACATTGTTACTCTCTCTGCAGATGCTGCCTGCCTTTGCTGAGTGTTTCCAACCGTTTTGGCTTGATTCAGATTTCCAGCGTCTACAAATTATATTTTTCGACGGAAATCTAGTTGTTACAGTATCTTTCAGAGACAAACATAACCAAAATTGGATTAACTCAACTTGACATAATCAAAAAGGGTGTTTGTGGGTTACTGCCACAGACAAGGAAAATTGCTGGATCAGATTTTCAGGGGAAAAGAAAACAGCCACCCTAACCCTACCCAGCCCCATGTATGACACGTCTCATTAAGTAATTGACTCTTAATTTCCTCAGGCAAATGGAGGAACTGTAATTTCTGCGGCCTTCCTGGTCTTGGCCAAATCCCAAGATATCTTAAAAAAGCTGTGTGACATTTGCACAATTAGTTCTGTTGACAGGAAGTGAAAAGCAATACTATCTGTGCTAAGATGCAAGAATAATATTGGAATTTTGAAATCCTATTAAAAAAGATGACAAGTTGGCAGTCATGTGAGTTCTGATTCCTATTAGAAATCAGAAAGAGTGTGAGGCTTTGTGATAAAAGTGTTGCCAAGTACCCAGCAGATTGGAAAGTAGCAAGTGTAATATTGCTTTTTGAGAAAGCAGGGAGCCATAACTATATTTTGCTGTAGGGAAGATGCTCGACAGTATCATTGAGGACATATGGTAAATTTCCCGTTAATCCATTCCTTGACTATTCGTAAACCCTAATGGTTCGAAGTCAGAACCAGAATCAGGCTTATTATCACTGACATATGGCGTGAAATTAGTTGTTTTTGAGGCAACAGCACAGTGCAAGTCATAACAAAATTATTATAAATATAAATTAAAAATGAAATTCATAAATTGTGCAAAAGAAGAATACTGAGGTAGTGTTCATGGACCATTCAGAAATCTGATGGCGGAGAGGAATAAGCTGCTCCTAAAATAACGGGTGTGTGTCTCCAGGTTCCTGTACCTCCTTCCTGATGGTAGTAATGAGAAGAGAGCCTGTTCCGGATGGTGTGGGTCCTTAACGATTTCTTGGCACTTGGGTCACCAGTTGATGGTTGCCGCACTCACTTTCCACTCTCTGGGGTCATCTTCCCCCACGTTCCCTTGCTCCCTTTTGCAGACTCCCCTCCCACTCACCAGGGCACCAGTTTCTGCGCCCGGTGAGGCTCCAGTTCCTGCGCTCTTTTTAAACCTTTCCGCTTCACTGCAATGTTATACCGCTGTCTAATGTCTGAAAAAAATGTGAACCACAAGTGTTCTGGGATATTAAAAGGAATAGCATCCAAAAGTCTGGAAAAGCAGCCAGAACAGCACCAAAATCTCCGGATTACTGGAGTGTTTTCCTGCAGAGGAAGGAGCTGAAAAGTTAGATTTTCCCACAATTTTAAAGTGTTAAACAAGAGCTACATTTAGCTCTAATGTGAAGTGGGCTGCCTCTAACACTCATGAGAGTGGGGAATTTTAACTGCGTGTTTGCTGGTTTTCAGCCTGGTTCCTGATGATAGATGCCTACAATGATTGCAGTCGTAGCACTTTTACCACAAAGAAAGGGAGGTCATCGATCTAAAGAAGTATTCCTGAGTTAGTTACAATACAGCAGCATTCCCCGTTGCCACAGAAGAGAGGGAGAGCAAGGACTGGGAGTATGGGCACTTGGGGAATGCAGCAAAATATGACAAGGCCACCTTCCCCACTTCTTCCCCCTACTATCATTGAAACAGACTGAGTTCTGTGCTTCACATTGCTTTGTTTTGGAACCACAAAACATTAAACTGGTTCAAAAAAAGACACGAGAGCCGAAATGAAGGTCTAACTTCGAGTTTACTGTCAGTGAGGCGCGCACATATCACATGGTAGTGTGATGACGCATGTAATTCACGTGTTTATACATATAGCCTGTAATGAATTATTTAAATGAACAAGAATGCTGAATCAAACAATATATATACAAGATTACTCAAATATTATTGAGATGTTAAATACACAACACACGCAACCCAAGGCACTGTAAAGCATTAATCTGTAGGGAGTAGAGCATGTTAATTTGCCAGGCAGAGTTGAAACACTATAAGATCTAGTATTAAAAGCTTATGCAGCCAGTTATACAGCAACTCACTGAGATCCCTGTCATAAGTCTTTCATTCACATTGCTCGGCCAACTTGCTGTGGATTTTGCTCCATGTGCGACTCAATGTTACAAGCCAAAGTCATAGACGGCACTTAATTGCTCCACTTACTTTTGGTCAGGTGGATAATGTCCTGATGACATCATTGTGTGCACAAGTAGCATCTAATAAACATCAGTCAGGCTAAAGTGAATCATACCTGTTACTGCTTGGCCTAATTTGCTAATAGGTGGGACTTCTGCCAAAACTAGTCGCTGTTACATCAAGATACACAATGGGCATATTAAAAAAAAGACACAAATAGCTCCACTTTCTAGAACATAGAACATTACCATCAATGTGATTTTGTAAAACAGCCATGACTTTTAAGGGATCTAATGGCGTACATTGAAGACCTGACTAGAAAGGTAGATAAGGGGAAACAGCAGATGGTGTAAAGTTGGATTTCAAAGATATTTGGCACAAAATCATATAAGCAGTTGCAATGTAAATTAGAATTTACATTATTAATCTCAACAAATATGCATATGGAAATTAAGGTAATTGAGGGATATGGTTCATGGAGGAAAACTGCACTCAGGATTAATCACGATCTTGCTGACTGGTGGTGCCTTGTTGATGGAGTCCTGATGTTGTTTCTTGTATATATCCGTTCCTGCCGTGAGTAGAGGATCGGTTAAAGGACAGAAAAGACAGGATTAAATGGTTCATTTTCATATTGTCTGACTGCTACTAATGGGTTGACCCAGGGTCCCCATCTATTCACAATTTACATTAATGGCTTAGATGAAAAGATCCATTATATCCAAATATAGTGATGTAACAAAGCTAAGTGGAAGACTGATCTGTGAGGGGGATCTAAAATACCTGTGAAGAGATATAAGCACATTTTGTGAGTGTTCAGAAAGCAACCAGGTGGAATATAATGTGGACTATATTTCTGTTTCATCGCCTTTTAAGGCGTGGACATCGCTGGTAGTTTGACACGCTTTTTCATTACTCCTGAACACAACAGGTAACTAGGTCTCTTCACAGTGAACATTTACAGTGGCAACATTGCCATAGCGAACAAGAGAAAATCTGCAGGTGCTGGAAATCCAAGCAACACACACACACACAATGCTGTAGGAACTCAGCAGGCCAGGCAGCGTCTACGGAAAAGAGCACAGTCGACGTTTCGGGTCGAGACCCTTTGGCAGGACTGGAGAAAAAAAAGATGAGGAGTAGATTTAAAAGGTGAGGGAGGGGAGAGAGGAACACAGGTGATTGGTGAGACAGGGAGGGGGAGGGATGAAGTAAAGAGCTGGGAAGTTGATTGGTGAAAGAGATACAGGGCTAGAGAAGAGGGAGTCTGATAGGAGATGACAGAAGGCCATGGAAGAAAGAAAAGGAGGGGAGGAGCACCAGAGGGATGTAAAGGGCAAACAAGGAGATAGGGTGAGAGAGGAAAAAGGGATGGGGAAAGGTGAAGGCGGTGGGGGGCATTACAGGAAGTTTGAGAAATTAATGTTCATGCCATCAGGTTGGAGGCTACCCAGACAGAATATAAGGTGTTGTTCCTCCAACCTGAGTGTGGCCTCACCGATACAGTAGAGGAGGCCATGGATTGATATATTGGAATAGGAATGGGAAGTGAAATTAAAATGGGTGGTCACTGGGAGATCCCGCTTTTTCTGGCGCAGGTGCTCAGCGAAGTGGTCTCCCAATCTATGTTGGGTCTCACCGATATACAGGAGGCCAGACCGGGAGCACCGGACACAGTAATTGACCCCAACAGACTTGAAGTGAAGTGCCGCCTCACCTGGAAGGACTGTTTGGGGCCCTGAATGGTAGTGAGGGAGAAGTTGTAGGGGCAGGTGTGCCACTTGTTCTGTTTGCAAGGAAAGTGCAGAGGGACGTATGGGCAAGGGAGTCACGTAGGGAGCGATCTCTGCCAAAAGCAAGAAGTGGGGGGAAGGGAAAGATGAGTTTGGTGGTGAGATCCCCTTGGAGATAGAGGAAATTCTGGGGAATTATATGCTGGAACAAGCGCTGCAAAATTGCTATGGGTCAGGTGACACACAAAGGCCCAATGTGGCAAGGATGACAGATTCCCTCCCCAGAAACACGGCTTTTTTTACTAAAATCCGGTAGTTTTGTGGTCATCACTGTTATGACATTTGGTAAACTTCAACACTATTAACTGAATTTAAATTTCACAATTGCCATAGTAGGATTTGAACTTGTGCCCTGAATTGTAAGTTCGGGCCTCCACATTATAAGGCCAGCAACTTATGAGCTACACCACCTCTCTGGTCAAATGATGGATCCTCTTGACGGGTTCATGAGAAGGTCACAACAAACATTTCAGAAGGCAAATGGCTTTTGTTGCATTATGGTGGGAATACAACATCAAGCCAAGCTTGCTGATACTGTATGAGACATTGACAAGACCTCGTACGGCCTCTGCATTTACAGAGAAAGATACAGTACCTATCTTGAATCTGTATATTCACTTAAATGATGCCTGGGATTAGGTAGTTATCCTTTGAGGAGAAGTAGGATTTTACTGTGACCAATAGCATTTAGATGAATGAGCGATTTTCTCATTGAGAGAAATAAGGCTCCTTTTGGGTTTGATAATAGACAATAGACAATAGGTGCAGAAGTAGACCATTCGGCCCCTCGAGCCTGCACCGCCATTTTGAGATCATGGCTGATCAACTACTATCAATACCTGGTTCCTGCCTTGTCCCCATATCCCTTGATTCCCCTATCCATAAGATACCTATCTAGCTCCTTCTTGAAAGCATCCAGAGAATTGGCCTCCACTACCTTCCGAGGCAGTGCATTCCAGACCCCCACAACTCTCTGGGAGAAGAAGTTTTTCCTTAACTCTGTCCTAAATGACCTACCCCTTATTCTCAAACCATGCCCTCTGGTACTGGACTCTCCCAGCATCTGGAACATATTTCCTGCCTCTATCTTGACCAATCCCTTAATAATCTTATATGTTTCAATCAGATCCCCTCTCAATCTCCTTAATATTGCAGCAATGTTGACATTCCCCTAGTTGGAAAGTCACTCGATCAGATTTGGCCATGTATGACTAAGAAGAGAGATTCTTTACACGAGAATATGCAAATCACTAGAGTTCTCTGACGCAACTGCTCACTCAATGTCAGCAAAACTAAAGAGCTGATTATTGAGTCTAAATCATCTTGAATCACTCCTGTAATCTCAGCTAATTTTGTCATCAGGAAGTTTGAAATATTACATTTTATTTTCTCATTTAAATCATTGATATATATTGTGAATTCCTGGCGCCCGAGCACTGAACTCTTTGGTATTCCTCCAATTAAGAGCTGCCACCCTGGCATCATCTGTCTTCCAATAACTTTTAAATATGCTCTTTTATGAGATTTTACCAAAGGCTTTTGGAAAATCCAATTACATCATATTTTCAGGTTCTTCTTTATCTAATTTAACACACATATTCTTAAAAAAGGATGGTTTTCAAACATAATTTCACTTTCATATATCCACATTGATTTTCCCTAATCCTACCAATATTTTCTAAGTATTCTGTAATCACATTTTTAAAAATGTAGCCTAGTATTTTCCCCAGTTACGAGCACTAGGCAAACCGGTCTGCAGTTCCCAGTTTTCCCCTTCCCTTTTTTTTAATACATGGGTCACATTTATCACTTTCACTTCCAAGGACCATTCCAACATCTATACATTTTTGAAAATGCATCACTATTTCCATGGCAACTTTCATCTGTGCGCTGGTCTGTAGATAATCAGGCCATGGGGATTTATCGGCTTTCAGTTCCATTTATGTCTCCAATATTGTTTTCTTCCCTAAAACTAATTTTCTTTTCATTACATTCCTGTTTTGCCAGTATTTCCAGGATGCTTTTTGTTTCCTTGTCTGTAAAGTCAGAAGCAAAGTTATCTGTTTAATTTCCATGCTTTTTCTTTGTTCTCCCATTACCATTACTCCTGATTCTCACTGAATCTACATTTTTTTTTCGCTAACCCTTTTCTTTTTACATACTTGTAAAAGTTTTTACAGCCCACTTTTATGGTCTTCGTAACTTTATTCTGGTACTTTTTTAATCTCACAAACTAACTCTTGTTTTTTTTTTGCTCAACTCTAAATGGTTCCAAATCTTATGACTTGCTATTTTTTCTAGCAATGTTTAATGCACGCCTTTTGTTTCTAATACTATCTTAATTTGTCCAATAGCTGTGGTTGGATCACTTTTCTTTTTGTGTTTTCACTCCAGGAAGGCAGCATCCATCATCATCAGAGACTGACACCACCCAGGACATGATCTCTCCTCACTGCTGCCATCAGGAAGAAGATACAAGGAACTTAGAACCTGCACCACCAGGTTCAGGAACAGCTATCACCCCTCAACCATCCGGCTCTTGAACAAAGGTGACAATTTCACTTGCTCCATCAGAGAAATGTTCCCAGAACCAATGGACTCACTTTCAAGGACACTTCATCTCACATTCTTGATATTTGTTGCTTATTTATTTATACTATTGTTTCTTCATTTTGCATTTGCACCGTTTGTTATCTTCTGCACTCTGGGTGAGAACTCTAGTGGTCATACATTGACTCTTTTACAGTTACAGACTCTTTTACTCTTCTATAAATTTGTTGAGTATGCTCCCAAGAAAATGAATCTTAGGGTTGTATATGGTGATATATATGCACTTTGATAATAAAATTTACTTTGTACTTTGAATTCATAACTGTTGCAATTCCCACATTTATTCTTTCAGTACTATGTGTTGCCGATCCCCTGTCATACCTTTTAATGAAACTTCTCATTCTATCACAGCCAACTCAGTCCTTAAACCTTTATTGTCCACTCTGTCTAAATTTAAGATAGGTACTGAAATACTTCCATTTCCATCTTAATTAAATTCCATCATGGTTCCCAAACAGACTCAACAAAACAAGATTAACTAAACACTTCTCGTTGAGCAATACCAAACTAGAATAACAATTTCCTTGTTGACTTTTCAACATAGTGCTTTAAATAAAATCTTGTACAAAGTCCAAACATTTATCCTTCATGGTATTGCTGCTCATTTGTTTTGCATTATCTATATGTGGATTAAAGTCATCTGATAATACTGAGCTACCTTTGTCTCCGAGTTCCTTGATTTCCTGTTTGATGCCTTTCCTCAACTTGCTATTATTGGCTGGAGGCCCATAAACAACTCCCACCAAAATGCACTTCCTCATGGTGATTCTTAACTCAAGCCAAACCGATTATTTAATATTTTTCTAAATTAATATCCTGCTTTCAACCTTCACTCACCCGGCAAGCCCACATGACACTTAAAATATCAAATGGCATAGGTAGAGAGTCATACAGCACATGAACAGGCCCTTCAGCCCATCAAATCCATACAAACCATCAATCACCTGTCTAATCCCAATTTCCTCTCTCATCCCCCTCAACTTTGTCCCTGCCCCCGATTTTTCCTGTAGCCCATTTACACACTCAGGGCAATTTATAATAGCCAGTCACTCTGCCAACCTGACAGGAAACACAGCATCGGGAAAACTTATGTGGTCACAGGAAGAATATGCAAATTCCACACTTAAATTCAGGTTTGAACATTCAGCACCCAAGATCGGAATCGAACCACGAAACCACAATGCACTGTGCCACTATGCCACCCCTGTCCTTGAGGCCTAATCCTGCTCTTGAACAATCACCCGGTAGTCACATTTCTATAACAGGAATTGTACTGCATCCATTTGCATCTATCAGCATTAGTATCGCAGGGTAAGGCTGAAAGAATTATATAAGTGTTTGTTATTGTGGAGAAGCAAGTAAGAAACAATCATACTGCTGAATCAGGTGAACAGATCAAAGAATTCAATTAATCAATCATTAATTGCTTTTAGGAAATACATTTAGCCTTTCTTGATTAATCCAACCTTTGTAAATGTGCAAACCACCAACAGAAAGTAAATCAAGGGAGATTTAGCAACTCAGTTCCAATATAATCTGATTTAAGGTCATCGATCACCTGAAAGGGTAATGTGAATTCTTTCTTCAGACTTGTTGCCTTACCTGCTAAATGTTATCGATCTTGGTCCATAATCCATTCCAGATTGGAGTAAAAATACAAAATGCTGGAAACTTAGTAAGTCAAATAGCATAATTCCTGACAAAAGATCCTTAAACTGAAACAATAACCCTGTTTCTCTTTCTACAAATGCTACCAACCTGCTGAGTGTTTCCTGTATTTTCAGTTTCCTTTCTGATTCACAGAATCTCCAGCTTTTTCAAGCAAAAGAAACAGTCGATGTTTGGGATTTATACTGTTGATGAGTCCTGAGGAAGGTTCCTGAAGCTGGTGGTGAGAGTCCTGAGGCTCCTGTACCACCTTCCTGCTAGCAGCAGTGAGCGGAGAGCAAGTCTGTGATGGTGGAGGGTCCCTGATGACGGATGCTATTTTCCTGCAACGGTGTTTCATGTAGATGTGCTCAGAGTTTGGGAGGGCTATGCACGTGGTGGACTGGGCAGCATCCATTACTTTTTGTAACATTTTCCATTCAGGGGCGTTGGTATTTCCATACCAGGCTGTGATGCAGACAGTCAATATACTCTCCACTACTCATCTATGAAGTCTGTCAAAGTCTTAGATGTCATGCCGAATCTCCACAAACTCTTAAGGAAGTAGAAGCGCTGCTGTGCATTCTTCGTAATTACACTTGCGTGCTGGGTCCAGGGCATTTGCGACAATTTAATTTTTATATTTTGATGGCAAGAGGAATCAGGGGTATTGGTTTTTGAAGGGCTCAGCAATAAAGCAGGATTGAAAAACATGTGTCCTTTACTTTTTAAACATAGGCCACTGGAGAGTGTTGAGGATATCAAATAGACGAACAGAAGGGAAGTGGGAAGGTTTAGTTCAATAAAAACTCACCCCAATAGCTCACAAACTTTAACGAGCAGTGAAGGAATTGGCATTGAGGGGACCTCTGGATTCTGCATTAGGGGATTGATGAACTTTGAATGAGTACTGAGGCTAGTCCAACAGTTGATAAAGGATTAAAATGATATGTGGAGAAACTTAGATGAAGTTGGGGGGGGGGGTGGTGGTTCATGTGAATTGTAAATGGTATTTCAAACATGTTGGGTCAAATGGCTAGCTTTGAAAATTACAACTGATCTGGAGTTTCACTCAACTTTGGACAGTGCATTTCCCCCACTATTGCAAGCTGCATTTAGCACAGCTCGAGCTTCTGCAATCTTTCAAAGGACAGCTGCATTCTGTAACAACAGTGTTATAAATTACAGCATGGGGTTCCAGCCCGGGGTCCATGGATCCCTTGGTTAACGGTAAGAGTCCATGGCATAAATAGGGTCGGGAACTCCTGAGCGAGAATGATGACTGTGTAATTCCCCTGTCATTTGCCTGGTGGCCACACTACTGTAAGTGGATAACGCTGAAACTATGCACAGCATTTACACGTAACTATCCCTCCACTCACTGCATTTTCTCCGGCATTCCCTCACTTTTATTGGGAGAAACTGCTGTAGATTCCGTCTCCTCAGTTCTTTGAACAGATTTTGTTTGCCGACCATTGTGGCTCAATAAACGGTTGTTTTTGTCACAAACCTCTACTGACAGCAGTGCATCTGTCAATGAAAAAAAACTATAAAAAAATGCCAGAAGTAGACTTTATCCATAGCGTTGGCTGCAATCCCAGGGTGCATTAATTACCACTGTAAGTTTCCCTAATTGCATGAATTTACTGACATTCAAGCGAGCTATAAGCATTGAAGCAAAGCTTTGGATTTGAATCAATAGATTTTGGAAGTATTTTTAAATTGTTAAGGAATACACCATCTAGCTAGAAAGAAGTTTTGCATATTTTCATTGAGATTCAAATAGTAGATTGAGGCAGAGACTTAAGATGATTTTATATAGGCATCCGTTAGTCTCGTGAGACCATGGATTTGTACCTCGGAAGGTTTCCAGGACGCAGGCCTGGGCAGGGTTGTATGGGAGACCGGCAGTTGCCCAAGCTGCGAGCCTTCCCCTCTCCACGACACTGATGTTGTCCAAGGGAAGGGCACTAGGACCCAAGCAGCTTGGCACCGGTGTCGTCGCAGAGCAATGTGTTGTTAAGTGCCTTGCTCAAGGACACAACGCACTGCCTCAGCTGAGGCTCGAACAAGTGACCTTCAGATCACTAGACCGATGCCTTATTCACTCGGCCACGTGCCAACTAAGATGATTATTGCTTGTATAAATACATTCTCAGTTGGATAAATCAGACATTAAGAGACATTCTCAAAGAAATTACAAATATTTTTAATGGCAAGTTGGCATTTTAGAAAATGAAGTTTTAAAATGCTACGCAACTATCTCAGGCACAGCATTATTTCATGAGGGAAAACTTCACTCAGAGGGTCGTGGGAGTGTTGAACAAGCTGACAGTGCTGCATGCTGCATGCGAGCTGGATTTCAATGTTTGAGGGAAGTCTGGATAGGTACATGGATTGTAAGGGTATAGACGGCCATGGTCCTGGTGCAGGTGGATGGGAGTAGGCTGTTTAAGTGGTTCAGCACGGACTTGTTGGACCAATGGGCTGAAGGGCCTATTTCTGTGCAGTACTCCATTTAATTTATAATTCGAAATACATTACAACAAAATCAAGTTGTCAAAACAATTAGAATTTTGGTTGCAGTCAGTACCAAAGTGGAATCTGTACCCTCTCAGATGAACGCACCAATCTGTGGTTCTTCACCAACTGGTGGTGTGTGTCACATGGTTGTTCGGTTACACGAAAAGGGAGTAGCCATTTAAACTTAGGCGTACAAAAAAGGATTCTTTTCTCACAGGCGGTGAATCTCTGGAAATCTACACCCTAGAGGGTTGTTCAGGCTTGGCCACTGAAGGCATTAAAGGTGAGGTGGATAAACTTTTGTAAGGTCGGTGAATTGAAGTAAGGTTGGAGAACTAACCTATGGTCAGAGTCTGGGGCATGTCAGTCATGAAGGGACAGACATGAGAGGCCAGGCAAACTACCCCTGCTCTAACTTTCTGTGTGCTCCTGCACTTCATAGTAATAAATGGTCCCAGGAAGAAAATAAAACAATTCCCCCTAGCTTAGGGCCTTTCTTTACATGGGTGAAGAGCTCCTAGAACAGATCATCGAAGAGTATGCAGGGAGCCTCCTCATAATGGTCAGGCCCACAGACCAGCGGCTTGTCATCAACTTTCTCCACGTTCTTAACCGCAACTAAGACTCATTCACAGAAAACAAAGACACGGCACTGGGCCAAACAAATGCTGCCATCACAAGGACCAAACAATCAACCAATGTTGGAAAGCAAAACTAGTTAATCAGATATATTAAAAATACCAATAGAATTCTCAGTGCAATTCAGATGATCAGTAGTAAATCCAGTTAAGACCTCAGGAGCACAGAAAGGATGTGATTGTCCCAGAGAGGGAGCAGAGAAGGTTTCACCAGGATTTTACCTGGGATGGAGTACCTCAGTTACCAGGCGAGGTTTAGAAAGGACACAAGGAGGAATTCTTCCACCCAGAGGATGGTTGGAACTTGGAAGATGACGGTGGAGGTAATGCCACTTAATAGGTTTGTGAAGAATATAGAGGAGCATTTGAATTACCACGACATGGTCCAAGTGCTTTGTGTGAGCTGAGTATGGATGGTACTTTATCGGAGATGTGGACAGTGTGGGCCTGCTTCTGTGCTATATGACATGATGAAGTGGTCTAGCAATTACTTCCTGATTTATTACAGAAACCGTATCAATGCAAATGATTTAAAAATATACTTTTTGGTGCAGAGAAGCTACAGAATCTGAGACTCTTGCAAATCTCGGTTTGCTCACCTACCAAGTGATAATCAAGCACCTTGATTTCAGATTATAGGATTATCTGCTTTAGTCAGGTTCAAAGGGAGATTTATCACCAGCTGTTTTGCTTGAATCATTTACGAAAATTTGCATTCCCTCTTTCTTGTAATATCCATCTGCTCTACTAATGTGTTCCATCAGAGAAAAGCCTCCATTTCAGCACACGGACAAAATATAGGAGGAACTCAGCAAGTCGGCCTCTAGTTCACTTTGAGTGCTACACCATGTAAAAAGATGTAAAGTGCATAGTCCAAATGGCTGATAATGGATATTAACATGTCCAAATATTGTATCTCAACTTGCTAATGAATGCACTAGGGGCATGTGTAAATTTTAATCAAGTGTATGAAATCCTTGGCATAGACAGGACGTGTAGACTCAATTTTTTCCCTTGAGATAGGGGGAATCATAGGTAAAGGTTTAAAGAAAGAGGGGAAGGATTTAATAGGAACTTAAGGGGTAAATGTTTTTTACACAAAGGGCGGTGTGTATATTCAATGAGCTGCCAGAAGAAGTGGTTGAAGCAGGTAGAATAACAATAGTTGAAAGACATTTGGATAGGCAGATTGATAGGAATGGTTTAGAAGGTTATGGGTCAAACATTGGCAAGTGGGACTAGTTTGGATGGAATATCTTGTCAGCATGGACCAGCTGGAGTGACGGTCCTTTATCCACGCTGTATAACTTTCTGACTCTCTGGCTCTAAGTGCCTGCTTTGCTCTTTTTCTTTTGATCAGAAGGAAAGTTGTTGTCATTTGGACAGCACCATTAAGTTCAGGACATCCCAGAGCTTTTGCCATCCATCGCATTATTTTACAAAATACAGAACAGCTGCAGCCTTTTCCAGACTTCAGTTAAGGGGCAGAGTCAGGTCACAATACTGCCGGAGTTGTCTTGTGCTGTGCAGGAGATTCTTGCTTACAACTGAGAAGGCCAGACTGCTGGGACCCCCATTCGCAAATGGCTGTGGGAGTGGCGAGTATTTGAGGCAGTGGAGTGACTCAGCATCAAGCTACAGGGACATGGCTGATATGGACAACAGGAATGTCCTACAGGGCATCTACGGTCGGTAAAGATGGTGAAAATTGGACTGGGGAGGTTCACGTGAATCATAAATGCCATAATGAACTTGTGGGCTCAAATGGCTAGCTTTAAAATTACGACTGATCTGGAGTTTTGCTCTACTGCAGACTCTTTCAGAGCGATTCCCCACTATTGCAAGTTGTACTTAGCAACGCTTGAGCTTTTAAAATCTTTTATTCCGGTTTAAAGATTACAGTACCAGCCTGCGGTCGGCTAGTTGCTATCCGACAGCACTTCCTTGAGTGGCTTTCCTACTACCATGCCTGGCATGGTCATCTTTCCTTAATTCAATTTTGGGAACCGTCATCACTGGCAAGGCCAACATTTATTGTCCATCCCTCTATGCCCTTGCACATTACAAGGATTAAGGAATATGAAGAGAGAACAGGAATACAGCATTGAGATAAAGAATCAGCAAGGATTATAATGCCTGGCAGTTCAGACGCAAAGGGCTGAATACCCCACTCGTGGTCCTATTTTCTGTATTTCCTTCTGTCAAAATACTGACATTTGCTAGGATTACTATTAACTAAAAACTCAACTCAACCAGCCACATGAGTGATGACAAGTGCAGGCAGATTCTAGACAACCTGCATTGAAGGATTAATCTCTTGATACTCCCGCAAACATGAGGAAATCTGCAGATGCTAGAAATTCAAGCAACACGTTCAAAATGCTGGTGGAACACAGCAGGCCAGGCAGCATCTATAGGAAGAAGTAGAGTCGACGTTTCGGGCCGAGACACTACATCAAGATTAACTAAAGAAGAGTTAGTAAGAGATTTGAAAGTGGGAGGGGGAGGGGAAAATCTGAAATGATAGGAGAAGACAGGAGGGGGAGGGATGAAGCTAAGAGCTGGAAAGTTGATTGGCAAAAGGGATACAGAGCTGGAGAAGGGAAAGGATCATGGGACGGGAGGCCTCGGGAGAAAGAAAGGGGGAGGGGAGCACCAGAGGGAGATGGAGAACAGGCAAGGAGTGATTGTGAGAGGGAAAGAGAGGGAAAAAGAGAGAGAGAAAAAAGGGGGGGAATCAATCAATCAATAAATAAATAAAGGATGGGGTAAGAAGGGGAGGAGGGGCATTAACGAAAATTAGAGATATCAATGTTCATGCCATCAGGTTGGAGGCTACCCAGCCGGTATATAAGGTGTTGTTCCTCCAACCTGAGTGTGGCTTCATCTTGACAACAGAGGAGGCCATGGATAGACATATCAGAATGGGAATGGGACACGGAATTAAAATGTGTGGCCACTGGGAGATCCTGCTTTCTCTGGCGGACAGAGCGTAGGTGATACTCCCAAGCTTTTCCACCATCTACAAGTCACAGGTCAAGAGTGTGATGGACCAACTTCCATTGGCCTGGATGAGTGCATTCCCAACAGGAAGGACAAAATCTGGTCAAAACAGTCTGCCTGACTAATAGCCCAAAATATTCATTCCCTCCACTACCGATGCACAGTAACTGTAATGTGTTTTATTTCCCCAAAATTCACTAACATCACCTTACAAACCGACAATTTTGACCACAAATAAGGTCAAAGGCTTCAACTGAGTGGGAACTGCAGGTCCTCCTTCAAGTAACGCACCGTCCTAACTTGGGAATTACAAAAAAAAAACAAGAAATAAAGAAAATAAATAGAACAAAATAATTTAAGAATCTATATACAAATAAGTACATAGTGCAATTTGGTGCAGACCAGAACTACTCTCGCCAGGTTAGCTTGAAAATCTACCATGAGTACAGGTCGTTCCTGAGATCGGTTTGTAACCCCAAACAGCTCACAATTCAGAAATGTGAAATCAAGGAGTAGAGTCTGCCGGCCATTGTGCAGCAACTGTAAATCAGTACTGCTGGCCTCCCAGACACTCGTTCATGTGTAAAATCTGCTCCTATATCTTACGGTCGTAGCAGGGGAAGGCAGGAGGCTGGGGCTGAGAGGAAAAATGGATCGGCCACGATGAAACAGCGGAGCAGACGCGATGGGCCAAATGGCCGAATTCTATTCCTGTGTCTTGTGGTCTTACGGTAAAGGCTGCTGAGTGTTTGTGAGCTGAGGAGGGAGGACCTGTACCTGGATCAATTCCACTTACAGCTGGATATTTGTGCAATTTATGCAAACAACACAGGGAAATTAATCAAGGAAATAAAGCAACTTCTTTCAAATCATGTAAGGTGATCCAAAATTCTTTTCATTTGTGCTACAATAGTCAATGAAGTCCAAGACACCCTGCTAACACTCTAACAATAGGGAAGATACAGTTGCTTCTGCTGTGAAATGTTACATCTCCCGAGGCAGACACAAACCCAATCTGACAACGCTGTCTCCCCCTACAACCAGACCCCGAAAACAAGCTTCAAGCTAAAAGGCCCTACTTGTGTGGCCGACTTCATCACACACAAATAAACACCATTCAAATTGTGGTTTGAGTGGAAGTCAGAACACTGAAGATAAAAGCAGGGCCAATCCCTCCTCAATTTGAAAAAGCTTGTCTGCAGTCTACAAACTCCACACAAACTGAAGTCGCAAATAAATCAGGGGTTGTTATTAAAAGAACCGCAACGTGTACACAGCAGGAAGCACACTCAAAACAGAGTTTCTATTTCATCGCATACCATTTATAAAACTTGTTCTCGATTGCTGGGCAGGGGCCAACTGCACAGCTCTCTAACCTAAGCGTGCAATGAGCTTACATGTTTAGCTATTGATTTTATTTCTTAATTTGGAATTCAATGATAAACACAATGCGGTGCAGATCACAGAAAGTACAGGGCTTTAGAAAAGCATTCTGTGTTAAATAGGCAAGCCAAGGGTGTACTCTTTATAATTCAATCAACCTCCAGTGCTTTTTAAAGCCACAACTTAATGGGACATATTGAAAATCTGAGCTCTTTATGCTTGTTAACTCTATTACAATACTAAGACAGACTTACTTGGTAACGGTAACTTACCAGCTCAGCAATAAATCTGTGGGTGTAAATCCTCTGCCAGCATACAGTATGTTCACTGAGCACCGATACTGTTGGCTTCAACAGTGCTCCACACATTGCACAACAGAGCCTGCGAGCCTCAAATAAATCTACATTATTCAAACTGATAAAGAATCAGATGGGCACAGAGTCAATTTCATGCTTCAGTATTTTCACTGGTGACTGGCAACTCCTAAACACTCTTAGAAATACAACACGAGACAAAGTAAACCAAGCTAACTACCCTTGTGTCTTAAATGATCCTTGGCAATATGATGGAGAGATCCTGTGAGAATTGTTTTTGTGTCAAAGTTTGCAAGCCCAAAGATACCAGAAATGATACAACAGAGAACTGTGGGACTTTTGCTGCTCAACGACAGTGCCTTTTTAGTAAAAAGGCTGGAAAAGACTGTAGATCTTCTTACAAATTAAAAGCTACTTACAAACATCGGGCTTTTTACTGTTTGCACAAATAAAGCGATATACACTGGCAGATATGAGTGATGGTGCATTAAAAGAAAATACAATTATCATCATTCAATCATTCAAGGCAGAATGATGGAGCAATAACTACATCCAGAAACAAATTAAAAATTTTACTGAATACTTACATAATTTATGAATCTTTCTGTTTTCTTTGGAAAAGGTAGGATAAATGTCAAGAGAGATGAACTGAGGAATCTCTTTTCTGCTGCTTTTGAAACAATCTCTCCCCAAGGAACTAAAGCAAAACACATAAAAAAACCTACCAGAAAATGCCAGCATTTTAGGGGCTGGGTCTGATGGAATGTTTACTATAGACATAGTGTGTGCAAGACCGCTGAAGTATTTGTTTAATCTTCATAACAGCAGCCAAAGAACACACCCAAGCCAAACGAGTGCAACTTTAATTGTTGCAACAAACTAAGAAACAAACTAGCAGAGCAATTCTCTTTACAGATTCCCTTACAACTCTATTTCAACAACAACCTGTACTCCTATGGCATCTTTCGCACATCTCCAAAAAAAATGTCGTGCCTGTGTGACTATATGCTTGTATATAATCTTAAACCATTGATCTGGAGATGTGCTCTAAGCTCAGCACAACAGCTAGAGAGTTGAAATTTAACTGCAAGAACACAGGAAATGAAAGAAGTGGAATATTTGTAACTTAAGGCTCGTCCACAAGTCTTTTATCCTAGTGCCACTTTTCTGCAGAAACCCCAGATGCCTTAGTGTCTTTAAAAAAGACTATCAGATACTATCCTGAATACCTGTATGGGCTTCTATACCCTCCTGGGGAATGAAAGCCAAAGAACCTCTGCCTATGAGGTAAAGAAATTACTTCTCATCCCTCCATGAGAGATCGACTTCTGACCTCTGTTTCTGGACACCACAGGAAGGGAAATGTTACAACAGTATCTCAAACACTACAACAGAGTTGTATATTTAAAAGAGATCTCCTCTCATCCTTCTAAATTCTGAAGTGTAGAAGTCTCATTTGCACAGTCTCCACTCTTAGAAATCTCGTATCGCATGAATCAACTTGGTGAACGCTTTTTTTTTAACCCATCCTTTGGCAAGGAGTCCTGACACAGCTAAGGGAATAAATCAGGACTAAAAAGTTAGTTCTTGTTATCCATTAGGAATAGGGGCATGGACTTTCGGTCGTGGGTAACAAGAAGATGCAGCTATCACTAATGCCCCATCCTCTGTATATAGACATACTTGTTTAAAAACTTGAGGTGGGGCTAAACCCACAAGCATATAGATCTGTGCACACAAAGCATTAAATCAATAGTGATGGTGATGAAACCAATGGAAAGTCCCGAATAACCTTTACGGAAAATAAAATCAACCATTGCTGTCCATACCAGTCAGATCATAAGTTGCTCTGTTTCTTATGCAACACACACAAAATGCTGCGGGAGCTCAGCAGATCTGGCAGCATCTATGAAAATTAATAGATAATGGACATTTCGGGTCAAGCCCTTCTTCAGGATTGAGAAGGAAGGGGGCAGATACCAGAATAAAAAGATGGGTGGAAGGGAAGGAGGCTAACTGGGAAGTGATGGGTGAGTCCAGGTGGGTGAGGAGGGTCAAGGGCTGGAGAAGAAGGAACCTGATAGGAGAGGAGAGTGGACCACGGGAGAAAGGGAATGAGGAGGGGACCCAGGTGAGAAGAAGTGAAAGATCAGAGTGGAGAATAGAGGAAGGTGGGGGAACTTCCTGCTTTTTAATGCTTAGGAGTCTAATGTTTGTTCAATAAAGGCTAGTAGGTTAGTCACACCAGTGAGCACCACCTGCGCTCCCGTCTCTTATGGGCATCAATCCTTAAGCCTCCCAACATCCCGGTGCTAGTCTCAGAGCCTGGACACATTGATTGCCACCTACTAACCAAACTATTGCTGATTTTTAGTGAATCTGCTCCTCCCCGACGGAACATGCTTTGCCCCTTTAGTCCCACCACCTCCCTTTCTTCCCAAGGCTTCCACACCAGCAGCAGTCAGCAGCTGCCTCCCACCTCCCCACTCCACCCCCCAAACAGCCCAGGAGTGTATGTAATGGCTCCAAATCCTTTAGCCACTGAATCAGAATGCTAAGGAAGCAGTAGAGAGAGAGAGATAGAGAGCATGGGCAAGGACAGAGTGAATGAAGAAGATATGATTGGATGGAGAAAGTAAGGTGGGTAAGATCAAACACCAGGATCAGGACATAGATATTTTCCTCCCTCTCTTTTTCCAATCCAATCCCTTCCTCCCACTCTCTTTCCCATATCCTTCCCTATTTCTCTCATACTCCATCCTGTCCCTCTCTTTATTGCCCTCCTCATTTGCTCTACTCCCCTTTCCCTTTCTTGTTCCTCCCTTCCTCTCTATCTACCTCATTATGGTTATGCAGCTTTGTCTACCTGCAATGGAGCAGTTGCACTTTATTCTGTATTCTATAGTTGTTTTCACTACATCCTGTTACCCAAGACAATGATAAACCAATTCCAAATCTATCCCTCCCTCTCTCTTTCCTCACTCCCTTCCCACCCTCTCACATTCAGTCTGAAGATGAACCCGTCTGCTTGGCTCTGTTTCTCCTCCTCCCTCCTCTTTTCTGGCAGCATCCCACTCAGAAAAAAATGTTATTGTGTAAGCCCAGCAGTAAGGGACTGTAACTGAGGTTGCCATTGGAGGACTGAAGTATAACAGAGATTCTCAAAAGGCCAAAGTTGGAGGAATACCGGGAATAGGACAGGAGGAGGATACAGGGAGGGAGTAAGCTCAGAGGCTCTTGATAATGATGGAATCTTAAATTATATTAAAGCAAATGATAATTTCAAGATGAAGTATTTTCTGACAATTAAAGAAAGACTATTTCCATTGGACAGTTCAAAACCATTGGCATGCTATTCTCGTTTAACAATGCAATTGCAAACACAATTAACTCAGAAATCAACTCAATGGCTGCTCCTCAATAGGTAAGAGTTATAGGGCAGTAGCCATTATTACAAACCAGAACCAGTCTTCAAATATCTTCAAATGAAACTTATGAATTGTAATTGGTCTTGAAATGATGTAGTACTGGCTCCCTACGGGACCTTGATACATTGGCCATACATACAGCCAACAGGACTACACTAATAGCCTGCATCGCCAGGCATTAAAATACTTTGCATTGTGACAGAGATCAAGGAAGACTCCGGACTGGCTATTTTGCCACTAAGCACATGAAACATGGCCACTGTCATGTGGCTCTAGGTTTTAATCTTTTAAAAGTTTTTAGGCCAATCATGTGAGCTACATTATCCCAACAAAGGTGTAAAAATTGTGAAAATATATTTCTACATAATCATTTCTCCACACCTAAACATCGAAGTAAGCTTGACAATTATAACCAAAGAAATTGACTCCAATCACATGCTGTTATCTTTGTGCATAAAGAGTATAAGGAACTCAATATAGTTTGAATTGAAAGAGATGCTACCAAGAGATTTTCCCAGCAGTCTCCCGTCCACAACTGCCTTTACTGAATAAAGACCTTTTACATTGACAGCTCTGGCCTCCTTATGGCTCATTTGAAGTCACAACAATTGGTGTAAACCTCCGTCTGTGTCTGTGACCCATTAAATGGCCAGCAACCATAGCAGTGCAAGCAGCTGAGTATAGTGGATTCTGGTTAATTGGACCATCAGTTAATCAGGGCAGGCACTTATTTGCGATAAGATGAAGATGGGCGGAGTCTGAAATGCAGGTCTAGTTCAAGTTTACTTTAAGCGAGGCATGCACATTTCGTGTGGTCATGTGACGGCGTATGCCATTCATGTATTTATACATATAACCCGTAATTAATTGTTTAAACAAATAAGAATGCTTAATCAAACAATATGAAGAAGGCAAATGCAATGTTGGCATTCATTTCTAGAGGAATAGAGTATAGGAGCAGGGATGTGATGTTGAGGCTCTATAAGGCACTGGTAAGACCTCACTTGGAGTACTATGTGCAGTTTTGGGCTCCTTATTTTAGAAAGGATGTGCTGACGTTGGAGAGGGTTCAGAGAAGATTCTCTAGAATGATTCCGGGAATGAGAGGGTTAACATATGAGCAACGTTTGACCGCTCTTGGACTGTACTCTTTGGAGTTTAGAAGAATGAGGGGAGACCTCACAGAAAAATTTTGAATGTTGAAAGGCATGGACAGAGTGGATGTGGCAAAGTTGTTTCCCATGGTGGGGGAGTCTAATACCAGAGGGCATGACTTAAGGATTGAAGGGCGCCCATTCAGAACGGAGATGGGAAGAAATTTTTTAGCCAGAGGATGGTGAATCTGTGAAATTTGTTGCCACCGGCGGCAGTGGAGGCCAAGTCATTGGGTGTATTTAAGACAGAGATTGATCGGTATCTGAGTAGTCAGGGCATCAAAAGTTATGGTGAGAAGGCAGGGGAATGGGACTAAATGGGAGAATGGATCAGCTCATGATAAAATGGCAGAGCAGACTCGATGGGCTGAATGGCCGACTTCTGCTCCTTTGTCTTATGGTCTAATACATATACAAGATCAGTCAAATATTACTCTAATATTAAATACAACAAAATCTATAGCCTCTTGCTTTCAACATCTCTTCCCTGGTGCTTTTACCCTATACATGCCCTTCATGATCCTATATACCTCTATCAAGTCACCCTCAATCCACAGATTGAGGGATTCTGTTTATTCCACAGAATAAACTCCTAGACTATGTAACCTCTTCTTGTAGCTCACATCCCCAAGTCCGGGTAAAATGCTGATAAATACATTCTGTACTCTTCCTAGCTTAATAACATGTTTCTTATAACATATGTGGAAGAAAGAGGGTGAAATAAAGGATGGAAGGAGTTATTTTAATTGTTGTATATTGGGATACATTGCACAGGACTGTAGCACATACAGGCTTTATAATCTGAATCCCATTATAGATCAGAGGTTGGAATGCGAGAATGCTTGGAAGTTAATGTTTTGGCTGATGAGGAGATATTTTAATGTTTCCTTGTTCATCACCAATAATTTCCAGCTTTCTTTTCATTTAAAGCATTAAAGTCTCCTTAAGGTGTTTATGTTTGTATTTTTAGCTCGTCTGTTAACCATTTAACTCTCAAAAGTAAGTTATTTTCTGAACGGGTTTAAAGTTTGTGCAATAAAGATTTTCACTGTAGAAATTAACTATTCATTCTAAGTTTTTCAATTATTCCCAAATGTTCTAAAAGTCCTAGTCCCAGAATGAGGTGCATTAAACTGGTCTCTGCTTGTTTACGTAGTCACAATCTTTGAAAGATATATATAGCACTGGACTCAAGCAGATTTACTTCAACCCAGCATCAAACTGATGTCCATAAAGTAATTTCAGTTTGAATACATATGCTCTCTGACTGTTAAATGGACTGGTTTCGGAATGCTATATACAGGGCAACAACAGAAATTTGGAGATAAGAATATGAACATCACTTCTTAGCTCGCAGATTTTATCTACAAACACTACATGTTATCAATTTTGAAATTCCTTTCTACAAATTCTTCCCCTGTCACATATAGTACTGAGTAACTGAAATGGGGTTTGTTTTGTATCTTTGACAAGGTAAACTAAGTTACTATACAGTAATACACACAGGATTTTGGATTTCCTGCTCAAGAACCCAGCTGCTGTGAATAAATGACAGGGTGAACACAATCTGATTGATTGAACACAATGATTATTGTCCATTGAATAAATGAAATAGTTCGAGCACTGTAATATAGTTACAAATCACATTAAACACAGTAATTTTTTGGAAAGACATTACAGTTTATATGCATTGTGATTATATTCCTAAGATGACGAGACTCAAACTTGTGAGAAGTGTTGGGTAGATTGTACAGTACTTTTCCCCATAGTAGGGGTGTCAAAAATGAGAGAACATAGGTTTAGGGTAAGGAGCAACTGTCGTGTATTTTATATTTCAGTAATATTTGAGCAATATATTGTATATATATATAGATTAATAAAGTATTCTTTGCTTACATAATTCATTAAGAGTTATATGTAGAATTACGTATAACTACATGAATGAATTACATAACGCCACCACATCATATGTGCACACCTCACTTAAGTAAAACGAAGTAAACTCATTTTCTCGGGCTCCTGTGTTTCTCTTTTGGTTAACTTCTGGAGCAACAAAACACAACATCAAGAGGGAATCCAAGGAAGAGCTTTATCCCTGAGAAGTGTGCTTAGAATCTAGAATGCACTGTCATGGGAAACAAGATATTCTTACAACATCTGTTGTTCCGCTCCACACCTTGTGGTGCATCGGGCAATAACCTTGCCGTTTCTTTAGCATTTGTCTTTTTTTTAATATATAGGGCTGAGTTGCTAGCTTAACGGTCAGCGCAGTATGGATGGAAAACGTGCAAGGAGCTGGCTGGATTCGAACCTGGGACCACTCGCCTCGAAGTCCGGTGCAGATGCCACCACGCCACTGGCTGGCATCCCAAAGTTCCCAAGTAGTCATCCAAATCACCAAAGCATAGAAGACTGCAGACCCACTGCAGGAAAAGAGGATCAGCAGAGATACCTTTTTGGAGGAACAGAGAGCATGTTTGTAGGGTTTGCTCTGGGTGTCAGATGTGGGAATCCTGGGAATCTTCCAGTCTCCCAGCTGGCCAGATCGATGCCAGGTGCACCGAAATGGGAGACCACATTAGGGATCTAGAGCTGCCGCTTGATGACCCACAGCTCAGAAGGGAAAGTGAGCAGGAGATAGATAGGAGCTACAAAGAGTTAGTCACCCCGAGGCTACAGGAGTTAGATAAGTGGGTGATTGTCAGGAAAGGGATGGGAAGAGCTCAGATAGTAAAGAGCACCCCTGTGGCCATCTCCCTCAGATATCATTATCTTTTTTTGGATGCGGTTGAGGGGGATGACCTGACAGAGGATGACCACGGCGATCGGGTCTCTGGCACTGAGCCTGGTTCTGTGGTGCAGAAGGGAGAGAAGATGAGGGATGTGGTAGTCACAGGGAGATTCCATAGCGAGGGGAACAGACAGGAGGTTCTGTCAGCCTGATAGAGATACCCGCATGGTGTGTTGCCTCCCAAGTGCCAGGGTACAAGATGTCTCGGATCAGGTGCAGAGTATTCTGAAGGGAGAGGGTGAACAGCCAGAAGTCTTGGTACCAATGATAGAGGTAGAAAAAAGGAGGTCCTGAAGAGAGAATTCAGGGAGTTGGGTAGGAAGCTGAAAAGAGGGACCTCCAGGGTAGTGATCTCAAGATTGCTGCCTGTGCCACGTGCTAACGAGAGCAAGAATAGCATGATCAGGCATATTAATGCGTGGCTGAGAGATTGGTGTAGGGGGCAGAGCTTTGTGTTCCTGGATCATTGGGGCCTCTTCTGGGGGGAGGTACGATGTGTACGAAGAGGATGGGTTACACCTGAACCCAAAGGGGTCCAATATCCTAGCAGGCAGGGTTAATGGAGTTTCAGGGAGGGTTTAAACTACTTTGGCAGAGGGATGGGAACCAGAGTGTTAGGGCTGAGGAAGGGGAAAACAGAAATAAATCAAAGAACGTGTGCAACAGAGATGATAGACAGGACAGGCAGGAGATAAGGCATAATCACAGCCTGTGGAATGATTTACAGGGCAATAGAGGTGTGGTGCAGTTAAAACAGAAAGCAACAAATACTGGACTGAAAGTGTTGCATTTGAATGCAGGCAGCATAAGGGGTGGTGTGGTGTGTATAAGAAATAATATTAAATCAATCAAAAGGGATAACATAGAATTGGAAGGTGTAGAGTCTCTATGGGTTGAGTTAAGAAATGGCAAGTGTAAAAGGACCCTAATAGCAGTTGTATACAGGCCTCCAAACAGCAGCCGGGATGTGGATTACAAATTACAGCAGGAGATAGAAATGGCGTGTGAGAAAGGCAATGTCATGTTGATCATTGGGGATTTTAACATGAAAGTGGATTGGGAAAACCAGACCAGTACTCGACCTCAAGGGAGAGAATTTGTAGAATGTCTAAGGGATGGCTTTTTAGATCAGCTTGTTGTTGAGCCCACTAGGGGATCGGCTGTACTGGATTGGGTGTTGTGCAATGATCCGGAGGTGATAAGAGAGCTTAAGGTTAAGGAACCCTTAGGGAACAGTGATCACAATATGATCAAGTTCACTTTGAAATTTGAGAAGGAGAAACTAAATTCCAATGTGTCAGTATTTCAGTGGAAAGGAAGTTACAATGGCAAGAGAGGGGAACTGGTCAAGGTCGTCTGGAAAGAGACACTAGCAGGAAGGACAGTAGAGCAGCAATGGCTGGAGTTTCTGTGAAAAATGAGGGAAGTGCAAGACAGATATATTCCAAATGAGAAGAAATTTTCAAATGGAAGAAGGACACCACCATGGCTGACAAGTGAAGTCAGAGCCGAAGTAAAAGCAAAAGAGAGGACACGCAAGGAAGCCAAAGCTAGTGGGAGGATAGAGGTTTGGGAAGCTTTTAAAAACTTGCAGAAGGAAACTAAGAAGGTCATTAGGAATGAAAAGATGAATTATGAAAGGAAGCTGGTGACTAATATCAAAGAAGATACTAGAAGCTTTTTTAAGTATATTAAGGGTAAAAGAGAGTTGAGGGTAGATATAAGACCAATAGAAAATGACACTGGAGATATTTTAATGAGAGATGCAGAGATGGCAGAGGAACTGAATGCGTATTTTGCATCAGTCTTCACAGTGGAAGACATCTGCAGTATACCGGACATTCAAGAGTGTCAGGGAAGTGAAGTATGTGCAGCGAAAATTACGACTGAGAAGGTGCTCAGGAAGCTGAATGGTCTGAGGGTGGATAAATCTCCTGGACCTGATAGAATGCACCCTCGGGTTCTGAAGGAAGCAGCTGGAGAGATTGCGGAGGCATTAACAATGATCTTTCAAGAATCAATAGATTCTGGCATTGTACCAGATGACTGGAAAATTGCAAATGATACTCTGTTATTTAAGAAGGGTAGGAGGCAGCAGAAAGGAAACTATAGACCTTTTAGCCTGACATCAGTGGTTGGGAAGTTGTTGGAATTGATTGTTAGGGCTGAGATTATGCAGTACCTGGAGACATATGACAAGATAGGCCAAAGCCAGCACGGTTTCCTGAAAGGAAAATCCTGCCTGACTAACCTACTGCAATCTTTAGCAGAGTAGACAAAGGAGATGCAGTAGATGTGATGTACTTGGATTTTCAGAAGGCCTTTGACAAAGTGCCACACGCTGCTTAGCAAGATAAGAGCCCGTGGAATTACAGGGGAGTTACTAGCATGGGTGGAGCATTGGCTGATCGACAGAAAACAGAGAGTGGGAATAAAGGGATCCTATTCTGGCTGGCTGCTGGTTACCAGTGGAGTTCCACAGGAGTCGGTGTTGAGACTGCCACTTTTTACGATGTTTGTCAATGATTTGGACTATGGGATTAATGGATTTGTGGCTAAATTTGCTGATGATACAAAGATAGGTGGAGGAGCGGGTAGTGTTGAGGAAACAGAGAGCCTGCAGAGAGACTTAGATAGTTTAGGGCAGAGGTAGGGAACCTTAAGCACAAATGATTTTGTAGCATGTGTTATTCATTAATTTGAGGCAATACATAACTAAATGTATTTAAATGGATAATTCCCATATTTCAAGTTTTTTACAGCATTTATCTGGCCCACCGTCCGCTCATTAATACGCGATCCGACCCACAGAGGCAAAAAGGTTGCTAATCCCTGGTTTAGCGGAATGGCAAAGAAGTGGTAAATGAAATACAATGTCAGAAAGTGAATGGTCATGCACTTTGGTGGAAGAAATAAATGGGCAGACTATTATTTAGATGGGGAGAGAATTCAAAATGCAGAGAAGCAAAGGGACTTTGGAGTCCTTGTGCAGGATACCCTAAATGTTAACCTCCAGGTTGAGTTGGTGGTGAAGAAAGCGAATGCAATGTTGGCATTCATTTCTAGATGTACAGAATATAAGAGCAGGAATGTGATGTTGAGGCTCTATAAGGCACTTGTGGGACCACACTTCCGAGTATTGTATGCAGTTTTGGGCTCCTTATTTTAGAACAAATATACTGACTTTAGAGAGGGTTCAGAGAAGATTCATGAGAATGATTCCAGGAATGAAAGGGTCACCATATGAGGAACGTCTGGCAGCTCTTGGGCTGTATTCCCTGGAGTTCAGGAGAATGACGGGGGAACTCATAGAAACATTCCAAATGTTAAAAGGCCTGAACAGATTAGATATGGCAAAGTTATTTCCCATGGTAGGGGAGTCAAGGACAAGAGGGCACAACTTCAAGATTGAAGGACGTCCATTTAGAACAGAGATGTGGAGAAATTACTTTAGCCAGAGGGTGGTAAATCTGTGGAATTTGTTGCCATGAGTGGCTGTGGAGGCCAATTCATTGGGTGCACTTAAGGCAGAAATAGATAGGTTTTTGATTATCCAGGGTATCAAAGGGTATGGGGAGAAGGCAGGGGAGTGGGGATGACTGGAAGAATTGGATCAGCCCATGATTGAACGGTGGAGCAGACTCGATGGGCTGAATGGCCTACTTCGGCTCCTATATCTTTTGGTCATTATGTACATAATGGTTTAATGGGTGTGGTGGGCTGAAGGTTCTATTTCAGTGCTGCATGACTCGATAAATCTGAAACACTACAAAATCTGAATTTTGTAATCTTTTAGCTCTGGAATAATCCATTTACAATAAGCCACACTATAACAGGCACTAAGGATCAAGCCTGTACCTTATGAAGGACCTGGTCCTCTGAATTTTCCTCTCTTAAGTAACTTTACTCCAGATGTGTTGTCACCTTCTAACAGGTGAATGTATTCCCAACTGTCTAAACCTTAAACCACAAGATTTGACAAAACTAGCCAAGTTGATACCTATCAATTCAAGTGCAGAGAACGTGCATAGACTTGATTAAAAGTACTTACAAATATAGGGAATTACTGCAAGTTTAAACAGGAAGCTGTGTTGGGAAAGCAATGCTGGAGCGTGTGTTGTTTCACGGAATCTTTTCAAGAAGTTCACAAAAATGGCTAAGGCAATTAAAGGATCAACTTTCACAAACAAGTTGCACTCTGATTTAACCTTTGTGAGTCTGCCAGTTATGATGAATCCTTTCCAACTGAGGAGCTGCCTTGCAGTCAGAGTTGTTTACATTTCCTTTACTCCGCCCAAATAACTTTTTTCACAAACTTGCTTCTGATTAACCTTTAACAAGGCCTCAAAAAGTCCTTGGAAAATAACATGATTGCACAAAACAGTAAAGATGAAGTGAGGTTTTGTAATCCAATAAGGATTCAAGCTAAGCTTTGCTGATCAAAAAGTAGTTATCGCTTGTTTGTGCTTGTCTTAGGAACATAGAACACTACAGGCCCTTCTGCGCACTACGTTGTGACGACCTTTTAACCTACTCTAAGGTCAATCTAACCTTTCCCTCCTACATAGTTTTACTGGTTTTATTCTATCAAAGTAAGAGGTGATAAACTTGTTTCATCCCTACATTACTGCCTATAAACTCGAACAGCAATGCATAATTAAATTCAGATGTAACTCACCTGATGCCTAATTTTTATTTCTATTTCAGTCAATTTAAATATTGGAGCATCATTCATTTCAACACTGCACATTCTTTTCAATTGTTTAAATAAAAGAAAAAAAATTGCTGGGATTAGTCAACATAATATAACAGGCCATAGACCATAGAACAGTACAGCACAGGAACATGCCCTTCAACCCAAATTACTCTCCCACTCTACTTAAGCTAATGGTGCCAGCTAGTGGTGTAGTGGCATCAGCACTGGATTTCAAGGCAGATGGTCCTGAGTTCAAACCCAGCTGGGCCCCAACCTGGGCAGCAGCAGTATCTGTGCGGAAGAAAGGCCTGGCAATCTACTTCTGTATCTTGAAAACCCAATGGACCCTATGGTCCATGAGGTCACGAAGAGTCGGACTTGACTTCACGACTGAACAACAACAAGCCAAACTAAACTAATTTCTTCTGCCTGGATGTCATTCTGTTCTCGGTCTAGGAGGCTCCATCATATATGCCTCCACATTCTGTCCGTTCAAATGGTTGCTTACCCAGCTTCTCCATTCTGATGGAAAATCTTCTGTTCTTCTCTGATGACTTCCTCAATACAAATGATGCCTGACCTGCTGACTGCTTCCAGTACTCCAATTCCATATTTAAGGTGGTGACAAATCAGCACATAGGAGGGAGATTAAATATCAGCCTGAGTGGTGCCACAATAACCACCTCGCACTCGATGTCAGCGAGACCAAAGAGCTGATTATTGACCTCAGGAGGAGCAAACCAGAGGTCCAAGAGCCAGTTCTCATCAGGGGATGAGAAATAGAGAAGGTCAGCATCTTTAAATTCCTCAGTGTTATCATTTCCGAGGATCTACCCTGGGCTTAGCACATAAGTGCAATTATGACGAAAGCACAACAGCGCCTATACTGCCTTAGAAGCTTGCAAAGATTTGGTATGATATATAAAACTTTGACAAACTTCTAGAGCTGTGAGTTAGAGAGTATATTGATAGGTTGCATCACAGCCTGGTATGGAAACACCAATGCCCTAGAATGGAAAATCCTACAAAAAGTAGAGGATACACCCAAGTACATCATGGGTAAAGCCCTCCCCACCATAGAGCACATCTACAAGGAGTGCAGTCACAGGAAAGCAGCATTGTGTGTCGAAGCAGAGACCCCCACCACCCAGGTGTGCTCTCACCTCACTGCTGCAGTCAGAGAGAGCCCCAGGACCCACAGCATCAGGTTCAGGAACAGTTATTACCCCTCAACCACCGGGCTCTCGAACCAGTGGGGAAAACTTCATTCTCCCCATCACTGAACTGCTCTCACAGCTATGGACTCAATGTCAAGGACTCATCTCATTTTCCTGATATTTATTGCAAATTTATTTATTATTATTTCTTTTGTATTTGCACAGTTTGTTGTCTTTTGCACATTGGTTGTTTGTTGTCCTTTTGGGTGTGGTCTTTCATTGATTCTTAAACTTTTCTTAAAAGTTTCTTAAACTTAATATTAAGAGGAATAGACAGAGTGGACAGCCAGCGCCTCTTCCCCAGGGCACCACTGCTCAGTACAAGAGGACATGGCTTTAAGGTAGAGGGAGGGAAGTTCAAGGGGGATATTAGAGGAAGGTTTTTCACTCAGAGAGTGGTTGGTGCGTGGAATGCACTGCCTGGGTCAGTGGTGGAGGCAGATACACTAGTGAAATTTAAGAGACTACCAGAGAGGTATATGGAGGAATTTAAGGTGAGGGGGTTATATGGGAGGCTGGGTTTGAGGGTTGGCACAACATTGTGGGCCGAAGGGCCTGTAATTTGCTGTACTATTCTATGTTCTATGTTTTTATTGACTATGCCTGCATGAAAACAAATCTTAGGGTTGTATATGGTGACATATCTGTACTTCGATTATAAATTTACTTTGAACTTATTGGCTGTTAATTTTATTTCAGATTCTCACCATCTGCTTTTTTTTGTTTTCCTTTACATTTCTTTAATTTGTTTTTTTAAGGATAACTAGAGCTAGGATTGAAATGAAAACTTGCAGTTCTGAATTGTCTTTCACAAGCACAGTATCTTCCAAAGTGTTTGACAGTCAATTAAGGATATTTGAACTGTAATCACTCTTGTAATAAAAGAAATGTGACAGGTAACCTACAGAAGGTGAACTCCTAAAGGCCTCAATGCGATAAATCATCTGATCATCTTTGTTTAAGATCATGTTGGTGAGGAAACTCACCAAGACATCATGGATTATTTCCTTCTACTTTTTCAGAATATCACCATGGGATCTATTTTCAACAGCAATAAGAACACTGGTGTGTAATCTCATCTAAAGTGTGGTACCACTGACAGGGAAATTCATCCACAGTTTTACACTGGCATATCAGCCACCATCCCAAAGTATAATTTCTAAAAAGCTGTTTTTGGTTCTTTGCGGGAATGGGTCACACTCTCAGGGTTTTTCATAACTGGCCGTTGTTCGGCCTAAGAGTCTGGCTCTGATTTGGAAGCCTAGGAACTCAGGGCTCTGGAGACAGGTGGATCAAAGATCAGTTTCACGGCAGGAGACCCGTGTGTCATCGGGGGAGTCGAAATATCTATGGCTGTGTGCCCGGACACCTGAGATCATCGATATCCTCAGACACAGAGCTCGAGAAAAGCGACATAAAGGACTTTTAGCATCATAAACCAGCGAGTCGTTTGTTTTGTCTCCCTGCTTGCTAGGAAAACAGAGAACCTCCTTCTCCCTTATTGGGGGGGGGGGAGAGAGAGAGCCTGTGGTATGTCATATACTGGGTGAAACGCAAAGTCTTTGGGGTAATTGCAAGTCTATGATATTGCTTTGCTCACGCTTGAGTGCTTGGTGGTGGGTGCCGATGTTTTTTTTTGCTGGTGAGGGGAGGTGGGATTGTTGCTTGCTGCATCTTACGAGCGGGAGGGAGGGGAGTTGGGGGGACTTTGGGGTTCTACCATTTAACTGTTGTTCATTCTTTAGGGCACTCCTCTGTTTTCATAGATGGTTGTGAAGAAAAAGCATTTCAGGATGTATATTGTGTACATTTCTCTGACATTAAATTGGACCTTTGAACCTTTGAGAAACTTCAGCTAAATATAATCAATACTTTTGCTGAAAACATTATCTAAAACAAGATTATCTATATTTTAGCACATGTTTGTTTTCGGACATTGCTATACACAAACCAGGTGTCTATTCTTCAAAGACTTTACTCTGTATAGCGGTGTGAGATACCCAAGGGTCATTAAGGACCTAGAACATACAGAATATTACAGCACAGTACAGGTGCTTGGACACACAATGTTGCTTCGACCTTTTGACCTGCTCTAAGATTAATCTAACCCTTCTCTCCTACGTAGCCCTCCTTTTTCTATTATCTATGTGCCTATCTAAGAGTTTCTTAAATGCCCCTAATGTATCTGCCACTGGCAGGGCATTCTACACATCTTGAGTAAAAAATCTCACCTCTGACATCCCCTATAGTTTCCTCCAATCACCTTAAAATTGTGCCCTCTTGTATTAGCCATTTCCAACCTGGGAAAAAGCCTATGGCTATCCACTCAATCTAGGCCTCGCATAATATCGTGGACCTATTTTGTCACCTCCCATCCTCCTTTGCTCCAAAGAGAAAAGTCCCAGCTTGCTCAATCTTTCTTCATAAGACATGTCCTCCAGTCCAGGCGGCATCTGGATACATATTCTCTGCACCCTCTGAAGCTTTCACATCCTTCCAGTAATGAGGTGACAAGAACTGAACACAATGTTCCAAGTGTGGTCTAACCAGGGTTTTATAGAGCTGCACCATTACCTTGTGGCTCTTGACCTCAATCCCCAATTAATAAAGACGAACTTACATATGATTTCTTAACAACCCTATCAACTTGCTCAGCAACTTTAAGCAATCTATGGACTTGGACACCAAGATCCCTCTGTTCCCTCACACTGCCAAGAATCCTGGTATTAACTCTATATTCTACCTTCAAATTCAACCTTCCAAAGTTAATCACTTCACAATTTTACAGGCTGAACTTCTGCCACTTCTAAGCCCAGCTCTGCATCCTGTCAATGTCCCATTGCAACCTACAGCAATCCTCCACACTATCCACAGCTCCACCAACCTTCATGTTTTCAGATAACTTACTTCCACTTCCTCACCCAAGTTATTTATAAAAATCGCCAAGAATGGGGTCCCGGAACAAATCCCTACAGAACACCTCTGGTCATCAACCTCCAGGCAAAATATGCTCCATCTACCACAACCTCTGCCTTCTATGGACACGCCAATTCTTTATCTACACAGCCAAGTTTCCCAGGAACCCATGCCTCTTGAGTTTCCGAATGAGCCCACCAGGAAGAATCTTATCAAAAGAATCTTATCGCTTTACCAAAATCCATTTACACCATATCCACTCCTCTACCTTCATCAATGTGTTTTGCCATATCTTCAAAGAATTTAACCAGGCTCCTGAGGCACCTGCCCCTCACAAGTCACATAGACATAATCAAACCATGCCTCTCCAAATACTCACAAATCCTGTCTCTAAGAATCTTCTCCAATGAATTGTCTACCATTGAACAAGACTCACAGGTCTATAATTCCTAGGGTTATCCCTACTCCCTTTCTTGAACAAAGAAGTAACATTTGCCAGCCTTCAATAATCTAGTACTACTCCAGGGCCAGTGAGGACATAAAGATCATCGCCAAAGGCGCAGCAATCTCTCCCCTCTTTTCCCTTAGCAACCTGGAGCATGTTCGGTCTTATATTTCTATCCTAATGCTTTTCAAAAGTTCTAGCATACCCTTTTTCTTAACATGTTCAAGCATATCAGCCTTTTTTATGCTGTCCTCGCAAACTTCAAGGTCTCTCACTGGTGAATACTGAAGCAAAGTATTAGGAACCTCCACTACCTCCTACAATTCCAGGCAAATGTTCCCTCTACTATTCCCTGATTGGCCTACCATCACTCTGGTCATCATCCTGTTCTTCATATACGTATGCATAGAATACTTAAGAGGTTTCCTCAATCCTTCTTGCCAAGGCCTTCTTCCAACTTCTAGCTCTCCTAAGTCCATTCTTCAGCTCCTTCTTGGCTACCGTGTAACCCTCTAAAGCCCTATTGTACCTTGCTTCCAAAACATTAAGCAGGCTTCTTTCTTCCTCTCGACTAGATGTTCTGCATCACCTTTCAATCATGGTTCCTTTACCCTATCATTGTTCCCCTGCCTCAGAAAGACAAACCGATCCAGAAAACCATACAAGTGTGCCCTAACCAACCTCCACATCTTTTTACTTTATTTTATTTTACTGATATACAGTGCAGATTAGGCCCTTCAATCCTTGCCACCCAGAACCCCCCCCCCCCATAATTTAATCCTACCCTAATCAAGGGACAATTCACCTGCCAACCAGTATGCCTTTGGACTGTGGGAAGAAACCAGAGCACCTGGAGGAAACCCATGCAGTTACGGGTAAAACATACACATTTTTTTTAGACAGTGGTGGGAATTGAACCTGGGTCGCCTGTAAAGCTCTGTTCTAACCACTATGCTACCATGCTTCATTTCACTTTTGTGCATTTTCCCTGAGTATTTCTGCTCCCCAGTTCTTGCCTAATGGCATCATAATTCTCCCTCCTCCAGTTAACTACTTCCCCATACCCTGCTCCAGTTCTTCTCTGAGGTTGTAGTAAAGATCAGGGAGTTGTGGTCACTGTCTCAGAAAATGCTCTTCCACTGAGACCTGACCTGTCGCATTGCCTAGCAACATATCCAATATGGACTCTCCTCTCCTGTCTAGATACTGAGTCAAGATTCCATCCTGGGCACACCTGCCCTATCCAATCCTTTTGCACTAAGGAGGTGCCAATCATTATCAGGGAAATTAAAGTCCCCCCTGAAAATAACCCTATTATTTTTGCACCTTTCCAAAATAGGCCTCCTGATCAGTTCCTCTGTGTCTCTGTTTCTATTGGAGGGTCTACAGAATACTTCTAATAGTGATTGTTCCCTTCCTATTTCTGAATCCACCCACACTGACCGATTAGACAATCCCTCCATGATGTCCTCCCTTTTGGCAGTCTGATACCATCCTTGATTAGCAATGCAACTGCCCCACCTCTTTTACCTCCCTCTCTGTCCCTTTTGAAACATTCAAACCCAAAACGTTCAGCAGCCAATCTTGCCCTTGTAACTTCCAAGTCTCTGTAATGGCCCCAACTTTATAGTCCCATGTACTGACCCAGTACTGCTCTAAGTTCATCACCCTTATTCCTGCTATTTCATGCATTCAAATAGACACACTTCAACCTATCCAACTGATTGAAAATTTGCCCCATCAACTGCCTATCCTTCCTCACAGACACTCTACCTGCTGCACCTACCTGTACACCAATTGCCTCATCCTCCAACATGTCATGATGGTTCCCACACGCCCCCCCCCCACCAAACTAGTTTAAACCCTCCCCAACAGCTCTAATAAATATGCTCACAAGGATATTGGTCTCCCTCAAGTCCAGGTGTAACCCCTCCTTTTTGTACAGGTCATATCTTCCCGAGAAGAAGTCTCAGTGAATCAGAAATCTCACACCCTGCACCAATTCCTCAGCAATATCATCCTACTCTTGCTTACACTGGCACAGGCAGCAATCCAGAGATTACACGCCTGGAGGTCCTGCTTTTCACCTTTCTCCCTAGTTCTTCAGGAGACTGACAAAAACATGAGACTAAGATGTAGCAGCAATTGAAGAGATGATTCAATTTCCTTTCTATAACAAAGATAACAACTGGCTTACACGTTGAAATAAGAAATTCAAGTTGTATACTTTGATAATAAATGCACCTTTGAACACATTGCATATGTTTCTCAGCGATACTCTACTTCATTAAGCGCATTAGCAATGAAGTATCGTTCCTCTCCTTCGAGGGATTGTTGAGCAGAAACGGAGATGAGGCTGTTTAATTGTGGTAAGTTCAAACAAGCAGGTTGAGAAAACCTGAGAATTGTAGATAATACACTGGTAGTACCCACATTCGAGGCTTATCCAGTAAGAGCACAACATTCTCCCGAGGATTGTCACCTTGTTGTCATGGTTAGGCCTGTGAGTTACTGAGATCCTGAGAGTGATGCCGGCCGGAGCTAAGGTTAAGGTCAAGGGGGATGTTCCAGATATAGAGTGATCCAACCAGACCTCATCGGTGGTGAAGGATGATACATCACAACGCAGTGATGGTAGAGGGTGCTGGCAGCACAGAAGGGTCCCCAGTGGTCTTGCATGCAATGCCAATGAATTCTGACCCTGGCTTGTCTACGACTGTGTGGTGGCTGCTGGCTGCCCAGCTCATCAGCTGCCCAAGTTAAACAAAGTCGTACAAAGGCATTCTCCATGAAGAGACTAACCCCCTTGGGAGGACATAGCCGAGTCAAGTGATCACACTACTACTAATATCTTTGGACATCTTTTCTCCCTTCCCCGGCCTTGACAGAGGGTCTTCGACGTGAAATGCTAACTCAGCATTTTGTTAAATATTTTTCAAGCTTGTGCAGGTTTATTTTAAGAGGTACATTGATCTGATACTGAAAAGTGCAAAATATAGACCTTGTTTTTTTTCTTCCCACAAATGCTGCCTGACTGGCTGAATGTTTCCTGTAATTTCCTGTTTCTATTTTAGTTCAATTCTCCTACTTTCCTGGTAGATCTACAGATTTACTTCTCTTGGTAAAGTTACAGTTCCTGCAGGACTTGATTGGGTTTCCTCAATAAGGATAATCAGAATGGTGATCAAATGCAAGGTGGGTTAAGCAAGACAAGTTGTGTAATGAACGTTGTTCCTAGAGAGGAGAGAATAGGTTGTTACTGTTATGATTTATACTTCTTACATTTTGACAGAGACAGAGATATGAGGGGATAGGGATAGGGATAGGGATAGTGTGAGAGAGTGTGGGAGTGAGAGAATGAGAGAGTGAGAGAGAGAAGGGGGAAGAGGGGGGAAACTGGGGGGACGGACAGGTGAGGGGAGGAGGTGAGAGAGGAAGGGGATAAGAAGGGGAGGGGGTGAGAGGGGACTGGGAGAGAGAGCTATAGACAGGGAGGAAGGGGTAGGGAGTGGGAGAGATTGGGAGGGAGGAAGAGAGATAGGGAGGGAGAGAAAGGGAGGGAAAGGGAGAGAGAGATTGAGAATGTATACAGAATACAGTTATACTTTATTATTGACAACAATTGTGCTTTGCCTAATGAATGAGGAACGGGCTGATTTAATATCTCAAGCAGAGATGAAGCTCTTTTAACATTTTTGAAAATTTCCATGATTTAATACGTTGGTCTGGTCGGAGGAGTGAGTGAGACACTAAGACTATGAAATGTAGTGGCAATTCAGGAAGTCATTAAATTTCCTTTCCAACACGAAGATAATAACTAGATTACACCTGGCATTTTTCTCAGAGGTGCATTGCTTCAGAAAGTAACTCGATGATGAAATGTTGTTCTTGCGCCTTCAGGGGTCTGTTGGGCAGAAACTGAGACGTGGATGTTTAATTATGGTAAATTCAAATAAGCAAATTATAGAAACCCGGGAATAGTGGATGTTAGCAGATCTAAATTATTCTGAATTTAGAAGAATAAGGAATGATCTTATTGAACAACAATAAATGCTGGAGGAACTCAGCAATTCAGGCAGCATTGATTGAGGGAAGTAAACAGTCGATTCAGGCTGAAAACCTTCATCGGCACTGGGAGCCAGAATAAGAAGGTGAGGGGAGGATAAGGAGTTCAAGATGGTAGGTGATAGGTGAAACCAGGTGAGGGGAAGGTGGACAGGTGAGGGAGGGAAGATGAAGTAAGAAGCCGGGGGAGGATAGATGGACGAGGTAAGGGTCTGAAAAAGACATTGAAACTGGGACATGACAAAACTTTTCACTGCCAAGCTGTTTCCACTAGTGGGAAAATTAAGTGAACACAGCTACAAAGTGATGGAATGGTTATTTAAAACTGACCATTTAATATCTTCTTGACGTAGATGGTGAATCACTGGAACTCTCTGTCTCGGGGGTTGTGGAGGTAAGGTCCTTGGGAGTATCTAGAGATAAAGCACATAGGGTTTTGAAATATCAAGGGTTGAGAGTCATGGGGAACTGACCTTGAACAGGAGAAACAGACAGGGGCAGATTAGCCATGATCATATTAATGGTGGGGTAGGCTTGAGGGGAGGAACAGATTACTCCTTGTCCCATTGTCTTGTATTTTGATGATTGTAAAACAGGTCAATAGCATGCACTTGTCTTGGGAGGTTCACAACGTATTGAAGGACAGCATTTCTATACTCAGTAACTAGCCCACTGTGCCCACCCACCCCCCCCCCCGGGCTTTCTGCTTAAGCGACCTAAAGCACAACCTCACAACCTTTCCTCATACTCTTTGACAAAGTGCCTCAACTGACAAAATGATGCAGCCCACTGGACACTGCTCTCCCCAATGTAACTACAAATCAATCTAAAAGCAATTCAGTCAGTCCTCTCCCACTTCCTTTCCTAACCCTTATTTTCTTCCCCTATTCCATTCCAATTTGAGAGCTGTTTTTGAACATCCATCCATAATCCTTTCATAATTACTTACACCTTAATATCTTGTAAATCTTGTAAATTTCTGTCCTCTCAGTATTAATCTCTGAGCCACTATGAACAGGTTTTTTTTCAAGTTACTTCATCTTAAATCCTCTTGCTTGTTTCTCTAGGGATTCATCATTACGTGTACCACACAAATATTTTCAAAAATATATTCATATTCTCTGATTACATGGAAGGACGCCATTTGGCCCATCATGACCAAACACATCAAATGATTTTTCCTATGTATTTCCCTACAACTAGTGGAGTGGTGTCGCAGCAACAACCTGGCACTCAACGTCAGTAAGACGAAAGAGCTGATTGTGGACTTCAGGAAAGGTAAGACGAAGGAACACATACCAATCCTCATAGAGGGATCAGAAATGGAGAGAGTGAGTGACTTCAAGTTCCTGGGTGTCAAGACCTCTGAGGACCTAACCTGGTCCCAACATATCGATGCAGTTATAAAGAAGGCAAGACAGTGACTATACTTTCATTAGGAATTTGAAGAGATTTGGTATGTCAACAAAAACACTCAAAAGCTTTGATAAATGTACCGTGGAGAGCATTCTGACAGGCTGCATCACTGTTTGGTATGCGGGGGGGGGCTACTGCACAGGACTGAAAGAAGCTGCAGTGGATTGTAAATCTAGTCGGCTCCATCTTGGGTACGAGCCTACAAAGTTCCCAGGACACCTTCAAGGAGCGGAGTTTCAGAAAGGCAGTGTCCATTATTAAGGACCTCCAACACCCAGGGCATGCCCTTTTCTCACTGTTACCATCAGGTAGGAGGTACAGAAGCCTGAAGGCACACACTCAGCGATTCAGGAACAGCTTCTTCCCCTCTGTCATCTGATTCCTAAATGGACATTGAACCCGTGAAAAATATCTCACTTTTTAAATATATATGATTTCTGTTTTTGCTCGATTTTTAATCTATTCAATATACGTAAACTGTAATTGATTTACTTGTTTGTTTATTTATTATTATTATCATTTTTTTCATCTTCTTCTTCATTAAGCTGCTGCTCCTAAGTTAACAAATTTCATGACACATGCCGGTGATAATAAACCTGATTCTAGCAACCCATTTCCCTCACGTGCTCATCAACTCTACTCTGTGTGTCATACCACCTCCCTCCACTAGGGGCACTATACAGTGACCAAAGAACCCACCAACTCACCTCTTATAGATGGTAATGTTGGAGGAACTTTGTACCACTCAGGAGATCCCACACAGTCATAGGTGGAATGTGCAAACTCCGCACAAACAGCACCACGGGTCAGGTTTGAACCTGGTCACTGGAACCGTGGAACAGCAGCTCTGCCTCGCGTCTACCCACACAAATTGAGAAGAGACTGCTTGTGAAGGAATGAACCAAAAGGTTATAGGCATCCATCCTTCAGTTACAAGGGAAACTGAATCTAATGACAATATTGTGAAGGATCTCGATTCAAAATGAAAGCTGCCCATTTCTTTCCACAGATGCTGCCTGACCTGCTGAGTTCTTCCAATTTTTAATGTGCTGTTCCAAATTCCAGTACCTGTCGTTCCTTGCATTTCCAAAAGACAGTTCCCTGGTATCTGGAACTCCTGAGTTTTACTGAAGAGAAACTGCTGAGTGACTGAAATATCTACATTACTTTTTGATTTCAATTTCCAAGTATGTTAATTAAGTTTGCTAATTATGCAAACATTACTAATCAGGCTACTCCAAACTGTTGCAGTAATGCCCATGTCAACAACAAACTGATTCTGGGAGACCGCTAATGGCATGTCATTAGATAAATTATGATGGGAGCATGGAACTTGTGGCAAATTACTGAAATGCTAAATACTATTTATCAAATAACCTTTTGGATATATCTAAATTAACCCCCTGACCTGCTGTCATTTATCAATTGATTAATTCATTTTAAAACAAATAGTCAAATCTGTAGGTAAATAAAATTAATCAGGTGGAGCATTTACAGCAACTCAGAGCAAATAAACACAATACTGTTACTCCTAATGTTCATTTAGAAAGATCACCTTGTGCTTTTATTGCATCAAACCAGAACAGTAGAGGACAAACCCTGCAGGGGGACATAGATAGGCTGAGTGATTGGGCAGACATTTGGCAGATGAAATATAATACTGACAAGTGTGAGGTCTTGCACTTTGGCAGGAAAAATAATAGAGCAAGTTATTATCTAAATGGAGAGAAACTGGAAAGTGCTTCTGTGCAAAGGGATCTGGGGGTCCTGGTGCAGGAAACACAAAAAGTTAGTATGCAAGTGCAGCAGGTGGTCAAGAAGGCCAATGGAATGCTGGCTTTTATTGCTAGGGGGATGGAGTATAAGAACAGGGAGGTCTTACTGCAGTTGTACCGGGTATTGGTGAGACCACACCTGGAGTACTGCGTGCAGTTCTGGTGTCCATATTTAAGAAAGGACATACTGGCTCTCGAGGCAGTGCAGAGAAGGTTCACTAGGTTAATTCCGGGGATGGGTGGGTTGATGTATGATGAGAGGTTGAGTAGATTGGGACTCTACTCATTGGAGTTCCAAAGAATGAGAGGCGATCTTATTGAAACATATAAGATTGTGAAGGGGCTTGATCGGGTGGATGCGGGGAGAATGTTCCCAATGATGGGGGAAACTAGGACTAGGGGGCATAATCTCAAAATAAGGGGATGCCGTTCCAGGACTGAGATGCGGAGAAATTTCTTCACTCAGAGGGTAGTGGGGCTGTGGAATTTACTGCCCCAGAGAGCTGTGGAAGCTACTACACTCAATAAATTCAAAACGGAGATAGACATTTTCCTGGATAAAAATGGCATTAGGGGATATGGTGAGCGAGCAGGTAAGTGGACATGAGGCTAGGTTTAGATCAGCCATGTGATCTCCTGGACCAGTTTTCGATAGCCTGGATGGGTCGGAGAGGAATTTTCCAGATTTTTTCTCCTCAATTGGCAAATCGGTTTTTTTTCCCCGGGTGATCACATGGGTTTGGGCGGGATGAATAATAAAATAAAATGGGCGGCATGGTGCCCTGTTGGTTGGCACTGTTGCCTTGTGGGATTCGGTGAAAACTAGAGTTAAGATTGGATCAGCCATGATCTTGTTGAATGGCAGAGCAGGCTTGAGGGGCCGATTGGCCTACTCCTGCTCCTATCTCTTATGTAAACCCATGGGTTGTGAGATGGAAGACTGTCAAGAGTCTGGTGTCTATTGTGGTCTGTGTACTATTACTGTAACACATCCTCCTGCCTACAAGCTATGAGAATTCAGTATGTATGTATGCAAGCAACTGCTTATGGAGATACAGAATAGGCCCCTTTGGTCCTTCAAACTACCGATTTTAACCCTAGCCTAATCTCAGGACAATTTACAATGACCAATTAACTTACCAACCAATACGTCTTTGGGCTGTGGGAGGAAACCAGAGCGCCCGGAGGAAACCCGTGCGGTCACGGGGAGAACATTTAAACCCCTTACAGGCAGCGGCAGGAATTGAACCCAGGCACCGAAAAGCATTATGCTAGTCACTAAGCCCCCGTGCCGTCTCTGATTGCTCGTAAAAAATATGTATACAAGACCACTATTTTACCCAAGAAAATGTTATTTCATTAAGAAACAAGCCACTCGATCCTACATATTTTGCAGTACATATTTTAGTAAGCCGTTTGTTCGCTTTGTCGAGTGTCGACATAAATCACATACGCAAGTTACTGCAAGTTGAGCCATTCTGACAAAATCAAAACCACCCTTTACTGTCAGTGGTCATGCTGAAAACACATGCAAACTAAGGGGGCAAGTTAATCCCCTACTTATAATTTTCCCAGAAAGATCAGATTAGCACATTGTGGAATATACATTTTTCTGTGCAAATTGTCTAGAGGAATTCATACCTCTATAATTTAAACAGTGCTCCATGAACAGATGGATGGAACAGATGTCTGGAGCAGGACAGGGTGGAAAAGTTAAGTGATGCCTCAGCCCAGGGTGTTATGAGACTGAGAAAACTTGCAGATATCTAAATGCAGCTGATAATCTGACTTTTTTAGTGGGTATTACCAATTTGCACTTTGGTAGTTCTGTTAGTATAGAAAACTAGCTCAAGATAATTCTTTGGATGTCATAGTAGATCTCTGAAAACACAGAACAGGCCAAAATGGGAGGAGGATAGTGACCTTGTTTACTTGTTGGACTGCAAGGAGTTACCAGAATAAGGAGGGTCCAGGCCATGAAGGAACTTGAAAGCAAGGATTTAAAAAACAAGTCACTGTCAGGAACTAAGTACAGGAGCACAGAGTGATAAATGAACGAGTGATCATCTGGAATAGAAAATAGACAGCAACCATTTAAATGAGCTCACATGTATGCTGCTTGAAAATACGAGACTAACCAGGGAATCATCATGTAGACTCCATCTTCAAATTGTATTTTCATCCTGTGACACCTAATTGATAATCTCTCGTGCAACATTATATACACTAGAACTTCCATAAAAGCATTTACTTCATACAAGGTTACTGGATTAACAACTATTGTAGGAAAAGGCAAGAATGGGTTTTGCAAGAATTCATCAATGTTCATCCAAAATAAAGCAAAGCCAGCATGGACCTAGAAAGTGAAAAATAATAAAAACAAGACTATACTGTCTCCACAAAATCAACCAAATCCACTGGAAGGGTAAATGAACCAAAATCAATGACCTCTCACAAGTCAACATCTCCAGCACCGAGACTCTAAATTCATTAAGTTGGCTTTGTTGGGCAGACCACAGCACTTGCTTGCTCAAGAGCAGAGTCCTCAGACACTCTTATTTCAAGTTCTGTCAAGGGAAGAGATTACCAGACACGTAGAGAAATGTATTCCTCCTAAAGGACTTTGGGTTTGGAGGCTTGCGTGCCTCAATGACCCAGAGAGCTATGTTGGAAAGAGTCAGGGCTTTATGCTTTGGGTTTTAGTAGGGTCACCTTTGCCCAACTGGTCAAAGGGTAGACGCTAGACTAAGAGTGGTCCACTAGTCCTCCAGGTTCAGGGGTTCAGCTCAGGGCTTAACAACCATGACTGGTAAAACGAAGTTGTGATGGAAACAGCAATGAAGGCTCCTTCTATATCTGTGTGTGATGGTATTCCTGAGTCTCCACCTGGGACTTGCATGAGTGACAGCAGTGAAAACCTAGAAGAAGCTACTGACATAATGAAGGAAGCCATGGACACCGGCAGAAATGGAGGACCTTCGTTGCTGCCTTAAGCACCAGTGGCCTAACAAGCGGTAACTAAATAAAAGAGAAATATATTAAGAAAGTTGACAAAGATGCTACCTGAATTAGAGGGCCAGAGTTTAAGGAATGATTGGCCACACTGGATCTTTATTCCTTGGGGCATATGAGAATGCGGGATGATCGCATAGAAATCTATAAAACCATGAAAGATATGGGTAAGGTAGACAATCATAGACTTTTCCCAGAATTGGCGAGTCCAAACCAGAGGGCACAGACAAGTGAGGTGAGAATTTAAAAAGACCTGAGAAGTAACTTACTCACAGAGGGTAGTGAGTGCCTGGGATCAGCTGCCTGGAGAACGTGGTCGAGTTGGGTACAAATGCAACACTAAAAAGCCATTTGGATAGGTACAAGAAGAGAGGTTTATGGGCCAAATGTGGGCAACTGGGACTAGCAGGGATGGTGCTGTGGTCAGTTGGGCAAAAGGGTCTGTTTCTGTGCCTTATTACCCTATGACTATAATGTTCTCAAATTATATTGTGACTAGCTCATGAAAGCTTAATGCAGAGGAGGATCGGGGATGGCATTGATTGTCTCAAGTCCATGAATTTGACATCCACAGAAGTCTTGCATAAATGGGCGAGCACACAGGATTACCATCACACACAGATATAGAAGGAGTCTTCATTGTTGTTTCCATCACAACTTCGTTTTACCAGTCATGGTTGTTAAGCCCTGAGCTGAACCCCTGAACCTGGAGGACTAGTGGACCACTCTTAGTCTCACTTCTACCCTTTGACCAGTTGGGCAAAGGTGATCCTACTAAAAGCCAAAGCATAAAGCCCTGACTCTTTCCAACATAGCTCTCTGGGTCATTGAGGCACGCAAGCCTGCAAACCCAAGGGCAAGGCTGTGGTCCTTTTGGAGCACACTACCTTGGAAAGTAACCACCCTCCCGCCCTGTCGGACACCTCCTTTCCCACCTGTGATTGATTGGTCTCATCAATCACCTTGGTTCCAGAGTGCAAGCAATGAAGCTTTAATCCTGAGAATTTCAGAATAACCCTCAACTGTACGAAACCCTAGTCCTTATACGACCCAAAACAGCTTTTTAACCTGTTATGGACTGATACTCTTTATTTCTAATCTCCAAATAGTCAATGGAGACAATACAGTAAAGAAACCCACTATTATATCACTGCAGGGTAATTCTCTTTGATATTCTTGGTTGATACTTGGTTCTCAACTAAAATCATTAAAGCGGTAAATGACTCAGTATTAATCATAGCATTAATATTTATAGAACCTGTAATGGGACCAATTTCAAGAGGAATTAATTGGCTGTAAAGTGTTTTGGGACATTCTAGGCCTTGAAAGGTGCAATAGAAAAGCAAACTCTTTCTTACTTCCAAGGAGTGATCATAAATAGGGTCTCAATACTGGAGATGTTGGCCTGGGAGATTTTATTGATGCTGAAATGGAAATAAACCAACATTCATATTGTGCAGGTGATTTGCATTATAAAGGTAGAAAATAAGACCATAAGATACAGGATCAGACTTAGGCCATTTGGCCCATCATGCCTCCTCCACCATTTCATCATGGTTGATCCATTTCCCCCTCAGCCTAATCTCCCATCTTCTCCCTGCATTGCTTCATGCCCTGACTAATGAAGAATCATTCAGCCTCTGCCTTAACTATACCCAAAGACTATACCCAGGAGTTCACAGAAGAAGTGGACTGTGTGGCTAGAGTCAAGGATCCAGACTGTAAGATGGGTGTGTGGACGGAGTCAGGATTGGGATCTGGAACACCAGGGTTAGGAGTTTGGATGGGTTTGTAGCCAGAGCTAGAGGCCAAAGTGTTTATATATTTCCTGCTCATTTTATACTCAGCAGGTCCACTGGTGAAAATTTATTATAGTACTGTGTAAAATTTAAAGAAAAGAAAAATTAACATACCAAGTAAATGGAGAAGCATCCAATAGTCTGGAAGTTCAGCCAGCCCAGCACCACCAGAGATCAAAAGGGGCCAGATTATCAGATTTTTAATGTTTTAAAAGATTTACTTCTAATATTACAGTTCATGTGAGTTGAGGATACAATTACTAGCTATTAATGCGATCTGTATTGGTTTTCAGAGCAAGTTTTGGGTCAGGAAATTTAACTTCCAGGGTGGCTATGTCTCATGAAATCCTTTAAATAGACTATTGCCAGCAGCACAAACCCATTTGTTGTTTTCCTAAACAGTACTTTGCTTTCCATCGGACTGCAGATAGACTGAGAAGGTCTCATGCCTTATTTGGCTGCTAAGAATGATTAGTTATCAATACCAGTAACTTGGAATTTAAACAGAGCCCTGTACAAGGTTAAAAAACATTTTCCAATGGTGAAATATTGACAATGGGGGAAAGGTCACCCTGCTTCCCAATTTGTGCCAATTTTAAGGCACTGTCTGCACCAAAAGGCTTTACATTTTCACAAGGGAAAATTTCAACTTGCAGACAAAAATGGAAATGCCACAGTCCTCAGAAATAATAAAGAGTGACTTGTGTATGGCAAGGATTTAAACCTTTTGCTTTTAAGTCCCATCAGAAACCAACATTATTGTACTGGAGAGCAGCCAGAACTGGAATCCATTCCCATGTCCTGCTATCACATCTCACAGAAAGAATAAACTGTGCTTTCTAATCAAACAAAATAAACTAACAGTGTCAATGTGCTCCATTGTTTGTTACAGTTTATTAACTTTAATTAATTTTGGTCTTTATGAATCCAATCAGATAACATTAGCCTAAAGTTAACTGGGAGTTATCCACGCAAATGAGGCTGAAAAGGTTTCTTGGACAAATTCTGTTTTGGCAATTTTACTTCTGACTGCTTGAAAGTGGCTTCAGGATCACAAATGGATGTTCAGCAACTCCCTAGGACTACACACATCATCTCCCTGGTGAGGCTAGAAACAGAAACACCAAGGCCAAATATGTGGTGAGAAGAAGACCCTGCAAAATTACCTTTCAAACCTTCAGACATCAGGTAATCAAAATCAATTCAGAACACCACATAGAGCAAGTGTTATCTAAGGTCAGGCTTTTATCTGAGATTTCCACATTATCCAATCCCATACAATGCTTGGCCTCCAAGAATATTTCTTTGCTGACTCTGACATAGCTGCAAGACCATTTTAACCAGACATAACAATGATTAATTTTTATCATGTCAGATAACAACAAAACTACACTTATTTACTTGTTTTCTGTTTTACAGTGCAGCATTAGTTTGGAATACACTGTGCCTTGCCTCTAAGGGTTAGGGCAGGGGTTCCCAACATTTTTATGCCATGGACCCCTAACATTAACCGAGGCATCTGTGCACCCCAGGTTGTGAAACCCTGGGTTTAGTACTGCTTCATTGAAACATTCTTATCCCTGTGTGCCACCTGCACTTGTCAAACATCTTGCGACAGGTAGCGATGGTAGACAACAATCAGAAAAAAACTACTGTTTTCAGTCAATGAAAGAAAAGGAATTGGATTTTTTAAGTAACATTCATAATTCATGCAGAACTCTTCATCACATCCAGGAAAGTATTTCACAAATGTGATTACTGCCACATTGTTGGAAAACTTACACACTATAAACTCTCACAAACAGGATGGAGGTAGGTGATGATATCTTCCTTTTAGCTACGGTTGAAGGATTTATTTTGGTCAAAGTTCAAAGTACATTGATTATCAAAGTATGTATACATTATACAACCTTGAGATTCGTCTCCTTACAGGCAGCCACAAAACAAAGAAACCCAAAAGAACCCATCTAAAAAAACGTTGGACACCCAGCGTCAGAGAGGAAAGAAAAACACATCACGGCCATAAAAAAGGAATCCATAAAAATAAAGACTGTCGGACACCCAATGGGCAGAGAAAAAGAACACATCATGCAAGCAAGAACTGCAAGTGGGCAGGAACTGTTTGACAGCTTAGGTGGGAAGTAAAGTCATTCTGCCATTTCTGTTGAGGCTTCACTCGCTCCCGATGAGGGAATTTGGAGCTCTCAATTCAATTCCAGATGACCTGAATTTATCTGGAGACGTAAAGGTCAGGTATTTCCAGAGATCACTGGGGATGTTACATTTCCCAAGCAGGCTTTGGAAATATCCTTAAGGAATTTCTTCTGTACACCTGGTAATCTCTTGGAACAGTTGGGTTTGGAGTAGAGTTAAAAGTAGAAAATACTGGAAACATTTTCCAATCCTGAAAGCTATCTCCAACCTGAGGCATTGATTCTTTCTATTCCAGCTCCTTGACTTGCTGAGTATTTCCTGCATTCTACATTTTTGTTCCTGGTTCCTAGCACCTGCAAAGTTTCTTTTTAACTTTCACTTACTTGAAGAACCTGTTTTGGGATTTTGGTCCAATGCATGAGTCACTTCTTCCACCACCCTCTACACTAAATGGAGATGCGTGGGAATGACAGGAGAGGAAATGGTGACCTCCCTTCACCCTGCCAGCAGATTTGAAGGACTTTGCATTGACAGCAATGGTGGTAACTCTCCAGTGCCTGAGGTACCTGATGAAGGTTGGTGCCTCTCAGAGACATGCAAGGAGACAGGAATCACTGTTGCCTGCTATACCACGAGCTTGTGCTGAGTCTGAAGTCCCATATTTCTGCATAATACTGGAGACTATCAGATTTAGGTTTTGGAGCAATCTCATTATTCCATTCCCAAATTCACTCCCACTCCCACTAACGTCCCACCACTAATTTTTCTATCACACACCTACAAAAGTCAGTTCACCGACCAATCAATACACCCCTGAGATGTGGGAAGAAACTGGAGCATCAAGGGGAAACCCAAGTGGTCACAGGGAGTTTGTGAAACTCAGTACCTTCACCATCAAAATCAAACGCTTAAGCTGTGAAGCAAATAAACCTTGCAACAATATTCTCCTCCAAAGGCAGGCAATAGGACAAAGGAGCTGGGAGTGAATTTCGTCATTAGCATCTCATCTGAAAAGTGGCTCCCAACATATGGGAAGCCATCCATGTATTCTAGCTATTTATCTGGCATCCCTGCTATTCCTCCTCAATGTAAGGGCACATGGATGATAGAAATATGGAGGGCTATGAGGGAGGGAAGGGTTAGATTGGTCTGCGAGGAGGTTAAAAGGTCAGCACAGCATTGTGGGCTGAAGGGCCTGTAATGCTCTATCTTAATGTCAGGTTACAACCAAGGACAGGGCACTGATGGTTAAGAGCAGCAGGCAGTGGACTAATAACACTTCCTTGCCTAGTTTCAATTTAAAAAAGCACATTTCAATCAATAAAACCTATCAAGTGATGGTAAACAGGCACTACAATGTGGTTATAAATTTTTATACTTTAACCAGGAAGAATTAAAAATTAAGAAAAAATGCAAATGCTGGAAATCCAAAATGAAAGGAAAAATGCCTTTAAATTTATCAGGTCAGGCAGAAAAAGAGGAGACAGTCAAGGTGTTAAGTTTCTCATGCTTCGTCAAATCTGGGAAAGCGATGCATTTTAATTTCAGTAAGAGAGAAGGTGGGCAAGGGATGTGAAGAACAAAAGGAGATTCTCCCTAAAGTGAGAAAGGGTGTAGGAAAGATTTACAGCGGCATGCCAAGACTAGAGGGTTTGAGTTATTAAAGGCTGGGGCGGTTTTCCCTGAGAGATGTCCTTATAAATGTTTATAAAATCACAGAAAAAGTGGTTGGTCAGTCTTTTTATAAGGGTAGAGAAATCTAAAGCTAGATGGCATAGGTTTAAAAAGTGAGACGGTGGAGACTTAAAGGAGGCTTGGAGGTTTAATGGAGTTTGGTGGATGTATGGAATGAGCTATCAGAAGAGGTGGTAAAGGCAGGTACAGTTACAATATTTAAAAGCACCTGAATGGGAACATGATTAGGAAATGTTTAGAAAGACGCAGGTCAATGCGATTCGCTCAGGTAGGCACTTGGTCAGCAAGAACAAGTTGAGCTGAAGAGCTTATTTCTATGCTGTATAACTGTGTGATTCCTGTATCTAAATACTCTCATAGCTTTAAAGTTTCAGCAACCCTCAGTCCTCTCCTTTGTACAAACTACTATCACACTTCAAAAATATCATGCAAAGTAACATTGGGATTGATCGGGACTTGAATGTATTCAAGAAATGAAATCTGGTACATATTTTCCAAATCATTTTCATTTAGACACTTGTAAACTGAAGAAATGCAGATCCTCAAGTGACTGGACTGTGTGTGGCTAATTCATCGTGCAGGAGGTTTAATACGGTGCAGTATTGTCTTTGCGATGAATCTAATCACCTGGTTTATCAAATACAACAGCCCACTCGCAACACACAGAATCAGGGCAGCAACTGTCTTCCCTGAGAAGTCACGCTTTGTTTCGTACTGTATATAAAAACCAAAGAAGCTACCTTGGTTCTTTAGCTCCCAGAATTCTACGAAATGGAGGCTGATTCCCTGAGCCCTTTCTGCAAGCAATCCAATACGTTTATCCCTAATTTTATTTCTTTGAAACTTTTGCTTCAAATATAAAAATGTTAGATTATGGGGGCACTGAAGGAAACAGACTAATGATCACAAATTGTCCTTTCAGCCAGTGAGGATTCCATTCTCCACCTGCCATGGGGAAGCTGTGTCTATGGAGTTGTACTTGCTGGATCGCCAATGGCTTCAGCCTAATATGGGAAAGGCGAGAAGCCGAGAGGCTTGAGGTCATGTGATCAAACCTTGACAATCCATCCAATCACTGTTATCAGTTCTACTGGCTCATAAATTTCAGGTTTCAGAACTGATGAGCTATTTAATGCCCACAAATTACCTTTCTGGTTTGCAGGCAGCTGGATTTAGCTCAAGGACTAATGGGAGTTGTGGCTGTGTGCCGGTCTGATAAATTTATAGCTAAATGTCAAAACATGTCACTAACTAAACGTGAGCAGCACGACAGAAGAATCATTAGTGTCCACCTGCTTTTACATCATCTCTGCTTTCTGCACCTGGTCATTTATTACAGTCGAGTGTATCACTTTCACATTTTCTTTCAAAAGAACTCTTCATTGCGAAGAGGCTCATGATTTTGATAAAGCCAATCAAAGTCCGACTTCTTACTAAATCACAATAGCTAATGCACCATAACAGATCCACATTGTTTTAGTTTTAAAGTTCATGTCATAGTCTTCAGATCTTTAGCTATGCCCTCGTGATCTTATGAACCTTTATAATGTCATGCCTCAGCTTCCTACGCTCCAAGGAAAACAGCCCCTGTGTTGTGTCTGCACAGGCAACAGCTCCCAGTCTCCACGCAGCAAACAGAAGTCATTTGTCACTCGTTTCCACTTCATCACCGGCAGCCTATTTAAACCCAGCTCGCACCCACAGTCCTTGTTCACTCATCGAACCAGTGCTCCTAGTCTTCAGGCACCTTGTTGCTTTGTTGTGTTCAGTATCCATTCCCTCTGACTTTGTGGCCCCTCGTGGCTCATTATTTTACAGTTTTCTATTAAAATTAGCGCTCAACTCTAAATTGTCTCCAATGCTCTGCTTTTGGATCAAACCTCTGCTACATTCCCTGACAGGATAAGAGAAAGCACAATTGACCCAACAGTTTGCTTGCCCAAAGTAAGTTGGCTGTCAACATGAGCACACAATCCAAAAGCAGCAGGAAACCAAATGACACAATGACTATCTGCTTGACACTCTCAACCAACTATCTGTCTTGATACAACAACCCCACGCCAGTCAACCTCCTCCCTCAGAGCCCCAGATTCTGGTCCCCAAACGCCCCAACTTGATGCCCATCACTCTGGCCCTCCATAATGATGAATATCTTATAGAAGAACCCTCCAGGTTATCAGCCAGAACCCCAGTTCCAGTCTGAGAACCATTTCAGATTGCAGGACCCTCATCGCAACACTTTCAGAACCTGCACAGCAGGGAGAGCTCCCTTAACCCCTAAGAGCGTGAGCATAGGTGACAAAATAACTGGTGTGTTTACTGCTGGGCAGCTGATCGCCCGCGCATCAAGTGCCCACTGTGTCTGGGAAGTGGCACCACCAGACAGAAACAAGGGGCCTTCTATCTGATAAGCTTCCTCCGATCCCTTATTCCAGCACCATTACCTGACACACACTCTTTGTCCTCCTCCACACCCCAAAGGCTATACGTTCACTGGAGGCTCTGGGAGATTCCACCGCAGCAAGTAACTTTCTGGACCAGACTCTTTGCAGCTTGGACTCCCTACTGAGCCTACCTCTCACCCCTTCTGCATCACAGATGTCCCCTGGGGTCTAGGATGGTCAGAGCACGCACGTGGCTTGAGCCCATGAGTATCGGAGGGCGCCAGAGCCCACCCAGTTCTGCCTGATCAATTTGCCCAACGCTCCTCTCATCTCGGGTCATCCCCAACTCTCCAATCTCGACCTTCACTTTGCCTGGTCATTTGGTTCATTGCTTGAGTTGGGACCCCTCCTGTCAGACCACCTACCTGCAACCAACCCATAAAACCGTGGAGACGGAGAACTCCAGACCTCACCAAACATCCGCAGGAATACCACGACTTAGCCTCACCTTCAGTAAAAGGAAAGCCTCACTGACCACATGACTGTGCAATTAACCTTCTTCTAAGCACTAACCCTCTCCGAGGTTGTCTATCCCCTCCTGAGACACAGCCATAAATGACTAAATTGCCAAAATACTATGGCATAGCTTTATTCGAATATCCCTGTCCCCAGCTAGTGCAGAATTCTTCTTTGTCAAAAAGAAAGACGAGGGGTCTTTGTCACTGTATTGACTACTGTGGACCATTAGGAACTGCCACCTCTCCCTTTGACGGATAACACATTTGAAATACTCCCCGGGGGCCAGATAAAGGATCTAAAGAGCGCATACAACCTGATCCGCAGGCAACAAGGGAGATGAGTGGAGAAAAGTATTGTAATACCCACTGGCCACTACGAATACTTGATGATGCCTTTTGGATGTTCCAACAGTCCAGCCATTTCTCAAGCCGTCATTAATGAGATCCTTGGAGACATGCTACAGAGGTTAATGATTGTCCACATGTACCATCTGGGAGCATGAACAAAACTGCAATGTCTAAACAGAAATCTGACTGGGTGAACAAAATTGTGTTACTGTTGTGGTAGGGGCTCACATACACCCAATCAATGCAGAATTAAAGGCAAAACTTGCAGAAAATTTCATAAAGTACGGCACATACAGGGAATATGTTGAATAGACAAAAAGAAATGGACTGTAGAAGGAAGAAATAAGGATAAAAGTCAAGCTGCTTTTTCAAAAGGAGCAGTAATCTGCATGTTGATGAAAAATCTGTTAATGATGAGAATGATGCAGGACTGATAGCTCTGAGATTTACAATGTGAAAATTAATGTGAGACAAGCAATATGGCTTACACCAGAGTGAACAGCAAATTAATTAAGATGGAATTGGACACTGGCTCGGCTGTTTCAGTCATTCCACAAAATGAGTTTCAACGGCATTTCAAAGATACTAAACTGAAGGCTGCACATATCCAGCTAAGAACTTTTACTGGAAAAAAGATAATTCCTGTGGGAATGAGATATATAACAAGCAACAAGCCATATTGAGCTGGTTAAGGGGTAAAATCAGGAGGGACAGCATTGTCGGGGTGTGAGTGGGTGAGACAACTACAAATTGATTGGAGATCCATTTGCAACTTGCATGACACATTGCCGGCAATCGAGTCAACTGAATTAAGAAAGATGATGCTGCAGCAGTTTTCAAGGATGGCATTGAAAAACTCAAACATATCAAGGCTTAAATAGTGTTAAATGAAAATGCCCCACTCAAGCTTTACAAACCCGGTCCAGTTACCTATACCATCCATGATAAATTAGCCAGTGAGCAAAGCTGCATAGAGGCTGAAGGAATTCTTTCCAAGGTTGATTAGAACTCATGGGCATTGTCGGTGGTCCCAGTAGCCAAGAAGAATGGGTCTGTCGGGTTCTGTGGTGATTTTAACTTCACCATCATTCCAGTACTGAAAGTAGATAAATACCCTCTGCCCGGGATAGAGGATACCTTTGCAAACCTTTCTGGTGGAAGACACTTCAGCGAAGCTGTGGCCTACCCAAAGATGGAGATGGAAGAAGAGTCCAAAGTGTTCCTCAGCATAAACACTCACAAAGGGGTTTATCACTATATTAGGCTCATTTCTGGAGTAATACCTGCACCTGCACCCTGGCAGAAAGCTGTGGACCAGCCTTGCATGCACCACGTGAGCTGGCAGCTCATTTCACACTCACAGGGCACTCTGAGTAAAGAAATTTCCCCTCATGTTCCTCTTAAACTTTTCACCTTTCACCCTTAACCCATGATCTCCAATTGCAGTCCCGCCCAACCTCAGTGGAAAAAGCCTCCTTCTATTTACCCTATCGATGCCCCTCATAATTTTGTAAACTTCTAGCAAATCTTCTCTCAATCTTCTACATTCCAAGGAATGAAGTCCTGACTTATTCAATCTTTCCTTATAACTCCGGTCCTCCAGACCCAGCAACATCCTTGTAAATTTTCTTTGTATTCTCTCAACCATCTTCCCTGTAGGTAGGTGACCAATCACAGTATATCCCTTTCCCTGCATGCTTGGACACCTATCCTTTGATACTCTTTTTACAGCTAGTATATATTTTTTACCTGATTATGCTTCTATGAAATGACATGTCGCCCTAGCAGAAGGTGCCACAGAAACAGTCTATGCACTTGGGAAACAGCAACTGGATCACAAAACCTGGTGAGATTTTCCCTTCCATATCCAAGACGTGTTGAAGCAGAATGGCAGCACAGTCACTGACTCACAGAGCCGTCTCAGCTCATTTCTTCTCCGGGTCTCACTCATCAACGCACGTTACACTGAATGTTAAATGGGTCTCAGCTCAGTAATAAGGAATACTTCACTTTACACTGTTTAATAGGAATGTTTTTGCATCCTGCAACTCAATTACCAGGTAATCAATTGATAAAATAGTAATTCATTGAAATTAAATGCAAGCTATTAAGATTCAATTTAACTTCACATTGAGAGCTTGTGAACACACAAACCATTAAGGGACAGTGTTGAATCATAGTTTACCCTATTGGTAGCACTGCTGCTTGGGTAACACCCTTCAGAGCCACCGATCGGGGGTTCAATTCCCGGCGATGCCTGTAAGGAGTTTGCACATTCTCCCCGTGACTGCGTGGGTTTCCTCGCACATTCCAACAACATACAGGTAAGGTTTTAAATTTGGTCATGCTCGGTTACTGCCAGATGCATGGTGACACTTCAAGGCTGCCACAGAACATTCTTGGCCCGTGTTAGCCATTGAGGCAAATTAACATATTTCACTGTCTGATCTGAAGTTTCAATGCTCATGTGACAAATAAAGCTAATTGTTAATCTTCCTCGTTCTCTGATTCAGTTCTAATTCACAAGTTTAAAATAAGAACAAACTGTGATGTTAATGTTGCACTTGTGCAATAACAAGGCTCATGCTTATGCAGTATTTGCCATGCATTCAAATCACCCACAGCAATTTGTAATTAATTAAGTTCTCTTGTATGTAACGTGGCAACCAATTTGCATAGAGTAGTGAGGCAAAAAAACAGATGATCAGTTCCCAATCTGGACGAATAATGAATTGCGTCCAGGACACTGGTAGAAATTCACCAACTGTTCTTTGAGGAGTATGCTGGGCCGTTTCATTCTGCCAAGGAAACGGAACTTAGTTTGAAGTTCATCCTGTGGCAGGACATCTTACACCACAACATGCCCTGGGAACAACATGGAATGAATACATTAGATTATGGACTGTAGATACAGAGGTAGTCAATTAAATGGATTTGAATCCTCAGGGTTGGGGATCTGGTTCTGCCCATGTGAGCTAACAGATATGCACATTACAAACTTTGTAAGGCCTTAACATCGCATATCCTTTGATGTCTAAATAAGATGATTCTGGAAAGTATGAGTCCCGCCATAAGTGCCACTGGAAGAGGGTGAAACAGGGTGTTTAATGATCCAGCAGACTTGCTCATAGATCCACTGTGAAGCTGTTGAAGCCTTTGATTTTCATGGTGGTGCATCTCTCTTCCCATCAAAGCTCTTCAGCCAGAGTATCCACTCATAATGATTAATTCTGAAGGCCTTCATATCCCTTTTATCCTTACAAAAGGGGTTTCAGTAGTCTATTGGACTTTTATCTCAAGGCACCTCCCATATCCTTGAGCTAAAGCCAGCAAAGCCTCCTTTATGATAAGATCTGACCAACAGTTAACTGACCATTCAATTCAATCAATACTCACTACATTTTGCAAGCTTTCTGCCTCGTTGGCAATTTAGACCTTCAGTCAAGGTAGAAGGGTGTGAGTTCAGGGTTCAGGAGATAGTACTGACCTGAACAGACAATCTAGGCAGGCAATTTATTGCCAAAAGGATATACTATCTTACTATAAATACTGCTAACTGAACAAAACCAGACTTTCTTTTAAAGTGGAGGTACATAATTTCATGGTGATGTTTAAACACAAACAAAGAAATCTTCCAAGGTTCTGTACAACTTTTGTTGCTCAAACAACCCTGCCATAAACAGATGTGGAAACTTCTTCTCACAAAGGACAGTAAGTTCCTGGATTCCTCTTTTCCAGAGAGTTGTGGAAACTAAATCTTTAGAAATATAGAAAATGGGCGTTCATAAAGTTTGGAAAAGATCGGAGGATTTAGCGCTTATGGGAATTTGGTACATGAAAGAAGATTTGAGACACGGGGTAAATTATCTATTATCATATTGGCTGGTGGGGCAAGCTTGAGGAGCAATATGGCCTCCTCTTACTCCCGTTTTCAGACTTTTTGTACACTGCACTGATTGGATGCTGTGCTTGTCTATTTAAGGATGATGCACTTCTGAAGCAATTCATTGGCTGAGCAGTAATAATGGATGTTCCTAGGGAGCTGTTTAATGCAATCTTTCAATTTAGATAAGAGAGCTAAATTATACCCATGATTTAGTTTGGCATGGACCAGATGGGTCAAGGGGCCTGGTTCTGTGCTGTAGTGTTCTATGACTCTATGCTTCTGGAGCAAATATTAGATTTAATGAGAATTAATATTCCCATCACTTTGGCACTGCAATTTATCAACTGAGAAGGCAAGGTCCTCTGAGGACACTCCACCTGTAGGTGCAGTACCTGGAATTAAACTCATTCCAGATCAACGGACGTCAACATGCAGATTGCTACTGACAAAATGTGAGCTGTGGCTCCTCATTATCTCCCTACCAGATCCTCTCCACAACCCTGGAAAGTGAAGAATGCATGAATAAATACTAATAAGTAAGTGAAGATCAAAAGGCAGGTTGGGGATGAGGAGGCTCTAATTCTTTTCCTTGAAGTATATTATTTATTGGATTGCTCTATCTGAAATGTTGCTAGAAACATGCTGAACAGTAACCTTAATGAAAAAGCAGGTATATAAAGGAAAGTAACCCCAGCGCAGACACAGTGACCTCTTTTTCTGCATCATATGATTTGAAAACAGATATTGATTGTGAGTAAATATTTGATATGCTAAGTCAGATGTGTTATAATGGTGGGAATTAAAGTTGTTAAATAAAGGTAGGTGCTTCCTTGGGGTTGCAAGACATTTAAGACTAAGTATAAAACATGCACCATGATTTGGGCCTGTGTTTGAACATGCTCCCCTTGCACACCATATACGGCTGGGACTCAGGTGATGTAATCGTTAAACTTACAGCAACACATGAATATTTTTCTGGTTTTACTTCTGTGAATCCCACAGGCAAAAATACTGAGGGCTCAATCAAGCAAAAAGAGCAGTTTCTTTACTTCATGAATATTGAAGACTGAATCTCTCCAGGCTACGGATGCATTAACAGAGGAAAGAAATTGCTACCTTATCCTGAGGCACCCCCGACCCCCACCAAAGTTCTGATTGCTTACATCATCTTTCTGAGGTTTATGCTAACCTCTAATTATTGCGGAGAAGTTGGAGAATCCCAGTGAAATTCAAATGCATTTCCGACACCATTATTATTTCATTATAGTATACACTGGAGCTAAGAGCAATGGATTGGCTGAGGTGTCAGAATGAAAAGGTGGGGGAAGGAGGAGGAGGACAGCTGGAAGGTGATAGGTGAAGCCACGTGGGTAAGAAAGGTAAAGGACTAGAGAGGAAGGAATCTCATAGGAGAGGAGAGTGGACCACAGGAGAAAGGGAAGGAGGAAGGGACCTAGAGGGAGGTGATAGGAAGGTGAGAAGAGGTAAGAGGCCAAAGTGGGGCAAAAGAAGAAGAGGGGAGAGGGAGGGAAATTTTTTTTACCAGAAGGAGAAATCAATATTCATGCCATCAGGTTGGAGGCTACCCAGACGGAATATAAGATGTTGCTCCTCCACCCTGAGGGTTGCATCATCGTGGCACTGGAGGACACCATGGACTGACATGTCGGAACGGGAATGGGAATGGGAATTAAAACGTTCGGCTACTGGGAAGTTCCACTTTTGGCAAATAGAGCTGAGGTGCTCGATGAAGCAGTTCCCCGATTTATGAGGAGCCTTACCAGTACAGAGGAAGCCGCATCGGGAGCATCAGACACAATAGGCAACCCCATCAGATTCACAGGTACAGGGGTGGCCTCACCTGAAAGGACTGTTTGGGGCCCTGAATTGAGGTGAGGGAGGAGGTAAGCGGGCAGTTGTAGCACTTTGGCCGCTTGCAGGACTAAGTGCCAAGAGGGAGATCAATGGGGAGGGAGAAATGGACAAGGGATTCAAGAAGGGAGCAATCCCTGAAGAGAGTGGAAAGAATGAGCGAGTGAGGTGGTAGACTCCCTTTGGAGATGGCAGAAGTTGCAGAGAATGTGTTGGATGCGGAGGCTCATGGGGTGGGAGGTAAGGGCAAGAGAAACTCTATCACTGTCAAGGTGGTGGGAAAATTCAAGAGAGTAGATACACTCAATTTAAGAGGGAAACAGTAAAAGGAGAAGAAAATCTTTGAATTACAGCATCACTCACATGTAGTTCTGGTTATAGCTCTGTGGAGAAACCCTTTAGAGATTAATGGGGAAAAAACAGAAAATGCTGGAAAAGCTCCACAGGTCAGGCAGGCAGTATCTTTAGAGAAGAGAACCGCCGATGCTTCAGCACCGTGGGAACGAGGAAGATTCTGTAATCCTCCTGCTGAAGGTGCATTCACTGTGTGTTAGGGTAGAAAGTTCCTGAATTTCTGATATGTCTACGTCTATCCATGGCCTCCTCTACTGTCAAAATGAATCCAAGCTCAGGTTGGAGGAACAACACCTTATATACCGGCTGGGTAGCCTCCAACCTGATGGCATGAACATTGACTTCTCTACCTTCCGCTAATGCCCCTCCTCCCCTTCTTACCCCATCCCTGACATATTTAGTTGTTTGCCTGTTCTCCATCTCCCTCTGGTGCTTCCCCCCTCCCCCTTTCTTTCTCCCGAGGCCTCCCGTCCCATGATCCTTTGCCTTCTCCAGCTCCGTATCACTTTCGCCAATCACCTTTCCAGCTCTTAGCTTCATCCCACCCCCTCCGGTCTTCTCCTATCATTTCGCATTTCCCCCTCCCCCCCCACTACTTTCAAATCTCTTACTATCTTTCCTTTCGGTTAGTCCTGACAAAGCGTCTCGGCCCGAAACGTCGACAATGCTTCTCCCTATGGATGCTGCCTGGCCTGCTGTGTTCCACCAGCATTTTGTGTGTGTTGTTGTTTCCTGAATTTAGACTTGGCCACATTGAAGGACCAGTGATACACTTCCAGGCCAGGACTTGAAATACAGGCATAACCAGAAGCGCATTCCCAGTAATGACTCCTGAGGCATCTCACTGCCTCTCATCCTCCAGTCTGAAAGTGTTCACTACTACTACCCTCAACCTTTAAGCCATGCTACTATGGTCCATTAATTCCAAGCCCCCCAGCTTCATCAACCAGTCTTTTGTATGGGAATTTATCACTTCCAATTAAAGTTACTAACAACTACTTGCCAGCTTTCTTCAACTTCTAAGACAACGCCCCACTCTCCATGGGTTCTCCTCATGAACATTTCTAAGGTCTAAAGAGATCAAATATGTACTTTACTGAGGCATAAACTGGAAAATGGTGGAAAATAATGCTGAACATTAATACTGATTGCAACCATACCATTACAAGTAGGCTACTTGTTACAAAATTACCATTAATTTGTTTATGATATTTCAATGTCTCAGGTTTGATCAGCCTCATTAAGGAACGTGGTTCAGTGAGCCCAGATTTCCAGTTCCACTGTGATATTTTGTCAGCAGTGAGCCCAGTTGTTTAAATTTCTTGGCATAATATTCAAAATTTTGGTTTGGTGCCTCATGAAGTTCCAAAAACAACTATCCCCTTAATTTGTTTACAATAACTGTTTTGATTGTCACATCTGACATGATGTGAAGTCTTCCACTGATATAATGGGTCAGGTCCCCATCTATTACATGGAGAGAACCATCTGGGAGGGAAGATCATGTCCCATTAATGGAATCCAATGGATTTTTCACCATTAAGTGTAAACCAGCCAGACCCTGTCAATCTAAGTAACACGCAAAATGTTGCAGGAACTCAGAGGTCAGGCAACATCTATGGAGGGAATTGGATAGTAGACTTTTTGGGTCAGGACTCTCCATATGGACCTGAAACATTGACTGACCATTTCACTCCATTGATACTGCCTGACACGCTGAGTTCCTCCAGCATTTTGTGAGTTGCTCCAGATTCCAGCATCTGCAGTCTCTAGTATCTCCTGTTAATCCGCGGCCTACTAAAAATTGTGTATTGACTTGGCTGCATCAGGGCCTTTTATGGAAACACCAATGACTTTGAATGGAAAATCCTATAAAAGGTAGTGGATTTGGCCCAGTACAGCACGAGTAAAGCCCTCCAAACCATTGAGCACAACTACGAGAAATACTGTGGTAAGAAAGCAGCATCCATCATCAGAGATTGCCACCACCCGGGCCATGCTCTTTTCTTGCTTCTACCATCAGATAGAGGGTACAAGAGCCTCAGGATTCACACCACCAGATTCAAGAACAGTTACTACCCCTCAGCCATCAGGCTCTTGAATAAAAGGAGATAACTATAATCACTTGCGCAACTACTAAGATGTTACCACATCCAATGATCTCACCTTGAGGACTCATTACCTCATGTGCTCATTACTTATCGCTATTTATTTATATTTGCACTTGCACAGTTTGATATCTTCTGCACTCTGGTTGATCTTTCATTGATCCCATTATTCTATAGGTTTGCTGAGAATGCCCACAAGAAAATGAATCTCAAGGTTGTATATGATGATATATAAGTACTTTGCTTCTCCGTGGATGTCACCTTGTCAAGGCGGAGAAGCTTGTGTGGTCCTGAGATCCCGAGAGCGATGCCTTCTGGAGCTATGCTCCTGGTAGGGTCACCCATGGCGGTAAGGTCACGGGTGAGGTCCCTGACAAAGAACAATCCAACCAAGACCTCAACGGTGGAACAGGCGGACGAAGTTACTTCGAACTCAACGGCTGCGAAGGCGGATGAAGGCTGCGACAAATCCATCAGCTCCAATCGTCGTGGTTTCCACGCCACTGGAATCAGTTGGTTGATTTGTGAAGTACCGTGTGCTTCTTGGAGTGCAACATCAAGTACACATTAAACAAATACACGCACAGGCGTCTTCGTTCTGTGACAGATCAACGGAACGAAGACCATCATGCTCGACCTCGAGGGATAGACACGACGACAACGATAAGTACTTTGATAATATTATATTTACTTTAGCTCTGCTTAAACAATGCATAAAGATGGATAAGGATAAGTGCAAAAGTAACCGTCTACAGTAGAGTCACACAGTGGTTAAATTACTTGCTAACATACAGGGGGCTTTTACTGTGACCCTTGATCCAGGGACACATTAGAATCCCACCACAGCAAATGGGAAACGAATGTTAAATAATTAAGTAAACTTAAATAAACTAATATTAGCACTGGGAGCCATGAAACCAGACTTCTCGTTTATTTTCACTTCGGACTGCTAGGCCACCGTTGAAATCCTCAATTCCCCAGACAAAGCAGAATTCATTATGAAGATGAATCCAGAAGCATAGGACAGAGTTTAAGCAAACTCCACAACTATACTAAAGTAAAGATAAATTTTAACCCTTTTCTCACTGGACACGTCATCCTTGAGTTATAGGTGTACAGAGAAATGCACCGTTTATAACCTTTTTCCATGAGAAGTTGCTGTGGTCCCTCTCCTCTAAGCAATCCTTGTGATATCTGGGAGTGAATGCAGAGACTTGACCTATTGATGAAAATTCGATACATGGTCAAGATGACATAGTGTATGAGCTGATGATAAAGCTATTTCCTATTGCATGAGTCTTCTGAATTGGTATCAATGGGGAATTAGCCTGCTTAATGGTAACAGGTTAACGTTATGTTTACATTTAACACTGGGGAATGCCACACAATTAGCATATGCCTAACCCAAACCGCACATAGAAGTTCAACTCACTGTAGCTACAAATTAACTGCATTTTTTGTCACGTGTCTTGACCCCAAAATTAATTTTGTGCTTGACACCACGCCTGATGCTTCAATTTATTCAGCACCGCAATGTGTATGCATGTGAATATTTCAGAAGTAATTTAAATCTATTTCCAGAGTTGGTGTGGATGATTAAGCACTCAGTTCCACAGGGACACAACAGCAAGGCAAAAGAAAGGCTTTGCTGTTCCATGACTGTTCTCGGGTGTCAGAGAATTGAAATTCCGCTCAGCCTTCCCATGTTGGCAGGAAAGCCATTGAACGTTTCTGAACCTGGCATTTATTGGGAGAATGCAAATGTCAGATGAAAACTGTATTGGGCTTGAGATTAAAGGCTGAACTGACTGAATCCGCCCCGTTGCTGATAACTGCATCCATGGCCTTTGCCAGGCAAAGACTCTCTAACATGTCAGTTATATTCCTTGTGTCCCAGATCAACAGTTCAAAATTCAAAGTAAAATTAAAATTTATTACCAGAGTACATACTGAGACACTGAGTACATACAACCCCGAGACTCTTTTTCTGCAGGCATGCTTAGCAAATCCATAGAACAGTAACTGTAAACAATGGGCAGCAAACTTTGCAAATGCAGCTATAAATAAATAGCAATAAATAACAAGCATGAAATAACAAGATAAAAGGGTCTTAAATGAGTGTAGTTATTCCCCTTTTGTTCAAGAGCTGATGGCTGAGGGGTAGAAACTGTTGTTGAACCTGTGGGTGTGAATCCTGAGGCACCTGTACCTTCTACCTGATGGCAGCAGTGAGAAAAGAGAATGCCCTGGCTGGTGAGGATCTTTGACGATGGACGCTGATTTTCTATGACAACATTTCGTATAGATGTGCTCAATGGTTGGGAGGGTTTTACCTGCGATGTACTGGGCCAAATCCACTAACTTTTGTAGGATTATCTGCTCAAAGGCATTGGTGTAGATTGACAGATTGAAGTCGACATGAGCTATAAGCTTTGGGGCTGGGTTCTCAACTTGCCAGCAGGTGCTTCCCTCTCCACCATCTCTGCCCAGCTCATCCTTTTTGCCACCATCCAGTCCCATGTCCACCACAAGCAGAGAATCAATCTTATCCTCACACTGTCCACCTTCACTTCACTGGCCTGACAAGTCCCTCTGTCCACAGATACTGCCTGATCTGCTAAGTGTTCCCAATGTGAATGCCAGACCCGAATATTTTGGTTAATTTTCAATTCGTTTTTGCACATCACTTCTTCACTGTCTTCACCCCTTGGCAATGATTGCCAATGGGTTGGAATGTCTACTGAATTCTCCTAAAGGCTCAAATGAATTTTTCTCCAGATTATTCAATTTGTCTTCCTTTGCAACAAGAACTCCCTAGTCTAACTATCACAAGGAGGGCACCCGTGCCAGGTGCTGGGAGAAGGTGGATCAATCGTTTGGCTAATGGGAGATACTCTATTTCAGTGTTATAAACCAGTGAAGTGATCTGAGTCAGTATTAGTACAGAGGCAACAGTAGAATTCATGTTTTAAGTTGTTGGCTTGGGGTCAACATAGTTACAATGATAATTGTGCAGACAATAAGCTCAAGCTTTGATTAATTAAGCGTTATGTACTGAATTGAGTAACAGTAGATGATAGACAACAATCTAAGTGACTTTGACTGTGAAATTATTGTTGCTGCCAGACAGGGTGGTATGATTATCTCAGTAACTGCTGACCTCCTAGGATTTTCACACATAATGGTCTCTAGGGTTTATAGGGAATGGTGCAAAAAAATAAATCTAGCGACCAGGAGTTCTGTGGGTGAAAATGCCTTGTTAGTGACAGAGTTCAGAGGAGAGTGGCCAGTCTGGTTCAAGCTGACAAGAAGGTAACAGTAACTCAAATAATTAAGTGTTGCAACAATAGTGTGCAGAAGAACATCGCTGAATGCAAAAGTCACACCTTGAAAGTAGATGGCCACAGCAGCAGATCAACACACTGGGTTCCTCTCCTGTACCTACTAAAATGACCACTGAGCGTTTAAGATTCTTCTTAACACCACTTAACCACCAGCAACACCACTTCTTCACACAGAGAGTGGTGAATCTGTGGAATTCTCTGCCACAGGAAGCAGTTGAGGCCGGTTCATTGGCTATATTTAAGAGGGAGTTAGATATGGCCCTTGTGGCTAAAGGGATCGGGGGGTATGGAGAGAAAGCAGGTACAGGGTTCCAAGTTGGTGATCAGCCATGATCATACTGAATGGCGGTGCAGGCTCAAAGGGCCGAATGGCCTACTCCTGCACCTATTTTCTATGTTTCTATGTTTCTAAAATTCTGCGAGAGATGATGGGGGAAAGTGCTGAAGTGTTTCCATGACTGGGAGGAGTCTCAGATTAAGAGGCATGGTTACAATAGAAAGGGGTGGTTATTTGAATGTGAAGTGTGCAAATACTTTTCTCAAAGAGGGCTGTGCATTTCTGCAGGATTAAGGAGGCAGGATCACTGGGGGTATTAAAAAAAAGTATATACACATCTGAGAGATCAGGGTGTTGATGATCATGGGGAACGGGCCCAGAAGAGAAAATGATGCTGGGACAGATTAGCCATCATCATACTGAATGGAGGAGCAAACATGAGGGATTAACTGACCGACTCCTGCTTGCTTGTACTTAAGTTCGGTTACAACAGAACACAATCAGCTATCCCATAAACTGAACATTTCTGTCTTTTGTGTCAATTCCGGCAGCTTCAGGGGAATAATTTTCCAGGCTCATACTGTTCATCATCTGCCCAATCCGTAACTTCTGAGAGGACTCCCATCTATAACTATCTGCATCACTCACGGAGAAGTAGAGAATTCCAGGTTCTCTCTTCTGTGCAGACGTTAGACTGAGGGAATACCACACCATCTGAAGGCCCATCATTGCTCTCTGGCAGGCACAGAACACAGAACAATACAGCAATGTTGTGCTGTTCCTGATGAAAATTTATAGTAAACATCCTCCTTCTGTATATCATCACCCATATCCCTCCAATCCTTTAAATTGTGTGTCTATCTGAAAGCCTTTTAAATTCTACCAAACTGCCTGCTTCCACTAATACCCTGGTCAACTACTCAGGGCACCTACCAAAATGGGTATTAAAAAACTTGTCCCTCATGTCACCTTTGAACTTTCATCCTCTACTAATTGACATTTCTACCCTGGGAAAAAGATTCTGACTCTCTATCATATCTATGCCTCTTGTAACTTTAAAAACCTCTATCAGGTCTCCCTTCAGCTTCCAGTGTTCAAGGGAGAACAACCCAAATGTGCTTATCCTACCATTCCTTGCGGTTCATATCTTTAATCCAGGCAGCATCCTGGTATACCACTTCTGCACCCTCTCTACAGTCTCCACATCCTTCCTACAATGAACTGCACTTAATACTCCAAATGCTCCAAAAGTTACCTCAGAACTGTCTAAAGGACAGGGTAGTCCTTCCCCACTGTCTGGGGCAACTAATTTTCTTAATCATTGTTACTACAACAAATAACTGTTTCGATTATCCACTTCAGTTTGTCAGACTCCACAGTGTGAAAATTAGCTGCCGCTGTTTCCTGCCAGAGTCTGGATATCATTGGCTCTGATGAGATCTACTGATGAGAGTGAGATAGACCTTAAAAATGCAGCTCTATTCCAGGTACATGGGGCTTGGATCAATCCTCTTCCCTGCATCCCACACCCATTTAGGAAGATATCCAACTGCCACCCCGTTGGGGGTTGGGAGCTTGCCGATGGAATTGAAGCAACTTCAGCACTTAGTTTGCTGCTGCTGCTAAACAACATTATCCTTTCATCCCCTTCCAGTGTGACCCGAACCCTCGCTACAACCTCCACCTCCCACATTCCTACTGTAATTGTCAGAATATTAGTCTGAAATGATTAATGTACTGAGGCAGAATGCAGTCAGGTGTGCTTTCTTTTCACTGCAGATTTATTGTAGAATTTCAAAGACATCAAGAGACATGTGGCCACATAACAGAGCTATGCGTCTTTGAAAGGCCGTAACAAAAAATGGCATTGTCACACGCTTTCTAATCATCTTTCTTGCTTGCATATTTGTTGTACAAAGCCAGAGCATTCTCTACAATGTGGAATCAGCACGCCATTCAACCCCCGTCACTCCTCCTAATGATGAGAAATGGCCTCTTACTCAATGGGAACAAATGTTTCTGATAAAAACCACATGCAGCTCAGCCCAACTACCATCCGTTTAACTTAAATAAATATTTGCTTCTCGAATCTTTGGTGAAATTTCTTCAGACTGATTGAAGCTAATACACTGATGTCTTGCTAAACCAACCCTTCACCTCTCCATCAGCTCCCCACTGCTCTCCTCCTTGTCATTTTCAATGCTTTACTGTTTACTGGTCTTTTTTTCTGCCTGTTGTACACGTCCCAGACAGAACATTGCCATGAAAGCAGTAAGCAGTTCCTCTTGTTGGGCATTCCCATGGGACTGAGGGTAATTTACTTTCATTCCAATTTTATAGACTCTGAGGTGGATAATTAGGCCCATATAGGAATCACAGACACTTCCACAGAAGAGGCAGGAGGTGGCTGAATGGAACAGGCTGGTCGATGGGTAGCCTGTAAGGCAGTGTGCTTCTTGTACCATTTACACAAGGTCTGTATACTTCTAATGCAGGTCTTCAAGGTTTTCAATATATCCCTAATTCTCCTTTCCTACTTTGACCAGTCATGGATTAGAGATCCTATGAGCTAGTGGGGATGTTGCATTTCTTCAAGTCAACTTTGAACGCACCTTGAATCTTTTCTTCAGAGTAATTTTCTCCATTGCCAGAGACTGGATATCAGCAATGCAAATAAAATAGCTTAAATAACATAGCTTGATGTAGGACAACACGTCAGTGCTGGGGGAGCTGACTTGGGAGAGGACACTGGCATTAGTTTTCTTATCCTTCCAGTAAATTTGGAGAATTCTACAGAAACTGATTTGGTGATATTTTTCCATTACATGGAGTCAATCTCTTTAGGTAGTCAAGGTCACAAAAGCACAGAGGTGGGCAGTGCTGACAGCTACTTGATATATCTAGGTCTCCCATCGTGATCTTCAAATTCCATCTTCCCCAATTAACCAATGGTTTGGTGCGTTGAAAATGGTGGCAATTTTCAACAAGGACGCCTGTTTTTCCCGGGGGATCACTCCCGAGATGTGTGAAGCAGTCCACAGGGAGGGGATTTGGGGGCTGATGTTCTGTTGCATTTTGTGTGAGGAAGTGGGTTTGGGGGGGGGGTGTTTTTGATGACTGTGTTGCCTTTCTTGTTTTGTGCGGGGAGTGGGTTTGCTGTTTCTCGTTGAACTTACTTCCATGGTTTTTTTTTGTTTCATGGCTATCTGGAGAAGAAGAATCTTAGTGTTGTATATTGCATGAACCTTTGAAGATCTCACAGTGAACCTATAATGTCACAGGGTCCTGGGGGCAGGTTGACAGAAAACCTAGTCTTGCAAATGTCAAGTGGAAGGCCTGTCATCACATGTGCTTTATTGAATGAATTGAGCCCTGCGGATATGTTAACGCAAGCACTTGTCTGCATAGCGCAATTTGTCTACTGAGGCTCAGGTACTCCAGGCTCCAGAGCATAGTTATCACAGATTGAGCAGTTTCTCATTAGTTAAGAAGATTAGCTCCACTTCCACCCACATTATTGCATTAGTGTGTATTATTGTTGCTATTTGCAATTAAGACCAACACTTTAAAAAGGCATCCTCCAGCATAAGGAAAATGAGCCAAAAGTTGTTATGATTTGCAAGACATCACTTAAAAAGGATGACAGAAACCGGGCTGGATGGTAACTTTCAAAAGGGAGCTTGACGTAAAATGGGAGTACATGCAAGACGACTGAGAAAAAGCAGGGAGCCACCACAGGCACTACTGAGCCAAGTGTGCTCCTGCTGTGATGTCTAATGCTGTGGTTGCAATTTTAGGATATTAACTCTGTTTAATTTTTCATTGTTTCTGAATCCATCATGTCAACACACGAAATGCCCCTTCTTGGGGGAGGGTTTTGGCCCAAAACGTCGACTGTCTACTCTTTTTCATAGATACTGCCTGGCCTGTTGAGTTCCTGCAGCATTTTGTGCCTTTTTCTTTTGAATTTCCAGCATCTACAGATATTTTCCATGTTCATGTCACTTATGGTTCCGGTTTTAATAAAAGACTTTTTGTAGCATGTCCCACAAGAATCCTTTAAGCCAGTGGCACAACAGCCAGTGGCGCTGCCTCATAGTCCCAGCGACCAGAGATCAATTCTGTCTGTGTGGGGTCTGCATTCTGTCTGTGACCACAGGAGTTTCCCACAAGCTCTACGGCTTCATCACACATCCTGAAGACATACCAGTAGGTTTTTTTGGTTTCTTTAAGTTAACCTAGTACAGACGGGTGGTGGAGAATGAGAGAGGGAAACATGGGTATGGAATTGATGGTAATGGTTCGAGTTTGCACAGCCTAGATGGGCTGAAGGGTCTTCTTCTGCATTATAAGAAAGCATATGAGAATATATGAGTGAATTAACATACAATCAGTTAGCCTGCATTGGCTTTTACTTGTTTCACAGGCGGGATGAACGTGGAGTCTCCCCAACTATTCACAACTCCTCAGAAGATGAAGCAGCCCACATCTGAATGCAAGAAAACCTGGCCAACATCCAGGCCTGGACCGTCATGTGGAAAGTTACATTCACATTGCACTAGAGCCAGGCAGCAACAACGGCCAGCAAGAGAAAATCTAGCTCTCACCTCCTGACGTTCAATGGCACTTCCATTACCGAACCCTCCACTATCAGTACCCTGCAGTTGCCATAGTCCACAAACTGCAGGAGCCATGTACTCAACAGCAAGAATACTGTGGCGAGTAACTCACTTCCTAGCTCTGCAAAAATGTATCCAGCATCTACAGGAGGGTGAGGGAATGCTCTTCAGCGACTGGACGAGTGCAGCTTCAACAGCACTCACAGAGCTTGACCCCACACAGACTGATGTGCACCCCATCCACAACATTCACGTACTCTATCACAGACGCACAGTAGCAGCAATTTGCACCTTCTACAGGATGCAGAGCAGTAATTTGCCAAGACTCCTTCGCCAGCGCTTTCCGTATCAGCGAGAAGGGCTAAAGCTCTTGGAAGTGACCCTCCACGCCATGCACCATGCCAGCTTGGAAGTATACAGATATCACCAATCCTCCCCTGTCGCTGGGTAAAATCCTGGAACTCTCTCCCTAATACCTACACTTCAAGGTCTGCAGCAGTTCAGGAAGACAACTCACCACCACCTTAGCTGGGGATGGTCATCTAAATGCTGGCTCAGCCCGTGAAGCACACGTAACCATATAACAATTAATGGAAACAGGCCAACTCAGCCCTTCTAGTCTGTGCCGAACGCTTACTCTCACCTAGTCCCACCGACCTGCACTCAGCCCATAACCCTCCATTCCTTTCCTGTCCATATACCTACCCAATTTTTTTTCAAGTACCTTGAATTAATGTTAAAAATCAATGGGAACTCAACGAAGTGCTTCAGTGGAACCAGACTCTCGTATTTTGGAGCAAACTGAATTGATATCAGTCTTATTGAACATGGTGCTTACAATCACCCTGATCTTCCGCTGAGTCCAATGTCTCTGCCTGCATTTTCAACTCACTCTTGTTCAATTCATTCCGAAGAACACCCATTTTTTATTAAGCAACTCCAACACCCTTCCTACTTTAAAATATTGGACTACAATTACTGTACAGCAGTACAGGAAACAGACAGAATGCATGAAGATTAACCATGCCTTAAATCCTGATGAACAACTGGGAAGTGACAATTTGTTTACTCTGTGAGTTCCTATTAAGTGCCCATGGAAGTCATACTAAACTATGGTAGTTAACGTGAACCCATGTACTTAAGTCATTGGCAGGAGTGGTACAGTTGACTCAGATTTTCCTAAGGGCTTTAAGTTCAAATGAACCAGCCAATTGTAGGATGATGAAATTTATATCATGTAATGCAAAAACAGGTACCACAAAAGCAATGCAAATAAATGCAGCGAACGAAATGGGTGCCACCCCTGACTTGCCTCAACCTGTTTTCAAATTGGTCAATAAATTCAATATCAAATTCTCCAATTTCGTGTAACTCACTTTCTGTCTATAGTATGCAAGAAAAGGGCTTTAGTGCATGGTTCTGCTTTCCTTATGCTGGGTATGTCCACAGCCTTACTGTTGACAGCACTTTACAAAGACAAGATGGATAATGTGTTTGTAACTACCTCATTAATCCAGTAGTTCTCAACCTCTGTTAGAGATAGTCCCTCTGTTCTTCATCCTTCTCCCCTTTTTCGGCTTCTTAGAACTCTAATCTCTCTACCTTTCTTTCTCAGTTCTGAAGAAAGGGTCCAGGGCAGCTTAAACGTAACTCTGTTCTTCTTCGCACAGAGAGTGCCCGGCCTGCTGAGTGTTTGCAGTGTTTCCTGTTTTTATTTCAGATTTCCTGCCTTTTGATTTTCATTTACAGTCAATTCATCAATCCTTCCCAATAATGGATGAACGAATTGTTAAACAGAGCAACACACACAAAACGCTGGAAGAACTCAGCAGGCCAGGCAGCATCTACGGAAAGGAGTACAGTAAACGTTGATCGGATTTCCAGCGTCTGCAGATTTTCTCTTGTTTACTATTTGTTAAACAGCAGATTATGTGGGGAAGAACTGTGCTCAGTGTAAGCTATGCATAGACATGCACTCAGTGCTCAGTGTAGAAGTACTTGGGTTCCACATGACTTCAGCCCTTCAGTTATTGGGCCTCCGACTGCAGTTCTGGAAGTTAGACAGGTGTCAGTGTCAGGCATGAGAGACCAAAGGCAGTTGGAAGCTCAGTACGACCTTAAGTTATTATCAACATCTGAGACCGCATCAAGGTTATGCGGAGGAGGGTCCTGATATCAGTACCTCATCTGGGCCTGGTGTATGAGTGTGGGGGAGAGGAATGGTCATTGTGCTCGAGATTACTGCTTAATCTGGGGAAACAAACACTGCAAACTTCAGATCAGCTCACTTCAGCCCAGTTACTCTATCGGCAAGCTGGGCAATGAGTCAGCAGTCAACGAGCTTAATTTCCTCATCTCCTGGGTTTGCCACCATTTTTAATGAAATTATCTCTTGTATTTTTCAGTTCTATTTGTGGATTAACACAATCTTTGCTATTTTTCATTTAGGTGGGTCATCTGGGCCTCACAACCTCATTTGAAATGAATAAGTCACAGAACTGTCAATTTCTTAATCATCTTAATCATTTTTTCAATCAGACTTGACAGTATTTAATCTTTTTGTGACAATCATCCTGACTGAGCTGAATTAAAATAAAGAGACTTCAGGAGAAGATTCCAGAGGTCCATGAGCCAGTCCTCATTGGAGGATCAGAGGTGGAGAGGATTGACAACTTTAAATTCCTAGGTGTTATTATTTCAGAAGACCTGTCCTGGACCCGGCATGCAACTGCAAATACAAGGAAAGCAGGGCAGCTCCTCTACTTCCTTAGGCGTTTGCGGAGATTTGGCATGACATGGTATTAAACAGTTGAAACTCCAGAAGCAACCCTGTGCACATTTCACGGTCTTTAGTGACCCCTACGTAAAATCACCTAAATTAAATGTAAAATTTATAAGTACTCAACAATACATACTGCATGTCATGGAGTCATACAGCTCTACGGCCCACCTGGTCAATACTGACCAAAGTCCCCATCTAAGATCGTCTGATTTGCCCGAGTTTGATCAATATCCTTCTGAACCTTTCCTATCTGTGTACCTCTCTAAGCAGCTTTTATAAACTATTAATGTACCTACCTCAACCACTTCCTGACAGCTCATTCCATATACCGACTGCTCTCCGGGTGAAAAAGTTCTATGATTCTTTGATTTGGGTTCCTATTAAATCTCTCACCTCTCACCTTAAATCCATGCCCTTTCGTCTTGACTCCTCAAATCTGGGAAAATGACAATGCGCATTCAGCTTATGTGGGAGAGAGAATCAGAGGTGACGTTTCAGTTCAATGCTCTTTCCTCAAAGGGTTAATGCCTTCTAATATAAACTCTCTTTCTTTCTCTTAGCACTTTGTATCTTCCTTTCAGAATTAAAGGTGGAACCTCTGTATTTGAAGGGCAGGAGCTGGCTTGAGGACCTTTTGACAGTCTCGTTCAAAGGGCGTGAGCTCCCTATTAAAGGGCAGGTGCCCACTGTCACGGGGCTCCCTGTTGAAGGGGTGACATTTACTACAGGAGGAGGAGGAGCAGGACACTTCCTTTGAAGGGTGACCACTCCACGTTTAAGGATGGGCACTGTCTGCTGGAGGGCAGCACTGTCTATTGAAGGTGTAGTCTGCCTATACCGGACGTTCCTGGTCCCATTGTTCTGAGGGGATTAAAGATGTTAATAGAGGTCACGACACAGAGTGAAATGGTTCTTGAAGGTGCCATGATGAAGATTGCTATTAGCTTTTGAACATGGCGTGGAGGCCAAGACTCCAGCCTGTCCTCAACTTCCTCACGTCCCTGTTCCTAAATCCAAACCTGACCCCTAACCCCCCCCTCTCTGTCCCCCCAAAAAACTAAAAAGAACCCTAAAAGATAACTAAGTTTGAGTTGCGACCTCAATAGCTCGGCACCATCTTGATTCACTTTGAAAAATGAATCTTTGAGTCTTGGAAAAGGGAGTTTGGTGTCTAAGGAATCTTTCATTTTTCTCGAATGTGAATGCGAAATAATCTTAAATAATACTTCAAGATCTGAAACATTTATTAACTTACAAATCATTTCCTTTTTCAAAGAACAACAAATTGTTCTCAGAAGTAAAGGGCCCAAAGACGTAACAAGATTGAAAAAGTGCAGAGAAAATCTACAAGGATGCTGCTGGGTCAGGAGGACCAGAGTTATAAGGAAAGGATGAATAAATTAGGACTGTATTCTTTAGAAAGTAGAAGACTGAGTGGAGATTTGATAGAGGTATACAAAATTATAAGAGGTATAGATAGGGTAAATGCAAGAATGTTTTTTCCACTGAGGTTGGGTGTGACTACAACCAGAGGCCATGGCTTAAGGGAAACATAAGGGGAAACTTCTTCACTCAGAGGATCATGAAAGTGTGGAATGAGCTGTCAGCACATGGTCCATGCAAGCTCGATTTCGACATTTAAAAGAAGTTTAGATAGGTACATGGATAGTAGGGAGATGGAGGGCTGTGGTCCTGGCACAGGCCATTGGGAGAAAGCAATTCAAATGGTTTTAGCGTGGACTAGATGGGCTGAAGGGCCTGTTTCTATGCTGTACTTCTCTATGACTTTAAGTATTTAATAAATATTTAAACTGTGATTCAAATATGGTTTACTATACACTGGAGAAAGCCAGACCAGACTAAGAAGCAGATAACCCCATTGAGTCTATAAGGGTCGCTTTGAGCTTCCAGTTGCCTGGAACTTTAATTCCCCAACCCACGCACACTCTGAACTCTCTGACTTCAACCTTCCACATTGCTCTAACAATGTCTAACATAAGCTCAAGGAACTGCACCTTGTCTGGGCATGCTGCAGCCCTCAGGGACTTAACAATTTTTGGTAACCTTTTCCTTTTCATCTCTCTCCCTTTCTCTCACTACTTAAATGTTTGCACTTTTCTGTTTCAAGTTCTTTCTATTTTTATTTCTATCTGAATTCTAAGGTAATTGTTAATTGACAACTTTGGTCCTCACCCATTATAATTATAGAGTTCAGAAACAGGCCTTTCAGCCTAATATATACGCCAACCAAGATACCCATCTAAGCCAGACCTATTTGCCAGAGCTTGACCCATATCCCTCTAAACTGTACCTGTCCATGTATCCATCCATATATCCCTTAAATGTTGTTAATGTAGCTTCCTCAACTATTTCCTCTGGCAGCTCATTCAATATATGTATCTTGCTCAGTGCGAAAAAGAGCAAATATTTCCCCTTTGACCTTGAACCTTTGCCCTCTCATTCTTGATTCAACAACCCTGGGAAAGAGACTGAAACCTTGTTTCAGGGCCAGGGGCCGACGACCGGCCCAGTGTCTGAGGGATGCATCCGGCGGCCAAGACCTAGGGAATGGTACAGAGCCCAAAGCCAGAGGCCAGCTGATCGGGACTCCCGCCTACCATGGCAGGAGAACCAGTGAAAATGGCTGGGAACTCAAAACGCCTCAAACTGTTATTGGTGGTGATAGAGACAATGGTAGAGAAGAAATTCGCCCTATCTACACACCTTGTGACTTTATATATCTATAAGATCACTCCTCAGACTCCTGTACTCCAAGGAATAAAGTCCTAGCCTGCACATCATCTTCCTATAGCTCAGTTCCTCCAGTCCTGGCAACATCCTTGTAAGTCTTATATTATAAATACAACAGAATATTACAGATATCCCCCCCTCTTCTCCCTATGCCTCTAACTTCCAAACAAACACACCTGTTCTCCTTTTTCCAGTTCTGTTGAGGGATATGGACCTGAAATGTTGACAGTTCTCTCTTCACATCTGTTGTGTGGTTCCAACATTTTCTCTTTTAGTCAACATGGAAATTATATGGTTTCTAACAGCAAAAATATAGAGGGAAGTTTTTTTTTCAAACAAGAGAAAATCTGCAGGTGCTGGAAGTCCAAGCAACATGCACAAAATGCTGGAGAAATTCAGCAGGCCGGGCAGCATCTACGGAAAAGAGTACAGTCGACCTTTCGGGCCGAGACCTTTCAGCAGGACTGGAGGAAAACAAGATGAGGGGTAGAGTTAAAAAGTGGGCAGAAAGGAGGGAGAAACACAAGGCGATAGGTGAAACTGAGAGAGGGAGGGGTGAAGTAAACAGCTGGGAAGTTGATTGGTGAAAGAGATACAGGGCTGCAGACATATCGGAAAGGGAATAGGAAGTGGAATTAAAATGGGTGGCCACTGGGAGATCTCGCTTTTTCTGGCAGATGGAGCGTAGGTGCTCAGTGAAGTGATCTCCCAATCTACATCAGGCTTCACTGATATACAGGAGGCCATGCCAGGAGCACCAGACATAGTATATAACCCTAACAGACTCACAAGTGAAGTGTCACCTCACCTGGGGAAGGACTGTTTGGGGCCCTGAATGGTAGTGAGGGAGGAGGTGTAGGGGCAGGTGTAGCACTTGTTCTGTTTGTAAGGATAAGTGTCAGGAGAGAGATCAGTAGGGATGGGCGAACGGACGAGGAAGTTGTGTAGGGAGTGATCCCTGCAAAAAGCGGGGGGGGGGGGGGGGAGGGAAAGATGTGCCTGGTGGTGGGATCGCGTTGGAGATTGCGGAAGTTGCAGAGAATTATGTGCTGGACGCAGAGGCTGGTGGGGTAGTAGGTGAGGACAAGAGGATCCCTATCCCTGGTAGGGTGGCAGGAGGATGAGGTAAGAGCAGACGTGTGAAATGGAAGAGATGTGGTTGACAGCAGCGTTGGCGGTGGAGGAAGGGAAGCCCCTTTCTTTGAAGAAGGAGAGCATCTTCTTAATTCTGGAATGAAAAGCCTCATCCTGAGAGCAGGTGCAGCAGAGCTGAAGGAACTGAGGAAAGGGTAGGAGGAGGTGTAGTCCAGTTAGCTGTGAGAGTCCGTGGGTTTGTAATATTCATCAGTAGTTAAGCTGTCGCCAGAGGCGGGCACAGAGAGATCGAGAAAGGGGAGGGAGGTGTCGGAAATGGACAGGTGAATTTGAGGGCAAGGCGGAAGTTGGAGGCAAAGTGGATGAAATCGATGAGTTCTGCATGGGTGCATGAAGCAGCACCAATGAAATTGTCGATGTAGCATAGAAAACGTTCGGGACAGTCACCAGGGTAGGCTTGGAACATAGACTGTTCCACGTAGCCGACAAACAGGCAGGCTTAGCTGGGACCTTTGCGAGTGCCCATGGCTACACCTTTTGTTTGAAGAAAGTGGGAGGAGCCAAAGGAGAGATTATTAAGCGTGAGGCCAAGTTCCACTAGGTGGATGAGAGTGGTGGTGGGGGGAGGGGTTGGTTGGGTCTGGTGTCCAGAATGAAACGGAGAGCTCTGAGGCCTTCCTGGTGGGGGTTGGAGGTGTATAGGACTGGATATCCATAGTGATAATAAGACGATGGGGGCCAGGGAACTTGAAATCACTGAAAAGATCCAGAGCACGTGAAGTGTCACGGATGTAAGTAGGAAGTCGAGGTATCTCCTGTGGCCTCCTGTATTTCCATGAATCCCGACATAGATTGGGAGATCACTTCACCAAGCACCTATGCTCCGTCTGCCAGAAATAGTGAGATCTCCCAGTGGCCACCTGTTTTAATTCCACTTCCTAATCCCATTCCAATATGTCTATTCATGGCCTCCTCCATGGTCGTGATGATGACACACTCAGGTTGGAGGAACAACACCTCATATTCTGTCTAGGTAGCCTCCAAACTGATGGCATGATCATCGATTTCTCAAACTTCCGCTAAGGCCCACACCCCCCCCCCCCCTTTCACCATTCTCCATTCCCTTTTCCCTCTCTCACCTTCTCTCCTTGCCTACCCCCTGCCTCCTTCTGGTGCCCCTCCCCCTTTTCTTCCTCCCGTGGCCTTCTGTCCTCTCCTATCAGGTTCCCCCTTCTCCTGCCCTGTATCTCTTTCACCAATCAACTTCCTAGCTCTTTACTTCACTCCTACCCCTCCAGGTTTCACCTATCACCTTGAGTTTCTCTCTCCCCTCCCCCCACCTTTTAATTCTACCCCTCATCTCTTTTTTTCTCCAGTCCTGTTGAAGGGCCTCGGCCCAAAACGTCGACTGCACTCTTTTCCATAGATGCTGCCTACTTTTTTTTATTGATAGTGTTTTTGTCCCACGGAAACTGGAGCATATCAAATTTTTCCCCAATATTTCACATTGGCTTCTATAAAAGGAAGTTCATTCTCTCAAAGGAAAAGACAACTGATTATTTAGTGAAGAATAAACATAGATACAAGTAAAAACAAGTCATGAGAGGAGCGAAGGGGAGATAATTACCAGGTTTAACACAGTAGTAAACATTGGCAAGTTAAGTAAAGTGATGTTTAATTTCAACATGGCTGTAATTTTAAAATCCATCATGAAATGCTGTAAGGTTCAAAAATCCAAGATTCAAACATGACATCAAGCAAATAATGTTATCGAACAGATAAAAACAACAACCACAACCCTCTGCATTTTAATAAGGAAAACATCTCCAGCTTCTCATCGTTTGCCAGCAACACAAATATATAATGGGCTGGAAACAAACTTTAAATATTGGGATCTTCATCCATACAAATGTTGGTGACTGATTATGTGTGGTTAAAGCTAAACATGTTTCATGTGATTGGTTCCCAGGTTCAAATTTCCAAAGCAGCCCGCTCTGCACAGGTTTTAGCTGTATGTGCTGAGGACAGGCGGTGAACTTAACCCATTGTTTCTTCTGAACCAGGAAGTGCCTGTGGTCCTGGACAGGAGCTCCATCCTGATATACTCAAGTCTGTGGAAGCCTCTCAACCCTCGATCTTCTCACTTAAAGAAACTGTGGTACACTGACCCGCAGTTAAGATTCCTGAGGAGGTGAGAAAGCAAAACAGAAGGCTAAATGAAAAATTGGGTCTGCATACAAGGTTTCTCAAAATGCAATGAAACCAAGTTGGGATATAGGCTTGTCTATGAGGACAGATTAAATATATTGAGCCTTTGCTCTCTAAAGCACTGATCTTTGAAATCCACATGGGGAGAGGTTCATGGATAACGTTTCCCCAGCTGGAAAGAGGGCAGATATGAGAAGAAATTGTCTCATCCTGGTGGAAGTTAACTTTGGAATTCTCTCCCCTACAGGCTTACTTTCTGATTACAGGTTGTCCCTGAGTTAGGTACTGCTCCATTTCTGTGAACTGTTTGTCATGTGGAAGTCGGAAATGGAGTCTGAGACTGAGTTTCAGCATTGCAGAAGATGCCTGCAGGCCCATAGCAGTGGCGAATCCATCCCATCGTCTCCCAGACATTCATTTGTATGTACAGGCATTCATAATCTGGGTAGGAGCTATATATTAAAGATGGAGGTGGACAGATTTATGGACAGGAAGAAAGCCATGGGATATGGTTTAATGCCAGAAAGTGCCACTGAGGTAAAAGACCAGTTGTGACCATGTTGAATGGCAAAACCCTCACAAGAGAACAGATTGTTCCTATTTCTTGTGTCTGTAGCTGCAGCAGGATGAAAAAAAACAATAAAAATAAAGGAGGAATCTTGTGCCTGTATGGGATGTAGTGACTGGAATGTTCAGTATTGTTGAAAATGTGTTTAAGCTACCCAGCAGCTGCTTTTCTCAAGCAGTAGAGTCAGATTCGATGTAAGACACTGTAATGACAGATCCACTATTCCAATGTATTTCCTTCATGAGTCTAACATTAGGTTTTCTCTATTCAACCTGATTTTGAACCAAGGGAGCTACTGATCAGATTCAGATCATCGTATGGAAAATCATTATAAGGGTACTCTGTACAACATATAATTATTCTTGGCTTACAGTCAAATTATAGACTATTTAAACATAATTAGAACAGAGCAAATTTACTCATGGACAAATGTCCAATTCAGTGCAACAGATATCATTCTTAAAACCCATAATTTAGAACTGAAATATAAAAGGTGAAATATTATGTACTTATATGCACAGGGAGCTAAATTTCTACATGTTGCTGCTGTCAATACAGAGCAGCTCATGTTATACAGCTCACCTTGGTAAATTTAGGGACTATATATACTGTATATAAAGTAAAATGAAATGACAATCTAGTGTAATGCTAATACTGTGGAAATTTGCTTGTGCATGAAAGGGATAAGTTTAAGAACCAATAGCATACAATGGAGAGAATTCAGCTGCTCTGTAATTCAGAACATCATTGTGAGGTACAGAAGCTGCAAGGCATCAGACCGCAAGACAGTAATAACCGCAGAGAGGATCACTGGGGTCTCCCTCGCCCCTCTTTGTGACATTTACTGGGAGTGTTGCAGACAAAAAGCCCAAGGCATTGTTGAGGATCCCTATCACCCATCCCACAATCTCTTTGACCCACTACCTTCAGGAAGGAGCCACAAGAGCACTGGGACTGGGACTGCCAGACTGGGTAACAGCTTCTTCCCTCAGGCTGTGAGACTAACAAATACCCTGCCACCACTAAAATCTCATCATTAGGACAGTGAAGCTGTTCACTGCACTTTTTACTTGCGCTGTGCTTTACTACGTGCATTTTGAATTATACTTTATTAACTTATTTATAATACAATATTTTGGTTTATGTGCTGTGTTCGAAATATGTTATGTGGGTGCACCATGGTCTGAAGTAACATTGTTTCATTCGGGATGTATATGTGTACAGTCAGATGACAATAAACTTGAACTTGAGCCATCTCATTGGTATTTGCAGGTGCTGTCACCCCAGCTCACACCCTGCTCAGTATACAATCTTCCATACGTATCGCCAGGACTGAAACAATGAGCTGTCTCTATAGCTGTCCAACGTAGTGGCAACTGTGACCTACAATTACAAGCCTGCTGTCAGATTTTTACCACAAAAGATGGTACGGTGTATGCTGGTAATCTGGAAGAAGTGCTGTTAAACCATGCTGGAATAAATAAATTATACACCACTAAATATACTTGATGAATTCCACGTTTATACAGTGGGTAATTGAAAAGTTATAATTTACAGATGATTAAATATTCAGTTTAAATGTAAATTGTAACTTGCTCCTTCTGCATTACCGTCCCAGCTCATAAATCTTTAGAATCTGTGACTGACTCAGACAGCAACAGCTTAAATCACCTTACTCCATCTTGGAAAATAATTTTTAACAAAGCAAGGAAGCACTGGATTTTCTTTTCCCAAGAGATCATAAGATCGTAAAATATACCAGAATTTAGACAATTCGGACCATGAAGTCTGCTCTACAATTCAATCTTGGCTGATATTTTTTCCAACCCCATTCTCACCATTACTCTTACCTCCGTTGCCAATCAAGAACCTATCAATCTCTGCCACAGATATACCCAATGACTTGGCTTCCACAGTCCTGATTAATCTGTGCTAACACATCCTACTTATTCCTTCTCATCTCAGTTTTAAGGGGATATCCCTCTATTCTGAGGCTATGCCTTCAGATTCTAGCCTCTCCTACTAAATGAAATGCCCTCTCCACATCCACTCCATCCAATTCAACATCCAGTAGATTTCAATAAGGTCGCCATCATTCTTTGAACTCCATCGAATACAAGCCCAGAGACCTCAAAATGCTCTTCATACATCAAGCCAAAGATGAATGCCAATATTGTACTTAGCTTCTTTACAAAAAGGCTCAGTCTGTCATGTTGCTACCAATTATTAGTTCACCTACTCTTAATTCCACTGGTGTCAAGTGCGATCCAATAGGTTGTACTCCCTGCTTTGGGTGCAGGTCACATTCCAGAGACCTGAGCACAGAACTTAGGCTGGGACTGGACTGTGGTACTGAGTAAATGCTGCACTGGAAGAGATGTACTGCTCTGGATTAAGAATGTAAACTTGCCCTCTTGAATGAATGTACAAGATTCTATGGCACTATTTTGAGAGGAGCAATTGGATGTTGCCCCAGTATCCTGAGGTGCTAATCATAATCGCATCACACTTTAAGGCAGCATAATTATTTTTCTTCTGAGAGAGTCACTCTGGGTCAAGGATTATTTGTGCAGTCAAAGTCTAAGGCAGTTGTGAGACTAGTGTGGGATCACAGAATTTGAAGACCAATATAGTGAGCAGAGCTTGGCTTGATGGGATGTGCTCACTTGATTCCTTCTCACCTCAGATATAATGGGACATCCCTTTATTCTGAGACTATGCCCTACGATCCTACATCCTCCTACTAATAGAAACATTCTCTCCACATCCTCTGCATGTGCTTGACTTCAGTGACTGCAAGAAATTGCAGAGTGTTCTGGACATACCTCAGCACATCACAGAAACCAGTGTCCCTTCAGTGGACTCTGTCTATATTTCACGCTGCCTCTGTAAAGCAGCCAGCATAATCAATGACCCCACCCACCCCAGACATTCTCTGTCCTCCCCTGTACTATCAGACAGAAGATACAAAAGCCTGAAAACGCATATCATCAGGACCAAGGACAACTTCTCTATCTCTGTTATCAGACTCTTCAATGGATCTCCTGTACAATAAGGTGTCTTCAAAGTTCAAAGTAAATTTATTATCAAAATACATATCTGTTACTGTATACAACCCAGAGATTCCGTCCATTGTGGGCATACTCAGTAAATCCAACAGAATCAATGAAAGACCGCACCCAAGAGAACAGATAATATGTAACCAATATGCAAAAGACAACACACTGTGCAAAAACAATAAATGAACAGGCAATAAATATCAAGAACATGAGATGAAGACTTCCTGAAAGTGAGGCCAAGGGTTGTGGGGAAAGTTCAGTGATGCAGTGAGTGAAGTTATCCCCCACTGGTTCAAGAGCCTGATGGCTGAGGGGTAATAACTGTTCCTGAACATGGTGGTGTGGGAGCTGAGGCTCCTGTATTTCCTGTATTTTCTTCCTGATGGCAGCAGCATCTCTTAGCCTCATAACCTACCTTGTGTGCCTGCACTGTCTCTTTCAGTAGCTTTTACACTTTATCTGGCATGGTTATTGTTTTACTTTACTCTAGCTCGATGCCATCTGTGATGAGCTGATCTGTACAAACAGTAAATTTTTCTCTCTATCTTGGTGCATGTGACATTAATAAACCAATTCCAATACCAAGACCCGAGTTGCTCAGTGCCCTCAATTTCCTACCCTAACTGGGGTGGGGGGGTGGGGGGCAAACACGAGGAAATCTGCAGCTGCTGGAAATTCAAGCAGCACACTCAAAATGCTGGTGGAACACAGCAGGCCAGGCAGCATCTATAAGGAGAAGCACTGCTGACGTTTCGGGCTGAGACCCTTCATCAGAACAGGCTGGGGCGGGGGTGGTGGGCACAAGGTGGTTCCATGAGCCATGAAGGAACTCTCATCTTTCAGGAAGATCTTGACAATGTGTGGAACAATTCTTCAGTCCACCTAGAATTAAATCCCTTGCTATAACGTAGCTCAGAGCAGAGGTTCCCTGTGTCAAGCATGTGTTAGGTATGGTTAGGACTACTAAACCTGGCACCTCAACACTGGAGACGTTGCTCTGGGAGAAGACAGAGACATTTCTTTGCTTATTCATGAATTTGGAAGACTTTGCATAGGCAGTACTGGTAGTACTTCTGTGCCCATGAGCACGTAACCCAGAAGCAAGGATCACTGCTGCTCAATTGACCAGGAGCTTGGTGACAAGTTTGAAGAGCTGATTTTCAAACACTCTGTTTCCTCAATAGGCTGAAGATTCTGCTGTCTCCCTGAAGGTGGTGGTGAATTTCATCATCAGCATTGGTTTCGCTGCTCATTGGCTCCTAGGCTATGGATTACAAATCACGTTTTCAGGACCCTTATGGGCCTTGCTAATTGGGATTCAATGTTATAACAGTAGAAGTAAGTTGGTAGAGGGAGCCTGTCTTCGAAAACACATTGGCTCATAAAGTTTCTTTGAATGGATCAACAATGAGTTAGAGATGGGACTCAGAGTATGCACGTGTGCCCGTGACACCTCGTATGAAAAAACGATGACCGAAGATGCATTGATCTTAGTCCTGAGTGGAAATGACAAAGATTCAACAGTTTCCTTTTCATTCCATTGGAGATGAGGTGAAGTACTGTTGAGAAGGAAGTTGGAGACATCTCACAGTCCTGCTTGACCCCAGAGGACACTGGGATTGGGACTCAGGTTGGCACATTGTTTGGAGCATGGCTGCCATATTATTGTGACTTGGATTGGTAACACATTTTTGATGGCAGCCAATTTGTAAAGGATTCCCTGTAATCCTTCTCAGTTGAAGGCTATTTGTGAATTTCCAAAAGGCCCTGTCTCATAGCTAACGCTGCCCAGAACATTTTGTTTGGTTTAGTCCTGAAGTGAAGGCCATATCCATTGTACAGAGCCAAGACTGAATCTGGATCAAGGCTCTGGGTGTCACAACCACGGACTCTGCCAGGGGGTCAATGTGCCTTCACAGGCGGGCTGCGGAATGGTTCAGCAATCACGCCCATGGGTATGCACGTTCCAGTTATGTAGTGTTTCATTGTGATGGTATTTAACTCCCTTCTTCTCGTTCCAGTCTTGTTGTGACTTGATCAATAGCAGAGCTATGTGAACACCCCCAATTTGCTGTTGTCCTGGTTCTGGAAAAGAACACTCACATTCAGCCTGATGTTGCTAGGGAGCAGTATTTACTTAGCATTAATTTACTACGGCTGACCCGCTGTATCTGTGTTAGCTTAAGTTTGAACGTTCTAGTTAACTACCCTGCTGGCCTAGTATTTATTGTATTTTTATTTCAGCACAATTCCCATTAAAGTCAGTGATATGTTGATCCACTTCAGTGTCCCTCTCTCCGCACTTGGGCCACAACCGCAAGTTCTGTCACTAGGAGGAACTCCAGAGTCATTGTCAAGGGCAGAGTAGGTTAAGCTAACTCCATCTGTGTCCTTCACCTGACAAAATTCTTGGAACATCGCTTTCCTATAACCAACAGCCTGCTTCTTCAGAGAAGGCGAAATGGTGCATCTCAATACAGTGAGAACCACTTAGTTGTCCCCATCACCTGCTCTGTGAGAGGTACTGACAACTGCTGGACTGACCACACCAAATCTGGTCCCTCATTTCCATCGATCAGGGCCCTTGGGAGTGACAGCAATGGAGACAAAGCTGCCGTTAATTTGGTATCAAAGGGCAAAAAAAAGACCTCCGGAAGAAAGCCCCTTACCGTTGTGACTCTCAGTCAAGCCAATGACTCCCAATCATTGGGATCTGTAGAGACTCCACAGTGCACGGTCTTCCCCAAAATTCATCACAACTTGCAACTGCACCAGGCCTTCTTTAACTCAGAACTGACTAACAAGGCTCATCCTCACAATTTACCTCCCACCATGGCCTTACACCTTATTGTGGTCCTACACTACATTTTCTCTGTACTCTGCTAATGCTTTTTCCTTGTGCGACTTTGATGTACTGATGTTGAAAAATTATCTGTACGGATGACATGCAAAACAAAGTTTTTTTCCCCACTGCACCTCAGAACCAATCACAATCAGCAGTATAGCTTGGTAACTTGGTAACAAGCTTCAGTCAGAAAGTAGGAGAATGAATATAAAAGGTTATTATTCACAGTGGAAGAGAATGGTTCATGATGTTCCCATAACATCCTGTACTGGGACTACTATGATTTACAATTTGCAGTACTAAGTTAGACTTTAGAATCAAAAATAACACCATTTCTAAATCTGTGGATGAGAGTACATTAGGGGGAGAGGTCAGTAAGGACTACAATAGAGAACAAGAGGGCATTAATAAATCTGGATAATGAGCAAATAACTGCCAAGTGAAGTTCAACACAGATATACACAAAAGAGCACTTCTGGTAGAAAGACTGAGGAGGCAGTTTGTAACTGGGAAGGCACAGGTCGGGATAGAATACAGGAACAAAGAAAGCCCCAGTACAAGTATGTAGTTCACTAAAGGTAGATCCACAGGTTAGCAAAACTTTTGAGAAAACAAGCCAGATATTTGGGTTTATTTTCTGGTAGAATTTAAAAGGGTAGTTGGACTAAGCTTGTATTGAACCTTGGTAAGACCACACATGGAGCATTATGTACTATTAGCATGTTTACCACATTAGAAAATGATGGAGAAGATTTGCTAAGATTTATAAGGAGACAACAGAAGTGCAAAGGGAGATACATATTAGGAGGAAATGTACATCCTTCTGAGGTCTTTAAAATTATGGTTTTGATAGGATGGAAGCAAGGAAAATGATTCCCTATGGAGAGAAGCAGAACGAGACACTATCATTATCAGACAGTCACTAAGAAATCCCATTGGTGAGAATATGGAACTTGCTACATGTGGGAATGACTGAGATGAAAAGCACATTGAATAGGAGCCTGGAGAGGGCAATGAGGAAGAGAACAGAGATTTAAACTAACAGAGATAAATGAAAAAAGATGAATATATTAAATATGTTTATTATATATATATCATTAGCACAAGAAAGTCTACAGATGCTTGAGATCCAAAGCAGCACCCTCAATTGTGCCTCCACTACTCTTTCAGGCAGTAAAGACCAGACCATTCTCCAACTCTCATCCCATGCTCCAGGTTAAAAAAAAAGCATTTCTCTCCTCTCCACACCGTTCAACAACTCTTTTAAATCTATGTTCCCTATCCCAGTCTTTAACCTCTGTGCTGACAGAAAAAGATCCAACCTATTTACTCTGTCTACATCCCTCATGCATTTTATACACCTCAACTGAGTGCTTGCTCAGGCTTCACTGTTCCAAAGAGAAGAATTCCAGCCAATCCATTATGTTGTCGTGGGTAAATTTTTCAGCTCTTTACAGCATCTTCATAAATCTTCTCAGTGTTCTCTCCGGTAAAATGGTGACCGAACCTGTACTCACTACTGAACCTGTGACAGAAATATTGTTGGTACACATTTCCAGCATAACTCGGTGTTCTGATGTTGCAATTAACAACGGAAAGCCTCGAATCCGCTTGTTTAACAACTTTGTTGATCTGTATCTCTACCTTCGTGGATTAGTGGTCACATACTCAATATTTGTTGTACATTTCCTTGCCTTTTTGATTCTCCCCAAAAGCTTAATCCACCACAATTCTCTGGATTATGTTCGATTGGCCCTTTTCCCACTAAATGACTAGACTATCTTTATTTGAACAGTTCCCGAATCGTACTGCACAAAATCAGAATCATCACATCACCAAGATGCACTGACCATCAACCCCCTCAAATTAGTCCCATTTCATTCTTGTCTCATTCCTGTCCACTCCCTGCAGTACCTGTCATTTAGCTAGATACCAGAAGCAATTTGTAATGGATAATCAACCTGGCAACCAGCAGGCCGATGGGAGTAGGCAGTTTAAATGGTTCATCTCAGACGAGACGGGCCAAAGAGCTTGTTTCAGTGCTGTACCTTTTTATGACTTTTATGTTTTTGAGAAGTGTGAGAAAACTGGAGTACCTGGAAGAAAACTCAAATCATGAAAGGAACATGCGAATCCCTGGCAGACAGCACCAGAGACCGGGACTGAGCCAGACCGCTGGAGCTGAGCGTCAGTAGATCCACTGGCCCTGCAACTGCGCTGTTCCATCTTCACGCAATCTGAAGTTTTCAAGTTCACCGTCAAGTACATGGTCAACGTTTGCATCATTTACAAATCATCTTATCATGTCCCTATATTCAGGTTGAAATCATTAATACAAATTGCAAAAACCATTAAATTGATTGGTGAGTCCACAGGAATCCTACAGGCATCCAGCCACTCAACCATTGCTCCTTACTAGCTGCCACTGAGGTCATTTTGGATCTGATTTGTCACTCTCCTTAGGATTCTGTGAGCCTTCACTTTCCATCCAGCCTGCCAAGAATATCTTGTACAAACACACCACCCTGATTGAACACCCCTGTCACTTCCTTAAAGTATTTATTTGAGTGATACGATCTTCCATTAACAAATTCATGCTAAATGTCCCTAAGTAGAATGTACATTTCTAAATGTGTATTTATGCTCTCCTTTTGAATGGATTCCAATACTTTCCTCACCTCTGAAGTTAAACTGGCAGGCAATTGCTTAGTTTACCCCATTCCTGCCCCTGCAGCCAGAAAGGACGGCAAAATCAAAGTCTAACTGGTAATCTCTTGTCATGACCAAGCTCAGTATACAGTGCCTATTTCAGGGGTCTGGTGACAGTCGTGTGAATGACATGGCCTGTCCTGTGGAGCTAGCTGACTGTTATAAGGGTCTCAATGTTGGTCTTTCCTACAGCGGACTTTTAGTTGGGTGGCAGGGTGGAGATTTGTCTCTACCAAAGGAGCTGGAAGGCACTCCTTCCCTCCGCTAGCTTGGGCAAGGTGTAGCAGCTGCTTAGCCCTGATCAAGGTCAGGTGAAGGCATGGGAGTAGGTGGTGGATGGTCATAGGAGCAGCTGGAGCATATCACAAGTCCTGGTTATGCGTCCACTGATGCCAGACAGACAATCTCTGAAGAGTATTGATGATAGCTGGGGTCAATCATCTTGTAAAGACACTGCCCAGAAGGCAGCAATGGTAAACCACTTCTGCAGAAAAATTTGCTAAGAACAGTCATGGTCATGGAAAGACCATGATCACCCAAGTCAGATGACATGGCACATAATGAATGAATGAATACTTTAGTTAGGAACCCAAACATGCAATACTGCTTTCTAGTTAGTTACAAAAGAATAATAGGCACTATAATTGGTCGTGCTATCTTGACATGCATTCAGATGGTATGTGGATATGAACCTGAACTTTGTATACATTAGTTATCGAAGCAATCTTCATTTTAGTAAAAAGAGCTTTTGGTACATTGGCCTTTATAAATTAAAGTCTTGAGTATAAGAGTTAGAATGTTATGGTGAAGTTGTATAAGGCATTGGTGAGGTTGAATTTGGAGTGTTGTGTGCAGTTTTGGTCACCTAATTACAGAAAGGATATTAATAAGGTTGAAAGAATGCAGAGAAGCTATACAAGGATGTTGCCGGGACTTGAAAAGCTGAGTTACAAAGAAAGGTTGAATAGGTTAGGACTTTATTCCCTGGGGCATAGGAGAATGAGGGGTGATTTGATAGAGGTGTATAAAATTATGATGGGTATAGATAGAGTGAACGCAAGTAGGCTTTTTCCACTGAGGCTAGGGGAGAAAAAAACCAGAGGACATGGGTTAAGGGTGAAGGGGTAAAAGTTTAAAGGGAACATTAGTGGGGGGGCTTCATCACACAGAGAGTGGCGGGAATGTGGAATGAGCTGCCAGATGAAGTTGTAAATTGGGGCTCACTTGTAACATTTAAGAAAAACTTGGACAGGTATATGGATGAGAGGTGTATGGAGGGATATGGGCCAGGTGCAGGTCAGTGGGACTAGGCAGAAAAACAGTTTGGCACAGCCAAGAAGGGCCAAAAGGCCTGTTTCTGTGCTGTAATGTTCTATGGTTCTATCAGTCTGTAAATTAGACTTAGCTGAATTACATTAACCTGAGTGTATGCAGGGTGGTTCCCACTAAAAGAAGTGGGTTAATTTGATTAAAATAGTCTTGCCATAACCCAAGTCTGTGGCTGGTTGGAATACCTCTTTGGACAACACAGCCACACCAAAACATAATGCAACAGCAGAGTTTTCCCACGCACTTGGCTGTATCCAAGCTGCCCAATCATCCATTCTCCGAACACATTTTGCATTTCCTAGAAGTTTTGTCTTGAATATTCTATCAACGATGCAAACTCAGAGCTGTGAAAGCTTAGTCTCCTATTTTGCAAATTTTTGTTTCAGCCATGGTCCTGGCAGCCATCAATAATACATCGTCTCTACCTTTCCTGTTGGGACTGGAGCCCAGATCGCAAATGAAAGCATTGAGCAAGAAAAGCTCACCAGTTAACGGAGACTTCAGTCAATTCTATCTCCTGCCAAGTGTTGTCCCAAAATGACTAATTACTTCCTCAACACTGGCTTGAGGATGAAGTAAACTGGATGATTCCCTCAGAAGAGGGAAACAGCAACCTACAAATGATAGCATGAAATGAGCTGCTGGAGGAATTCAGAAGGTGAAGATGCTTTGGATAAAGACCTTTTATCTGGTTCAGTTGCTTCTGGCCCCCTCAGTTCCTTATGTTTCAGATTCAATCACCTACGATCTCTTGTGTCTCCAGTCTATAAACCATAGTCCTTCACAGGGTGCACAATTCTATCTACATCCCAACACCTGAAGCAAAGGTTCAAAGTGCCATTTCTGAACTGGAGGAGTGTCAAATCATAAACACAAGAAGTCTGCAGATGCTGGAAATCCAAAGCAACACAGACAAAGTGTTGGAGAAACTCAGCAGGTCAGGCAGCATCTGTGGAAGTGAATAAACTGTCGATGTTTTGGGCCGAGAGCCTTCTTCAGGACCGAGAAGGAAGGGGGAAGATGCCTGAATGAAAAGGAGGGGAAGGAGGCTAGCTGGAAGGTGATAGATGAAGCTCGGTGGGTGGCAAAAGTCAAGGGCTGGAGACGAAAGAATCTAATAGGAGAGGAAGGTGGATCATAGGAGAAAGGGAAAGAGGAGGAGACCCAGGGTAAGTAATAGGCAGGTGAGAAGAGTTAAAAGGTCAGTGGGGAATAGTGAAAGGTGGGGGGGGGATTTTTTTTACCAGAAGGAGAAATCGATATTCAAGCCATCAGGTTGGAGGCCAGCCCAGGTGGAATATAAGGTGTTGCTCCTCCCCCCTGAGGGTGGCCTCATCTTGGCGCACGAGGAGGCCATGGACCGACATGTTGGAATGGGAATGGGAATCAGAATCACCGGGAAGTTCAGCTTGTGATGGATGGAGCAGGTATCTGGATGAAGTGGTTCCCCAATATATGACGGGTCTCACCAACGTAGAGGAGGCCACATCGGGAGCACCAGACATAATAGACGACCCCAGCAGATTTGCTGGTGAAGTGTTGCCTCACCTGGAAGGACTGTTTTGGGCCCTAATGGAGATGGGGGGGGGGGAGGTGAATGTGGAGGTGTAGTATTTGGGCCGCTTACAGGGATAAGTGCCGGGTGGGAGATTAGTGGAGAGGGACGAATGAGCAAGGGAATCGCGGAGGGAGCAGTCGCTGCGGAAAGCGTATTGCATCACAATCTTGTAACTAATAAATGTCATAGTGTAAGCAGGTCAAGTCTTATTAAAAATAATGCACTGTTGCAGCAATTGAGGTGCTGTGACGCCAGATGTTAGTGACAGATTGAAGACACCAATAGCCGTCCTGGGGGCCAATACAATACTGTGCTCTTAGTAATCTTAAAATTAATGATTCACCACTGGAAATTGCCCAACTGGATGGCACAGGGGCAATGGCGAAGTCAATTAAGGGAAGGCCATAGTGTCTCTGAACTACAATCATATTTCAAAGAAAATGACCCTGGGATAGCTTGCAGTGAGGAAGTGGGTAGACCAAGGAACAGTTCTTGCAGTACTGCTGAGGTAACGTTTGTGAAGGAAGGCAAGCTGAGAAGCCGATAGCATTTCAGAAAAAGGGTAGGTTGATACCACGTCACAGAGGGCTGAAAGCTGAGTACAGAACGTACATGAATCTCAAATATTGAACTGTACGTTTAGCTCTTGTCATGGCAAAAGCTTGTCACAACTGTAGATTCACCTAGTGTCTGGCCTTTGCACGCACATCGTCATTTCAGCGCTGCTCTCCAGAGCCCGAGCGGCTGGCTGCACGGCTGCGGGAGGACTGCTCCTTGCAGCACAGCGGGCCACGGGGGGACCTTTCTGGATGACCTCACGCAACTCTGGACTTGCCAGCTATCAGCATTAGAGTGCTGACAGCTCAGCTGGCTGACAGACTGGCACGGGAGGAGCAGAGTAGTAGAAGTGTTAACTCATTCGTCCCGGGTCCTGACAGCGGAGCCAATGTCACTTCCCATGAGATCTCACTTCTGATTTCTCTTGCATCTCATTGGAGCTCAGCTCAGAATATGGTTGGTAAGAAACTATGTAGATTTTAACTGCCTCCTTTCACGAGTTATATTAACAGAAGTCCAGTGGTCAGCAGATGACAGTGACAGACTGCAGCCCAAATGTACCAGTGTTTAGCAGGAGCACCACCAGATAACTGGTGCTTTGTTAATCAACGGGCAATGACTACAACAACGTTCCTGATAGCTCAGCCTGCTAAGTACTTGGCATGACTTTGTCCTCACACTATTCTCACTGAAGTTCTGACCCACAGCTCAGCTGAACTAGGATCTTGTCAGGGACACCCATGCCCTGAGTTAATGAGAGTGGACTAGCATAAGTGTAAGGTGGACATCATGACTGACCATGGGCTTTGTTGATAAGCAAAGCCACACTGAGTGAACGCAACAGGGAGGAACTCAGCAGGCCAGGCAGCAACTATGGAAAGAAGTACAGCTGACGCTTTGGCCCGAGACCCCTCAGTAGCACTGATTCGGCAACGGTCCAACTTGACTTTTAGCATTCTTATTTAATTTTAATTACATGAGAATAAAAGGTCGAAAGCCAGTTTGGCTGCTTTGCACTAGTAAATAATACAGACCCACCTATCAGTTAGACAGATAATTGTTTTCATTCCGCAGTACTTGCACTGTATTCCAGTAACAGCAGCAAATCCCGCAATATTTCAGGAACAGAAAATCCCACCGATACAGCATGACTGTGGCAATATTTCATTAGGAGCTTGAGGAGCTTTGGGATGTCACTGAAAACAATCGCAAATTTTCACAGATGTACCGTGGAGAGCATTCTGACTGACTGCTTCACTGTCTGGAATGGGGGGGGGGGGGGGATGGTGGGGGCTACTGCACGGGATCGAAGTAAGCTGCAGACAGTTGTGAACAGTCAGCTCCATCGTGGGCACTAGCCTCTGTAGAATCCAGGACATCTTCAAAGAGTGATGCTTCAAAAAGGCGGCATCCATCATTAAGGACCCCCATCACCCAGGACATGCCTTGTTCTCATCACTACCATCACGAAGGAGGTACAGAAGCCTGAAGGCACAAAGTCAGTGATTCAAGAACAGCTTCTTTCCCTCCGCCATGCGATTTGTAAATGGACATTGAACCCATGACCACTACCTCACTAATGTTTTATTTCTATTTTTGCACATATTAAATAAATATTTATTTAACTATTCAACATATACGTATATTTTTGTAGTTCACAGGATTTTTTCTATTATCGTGTACTGCATTGTACTGCTGCTGGCGATATTCAACCTGATTCTGAGCTATTCAGTAAAAGGTACCACTTGTTGGATCTCAGTATTGTAGCTGTAACACCGGTTCCAAAGTTTAGCCTCACAGAATCAGAGAGAGATACAGAACAACAGTAGGCCCTTCTGCCCACTAAGCACCCACTTGCTAGCATCTGGTGCTGGAAATGAGAGAATCCACTCTAACAAGGAACCAAAGCAGCTCTGCGAAGGAATTGCAAATCATAAGCAGATGAAAGTCCGCAGATACATGCAGAATGATGAAGGAACTCAGCAGGCCAGGCAGCATCTACAGAAAAGAGTATCTTCGGTGTTTCGGGCTTGAGGCCCGTCATCAGATTTTCTCTTGTCTGTGAAAGCCTGCTGGAAAGTTAAAGCAACCACACCCAAAATGCTGGAGGACCTCAGCAGGTCAGGCAACATCCATGCAAGTGAATAAACAGTAGGCGTTTCAGGCCTAGACCCTTCTTCAGGACTCGGGAAAGGAGTTGCTTTCTTCCTGCTGCTCGGCCCTCAGTGTGACCATCTAGTGCACTGACCATGGTTTATTTGGTGGGTCAAGTGGGTGCAGGCAAAGTAATCTGTTGGAGCCTCTAGGTTCTGGCAATATGTGGCAGCATTGAGGAAGCACGAAATGTCAAGGGACAGTCTTTTGATTAAAAATATCAGCCAGAGAACAGGGAAAAGTAAATCAACCAACAAGCTAGTTCAAACTCGATGTCCAACATACACTCCCCATGAGCACAGTACTGATTGCAATGCCCTTGCACATTGAATGAGAAGTTATTGCCTGAAAGTTCAACGGTTCTTCTCTCTACAGTCGCTGCCTTACCTGTTGAGAACATAGAACGGTACACTACACATGACCCAAAATTTTGTGTTGAAATAATTAACTAGCAACTTATCCCTTCTGCCTAAACAATGTCCATATCCCTCCATCCCATGCACATTCATGTACCTACCTCGGACCCTCATCAATCTGCCTCAATCAGATTTACCTCCACGCCACTACTGGTAGCCCGCTCCAGGTCCTCACCACATCTCCATTGACTAATCTCAACTTAAATCGTATACCCTCTGGTATAGGCATGTCATGTCTATCTATTGTGACCTGAATATTTCCAAAATTTTCTGATTTTATTTCAGATTTCTAAAATCTTCGGCAGTGTTTTGCTTCTATGAAGCAAAATACCTGACAGTCATCAAATGCAGTCTGATAGCCTGACCGCCTGCATATTAGCTCCGTGACAGAAATGCAACACTCCAGAAGTTTAATCGACTTTTGAAGAGGTTGTGAAAGATCCCAGGAAGCCTACTGGTGTTCACACGGAAAATCTGTCATAATCGTACTCAGCTTCCGTACTCCATTCTCACTGGAAGAACAAGGTTAAAATCCCAGCACAGTGTGAAATATTCTAGAATTATAGCGTCATAGAACACTACAGAACAGAAATAAGCCCTTTGGCCCATCTAATTCATGCCAAACCCTTTGACCTGTGCCCAGACTAAAGCTCTCGATACCCCTCCTTCCATGTACCTATCGAAATTTATCTTAAATGTTGAAATCAAACCCGACTCCACCACTTGCAATGGTAGCTCATTCCACACTCTCACCACCCTCTGCATGAAGAAATCCCTCCTTCATATTTTCTTTAAATATTTCAGTTTCCCCCCTTAACCCATGACCTCTAGTTCCAGTCTCACCCAACCTCAGTACAAAAAACCTGCATACATTTACCCTATCTATACCTTTCATAATTTTGCATAGCTCTATTAAATCTTCCTTCATGCTCCTATGCTAGAGGAATGAATAAAGACATACTGGAGTCTGAAAGAAGAGGTAAGCAGTCCTAACATTATGTGCAGTTCAGTGAGAGAAAGGTCATGGGAGGTGGGGATAGCAGGGGGAGAGAGCGAAGGGAGGGAGAAGGGGACGAGGGGGAAGTGAAAGAAAAGGGAGGGAGAAACAGGAGAGAAAAAGACGAAGAAAGAATAGAGAGGTGGAGGAAGCAGGGAAATGGAGATAAGTACTGGAAGGGAGAAATATGCAGTGGGAGGGAAGAGGGTTGAGAGAGAGGGAAAGAGAAGTGAGAAAGAGAAGGAGAGAAGGATGGGGAAGAATTGGGGGAGAAAGTGGGAGGAAGGGATGTCAGGGTCAGTGAGAGTGAGGGGGAGAGAAACAAAAATGATAAGGGAAGAGACAGAGAAGGGGGGAGGGGGAGGAGAGGAGGGGAGGGGGAGGGGAGAGGGAGAGGGAGAGGGAGAGGGAGAGGGAAAGAAATGAGATAACTGGTGCCCTGGTAACAGTTTGTGAATGGCTAGATATATCAACAAGTGAGTGGACCCACGGGGATGTTGTAGGGACTTTGTTGGAGATGAGGTTGGAGCATCGGAGCCCAACTCTTTGCTTCTGGCGACAGCGGACTCCAAACTTCATGGTTATAATACTCTCGCTCTAATGAAATTATGATCGGTTTCAATGAAATCCTTGTTCTAATCCTCCGCTGTTTAGTCTGAAAGGAGCAAACAGCGCATATCTCCCAGATGAACCTCTCAAATCATTAAGCTCTTAACGGAGAAAACATTTAGGACCAAGATTTGTATTGTCTACAATTTAATAACCTAAAAACAGTAAAGGCTCAGCTGGGAGAAGCTCTCTAAATTTCAAAAGAACTACGGTTCATCCTCTCCCATTAAGTAAGGGGATTCAGACCCAGACCCACCCACTGAGGAACTGGAGGGCAGATTAAATTAAATTACATTTTAATTAAAGCCACAGTAATATCCTGTCTGAGTCAGCCCGTTACCATCCCTGTTCTGAATCAGCTGCCCTTGCACTGCCACTCAAATTGCTAACAGAAAGGGGCTAGCAACATCAGTTTTTACATTGTTTAGACAACTGTCATCTCATGGTACACTTCCTGTATTCCTCCCTACAGCTCCCAAAGAATATTCACAATGAAAAGACTGGAAATACAGGCACATTTAGCACAGAGAGCATCATACCCGTCACTGTGTGAGGTATACATAGGAGAGACTGCAGGAAATCTTTCCCTATGTCAGAGGTAGATAAAATTAGAGGACGTAGATTTAAGGTAAAGGGCAAGGGATTTAGAGGGGATCTGAAAGCAACCTTTTTCACCCAGAGATCCTTCAATCCAAAGGACGGAAAATGCCTTTGGTAACACACACAAAATGTTGGAGGAACTGATGAAGGATCTCGGCCCAAAATGTCCACTGTTTACTCTTTCCCGTAGATGCTGCCTGGCCTGCTGAGTTCCTCCAGCATTTTGTATGTGTTGCTTTGGATTTCCAGCATCCGCAGACTTTCTTGTGTTTGAGAAAAGCTCGTGCTCGCTCAACCTTTTCACATAAGACATGTTTTCTAATCCAGGCAGCATTCTAGTAAATCTCCTCTGCATCCTTTCCAAAGACTTCCTATAATGAAGCAACCGAAATTGATTAGACCACACTTGGAGTATTGTGTTCAGTATAAGAGCTGCAACATTATCCTGTCGTTCTTAAACCCAATCCCCCCGATTAATGAAAACCAACACATCTTATGCCTTCTAAACTATCCTATCAACTTGCCTGACAACCTTGAGAGATCTATACACTATCTCTTCACACTGCTAAGTTGTGGAAGAAGTCATAGACAGCATTTAGTAAGTATTAGATAAGCATTTGAATTGTCCCTGCATAGAAGACCGAATGCTGGAAGACTAGTATGGATAAGTCCCCACTGGTCAGTACTGACATGGTAGGCTGTGACTCCTAACCATTGGGGCACATACTGTGTTTCCTTTATCAGAGTTGGGTTATAATGTGAGAAATTTCTACCTAACTGCACTCTCAAGCAAAACCACCAACAAATTGGAACTGTTCAGGAAGCACCCTCCATTCGTTGCCAAGAGTAACCAGGGGTAGGTCATGAATGACAACCTCATTGAGTCCCCTTACTTCCTGGGTCAACAATGGATAGAGGCTCCACTGTTTTTTACAACATAAATGCTGTAGAAATAGGTTGGAGCTGCTTTAGTAAACTCCCTACAGTAGTGATAAATACAGAATTAAGTTAAAGGATAGGAAGAGTGGAAATCAGAGGGAAAGGGGCAAAGCTGGGTGGTGAGTATGGGAAATAGAAAGGGAGACAAAGGGTTGAATAGAGGGTGTGAGAGGATGCACAATGGAGCTCCCTCACAGCAGAGGGAAACCAGTGCAGAGGACTCAGTGTGGCGAAGGTCTAAATTCCAACAGAGGACCTGTTAAATCACGAGTGCACCCCCCTCACTGTTGCTTGATTACTCTGTATGATCCAGGACCCTTGCTCTGTACTGAGTGAAAAGCAAGAGTCAAATGTCCCAGCTCTTTGAATGAAGTTTCATGGACATCAGCAAAAATGCACCTCACACTTGAATGACATCAAGGTGCAAACATTTTAAAACATGAGCAAAATATCTTTTATTTACGAGTAACAGATTAAAAATAATAAGTATAGTTTTTAAATCTGAGTTTTGGGATTTAATATTTTCTCTGCCTCCTCATTTCCCAATCTAAGGTGTGGCAAATCTATGTCAGATTTCTTGAGTCATGAAAACAGAGAAAGTAATTTTGCAAACAAAGTCTCCACAAGCCACGCTTTCTTGCCTCTCAACGTACAAATCCTCACAGAGCTGGTGTGGAAAAATGTCAAAGATGAGCTTATTGTCATGTACACAAGTACAAGAATGCACAGGTACATTAAAAATCTTGCTTGCACCAGCACGATAGGCACAAAGTATCAGATGCAGAACTTTCACAACAAAATCACGAATTGTATAAGTTTATACAAGAAAGAACAGATTTAGAACAACATAAAACAAGGCCCATTCTAGTGCAAGGTGGTCATAATGTTACTATCGTGGGGTAGTGATTAGGGTCGTGTAAGTTGGTCCAGGAATTAAACAGCTGAAGGAAAGTGGCTGTTCTTGAACCTGGTGGTGTGGGACTTCAGGCTTCTGTACCTCTTGCCTGAAGGTAACTGCAAGAAGGTGACACGGCCCAGATGGTGAGGATTTTTGATGATAGATGTTGCCTCAGATGTGGTTTTGCTCCAAATGGAATGACGTGTGGCAACCTGCTCCAACACATAACATCAAAAGATCATGCAATGCCTATATTCCAATTCATCCCCATGGATGACAATATAAACTTCCTACACAGCACCCACATCCCTGTATGCAACATGGCCCTCACTTGTTAAAAATCACCACCCCAAACAAATTCTTGTATGTATGAAACTCTCACCGACAACCACTGATGAGGAGCTTCCAAGCGTTTTGCTTGTTATTTTAAACCTTTTCCATTAACAGTTTTAAATATTGTGCAGCTTCTACGTGGCCCTCAAGGAGCAAATAAATTTAGTGTCAATCTAAATTAATTACAATCAGCACTGTGGCTCAAAACACTAATGTGTGATTATATACCACATGGATCTATGTTGATTTTTCTCCTGCCTTACTTCGTTAGAACACAAGAAGATAGGAGTAGGCCGCTTGGCCCCTCAAGCCTGACCCTTTGTAAAATAGATACAACTTCAATTCCCCTTCTGTGCCAGTTCCCCAGAACCCACAATTCCTCAATCTCTCCAATATTTATCCACCTTAAATATATGCAATGATCCAGCCTCCTCCACCCTCCAGGGCAGAGAATTGCAGGCACTCACCACACTTTGCAAGAAGACATTTCTACGCACTTTAGTTTGAAATGACTGGTCCCTTACTTTGCAGCTGCATCCCCTTGTTTGGGACTTTCCCACCCCAGTGAAAACATCTCAACATCTACCTTGTCAGGCTATCACAGAATGCCGTATGCTTGCATAAGATCGTGGTTCTTCTGAATTCCAAGAAATGCAGCTTCTATCCTCTCTTGGTAGGACTATTCATTTCACTTGCATGTTTGAGGACGTAACTTCCACGCTTGCAATTTTATTAATATTCATTCTGGAGTTCACCAAAGAGACCAACATGTATTACTCACCCTAATACTCCTTGAGAAGGTGGTGGTAAACAGCCTTCTTGACCTGCCCTCTTCTAAAATGCACCCATATTATTCAGCCCTTTGTTCAATTCTTATGATCAAGCACTCTCCATGCAAAGCACACAATCAGGAAGGATATTTCACGTACATTTCACTTTTCTGCTCATGTTTCCTTATAACTTCAGAGGCATTTCTGCCTATTGAGTCTAAAGCCAGATCACTCAGCAATCCCCCTTTTCACTGATTTTGCCCTATAACTTAATCTCACCATATTCCCCTCAGCTCTCCGATTCTTCTGTTCACCTACACACGAGGGGAAAATTACAATGGCCAAGCAACCTGCCAACCTTTACGTCTTTGGTACACGGGAAGAAACTGGAGTACCCGGAGAAAACCCGCACAGAATGGAGAAAACGTGAAAACTCACTAACACAGTGAACAACCAGAGGTCAGAACTGAACCGGGGTCACAACAGCTCTGAGGGCAGCAGCACTCCGCCACCCCGGAAGGCAGGCTTGGCTGTGCAGTTAATGAAACCTGAAGCAAGCACGAAGGAAGACCTGGGACAAACTGCCTGTTCCTCCCAGAACAATCCTTTTCGGTTCCAGCCACAATGATGCCACTCTGTGGCAGACAGAAGAATTAGAGCTGGTTACTCTCAGGTTGCATGCACTGTGAATTGAAAATAAGGCTAGTGTTTTCCTTGTAAATGCCAGACAAGTTATTCTTCATAGGTAGGAGCGATGTATGAGTACATTTTTTCCCCCACAAAGCTTCCACGGAATAGAAAATTCTCAGAAATCTGTGACAGGTAGCTGAATGGATTGGAAAAATTCTCTACAGTAAAGCCTGCTGGTCACCTCTTCTCACCCCACCCACCTAACTCACAGACTTACAAAATACATCATTTTAGCATTGACGAATACTCACAATTAATAGCCTGATTTCCATCACAGTTACAATAGAGGAAGGCTGTAAATCAGAATAATCCAACTTCACTTGAAGCAGTTGCAGACACACAAAACGTTGGGGTATTAATGAGAGCAGCTTGATAATTCCACATGCTGACAGGACAAGAGGAAATCCTTCTTATCATTCATTAGCAATTGGTGGAACCCTGCTCTCACCATGGTTACAGCACCTTACTACAGCAGCGGGCGATCCACTTTATCGCCATGGTATCCAGAAAGACTGCAGCAGACCTCATTCAAGGGAGCAACAACAGCGAGCAAGTGCTCACACCCGTAAGCATTTGTAACATCTGTGATCAAAGCACCGGCTGGCCGCTCGGAGAGCACACACTTACCGAAGGCTAGTGTGGCTGGAGCTGGGCACGGACTGGGACTCCCTCTGGACAGTCCGATGAAAGCGGGCTGCCACTAGAAGCAAGAGCTGAAAAGGGCTGTTCCTGGGAACATCGCCTCGAAGAGCCTTCACTGAAATTACAAGCGGGGGTCGCACTCTATAGCCTGCCAATGGTATCTCACTGGCGTATCCCAGAGGAGTGGTAATGGGTTTGGAGCTACAGCAAATAACAGGCACTCTGACACTGCGATCCTTGCTCTAAGGCCAGTTCCATCTGATGGATTTGCAGAGCAAAATGTAATTTACATAGCCATTAATTTTATATTATCCCCTCCGTCGCTGAGCTCTTTTACTCAATTCATTCTACTACAATTGTGTTACTTATTAAGCCGAGAATTGATGTTTGTAATTAATTCTCAGGATTTCACTTATTGGCCAGTTCCTTTCATTCAGACAGGCGGAGATATATTTTTGTTTCATCCTTCCAGCTTCCTAGAAGGACAATAAATTGCGATGTATTGTCTACTATCTTGCAATCTATCCCTTGTTAAATCACGCTACAGTCGGCAGTCCAGTGCTGGTTTCATAAATTATAACCCATTAGGGTATCGACATGCACAGTTCAATGCCGATTATATTGCAGGAGAGCCTGATATTCCTGAATGATCCACTTTGCTTGTCGCATTTAACCTGTCAATTACAAGACATGACCCAGGTTTGCAATGATTTTTCAAAGTACAGTGGATTCCGGTTAATTGGGCTATCGGTTAATCGAGGCAGCTGTTTATTTGGGACAACTCTGAAAGAACAAAAACTAATCGAGAAAATTGTGGGATTCTCTCCATTTATTTGCCGCTTTATTGGGACTGGAGACTGGTGCTGAACAGGTTCTAACTAGCGTCCATCGCGCATACTTGTGAGGCATTTGGACACTACACCGCGTTTGGAGCAAACAGTTTTTAAACAACTTCAATTGCGTGCATTTGTGTTCAAAAAGCCGTGATTTTTGTCACTGATAGTTGGCGACAAATAAGCAGCAAGACAATTCAGAACTGTTTCGCTTGCTGCGGTTTCAAGCTTTCAGGCTTGGAGATGCCAGGAACGGCCAGGAGTGAAGATGAAACAATTTCACTACTTCAACAAGATAGGAACTATGAAGAATTGGAAGGTATCAACAGTCACCTTGAATGTCGCAATGAAAATGAAGATCTGGAAAATGCAATCATTGATAGCACCTTATGAAGCCAGTCCATCATCCTTGATTTTGTTCATTGCAGACAATGGATGAATTCCTCTGTCAGTAACAATTAGAAACTAACACACAGTTTTATAGTACTGTAGCGATATTGGTAGTGTTCTAACTTGCTCTGCATTTCATTTAAATATATTATTTGTTACTCAGTTTGTCTTTTTCATACCTTTTATACTATTTCCATGAAATTTTGGCTGATTGGGGCAGCTGCTTAATTGGGCCAAAACATACTGGTCCCAATGTGTCCCAACAAACTGGAATCCACTGTAGTTGATCTCACAAATTCCACTAAAGCACAGTGCAGGCACTATTTACACAGTTCTCCAAGATGTACTAGCAACTGTCACTTAAGTAAGAAAATGTATCAACTTCAGCTTTGCTTAGCTGTGGGTCTATTATGTGCTAATGATGGAGATTTAGTTAATTATGAGGACACGCAAAGTGAGGACAGAGGGGAAAGTGGAGACAGCAAACTTGCAGGCTCCCACTCCACACCCCATAATCACTTAACAAGGTTAGGATCAGAATGAAAATGCAGTTTAATACCACCAGCATATGCCATGAAATTTGTTAACTGCAGCAACAGTACAATGCAATACATAATAAACTATGAATTACGGTATATATATAATAGTTAAATTAAATAAGTGGTGCAAGAAAAAAGAAATAATAATACTGAGCTAGTGTTCATGGGTTCAATGTCTGTTCAGAAATCAAATGGCAGAGGAGAAGACATTGTTCCTGAATCATTGAGCGTATGGCTTCAGGCTTCTGTACCTCTTCCTGATGGTAGCAATGAGAAGAGTATATGTAGTTATGTTCATAATAAGAATTTGTTTAATGCATCACTCTAATACAGTCAAACTTAAAACCCTGCTCAAGGTTTTTAAAAAAGGTTTTTGGGAGAAATTCACATGCATCTTACCACCAAAAAGAGAGAGAGATTAGACAAATAGGGAGGGAGAGAGAGAAAGAAATAATCCAAGTTGGAACTTGAATTAGATCGCTCTTGGATGTTCCGAAGACTTTCACAACCAGGTTGTCTGCTTTTTCAGTTTAGGAGTTGAAGACAATTAAACAACCAGAATCAGATTCAGGTTTAATATCACTGGCATGTGTGCTGAGACTTACTAACTTTTCAGCAACAGTACAATGCAATACATGGTAATAGAGAGAAACAAGACAACTTAATTACAGTAAATATATATATAAATAGTTAATTTAAATAAGTAGTGCAAAAATAGGAAATAACAAAGTAGTGAGGTAGTGTTTATGGGTTCAATGTCCATTCAGGAATCGGAAGGCAGAGCGGAAGAAAGTGTTCCCAAATCATTGAGTGTGTGCAGTAAGGTCTCACAAGACACTGTTTGTAAGTAATGTGTTTCAAAACGGCGCAAACAAACAATGTGACCAACGGCGAGGTCTTGTTGGCAGACCACAAAGCTACTTCTTTCAAAAATGATTCTGCTACTAATCCGCGTGCGATCGGAACCTGTGATTTCCATTTTGATGGTGTGTTTTCGGGCCAATTGAGCGAACTGGTGCTTTGCTGTCTCCGAGGGAATTTGATGAGGGCAGGAGCGGAATCTGCATCCCGGAAGCCTGGTGGCCAGCGAGCCCACAATCGACTCCATTGCTTCTATTTGACTGAGGCATCAAGCAAGATTGCAGTCGACAAGGATGACAGCAAAGGGCTGGCATGTGTGCAGCGCCGTCTACCTGCCTTTGATCAGTCTTTCTCTCACTAGCTCCTGTTGGAGGTAAGTGCAGACGGCTTGGGATTCACATTGCAAGGACTGATTGATGAAGCTGTGGACTCATTTTGGTGGGTCTTTGAGGTTCATGTTCCATGTGTTCCTGGATTCTGGTTTCTCCTCTTTTTTGCAGCTTTTGAGCAGTTTGACTGGAGTGATCGATAAGGACTGGGCACTTCAGCGAAGAACGGCCTTGTATATAAGAATAGAATTGGCTAGGGGCACGGCGCTGAATTGAACTGAACTGAATACAACTGGTTTGAAGTTCGATATTCTCTGTGTTATTCGCTCGCTTTTTGCCATTTGCGCAATTTGTTCATTTATTTTGCACGTTGGGTATCTGATGTTTTTCTGGGAACAGGTTCCATTGTATGTCTTTGTTTTGTTGCTGCCTACGGGAGAGTGAATCTCAGGGATGCACTCTATATGCAGACTTTGATAATAAATGTACTTTGAATCGTTGAATCTTGTACTAACTGAGGTTTAAATATTGGCCCAACACTGGGGGATATCTCCACAGCTTTGATATCCATCTGAGAGGACAGTCAGGGTGTTAACTTCAGCAGCTATTTCAAAGGGCACAGCCCTCCCAATGCATCCCACTGCACTGTCAGTCAGGTTTTGGACTCATCCTCTAGACCATAACAGACATCCACAGACACCCAAAAGCAAAATAATGCAGCTACTGGACTGTGGTGAACTACATATACCAGAGTGGCTTGCTCCCAACAGACCCCTGCTGACTGCTCCTGTGGCTCCTCCCACAGACCCCTGTATAAAGGCGAATGAGGCCTGAGGCCGGCCCTCATTCTCCAGGATGTTGTGTTGTTCATTCTTCCAGTCAATAAAAGCCGATATCTCACTTCTTACGTCTCAGAGTGAGTTATTGATGGTGCATCATGGACACCTGAAATAAACAGAAAATACCAGATACAAGCAGGCAGTACCTGTGGAAAGGGAAACGGCAGACATTATTGATGACACTAGCTCTATTTCTCTATTCACAGATGCCATCTTGCCTGCTGAATCTTTTGTCACGTGTTGTCATATCAGGTTGCCAAATGATCCAAAATCAGTTCTGGAACAATATTTGTTTGCTAGTTTATTTATTTGAGAAACAGTGCAGAACAGGCCCTTCTGGCCTTTCAAACCACACTTTCCAACAACCCCCAATTTAACTCCAGCCTAATCACGGGACAATTTACAATGCCCACTTAACCTACCAGCTGGTTTGCCTTTGAACTGTGGGAGGAAACCAGAGGACCCAGAGGAAACCCACAGGGTCAAGAGAAAACGTACAAGCTTACCGGCAGCGACGGGAATAGAACCCAAATAGCAAGTACTGTAAATATCTCCCCAAGTAACGGCAACCTTTTGGTTATACAACCCAGGCAGCTTTAACTGTCTTATCTCCATCTTTGCAACTCTCAGGACTTCCGGTCAAGATGGTGCCTGCGTACAACTCTCCTTCGATTAACACCTTCTGGATAGAATGAAACCATATAACTCATTTCTTTTACATCTTTTATGTTCCTTTTTCACCTTGAATGTGATTCTGGAACTGTCAGAGCTGGTGATTTGCAGTTTGGTGATTGTTTGGATGTTCCAGCGGTCTGCAAACTCCGAGAGAATTCCAGGTGGCGACCACAGGCTGTTTGTGAGACAGGGCATGAGCTGACGTTTGATTCCATTTTGGCCAAATAAAGCTTCCATCATTCACTTACTAAAGCAATGAGGGAGTTTGAAACCTCGAAGCAAATGCTGAAGTTCGGAGACCGTTTGGGTGTTTCAGCACTCTGCAGTCTCCCAGAGGATTCTGGGAGGCAGAGGCAGCGTGTGCAAACTTCAGGGTGAGAAGGCAGCGGGACGGGTGCAAGGTATTGTTTGGCTCCACTTCGCCAATTAAAGTTTCCATTGTTCACCGATCAAAGCGACAAGGGAGACTGAAACATCGAGGCAAATGCGAAAGGTGAGCACCGGCTGTCTGGGGATCAATCTGCGACATGAGCGGGGAGAGCCTGCCGCTCTGCTGGAGAGTGTTACCCAGGTTTTCTGCGTTTTGGATGTGGACTTGGACTATAGACTTCTCCCCCCCCCCCCCCCCCCCCAAGTCTTATAGCTTTTTATATTCTACGTTTTTCACCCGATCTTTCTCATTTTCTTGTGTGCAGGGGTAGGGGATCTGGGGGGCCAACGTGCCTGTTCGTTTTTTTGTGTGTGTGGGTGGGTGGAGATTTGTGGGTAGATGATTACGCTGCCATTCCTTCTCTTGGTTTCACGGCTATCCGGAGAAGAATTTTAGTCTTTACACTTTGATAAAAATGAACCTTTGAACCTTTGAAATTCCATACCATCAGAAGCTTCACATCATGATCTATCCTCTAACCAAACTTCTCTCGGTCTAACTCAGCACCACTTCCCTTTATTTTAATAAAACAACTTGGAACAGATCTACACATGGACAAATACAAGCCCTCTGAAGTGTAACGTCTATCATGCAGGCAAACATACTGCCAACAGCCAATTCAAGTTACACCTCATGAACAGTCTCTTACAGTAATTACTAACCTAAGGCTGAGATTTAAATTATATGAGATCAATTGTACAAGAGATGGAGCGAGACTTCATGGTACAGATATTGCACAGCAATTGATTAGTAAAGTAGGCATTGGCAAGTGCCGACACTTCCACCAGAATGTCCAGACAACAGCACTGTTCTGTGACAGCGAAGGTAGCCATGTGTACTTCGCAACACTATTAATTTGAGTTCTGTTTCTTCCTTACGCTCTCTAAATGAGCAGGAAGGGCACCCGTTAGCTCTCCCACATAACTATTTTAATTAATTGAAACTAATGTACCAGCAAAGGTCCACCTCTGCATCAGTTATACGCCACCGCTCTGTAGTAAAGGTGAAGAAGTCCTTCTCATGGTTATATCAAGGGCATTAGCCTTTGGCTGAACTCTTGCGTATTTAATTACACTTATCCCAGATGACCCACCTCACAATCAATCCTTCCACAGCAATTTCATTGTAAGTATCCATCATAATTGAAATCAGTTTCATGGGGTGCATATCCAAATTCACCCAGACATAGAAACAGAGACACACAAAAAAGCATATATATACACACACACACACTCACACTCACGCACACTCACACACACACTCACACACTCACAGTCACGCACACTCACACACACACTCACACTCACACACACACTCACACACACACACACCCACACACACACTCACACTCACACACACTCACACACACACACCCCCACACACACACTCACACTCACACACACACACACACTCACACTCACACACACACACACACACTCACACACACTTACACACACACACTCACACACACACACACTTACACATTCACACACACACACACTCACACATTCACACACACACACTCACACACACACTCACACACTCTCACACACACACACACTCACACACACACATCCACACACACACTCACACTCACACACACTCACACACACACACTCACACACACCCACACACACACACACACACTCACACACACACTCACACACACTCACACACTTACACACACACACACTCACACACACTTACACACACACACTCACACACTCACACACACACACACTCACACATTCACACACACACACACACACTCACACACACACTCATATATTCACACACACACACACTCACACTCACGCACACTCACACACACACACACTCACACTCACATACACACACTCACACACACACACTCACACTCACACACACACACACTCACACACACACTCACACACTCACACACTTACACACACACACTCACACACACTTACACACACACACTCACACACTCACACACACACACACACTCACACACTCTCACACACACACAGTGTTCTACTGATATAACTCATCACTTCAAGGTTCAACATATTCTGCATTCAGAAATGCCCTTCTTCACACTGTCACCTTCCTAATTCAAGTTCACATTTGGATTCTTTCTTCATCCCTCTCTCTATTTGTCTATCTCCCTATTCCCCTCACTCTCTCCCTCTGTTGATAAAGTGCACGTGAACTTCTTTCAAAAACTTTTCATAATTGAGATACTGTCTCCTTCCTATCAGCTTAAACCAGTCTGTCCATTCTCCTCTGATCTCTCTCATTAATAAGGTATTCCCCTCCCCCATCCAGCCCCCCCACAGAACAGCTACTCATGGCACTGTTCTCTAAATTCTGGAGACTGTTACATAAAAATCCCGGATCAGCAGTTTCTGAGATATTCAAACCACCCTGTCTGGCACCATCAAGCATTCCACAGTCAAAGTCACTTAGATCACATTTCTTCCCCACTCTGATGTTTGGTCTGAACAACAATTGAATTTATTGACCACGTCTGCATACTTTTATGCAGAGTTGCTGCCACATGATTGATTGATTGATTGATTACATATTTGCATTAATGAGCAAATGTACCTAATACAGTAGCCTCTGAATGTATACACAAACACACGCACACATACACACACCGACTCACACTCACACTCTACACTCAAAGTAAAATTCCATCTCTAGGACTCTCTTGTAAATATCACCTGGGAGATTTTCCATTGGAGCGTTAAAATACTGGGGTGTACTTTGTATTTCCTTTGAAAGTTTTTATTACTAATCATAAAAGTATCTGGAAAATATCTGCTGGACCCTTAACAAGGGGAGATTTGATGTAGCTTCCAAGAGTGCAAGCTAGTGTAGAACCATGATTTACAACGAACAATAGATACAAATTACTCTGAGTGCTTGGAACACACGCCAGGTCACCAATTTAAAAATCTGAGTTAATTGTATAATCAATACAATTGGTAATCCACTGGATATCTAGTTAGCATTCAGGAGTTATGGTCAGTCCACTGTGTCCTTCAAACGATGCTGTGACTCCCCTCCAGTGGAAGCGGAAGAGAGAATATCAGAGAAGATCATTGTGCTCCTCCAAACTTTCAAACACTCCAAGCATGTCACCTATTGCCTTAATTCCATCACAATGAAATGGTCAATTACTGTTTAACTTTTGGATATTCTTTACTGGACCCCTCCACCACTACCCTCTAAAACCTCTGACAAATTTTTGACTCCTTGTACCAATATCTCTCTCTGTTCTAATGATGGGTTCAGGGTCTGAAACTTGAACTGTTTCTCTTTCCACAGATGTTGCCCAACCTGCTGAGTGTGTGCAACATTTGCTGATTATATCTCTTGCAGTTTGGAATCTATTTATTCTTAACACTTGTGAAGATTCTTGGGACAATTTTCCACATTAAGAGTGCAGCACAATGCAGATTTCATTGAAAGCAAATGGCAAAATTGGGAATAAAAGCAGTACTGAAGATACTCAAAAGATTAGGCAGTATCTGTGAAGAGCAATAAATAGTTTTAATATTTCATTATTTCCAGTATCTGCAGGACTTTTTTTTTTGGTTTTCAACTCAAAATGAGGCTTTGCACACCAAAAATAATTCTTGCGTTCAGCTAAAGCCATACACATCTGTTGGAATTACGCTACAGACATTTTGGAATCCCATCATTTTAAAGTCTATTATTGTTCTCTCTGTAATTCTGGTCAAACAGCATTGGGAAATGCTACACTTGTTTGTCGTGCTTTGAAAATATTACACTCTCATCACTTCAGGCTAAAGACTACAGTGGCCTTATCTTACAAAGTTATTACTGTCATACTTTGATGAGCATCACAGCCCTACTATAATGAAGGTATGCTACCATAAGAAGCATAAGTTGCAAAATATATTGCAAGAAAAATAGACATATGGGGGCACTTATGTGGAGGCTATAGCAATCAGACCAAAAGAACTGCAAATTATAAACACAAGAGATTCTGCAGATGCTGGAAATCCTGAGCAACACACACAAAATGTGGAAGAACACAGCAGGTCAGGCAGCATCTATGGAGAGAAATAAACAATCAAAAATTCAGGCCGAGACCCTGAGGGCTGGAAGGGAAGCTAGACTAAGAAGATGGGAGGAATGGGAAGGAGTACAAGTTGGCATAGGATAGGTGAAACCAGGTGAAGAGGAAAATGGGTTAGGAGGGAGATGAAGGATGAAGTCATAAAATTGGTGGAAGAGGTAAAGGATCAAAGAAGGAGGAATCTGATAGGAGAGAACAGAGGATCATGAAATAAAGGGAAGTAGGAAGGACAGAGGAGGGAAGTGATGGGCAGGTGAGGAGAAGAGAAGAGGTGAGAAGAGAACCAGAATGGGGGATGAAGAAAAAGAGAGTAGGGGGAAGAGGGAGAAATTATTACAAGTTAGAGAATTTGATGTTCATACCATCAGAATGGGGGTTACCAAGAATCAATATGAGGTGTTGCTCCTCAAACATGCTGATGGTCTTATTGTAGCAGTAGAGGTCTGATATGTGGGAATAGGAATGAGAAGTCAAAAAAAAATCAAAGGGTGGGGTAATTTGGACACCATTAGTTCTGGGGTGATAGAGACACAGGGCACTATAGAAACAGGCCTTTTGGGCCATCAAATTCATGCTAAACTGTTATTCTGCCTAGTCCCAGCAATCTGGTCCACAGCCCTCCACACCCCTCCCATCCGTGTACTTGTCAAAACTTCTCATAATGGTTCCAATTAAGCTCACGTCCAACACTCCTGGTGTCAGCTCGTTCCACCCTTGCATCACCATCTGAGTGAAGAAGGGACCCTGCAATTTCTGCCCTAGCCCCCCACAGGGTCCAAAAGAACACCTTGTCAGGCCCTAATCCACCCTAATTTGCCTCAAGATAGCAAACATCTCTTCTTCTATAATGGTCCATGACCTCACTGCTGTTTTGCCTCAGTTCTATAGACTCTGCGTCTGTCTCCTGAGTAAATATGGATGCAAAGGAAGCCATTTTAGATCTGCCTCATCTCTTTTGGCTTCATGCATACATGATCATGCTGATCTTCAAGTGGACCAATTCTGTCTCTTGCTAACCCTTTGCTCTTCATATATCTGTTGAAGCCCTTGAGATTATCCTTCACCTTGTCTGCCTTATTTTAGTCCCCTGATTTTCCTCTTAAGTGTTCTCTTATTTTTATAATACTCCTCAAGTGCCTCATTTGCCCACTGCTACCTGTGCCTGCTCCTTCTTTTTCTTCTTCTTCTTCTTAGCAGGGCATCAATATCTTGAGAAAACCAAAGTTCCTTAAACCCGTTAGCTTTGCCATTTATTCTAACAGGAACGTGCAACCTGTGCACTCTCAATATTGCAGTGTTGAAGGCCTCCCAACTACCAAGCATGTCTTTGCCAGAAAACAATTTATTCCAATCCACATCTGCCAGATCCTTTCTGATATCATCAAAATTAGTCTTTCTCCAATTTAGAATCTCAACCAGACCTATCCTGTTCCATAATTATCTTGAAACTAATGGAATTATGTTCACTATCCAAAGTGCTCCCCTAGACACACTTCTGTCACCTGCCCTGTTTCATTTCGTTATAAGAGATCCCAATTCGCATTCTCTTTAATTGGGACCTCTACATATTGATTAAGAAAACTTTTCTGAACACATTTGATAAACTCTATCCAAGTCTCTCCTTTTATACTATGAGAGTCCCAGTCAATATATGGAAAGTTAAAATCACCAATTATCATAATGTTATTTTTCTTGCAATTGTCTGCTATTTCTCTACAAATTTGCTGCTCTAATTCCCGCTGATTAGTGGGTAGTCTATAATATAATACCAATAATATGGTCACGTCTTTCTTGTTCCTCAGTTCCACCCATATAGCTTCAGTGGAGAAGCCATCCAGTCTCCACCCTCCCCCTTAACAATGTGATGGACTTGATCCAAGATCTCCCTGGCCCTGGCACATTGAAGGCAACATACCATCCGGGAATCCCATTCTCATTCACAGAATATTCTGTCTGTTCCCCTAACCAATGGATTCCCTATCGCTGCTGTTCGTCTCTTCTTCCCTTCCCTTCTAAATCACAGAGCCAAGCTTAGTGTCAGAGACCTCATTGCTGTAGATTTCTTCTGCTAGGTCTTTGCCCCCAACAGTACCCAAGACAATATACATGTTATAGAGGGGAATGGCCACAGCAGTATCCTGCACTGGCTGCCTAACCCCTTCCCCTCTCATGAAGGTCACCCAGTTACCTGTGACCTGCACTTTACCTACCTTCATGTGTCTCCTGTAAATCAGCCCCTAAGTTCACCCAGCTCCAACTGCATCTTCAGTTCCCAAATGCTGTCTTTAAGAAGCAGCAGCTGGATGCACTTCCTGCAGATGCGGTCACCAGGCATACTGGAGTTGTACCCAGTCTTACAAATCCCACAATAGGAGCATTCCACCATCCTGACTGTCATTCCCACCGCTCTACTTCTGTAATAAGAAAGAAACTTACCAGAAGCTTACCTTAGCTCCTCGCCAAAGCCTCAACTTCCCCACTCTAACCTTGTCCACTCCAACAATGGCCACTCTGCTTAAAACTAACCTGCAGAATGGACTTTAGAGTTATGAATTTTAAGGTCCCCTGAGACTTTGAAGGACAATTATGGACATATTAACCTTGATACAGCAAAGTAACCCATTTCACTATTCGTTTTTTCTATTATAAGATACAGATTTTACTTCACCTATGATGACCCTGTCTGTCTGTTTGTTTTTATCCTGTTTGTTCTGTTATTGGCAAAACAATAAAAATAAAGTTTTAAAAAAACTAACATATTTTATTGGACCTTACCAATTTCCTAATAAATCAAACAATCTTAAGCCTGCCTCCTGACAGGCCCCTTTTGTCTTTTTTAAATCTTATGCTCACTCACCACAAGCAATGCCTTATGTGATCTCAAGCCCCACTAGTGGCTGTCTATTCAACTTTTATGCCCCAGGCTCTGAGATTCCCTCCTAAGGCCTCCTACTAATCTCTCTTCCCATCCAAATGTTACTTAAAATCTTCCCCTTTCACCAACTGTTGTCCCATTCACCTCAGAATTGTTCCAGGCTTCTGTTGTCTTTCGAAAGGAATGGAGTAAGTGCATGGCTCTCATAAACAATTAAATTCTATGCAGGGAAGACCAGTTCATTACTTTCCCCTTGTATAATGTAAGGAGCCTCTTAGCTTAAGCTTACTGAAGTTAATGCTGTCTAACTCTGGGTCTTTAGTGAATAAGCAATACCCAAGCAGTAGATAAAGAATATGATATTCTTTCAGGACATTGGGCTGTGGAACACCAAGGAGCACAAAAAGTGGTTACTGATGTTTATATAACAATCACCACATAAATGAGAGGAGATACGATAGACATTGAGATTTAACGGCTCCTCGATTTATTTTGCTCCCAATCATGATAGGGTGAGGCAATGTAGTTTGGGAGGTCAGGTATGGGTAAGACATACACCATGAATAGAAGGGCACTGGGAAGTATTAAGTAACAAGGGATACTGGAGTACCAGTTCAAACATCTCTTACTGTCTTATCACAGATAGATAAAGTGACAAAGAAGGCATTAGGGATATTGATCTTCATTAGATGGGGCACAGGATACGAAGAGCTTGGAGGTCATGGTACAACTTGAGAAAATTTGATCAGACCACAAATGGAGTGCCAAGTGCAAGTCTAGTCACGACACCATAGTGAGGGTGTGACTGCAATGGAAATGGACCAGTGACTGAAATGGAGACATCTAATACCAGGTGGCATAGTCTTAAGGTGACAAGTTAGAAGGCTAAAGGAAACCTGGGGACTTTTCTTTCACCCAAAAATGGGGGGGGGGGGGGGGAACTTCCCTGAAAGGGTGGTAGAAATAGACACATGTCACTTAGAAATATCTAGAGTGCTTGAATCAGAATCAGAGTTTGCATAACATTTACAAACATCTGGAGTATTTTGAATCATCAAAGCATAGAAGGTGATCAAGTGGTGGTCGACAGATTAGTACAGGTAATTGATGGTTGGCATGGACACAGCGGGCTGAAGGGCCTGTTTGCATGCATTTTGCCACTATGACTCCATGCCCATCCATGCAGACACTCTTTGCTCTTTCCTGATTTCCTTAGTGGGAATTCCTCAGACAGAGAAATAGCCTTAGGATGAGATAAGCTTAAGATAGACAGGGGCTGAGTAATAACAATGGAGATTGGGAAAAACTCTGATGTGACCGCTAAAGAAAACGATGGGAAAGGCTCAAGATTATGAAATGTTACAGACCCTCACTGCCATCCAGGAGTTTAACAGGAGAATGAAGTCCCAGTGTTTAGAACTACAGTAAAGTGACCTTTGGTTTCCTTTGTCCTTACTATTCTTTTACATCATATATTATAAAGTGATTATACACCCAGTGACCACTTTATCAAGTATCTCCTGTGCCTAAGTGACCACTGAGTGTATGTTTGCAGTCTTTTACTGCTGTAGCCCCTCCACTTCAAGGTTCGATGTGTTGTGCATTCAGAGATGCTTTGCTGCACACCCCTGTTGCAATGCATACTAACCTGAGTTACTGTCACCTTCCTGTCAGCTCAAATCAGTCTGGCCACTCTCTTCTGACTTCCCTCACTAACAAGGAGTGTTCGCCCACAGAGCTGTCACTCACTGGATTTTTTTTTCTCGTTTCTGCAGCATTCTCTGTAAACTCTGGAGAATGCTGTGTGTGAAAATCCCAGGGGATCGGCAGTTCCTGAGATATTCAAACCATTCTGTCTGGCATCAGTAATTATTCCATAGTCAGAATCGCTTAAATCACATTTCTTCCCCATTCTGAAGGTTAGTCTGAACAACAGCTGAACCTCATGACGTGGTTGCACGTGTTTATACATTGAATTGCTACCACATGATTGGCTGATTAGATATTACATTAGTGTAGATGCGTATCTACTAAAGTGGTCAATGAGTGTATGATGTATTCTGTCTAGTTATGGTACAGTGGCATTCAAGGAGATATTTAAGCAGCACTTCCATAGTTTTAGCGCAATATCAGTCAGACTTCACAAGAATCCCACAGCTCTGAAACATCAATTCTCATTCCATGCCATAATTCCCTGCCCACGTCCACCACCCCTCCTTCTGCCATTCCACAGATGTTCCAGCATCCATGAATCATACGAGTAAAAGAGAAAAATGAGAAAATTAGAAGAATGAGGTTAATTCTAAGAGGAGGGAAATCAATGTAGGCAAAGCCAGCAAAGTTCAGGAGAGATTGTTATCAGCCATGGAATTGATGGGTTAACTTTATTCCCCGGAATATTAACGCAAATGTGCGTGACTCTGGCAGAAGACAGTGACACCTGACCAACCAAATCTGACTAATGCCTGCATGCCTGTTCTTATCAAATCTAAATCTATTTTGTAGGGTGGCCACTCTGAGTAGTGCCAGCATTTATTTCCCATCCCTGTTTGCCCTTAAGCAGCTGGGGTGGGGGAAGTGGGTGGAATGAGTCGTATTCTAGAACCACTGCTGTCCTCGTATTGAAAATGCTCCAGCAGTTACTGCTAGAATGGAAGAGAGTTCCAGGGTTTAGACGCATCAACAATGAAGAAAAGATGATAATTTCTCAGTTTTAATGCAGCTGCCAATCTCTGTTGCAATGCCAACTGCCAACATCATTAGCAATCAGCGTACAATTATTTAATATGTTCATCGTGTCTAGGTGGAAGCCTTTCCTAAAGCAAAATTAAGGACTCAATTTCCAGAAATTCAGCGTTGCTATTTATCAAGATTGCAGCATCTTTTATCTTAATATCCAGCAGCAGATTAGCATATGATTTGCATATAGCATCTGTGTTACTGCAGAGCAGACATTGAATTTTAACATGCAAATGTAATTTTCTTGTAATCTACCTGGATATTACTGCTAGTAAGCTGCATGAGTAAATCTTTTTGATAGTTTCCACATTAGTTGTTGTACATGTAACACATTCAAAAAGTGGTTGCATGGATTTCAATTGGGATTGGTGTACTTAATTGGGGTGCCTGTGATTTAACATTTAACAAACATGTATTAACTTTGAAACTCTAAGCCTTGGAGAACAATGCCTCGCTTACATCACGCAGACTTGAAATGGCTGGCCAAGCAGAATGCACCAGAATCTTTTCAATGGGGCAATGGGGGACCTTTGATCATCTAGAAATGGTGATTTTTTTTGTCATGATAGGTTGCTAAAGCCAGACATCAGATAACCAAGTACTTTACACCAGATCCACACCATTAGTTTATGGAGCATCCAGCTCTCCCAGCTAAAGATCTGAAGGTAGGGCAGATATTGAAGCTCAGCCCTCCAACAGATGGCAGACTGGAGTGGCCTAGAATGGGTCTCTGGTTCCCATATTTACTGGGATGAATGGCAAATTTCCTCGGCACTTTTTCCAAAGAGTATTAGCCTGTTTACATTTTACAGGGCAGCAACTACACCCTGTGACATCAACACAAGGAACTCTGACCTGATGATTGTCATCTTTGCTCTGTTGACCGCTACAGCACCATATACCTTCTTCTGTCCTGTTAGTCTGTCACACTCAGCAGTTACACAGTTTACCATGGAGCTTGATTTCCAACATACACTGCCCATCAGACTGGAGTTACTTGGGACCAGCTGCCACCTGGGAGAGAGGTGTAGGTATCTCCACTCTGGTTAAATCAGCTCCATGTCTACCCAATGCCATTACTTTGCACTAATACAAGTATATATAAAAAACACAGAAGCCATTCACCCCTTTATGTTAGCTTTTCAAAAGGATAACCCATTTAACCTGCACTTTCCCCATAAGCCGGTACATTCCACGAGAGATTTGCTTGGATATAAAATTAAATCCTTAGCTAACCATGGACATTCTGAACCAAGTTTGAGGACATCAAATATTTTTGTTACCCAATCCAACCAGAGGCATCCAGAATCCCAACCCATCCCACTTGGGGCATGCAGACTAGGCACTCTGGAATGCATCTATATGAAGTAATACATACATACATATATATATATTCTTGAGCATTAAAGCATTTACTTATAAAATTCCAATCCGGCCCAGTCCAAACAAATCCAACAATTTAAAATATTCTCAAAGATGACTTAAGTCGATTAGCTATGCAACTGAGTCCCAGGGGGTTTGAACACACATTTAACAGCATGTCACATTATAAGGGTTCCCACCCCCCACCCCCACAGTTCTTTGTCTAAATCTGTTCTTTCCCTGTCACAGATACAGCTTCTCCTCACATTTCCAAAATAAAATATATTTTACACTTCAGTTACATTAACCCTTAGGATTCTTGCCAGGTAACAAACAGGTTCCAGTTTTACAAGTTTCCATGAGTTGATTTTGTCCTTAAGTCACACAATAGGGCCACATTATTAGAATATACGGCATCAAAACATACAGTACTGACGAGAAAGAACAACTTCTAAAGTGGAGAATGAGAAGAAACTAGTTCTGCTATTTGTAGGAACGAACGTACGCATGCACATAGAACTTTTATATTGTATGGGAGCTCGTTCATATGTAGTTGGGCATTCATAACCTATAACTCAATAACAAAAGAATATATCTAAAAAATTTCACAATCACCCATCTCAACTGGAATCTAATTTGCTTTCCATTCCTGTAATAGACTTCTTTTAAAGGATTTTAAAGCATCCAAGAAACTCTCTGTTATTAAAGTGCTTGGAAGTGGGTACAGAGGAGATGTCAAGGGTGAGTTTTTTTACACAGAGTGCATGGAATGGGCTGCTGGTGGCAGTGATGGAGGCAAAAACGATAGGGTCTTTTAAGAGACTCCTGGATAGATACATGGAGCTTAAAAAAATATCGGGCTATGGGTAGTTCTGAGGTAAGAACATGTTCGGCACAGCTTTGTGGACCGAAGGGCCTGTATTGTGCTGTAGGTTTTCTATGCTTCTATAATGCTAGATTTATCAGTGTCTTGGTGGATTCACACCTGGAGTACATGTGCGCTATTCTGGTTACCCTCCCTAAGACAGAATACACCCAAAACAGGAGGTCTGCATCAAAGGTTCATATGACTTATTCCTGAGAGAGTTGGATTGACAGATGAGAGATTAATTGACCAGGCTTCTATACACTTGAATTCAAGAGAATGAGAATGAATTTCACCGAAAAAGAGCAAGAGGCCTCATTGTTGAATATATTTAAGGAGGAGATGGGCTTCTTACTACACAAATCGTCAAGAAATATGAGTAAAAAGCAGGAACATGGTATTGAACCATGATTGTATTAAATGGTAGATCATTTTGATGGACCAAGAGACCTACTGCTACCTCTATTATCTATGTTTCTCATATGGGAAATGTCTTCTGATACATCCCTTCCATTGAAGGCTGGCACTTCGCCGGGACAGTTTATGTAAAGCATGAACTAGGCCTTCTAATTCCCAAACTGAGTATCGTTGGTTACAAGCGTGTTCCAGCACTATCATCATTAGAGTTTCAGGACTTCCATCAACTCAGTACTGAAATAATGTTGGCCCATCTGAAAGCAGAGTCCTTCGAAGCCCTCAGACTCCAACTGAACAGATGCGCGATTATATCCTACCTGTTGTACGCTATCTCAAGCAGAATGTAAGACAGGCAGTGAATCTCGGGAGTTCTGTGCCCCGCATCCAGTGATGGAGGCCAGATCACTGGATCTATTTACAGTGGAGGTGGGTCTATATTTAAGAGACTGAGGAATTGTGAGCTATGGGGAGCAGGCAGAGAGATGTGGCTGAGGACAGCATTGATCAGCCACAATGGTATTAAATGACCGGGCAGGCTTAAGCAGCCCAGTGGCTTACTTCTGCTCCTCCTTCCTTGTTTTCTTGTGATGAATCTTACACTCAACACTTGCAACCTTTATCAGAATCAGAATCAGAATCAGAATCAGACTTTAATCGCCAAGTACCTGTGCACATACAAGGAATTTACTTCCGGCAGATGTTGTCTCTCTGCTCATAACAATAATAATGATAAATATAAATGAAAATATAGATTATACATACAGGTAGTGCAATCCAAGTAATAGTTAGCCGACAGTTAACCGGCAGTTAACTGTTCAGCAAAGTGACCGCAGTAGGGAAAAAACTTCTCCAATGCCTATTAGTCTTAGTCTGGAGGGATCTGAAGCGCCTACCAGACAGAAGCAGATCAAACAGTCCGTGCGCAGGATGGGAGGAGTCCTTTATGATGTTCCCCGCCCTCTTCTTCAACCTGGAAGAGTACAGGTCCACAATAGAGGGCAGGGAGGCTCCAATGATGCGCTCGGCAGTCCTCACTGTGCGCTGTAGTCTGGTTCTATCCTGCTTGGTGGCGGCTCCAAACAACACAATGATGGAGGTGCACAGGACAGACTCAATGACTGCAGTGTAGAACTGCAGCAGCAATTCCTGAGGCAGACCGTATTTCCTCAAGAGCCGCAGGAAATACATCCGCTGCTGGGCCTTCTTCAGGATGGAACTGATGTTCTGCTCCCACTTCAGATCCTGAGAGATGGTGGTTCCCAGGAACCTGAAGTTCTCCACGATGGACACAGGGCTGCTGAGGACTGTGAGGGGAGACATAGCGGGGGGATCAACTGATCGTGTGGCTTTCCTCTGGTGCTCAGGTTTCCTCCCACAGTCCAAACACTACGGGTTAGTAGGTTAATTGGTCACATGTCTGTAAATGGGCGATACCGGCACATTTATTTTTAGATAAATGAAAACCTGCCCTGCAGTACCACACAGTACTCTGATAATAGGAAACATGATTGAAAACCCGTAAATCAGGGGCCAACTCTCAAAGGATAGACATCAACAGTAAAATTCACCACAGTATTCAGTACACCACGAACTGCAAAAAAAGGAATTTAAAGATCAGGACTTCAGACTTGGCCCAAAACTAATGGCTTACCAGTAGCAGTGATCACTGCCCAGATCTGAGGTCTAGAAAACCTACAAAGACTGGAAAGATAACACTAAAGTTTTCCTCACAAAATTCAGTGGAAATATCATCAAAACTGTGTAAATGTCCTGTTCCCAAGGCAATGCCCCCAGCACTCAGCTCCTCATTAAGCTTAGCAGGCTGTATCAGGTGGACTGCATCATTTACGCCTTCTCTATCATGGTATGAGAATAGCAGACAGAGGAAGAAGTTTGAGAACATTGTCAACATCATCTCAAAAAGCTGTAACATCCCCACTAGTTGCTGGGAATTGCTAGCTCTTGACCTCCAAAATGAGGATGGGCTTTCAGGGAACCTGGGGGTCATGTACAGGGAGCACTGAGACCATGGGTTACTAACAGAAGTTCATCACCACACAGGTAACCACCACCCTATCTCCTCATTCAGCTCTGCGGATGGGCCTACGTTTATAACATCGGCTCCATCAGCCACCTCAGAACCCACAGAACCTGAAGGGGAGCAGATAATTCTTGGTCCTGAGGGAATGTCTATTAAGAAGACATCCTGATGTGCTTTGCAGCCAATGCTTGAAGTGCATGCAGGAAATGCACCAATTTACCATCATTCAGTAAAATTCCACAAACCACGATGCAATGAAAAACTCAGCTGATCTGCCTTAGTTATGCTGGTCGTTGAAACAAATATTTATCTTGGCACTGTCATTCTGTGAAATAATACCTTTGGGTCCATTCTGTCCATTTGAGAGGGCAGTCTGAAAGTCAATGCCCCAAACAGTACCTTGTACTAGGGATTAGGTGTCTAACACAGTTCTTTCAATAGCACCTGGTATCTTTATCCTATGCCCTTAAATGTTCTACTGAATTGCATTTCTGTCAAAAAATGCAACAACCAAAGAGTTAAAGAAAAAGTTTGGCTGGAAATTTATTTGGCAAGAACGCCGCAAATATTTATCAGCTTCAAAGCTGATGGTGTTTATCTTGAAGCTTTTTAGTCATAAGTAAACATTAGATAAATTCTGGCAGACTCTTAGCAGACCATATCCAGAAACGTGTATGTTACAAATGAATTATTCATGTTGGGATCAATTTAGGGACAGCTAAAGTTCAGCAATGCTGAATAAATAAAATGCACAAATGTTCCTCAGATAAACTATATCTTATGATTTTCTTTCAAGGTGAAATCCCTGCAGCATGTAAAATGCGTTCTCAATATTTTCCGAATGGGCACACAACAGTTAATAGTTGAAAGTTATCTACTCCGATGACAGCACAGGTTACACAGTTGTAGCAACAAACAAATCACTCCTGAAAAAGATTTTGTACAACTTACATCAAACTTGTTGAGAAGTATAATACATTTATTTTTTTTCCACTTTTTTCCAAGCGTACAACAAGGTTTAAATGGAAATGGAATAGCGTTGAATGCCATGATACGCTTGCATATGTATCCCATGAGCTCTTTTCAGAGTTTTTGGCAATGATATGCTAACAGTACTTCCAGTTAGCAAGATAATAGTTTGTTAGGTACACTGGCTCATTGATGGAAACATCTCACTGGCTGCATCAACATCTGGTATATGGGGGGTGGGGGGGGGGGTACTGCACAAGATCGAAGTAAGTTGCAGAAACTTGTAAAATTTCATCATGGGGACCAGGCTCCACCGTATCCAAGACATCTTCAAGGAGCGGTGCCTAAGGGAGGCGGCGTCCATCATTAAGGACCCCCGCCACCCGGGACATGGCCTCTCACACTGTTACCATAGGAAGGAGGTACAGAAGCCTGAAGGCACACACTCATCAATTCAGTAACAGCTTCTTCTCTTCTGCCATCCATTTTCTAAATAGGCACTGAACCCATGAACACTACCTCATTATTTTTAATTCTGCTTTTTTTTTCTTTGCACTACTTAGTTTTTATTTAATAAACATACAATATATGCAGTTACTATAATTCAGCTTTTGTTCTCTTTATTTACTTACTATGTTTTTCCTTCTCCTTGGATTGTCACCTTGTCATGGTGGAGAAGCTTGTGTGGTCCTGAGATCCCGAGAGCGATGCCGTCTGGAGCTACGCTCCTGGTAGGATCACCCATGGCGGTAAGGTCACGGGTGAGGTCCCTGACAAAGAACAATCCAACCAAGACCTCAACGGTGGAACAAGCGGACGAAGTTACTTCGAACTCAACGGCTGCGAAGGCGGATGAAGGCTGCGACAAATCCATCAGCTCCAATCGCCATGGTTTCCATGCCACTGGAATCAGTTGGTTGATTTGTGAAGTATCGTGTGCTTCTTGGAGTGCAACATTAAGTACACGTTAAACAAATACACGCACAGGCGTCTTCGTTCCGTGCTAGATCAACGGAACGAAGACCATCATGCTCGACCTCGAGGGATAGCCACGATGATGTATTTCATTGTTCTGCTGCCATAAAGTTAACAAATCTCATGACACATGCCGGAGATATTGAATCTGATTCTGATTCCGATATCTAATCAATCATGTGGCAGCAACTCAATGTATAAAAGCATGCAGACATGGTCAAGAGATCCAGTTGCTGCTCAGACCAAACATCAGAATGGGGAAGAAATGTGATCTAAGTGACTTTGACCGTGGAATGGTAGTTGGAATCAATGGGATGGACTGCTGTTCACTTGGGATTTTCATGCACAGCAGTCTAGAGTTTACAGAGAATAGCGTGCTGCACAAAAAGAAGACATCCAGTGGACAGCAGTTCTGTGGGTGAAAGTGCCTTGTTAATGAGAGTTCAGAGGACTGGTTTAACGTGACAGGAAGGTAATAGTAACTCAAATAACCATGCGGTACTCAGTGACATGCAGAGGAGCATCCCTGAACACACCACACATCGAACCTCGAGGTAGATGAGCTACAGCAGCAGTAGAGGACCATGAAAATACACTCAGTGGCCACTTTATTAGGTAAATGAGGTACATTATAAAGTGGCCACTGGGTGTATATAGTCTGAACTTCTCTTGACAATGACAGATATTGATTGCTTTACAGGGTGTCCCTGGGTTACGAACGAGTTCCGTTCCTAAGTCTGTCTTTAAGTCGGATTTGTACGTAAGTCAGAACAGGTACATCAGGTATTATTTAGCGTCAGTTAGTCAAACGTTTGTCTTAGTATATAGTATATATTTTACATTTCTATGCATATAAAACACTTAAGAAATGTATGTATTTTAATAATTAAACCACTGCATTGCTTAGTAATAATTGTAGCTTTCATCGGGGCAGGGCCTTTCACATGCTCCATTATTCTCACTTTATCCTTTGAAATTGTTCCAATCGTTGACCGACTGTAGCCTAACACTTTTCCAATGACCGATGGTGTTTCACCTCTTTCTGATCGCTTTATTATTTCCACTTTATTTTCAATCGTGATCATTTTCTGTCAACAGAACAGAAACACTGTGGATTCAGCAGCAGCCACAGGTGGCGGGTCCTGAGCCCCCCCGGGGTCCTAAAGTCCACCCGCACTGAGACAGTGTAAATGGGACAAGTGGGAGCAGTGCTGACTGGAAAAGGGGGGTTCAGGGTGAATCTTGCTGAGAAAAATTTAAGCCAAATACAAAGTTACACATTCATCACAGTGTTACCGGCAATGTGATCTGACTTAAAATGGTGGACGGTGTTCTCCTTCCTCCAGCCGACAAATTTTTACTATAATAGGCTTTATGGCAGGCTGTTCGTAAGTACGAGTTGTTCATAAATTGGACGTTCGTAACTCGGGGACATGCTGTATTTTGCAAACTAAGATGAAGAATTAATGCTGAACATATTTTTATGTTTATTTATTCCTCAATGTGGGTATTGTTATGATCCCAGCCCCCTCCTTTGTGAGAATCGCAAGAGCCCTAGTGAAGTGGGGGGTCAATGACCCAAGAGAAGAGAAAGATACGTGCGGTGTCCCTCGTTTCACGGCAAGGCAAAAGCTGGCGACTGTGGTCATTGTCTCGTGGAGACACCTTTGTGAATTGGGAACTGTACTACGTGTATACCCTCAGGGCAACGTGGGTGGAGAGACGGAGAGAGATTGCATCATCCCAACCTGATTGACATCTGAGACCCCGTGAGTTCCGACAAAAGAGGGGTTGTAAAGACGGCCCCCCAGACGCACCAGAAGACACGCTAGAAATCCTGTGACAGCGTTTAATAGCGACAGCCGGTGGGGGGGTTCGTGTGCGTCTTTTCCTTGCCTGGGATTGGCGACCTCACCACGAAAGAATGGCTTTAGCTACAGGAGAGGCCACAAGTGAACGGCCACCCCCCCAACGAGACTCCAACGGATCAAACTCATAAAGGTTGGAAAAACCCGCCGGGTAACTGTTCCATTTTATACCTATCTCTCTCTCTCCAACAAAGTGCACCACCGCGACACCCAAAAGACGGCAGCTGGTGGAACTGCAGTGCCTCGAGAGACTTATATATACATCCGACAATATATATTACCCCTAGACAACGATCGAGCTTATTTCTTATTGATTATTACTATACCTGCGCTTTAGATTGAGTATTGACGACGTATGTTATCTGAATGTTTGTATTAACCTTACTTTTGTGCCCCTTTATAAATAAAAACTTCTAAAAGATAGTGCCATCAGACTTCAACGGACCTCTCTATTTTTGCTGGTAAGTGATCCAGTTATGGGATACGTAACAGTATGTTGCCAAGGAAACATGCCTTGGCCACCCCCATTGTTTGTCAATAAAGTAAATGGGATTGACGTTTCATGAGCCACACTGTGGAGGACCAGCAGCTTCCTATCCCTGAATGATAGCAACTTCTACAATAATCATTGCATTACATTTTACAGCCCAACTGACTACTTCCCTGTCATGTTTCTACTCAATTGTTAGAAAAGCTTGCCCCACTCTGACTACACCCTGCTCTTTCCCAAAGGGCCTGCCTTTTCTTCCCCCCTTCAAATATTGATCTAATTCACTTTTTTAACATTAGTGTTGAGCCATCTTGCTCCACCTATTGAAGCAATGCATTCTAGATCACCACAATTAAGGAAATAAACCTCCCCATCTCCTCCTGATCCAAAACGTCCCCCGATTGATTCTGCCTGTCCTGCTGAGTTCCTCAAGCATTTTGTGTATTGCTCCAGATTTCCAACATGTCGTGTGTCTCCTCATCTCCTCTCTAACTCTTTCACCCACATTCTTAGTAACCCCACTTCAGAAAACAATTTCTTCTTGATCATGCCTAATAATTTACATAAAAGTAAACACCTTTGTTAAATCCCATCACCCCCCCCCCCCCCTTGACAGGAAGGATAACAAAGTCAGTTTCTCCACTCTTTCTAGAGAACCACAGTTGCACATCTGAGGTATCATCCCCGAAAATCCACTCCACACCTTCTTAAGTGCAATGCTCCGTATTGAACACCGGACTCCTGCTAAGGTTTTGCAATGCAGATTAAGCAAACAATCAATAATGACTTCAGTCGCCTGTTCTGTAATCTTCAAATCGTCTGTCTCAGGTCAAGAATAGAATGATCCAGTTTTGATAACTCATAAAACAAAGATTATTTAAATATGTGCCGTAAAATATTGCATCAGGAGGATTTATGGTAAATAGGCTGTGTTCCACTGCAATTAACCTCCCCTTCGTTCCTCGTCTTTCAGTGACTACTGCATTTTAAAATCTGTAATAAAGTCTGAAGTCGACAGCTGGGAATTTTTAAGCTTGGTTGGGTGGAGGGGAGTGGTAGAACAACATTTATTTTGTGCTTGTTTACAGAAAAATTCTCTCTGTAATATTCCAAGCGAGTTAGTTGGATCTTTCCCTTCCCCCATATTCACGGTTTATTCCCGTTAATTGCGGGCATTAGCCTTCTTAGCATTGGGAGTGGAAGGAGGCAGGGAACAGGTTGCCTGGGTGCTGGGGGTGGGGAGTATGGGAGACACGCAGCAGAAATCCATGGCTCAATTCTCCCTCTCCACCTGCCACCACATGAATTTAAAACATCCCTTTGTGGAGGGACATCTGTATGCAGCAGCCTACTGGAGCGCATGTGAGGCCAAGACAGAGTGACATGCTCTGTTCTCCCTTCCATTCCAGCGAGCTGAATGCAGCAGACATCATTATAATATGCACTTACAGAGAACTGAGATACTAGGAATCTCTGGAGACTGCAAACGTACAACATCCTGGTGGAGAAGGGAATAGTGGAAAGCCATTCAGCCCCTCAAATTGACTCACTAGTCAATCAAGTAAATGACCTATTCCCCTACATCCCTATCCCTCCATATCCTTGTCTGACAAATACTTATCAGTATAATATTTAAAATATAATATATATCAACTTCAGACTTAAGAGCTCCAAATGACCCACCCATATTTCTCCTCCTGGAGAACTGATCTCCACATATCTGAAACCCACTTTGTTGAAGACAAATGTTCCTCCTGATTTTATGATGATATCTCTTCATTTTTGACTCCTTGATAAAAAGGAAAAAAGTATCTAATCTGTTAGATCTTGGAATTTATCCTCTGGGGCAGAATGCTATGTTTTCCCAGCATTTCTGTCGACTCTTTTTGGAGCAAACTATCAAAGTGGAAATGATAAAAAAGTACAAACAACCCCATCAGGTTACAAGTTCAACTTTCTATCAGCCAGACTGCTCACAGGTCAAGTTTATGCTGGTCATCAGCATCAGTCTGAGTCTTCCTGTCCAGTTATTCACCTGCCACGATTTTGACCTCATAAATGCTGACGTTATCACAGAATGAATCTAAGCAGAAGTTCTAACAGTGATTTGTGATCATTCCGATCTACAAAAAAGTCAGAGAATGAGTATTCCTTGTACAGCTTCAGTGAATTTTCTGGATGAGAAAACAATAAAATTTCATCACAGCAGAACTGAAACACTTACCCAAGTCACTCAGTAAACAGATCTTCTCAGCTCCAGATGTTGCTCCAAGTTGTCCTCAGCCTTCTACCCTTTGATCAGGCCAGATGAATACAGGATGTGAATGTTAACCCTTCAGGTGGGAAAACAAAAACACAAATCAAACTGTAAATGAACGTCCTTGATTTTCTGGAGGGCGATGACATTTCCACATGAACAGCTGGAAGCTGCACTTTGTTCCCATTCAGAGCGGACTAACTCATCCGTGATCGGAGCATCATTCTGATCCAATCACAGTGGTCCCAAATCTGCTCCCATTGTCCAGGGATCTTAAACAACGCAAGCTAAATCTAAACAGAATATTTTCAGGCAAGCCGATGATGGTGCTTATCAGCTTTTAGTGCCAGTGAATCTTCTATGACAAACTGCAGTGCAGTTTGTTCAGAAGTAACAGACCTTTATAAAAACCCCTTTAACATAGTAAAGCAATGGTGCAAAACTTTACTGGAGCGTCAGACAATCTGAATTATTTATAGGGATTCTCACATGAAATATGCTTCATCCAACATGTGCAGATACCAATATCTAGTGTAATATAAATGAAAACACAAAGCCTGGTTTTATTAACTGCTGAATATTTCTAATGTAATTTCTAGCCTTGAACAGTGCTGGAGATTTAATAATATTCTGGGACTCCATCCAAACAGTATATGATCACCAATGTTAAAATGCTTATTGCTTTACAAGTACTTCAGTAATTAAAATGCAACCCATTGTTTTTCCTCTTACCAAAGCACATACTTGTCATTAATTTAGATTGCAGAGCAGTTGACTTTGCTCTCAGAATCTCTATTTCCGATAGTTATCAGATCAGGCTATGGAGAACTTTCCAAACTTCTGTTTGCTCTAGATGCACTGAAAGTGCTGGAGGAACTCGGCAAGTCAGGCAGCATCTTTGGAGGGGAATAAAGAGTCGAAGTTTTGGGCTGTGTCGCTGGCTTTATGAGTGTCGCTCAAGCATTTTGTGTGTGTGTGCTGCTCTAGATTTTTAGCATATACAGAATCTCTTCTTGCGTCTTCCATTTGCTCTGCACTATACACATCAGCCTAGAGTATATATTCTTGAGCACGTGGTTTTTAGAATTTACAGTACCTATAGCAAGACTATCACTACCATCAGGGAAGAGGTACAGAAACCTGAAGACATACATTCAATGTTTTAGGAACAGCTTCTTCCTCTCTGCCATCTAATTTCTGAACAGTCCATAAACCCATAAACCCCTTTCATTACTTATATTTTATTGAGATACAGCACAGAATAGGCCCTCCCACTGCCCAGCAACCCCTGATTTAACTGTAGCCTAACCACAGAACAATTTACAATGACCAACTAACCTACCAACCAGAGGGATGAAACCAGAGCAAACCCACTCAGCCACAGGGAGAACTCTTTACAGACAGTGGCGGGAATTGAACCCTGGTTGCCTGTACTGTAAACCATTGTGCTAACCATTATGCTACCATGCCAACCTTTGTAACTTATGGCAATGTTTTATGACTTACATCGTACTGCTGCCAAATAACAACAAATTGCATAGCATATGTCAGTGACTGATCCGGAATCAATCAGAATGATCACCATATCAATTGTTTCTGATTGTTGTGGCGCCCATGCACTGTATCTTGTGCTGGCACCAAATTTCCAGTGTCTGACATTCCTACAGCCCCACTGGAGATTTTCCATCATTGCTGAACAGTTTCATGACAAACATAATTTTGTGTTGCTAATCACACTGCCCCACCAGAACTTCAGGTTCAATCCTAACCCCTGTCTGAGTGAAGTTTTCAAATCCTCCCTGTGGCAGTATGAGTTTACCTCGGCAACCTGAAGACATACAGGCCGGTAGGCAAATTGTTTGTTTGAACTGAGTACTGATTTGTCTACCAGCCTGTGTGTCTTCAGTGGTAGAATCTGGGGGGTGGGAATTGATGAGAGCTTGGGGAGAATAAAGTGAGATTAAAGTAGGATTAGTGCAAATGGCTGTCATGGTGTCATAGACGTGGCGGCTGACGGGCCTGATTTCATTGCTGTGTGAGTCTATGACCAGATGCAGACTGCTCAATTTTATCACAATTTACATTAACACCATGCTAACATTAAGAAACCAAATCCAAAGTCCAGAGAGTTTACATGAAGAGGCAGGAAGTGTTTTCTCCAATAGTTAACTGCTGAGTTCCATGGGTGCATTCATGGTAACACAACTGGTTAGCCCCACACACCTGTGGGTACCCATAATACATCCCAGATATTCCCTCTTCTCAACTTTCCCATTGGGCAGAAAATACAAAAGCTTGAAAGAACATACCACCAGGCTCAGGTACAGCTTCTACCATGTTACAATAAGAGTATTAAATTCTTCTCTAGTATGGTAAGATGGAATCTTGTCCTTACAATCTACCTCATTACAATCTTGCACTTCACTGTCCACCTTCTCTGCAGCTGTTACACTTTATTGAGCATTGCTGTTACGTTTCACGTGTTCTACTTCAGTGGCCTGTGAAGTGACCCGATGGGTGTGCACGGCGTGCAAGACTAGTTTTCACTGAGTGTCAGTACAAGTGACAATAATAACACCATTAGTGCCGAATGGGGAATTCAGAGAATGTCACAGTCCTCAAGACAAGGGGCACAACATGTTCATCTGCAAACAAGCTACCACCAGACTTTTCAGGGTCATCATATCCTTCCAACACATCTTGGATAAACAATATATAGTATTTCTGCCTCAGGGCTCCCAAGGGTAATGCCATGGAGATACGTGACATTCTGAAAGAAGATATTCAGCCATAATAATTTTAGCTCTCACAATGAAAATCAGGGCCATGTTGTTTCCTATTAATGATCCAGATCCCCTTGTCAATTGGTTAAAGATTTCTGTTAGTGCTTAGGAGGCCATGATTCGATAATAAAATCCCTGGAGGTGAATACCTTACTTCCAAGATGGCACTTCCTCTGCCATCAGACATCTGAAAGGACACTGAACCCATGAACACCATGTCACTACTTTCTTATTGCACAGATTATTTCATTTCAAGGTTGTATAATTTATACATTCTTTGATAATAAATGCAATTTGAACTGAACTTTTTACCTATCTATCTATATATAAATATGAGAGAGAGATCCATACAGATAGATTTAATGTCACCAGCGTATGTCATGAAATTTGTTGCTATGTGGCAGTGGTATATTGCAATACACAATAATAAACACTGAGTTCAATAAGCAAATCTATCTATCTATATAGATTTACTTATTGAATACACAGTTTGCCACATATCAACAAATTTCATGACATATGCCAGTGATATTAGACCTGATTCTGATTCTGAGGAGACTGAGCTGTCAAACATCTTGCAGTTCAGCCCTATCTGTAGAGATGGATCCAGGGGCAGGTAAAGCCCTGTGGAATGAGCTTCCTGTAGAAGTAGTAGAGGCCAGTTCAGTTGTGTCATTTAAGGTAAAATTGGATAGGTATATGGACAGGAAAGGAGTGGAGGGTTATGGGCTGAGTGCGGGTAGGTGGGACTAGGTGAGATTAAGAGTTCGGCACGGACTAGGAGGGCCGGAATGGCCTGTTTCCGTGCTGTGATTGTTATATGGTTATATGGTTAAAGACCACCTCTCAACTTGTCTGGCTCCCAAAGCCAACTAGTAGCCCCATCAGAGCTATAGAGCTCTGCTACAGTGGGAGCAGTGCAAGCCCCAATATCATTGTAAAAGCACACCACCAGGCTTTTAAAAGTAAGATGTGGGGCCTTGCATCATTCTGAGGGAAACACGAGGAAATCTGCAGATGCTGGAAATTCAAGCAACACACACAAAATGCTGGTGGAACGCAGCAGGCCAGGCAGCATCTATAGGGAGAAGCACTGTCGACGTTTCGGGCCGAGACCCTTCGTCAGGACTAACTGAAGGGAAAGATTTGAAAGAGATTTGAAAGTAGGAGGGGGAGGGGGAAACAAATTTCTTACTGTCTTTCCTTTCAGTTAGTCCTGACGAAGGGTCTCGGCCTGAAACGTCGACAGTGCTTCTCCCTACAGTTGCTGCCTGGCCTGCTGTGTTCCACCGGCATTTTGTGTGTGTTGCTGATCAGTCTGAGGGAGCTGTCCAGTGCAGACTGGTGTAGAGATTTCACCGTGCAGTGCTCCAGACTGTGGCCGATGCCGGAGGAAGAGCAACCAGGAGAACGAGATCCCAAAGGAGCAGAAAAACAAGAGGGGGCAGTCTGGCAGGACACCAACTCCTTTCAACCCCAGGAAGCAACACAAAGGTTCCACTGACTAGATGTCCCATCAAGAACTCCCTGATATAGAGATGCTTTGCAAAAGGACTCTGCCAAGTCATTATCCCCAGTCCAGACAGTGACACTCCTCACACTCCAGCCGTTAACGGCCACACCCTTCACTCTGAGTTGGCTGGCATAGAAATCTTTAACCAATTGACAAGAGGATCTGGATCATTGATAGGAGTCAACGTGGCCCTGATTTTCATTAAGAGAGCTAACTTTATTATGGTTGAATGTCTTCTTGCAGAATGTCACATATCTCCATGGCATTAGCCCTGGGAACCCTGCGGCAGCAAAACTATATAGATATTAATACTCACATACCTCCTAAACAGGACCTTCTGCACCAACTATAACATAACAGTGAGTAAATCCCTGGTCCAGGTACCTTAGTAGCTCTTTTTATCAATGTTTCAGCGATATCTCATAAGGTCATGAAATGTTATTTATACCTTACTCAAAACAATGAAGATTCTCATATCAGGACTCACTTCCAATACCAGATCTTCATGTGGTGGCTCTGCATATTCTCCTCATGCCCAGCTCAAAGGATCTCCCTTCTGATACGTCCGCCTCAGGACTTCCATGACACCTTCTATGAACCTAGGAGCTCCCTCCTTACTGTCTCCCTGCCGTGACATTTAACATATGTTGCTGCTGCCTGGCTACCACAAGGAGTGTGGGTGTAAGTCTAGTGTCTCCCTGTTGGAATGTTGGAAGCTGCTTCCAAATGAATCTGATCCCATCGGGAAGCATGCAGCTTCCATCTTAGTGCACGCCTCGGAATGTAAACCAGTCTAATATTGTTTCTTCTGTCTTTTTAGCTAACTTAATTTCTCTGTTGCTATACATAAAGTGGATTTTACACACAATGAGGTGAAATCTAAAGTCTGTGCAGTTATCTCCCCAACCCCAAGAGATCAGTTGGAGTACAAAATTTAAACCTCACCCACACGCAGCCTGTCCAAAATCAACCTGAACCAAGCCCAAGATGGAGTTGATCCGAACCCAACACATCGTGCTGGTAGTCAGGCTCCACTCCCCCAAAGCTTCACTCCTTACAAATCATGTTTCTGAACCTACTCAGCGGATTTAAATAAAAGTTGTACTACTTGTAGAGATGCTATTCACAGAGCTGGTGACCCCAGTTCGAAAGTGATCTCCGGGGCACTGTCTGTGCAAAGTCTGTGACCATGTGGACTTCCTGCAGGCACCCCTCACATCCCAAAGATGTGCAGATTAACGGGTCACTGTAAATTGTCCCTAGTATATGAGTGGGTAGTGGAATCGGTGGGGGAGGGAGGAGGCAGTCAATGTGAATGCTGGAAGAGTAAATGTCAGGAAAATTAATGTTCTCAGAGCTTAATGGATCAAATGGCCTTTGATGTTGCAAGCAAATATGGAAATATAAAAGAATTAGGGACCATCGAACAAAGAAAGAGCTGCCGATGTTGTCAAAGTTCAAAGTAAATGTTTTATCAAATATGTTACCAGATCTTACTTCGAGATTCACTTCTTGCAGGAATTTACAGGGAAAAAAAGAAATACAATAGGATTTTATAAAAAAGAACTAGCTAAATAAACTCAAACACATTATCTAGCACACATCTATAAACTTGCAGTATCATGCCGCAGGAGTGGGCATTTTGCAAAAAAAACTAAATAAATAAAATCAAAGACATTACCAAGCATACGTTTGTAAACTCGTAGGTGTGGATGAGGGCATTCAAGTTGGAAACAGGTGACACACCTTTCACTGAAACAGCCTAGTTTTCCCAGAGTTTCCTGCAGGGAGACAATGTTTGTGCAGACACCTCCTGGTCTAGCTCTGCCGGCCTCCCCCTCCTCCTCTCCTGCTCCAGTCCTCCCTCCCTTGCCCATGGAAATTTCCAGTAACAGCAGGGCTTCCACTGTTAAGTTATAGCTGTTGATTTCAGGACATTACTCTGAGATGCAAAACCGGCTCAGGGCTTCATCTAACGATGCAAAGCTGAATTGTCAACAATGATCTTAGGCCTTCCAACCAACCACAGGGTGAGGGAAATCTAAACAGAAATTGGATTTAACCCTTTCTTTTAATAAACAAAACTCTCAAGAGTTAAATGGGTGTTTAAAAAAAAATGGAAAGTTAACAGCAGCTAGTTGACGGTTAGTAGAGATTCAACAGGCTGAAGAGCATGGCTCCGTGCTGACTCCCTTCATAACTCTATTTGAGGTCCCTTCATCAGAGCTCTGGGTTTTGAGTTCAGGATTCTGACCGAGGGTCCCATACCTGAATCACTAATTGGTCAGTATGAAAATAATCTTTTTCTGCAGATGCTGCCATATTATTCTTTTATTATTGCAGATTTCCAGCAGATTTTCTGTTTTCAATGGGGTAAGCTCCGGAGCCCAAGTAGAGTGATTTGATCCATGTGTGTAGCATCAGCAATTAACCCATGTTGAATTTCTAAACACAAAACAGCTCCCCTCTGAACGACCCTATGCGTACCTGAAGATTTATCATAGTCCTTTACAGGGACATGTTAATTTAATTAAAAAGTGCACAGTCACACATATTGCTCCAATACTATTTAACACATGTACCAGACACGGGTACAAAAATGCATGAAAGGCAAAAGTAAGCATATTGTGCAAAGCCACAGGTCAGATTTCACTTCTCGTAGTTCAAAGATCAGTGAAAACAGTGTGAATGATTACCAGCGTTGTGGATGTGGGTTAGCATCAATTATTACCAGCTCATAAACACTGAACATCAACCAATCTCAAAAGAGTAAACAATTACAAGTTCCTGCAGACTGCTTCAACAGGCTTAATGAGATGTTTGAATTACCTATACGACCTTGCTTTCAAGTGGTATAATATTCCACAGCCCCTTAGCAACAAACCTTAAAGTTCACTTTGAATAAACCATCCAATGTTTATGCACGCACTTCAAAAGTCTGCTGGCAGAAAGAATAATATTATAGTGCTGTATATAGTAATATTTTGCTCCAACTCATATCTCACAATCATAGCCATAAAATCACAGTCATAAAGTTGTATGGCTTAGAACAGGCCCTTCCACATCCATGCCCACAATGACATTCAAATAACTATTTATACTAATCCCATTTTCCAACATTTGCGTCCATAGCTTTCTATGTCTTAACAATTCAACGGTTCAATTTAATATCAGAAATATATACAGTATTCCACCGAGATGTAACATTGAGCGTCATAGGAAGTCATTCCTACCTGTGGCCATTAAACTTTACAACTCCTCCCTCGGAGGGTCAGACACCTTGAACCAATAGGCTGGTCCTGGACTTATTTCCACTAGGCATGATTAACATTATTATTTAATTATTTAGTGTTTTATATTGCTATATTTCTTCACTATTCTTGGTTGGTGCGGCTAATTGATCTCTCGGGATCAATAAAGTATGTCTGTCTGTCTGTATACAACCTGAAATTCTTACTCTTTGCAGACATCTGCAAAACAAAGGAAACCCCCAAAGAACATTAGAACCCCACAGTCCTGCCCTCGCCCTCCCCCAATTGCTCCAGCAAATGCATCAAGCCCCACCACCCACCACGTGGTAGGTATGTCATTAATATTCAATGCTCACGTAGATCTGTCGTAAATGTTGTGACAGCCCTTGTCTCTACCTACCACTCGGAGGCTGAGGAGTCCAGATTCCAACCTCCTCTCAGTAAAAACCTTCCTCAGATCACCTCTAAATCTCCTACCTCCTCCCCCTCCTGCTGCCCCCCCCCCCACCTAAAACCTCTAGTTTTAGGTATTTCTGCTACCAACCACTTTCATTGGCGAGACAGACCGACTCTATGCCTCTCAAAATTTTGTAAACTTCTACCAGCTACCTCCCTGATCCTCTTCTGCTCCAAGGAAAAGAAACACAGCCTCCCTAGTCTTTCTATGCTTGGCAACATCCAAAATCACTTCTGCATCAGCTCCTGTATATCTGCATCCTTCCTAAATTATGCAACAGCTGCACTCCAGCTGTTCTTCAATAAAGTTTTACATTTTAATCCAGAATTCTGAGGTATGGATTTGGAAGGGGGAGTCTGCATCCTTTATCCAATATTTCATCAAGCTGTACATAATATCCTACAGCTGGCAGCATATTAAACCCCACAACATGCCCACAACTCATTAAATGTTTAGAGTTAACGAGTTGTGGGTATGTTATGTTGGCGCAAAAAGTGTTGTCACACTTGTGGGCTGTCCAGCATAATCTACGCTGATTCGACTTGATGCAAACAGTGTAGTCCTCATGCATTTTGATGTATATACGATAAATAAAGCTAGTCTTTATCTTTCGATGGCTGCTAAACAGGAATGTGTCAGAATCTGATCCAAACACGCTATGCCGCGTGTAAGGACACTGGCCAAGATTTATCACAATGCAGCTTATCTCAATATTGACAGATCCTTTGGAATCCGATGCAAAACAAGTTTGGATAATCAGGCACATGGACGATAATCATTGCTGGACCGAGAGTTGATAGTGAGTTTCTATAGCAGACAGGGTTATGTATACGTTGAGAGGATGATGTTCCAGAGGTGAAAGTAGGTGACCTTGGATTTGGACAGAGTGTGGGATCAGAAGCATGAGAGTTCATGGTTAGTGTACACAGCTTGCTATGGGGACTTATACTTGGTCCGGCCAATATATATTTTTGACATAAAAGGATGCTGCGCACAGAGCAATCCCTTTCCCACACTCATTTTCCCTGTATCTGTTCTTACAGGATCTTCTTATCGAGGTATACAAAATTATGAGGGGCATAGATAGGGTGAGTGCACGCAAGCTTTTTTCTCTCAGCTTGCATGAGACTAGAGTGAGAGGTCATGAAGTGAAATATTTAAGGGGAATTTGAGGGGGTGGTATGAGTGTGGAACAAGCTACCAGCAGAAGTAGGTTCAATTACAACATTTAAGATAAGTTTGCATAGGTACACTACTGTGCAAACGTATTGGGCACATATAGCTAAGGTGCCCAAGACTTTTGCACAGGGTAGTGTTTGTCAAAGTGCAACAGAGAGCCAGCTTGTACATCTGGTGGGAGCAAATGGTATTGGGAATAACGAGAGTGGGAGAACTGTGGGACAAGTGCAGAGGAGGCGTGCCAGGGGCAGACGGGTGGGCAGACACACCCAGCCCTGAGACCAACTGGCAAGGTCATTTGATTCCAAACAATTGGTTTATTGATCATTACAGACTGTCTTTTTGGTGCTTCCCGCTTCCTCCCCTCTCCCTTCACGTTTCCTTAACCATGATTCCCCTCTCCCCGCCCTCTTCCCACTTTCAGTACACAATGGAGACCCATATCGGAATCAAATTTATCATCACTCACATATGTCGTGGAATCTGTTGTTTTGCAGCAGCAGCAGTACAGTGCAATACATAAAATTACTGCAGTACTGTGCAAAAGTCTTAGGCAACCTCGCAAAATACAGAATGTGTGGCTAAGACTTTTGCACAGTACTGTATAATCTCATATAGATGTAAACGATACCATGACACCATGACATTATTTTCACAAGTGCTTTCCCCGATGCTCCGATCTGATGACATCATTAGATCAGATTATTTGGTCATTTACTTTGGTCATTTGGTCATTTACTTACTTATTTATTTATTACTATTTAATTATTTAGGGTTTTATATTGCTATATTTCTACACTATTCTTGGTTGGTACGACTGTAACGAAACCCAATTTCCCTCGGGATCAATAAAGTATGTCTGTCTGTCTGTCTGTTATCACTTAATGTTTATGGACTTTGTTGTAGACAAATTTACTGCCTGGTTTTCTCCACTGCAACAGTGATTACATTCTCACACCCACTACCTGAATTTACACTTCAAATATGCACTGGAAAGGCAAGAGGATAATTATCCTGTTATTTGCCAGCGTATTTACATAAATCTGCCAATTGACTTGATTATTACAATTTTTAAATTAAGTTTCATTTTCACTTTACATGAATGAACGAGGTATGAAGGGCTATGATACAAGTGCAGGTAGATGGGACTAGGCAGAAAGCCAAACCAACATAGACTAGATGGGCTGAAGAACATGCCTCTACGTGTAAGCTCTCCATGTTTATCCCCACATTCCCGACCATTCCCCCAGATTCTACCACTTACACGTGCAATAAGGATAAATTCCTCCAAGAGGACCACAGCCTTGTTGTGGTCTGGAGGCTTGTGTGTCTCAATGACCCAGAGAGCTACGCTGGCTGGAATCAGGGCTTTATGCTTTGACCCTTGGTAGGGTCACCCATGACAAACAGGTCAAAGCGTAGAGGCCAGACTAAGAGTGGTCCACTGGTCCTCCAGGTTCGGGGGTGGGGGGGTCCAGCTAGGGCTAACAACCCTGACTGGTCAAGCAGAACTGTTATAGAAACAGCATTGAAGAACCCTTCTACTTCGGAATGTGACAGTATTCCGGAGTCTCCACTCGGGACTGACAGCAGTGAAAACTGAGCCGCTGACACAATGAAGGATGCCCTGAATAGCGCCAGAGATGGAGGACCTTCATTATGGCCTCCTGTGGCGTAACGGGCAGTAGGCAGGGACAAGTTACAGTGGCTAATTAACCTAACAACCTACATATTTTTAGAGTGTGTGAGGAAACGGAAAAATCCAGAGGAAAGTCACTTCCGATTACAGGGGAGGACATGCAAACTCCACACAGACAGCACTGGAGGTCACTGGACCTGTGAGGCAGCTACAACTCTTGGGCCATCGTTTCACTTTTTTTTTTGAGAACCAGGCAGTCAATGAAAGATCTTCTTACAGAATTTTGAGGGATGGATTTGATAGGAGGAGCTGCAACCTATCAGAGATAACAGTATCAGGTGTCGGCTTCAGCCATTCAAGCTGTCCCATCATTCAATAAAATATTGGCTGGTTCTCTATCTTAACTCTGCATTCTGATTCTCTCCCCATATCCCTTGACGCTCTATGTCTAATTTGGGACGTGAGCAAACAGTCCAACAATTCAGAAGCAATGGAGTGTGATAATGGCTTCAAAATACAGCACCTCATTCACATGCAAATACCCTTTTAATCCTAAAGTATTATATTTACATAAACAGATCCGAACCATGCAGAATGGATGATTTTGCCACTTATTTGAACTGAGTGCACAGTGTTCTGTGCTCCAGGAACTTCCGGATCGGTCTGTTGAATCTGAATCTTTATGGAAATCCCCTCCTACTGCAGAACATTGCTTTGAGATGCCCACAAGGCTACAGCGACTAATAGCCATTATTGTCTCTGTTACTAATGGTGTTTTCTTAAACTGAATTGGCAAACTAGAGGCGTACTGTTTGTGTGAAGTTTGCACGCTCTCCCTGAGTTCACGGGGTGTCCCCCGTTTCAGTTTCCTTCCACGCCCCATACAACCCGTGTGTTGGTTGGTTAATTAAACTCTGTGAAAGGCGCCAAGAGGAGAATGAAATAGGGTGGGGTAGGTTTAATCCAAGAATGGGTCCTTTATTGTGAGCACAGACGCAGTGGGGAGAAGAGCTGGCTTCCCTGATCTACGACTTTTCAACTGAAAATTCAAGCAGCTAATGTCCATAAATAGAGGTAAACTATGAGCTATAATAAAGCAATATTCTCAGATGAAACGTGCTTCCTTCTGTAAATTAACTTTTTACTTGTCCTATCAGACCAGGGATTTCCTACATGGGGTCCAGAGATCCCCTGCTTAACATTATTGATCCATGACATTAAAAAAGTTTATTTTTTAATGTGTGAGGCCCTGTCATTCCCACCTGTAGCAATCAAACTTTACAACTCCTCCCTTGGAGTGTCAGACACTTTGAACCAATAGGCTGGTCCTGGACTTATTTCCACTTGACATGATCAACATTATTATTTAATTATTTATGGGTTTATATTGCTATATTTCTTCACTGTTCTTGGTTGGTGCGGCTGTAACGAAACCCAATTTTCCTCGGGATCAATAAAGTATGTCTGTCTGTGTTAAACCATTTTAAATAACTCTTAAGATATCCTAAAAATTCAAATACCTGATGATCATGTCACATCAAATTATAAGAGTATTTGGCAAATACAGAGAAAAGTTTTCTTAAGAAATCACAGGAAAAGGAGACATAACATGATTACACACAAAATGCTGGTGGAACACAGCAGGCCAGGCAGCATCTATAGGAAGAAGCACTGTCGACGTTTCGGGCCGAGACCCTTCGTCAGGCCATTCTTGTCTCTATTACTAATGGCGTTTTCTTAAACTGAATTGGCAGTCCTGACGAAGGGTCTCGGCCCGAAACGTCAACAGAGCTTCTTTCTATAGATGCTGCCTGGTCTGCTGCGTTCCACCAGCATTTTGTGTGTGTTGCTTGAATTTCCAGCATCTACAGATTTCCTCGTGTTTACATAACATGATTAGGTAGAATTAAGTCAGATTTAATAAAGGCAAAATTAAAAATAAAATAGAAAATAAATACTTAGCAGGTCAGGGAGCATCTATGGAGAGAAGAATAGAGTTAATTTTTTTTAAGTCAATGACCCTTCATCTACTGAGATCACTATCTGGTCATTATCTCATTGTGGTCATGTGTGAAGCATCACCTTACTTATGATAGTATTAGATGGCTGGCTGCACTTCAAAACTCATTTTCTGGAATGGAAAAAATGCGAGCACACAGAGGTCACGTTCCATTGTATGATGTGGAGATAGCAAGATCTTGATGTGGAAACGACACTTCAAAGAGCATACATCTGCCTTGGAACTGATGCAACACTAACTGCTTTGAGTGGCTTCAGAGCCAGACAGTCGAATTGAGAGGACAGGTTGCATAGATTACACAGGTATCCCTTGAGTACGAAAGGTGAATGAGTTATTTAATGGAGAAAGTTAATTAACACTGATGGGGATAAGAGTAATTATATCTGATTGTGACTTAGTGAGAACAAGTGGCAATAACTGAAAATTGGAGTCACGGTGATGCCAGGAACCAGTCCTTTAAAATGGAGTAGAAATCAGGATCAAAATTTTAAGGGTGCCAATCAAAAATTTCACCAGCAAGATTGGGCAATCCTTAGGAGATAAGGGTTTATGGATTTGAGAGCTAGGGCAGACTGAGGGAAGATACTGCGATGTAAGGTGTGCTCTAGTTGAATAGTAGAATAGGTTGCTGGCTGAATGGCCGAATCCCACTCTATGTTTCCTTGACTAAACGCCAGTTCTTTTTACATATTTGAAAGAGGCGTTGGAAATAACATGTGAAGGAAAAAAACTTCTCATTTCAGAGTTCAAGCAGAGCCACAATGTGATCCAAATTCCACAGGGAATTACAAGGAGCTCTGGTGAAGGAAATGACTGATTTAAAAGCAGGGTTTAGCAGCAGTCTCTGGATTTCACATTCTTCTGAGAAAATCCCAGTCCCAAAGTTAAACAACAACCTGTAGACAGACCATAATTTTCATAATAAGTATTATTTTGCATTTCCCTGTTAATGCAGACCACAACATTCAACTCTTTTCTGTACATGTAGATTTAGATGACTGTAATTTTTGGAAGCAATAAGCCAAAATTCCTGCTTCCAATGTATTTTAAAATGCTAGTGTTTTGTGTTAATTGGGACTTTGAAATTGTGTACTTAACTTACTCCAACTTTTACTGTGATTGTATCAGTGTCCAACACTTAAATAAACTATCTTCCAGGCAGGACATCTGCGACTACGTTCCATCTGAACATGCTTACATACTTGAGATGACTAACTTACACTTTCCTATTGGATCAAACACTGCAACTGTTTTGTTTTAAAAGCTGAAAGTTTTCTCATAGCTTTGCAATCATAACAGAAATTAATATTACATAATGCAGCTCCTTCTTTAAACCAAATTTAGAATCTCTTTTTCAATCATTTATCTTTATGTTCTGTGCTTTCAGTAATAATGTGAGCAATGAACAGTTTTCCAAACACCGCATTAAGAGTCTTAACACTGAGATGTCAACTGGACTACAGAGGTTTGTGTTACAGAGAAAAGGAGGACATCTATACGAACGACAGGTTAATGCATCTAAATATGCTTACTAGGATATTCCAGGGGTCAGAATTAACCACAGAGCCTAGTGGGTTTGTGGTCACATTTGGACCAGAATGGGTTAGGATGGCAGATATCCTCTGCTAAAGAACATCGACCAACTGGAAATGCTTTCCCAATGACCCAGGAGTTACCAATACTAAGACGGTTGCATTCAGTTCCAGATTGTTTGTTTCACTGAATTCAAAGTCAAGACCTGCTGCTGTGTTGCATCGAAACTCATGCCCTTTGATAATTACCTGATAATTTAACCAACACGCTACCAACCTCCGGAGGGTCTCCCACCAAGTCTCCCCAAAAGCCACACCAGACCCCAAATGGAAGCTGCGATATCCTTTCTTCATCACTGTTGGATCTCATCCCTGAAACTCCCAAAACAACGCTATGAGAGCATCTTCCTCAAAAGGTCTGTACTGGTCATGACGCTATTGCAATAGAGGCTGGCCTCTTCAGCAGCACCAACATCCCAGAACTGAATTAAAATGGGTCTTCTCAGAACATTTTAGTCAATGAAATACCGTAATTCAGAAATGTAGTCAACTGTACGTCTCGCATCCGATAATATTCGCCAGCTCTTACACATACTGAATGCAACACATAAAATCCCACCTGCCTGTGGCCTGCTATTTCTAGATGCTGAAAAAGTGTTTGATCTCCTTGAATGGCAATATCTTTGGAGAGTTCTAAAAGAATTTAAGTTCGGCGATAAATTTATCAATGTGATTCAAATACTGTATGCTAATCCTTCAGCCTGGGTATGTGTGGGGGGAGGTTTCTCAGAGTTATTTGACATAGGATGGGGCACACAACAAGGGGACCCTCTGTTTCCTTTAATTTTTACTTTATCTATTGAACCGCTTGCACATTTAATTAGAAACTCTCCTCAGATCTCCCCTATTACAATAGGTACAACTTCACATTCGATATCACTTTACGCGGATGACACACTAGTTTATACAGCAAATGTTTAACAAACTCTCCCCTATGTTTTAAAAACACTGGAGCAATTTGGATTTCTTTCAGGATACAAAGTTAATTTGTCAAAATCAGCACTAATGCTGATTAATACAGATAAAAGTAAGGTGTCTCTCCCTCCCCAGATTAATGTTGCAAATGAGGTCCTCTACTTGGGTATTAAAGTTAGTATCTCCCTATCATCTGTGGCTAAAACAAATTACTCTTTAATTTTGAAAAAAATAGAAGATATTAATAGATGAAGACACCTGCCAGCATCAGTCCCAGCCCATTTATCGGTCATTAAAATGAACATCTTACCCCACATTAATTTTATCAGCTCAATGATCCCACTTGCGCCTCCAGCAGGATATTGGCAAAAACTGGACTCTTTACTACGATGTTATGTTTGGAATGGTAAATGACCCAATATAAAGTGGCCAGCTCTACAATTCAAACAGTCGGATGGGGGATTGGCGTGTCCAAATTTTAAATTGTATCACTGGGCATTTGTATTAAAAAATCTTGGTTATTGGATAGAGGAGGATAAAGTTTTGTCATGGAAAAATACAGAACAAGAGCTAATAGCACCAATAAGGATGAAGGACTTTCTCCTTATAGGTATGTCTACCTTACCAAAAAATGTGATTTGTATTATGGTCCAATTTTAACCCATATGCTACAAGTGTTTAGAGCAGCAAAAAAATTCCTAAAATTTAAAAGCGTATGCTGCAAATCTTCTCCATTATGGAACAATAATCATCTTCTATCTGGGGGAAAACCATTCACTAACAGAACTTGGGAGGATAAAGGTATTATTACTCCAGGATATTAATGGGGCAAGTACTATCCTTAGCTTTCAAGAACTGATATCTCGATATAGTATTGATAAACATTCTCTTTTCTTCTACTTTAGAGTAAGATCAGCTTGTAAAGCCTACGGGGTTCCCTGGGGGTCAGATTTAAAAGACCATCCCATTTTAAGTTGGATAGAGTGCTTCAGGACTGATAGTGTCATATATCTATGATAAATTAAACTCCCAGAAATATATGCCCACATCAGGAATGAAAGCCTGGGATAGGGACATATCTGAACTGGGACAAGACTTAGACTGGGATGCAATTTGGGATAATGCTGCCGGTGCTTCGAAAAACCCAATCACCGGTATACACACTTGAAATGTTGTCATAGAGCATATTTAACACCAGGAATTAGACATCAAATGGGACTGGTTCCTGACCCATATTGCTCATTTTGACCCCACAAAACCGTTGGCTCTTTTATACATGTTGTATGGGAATGTCCAGGGGTTTTTGGTTTGTGGGGGAAGGTTATCAGTACTCTTACAGAACTAACGGGGGTACAATTACTAATGGACCCCACTGCACATCTTCGAAATGATGACTCCCACCTTTCCCTTACGGAAAACACACACAAAATCTGGCTGGCAGGCCTGACTGCAGCTAGAAGATTGCAGTCCAGCGTTGGAAACCTCCTCATGATATTTCAAGTGCTCACTGGCTTCGGTGCTTTTTGGACATTTCTTGCCTGGAATTATCATCAGCAAGAGTAAATGACACATGACCAAACACAATCTTAATGTGGACAAATTTGATATCTAACTTAAAAGATCATCTGTTAAAATAGGAATGCTCTGTCTGTGTATGCACAATTATTCAGTTGGTTGGTGGAGGGGGGTGGAGATGAGGAAGAGGATGAGGGGTGGGGGGATGGTGTTGAAGGTTGGGGGTTGGCTGGGTTAAACAGTCAAAATGTAATCGGCAACTGGTTGTATTGAATGTAATTTGTTGGTGTTGCAATGGAAATTAGTGATAAAAAAGAAATGTAGTCACTGTAATCATGCAGATAATGCAGCAACCTATTTACACACAGCAGGGAACTTGTATTAAAAATGTTGACGATGGAATAAATATTGGGCAAAACACCAGGGATAATCTCCTTAGAATTCTGAAATATTTCATGATTTTTCGCTTCACCTGAGGCTGATACTCTTATTCTAAAGGCAGCCCCCCTCAGCGACTTAAAACACACATGCTCAAATCACAAGAAGTAAGAGCAAGAGTAGGCCTCCAGGCCCCTCATGCCTGCCCTGTCATGAAATATGACCGTGGCTGATAAACTGGCCTCATTGCCTCTTCTGTCTGCCATAAGCTCAATCCCCTTACCTTACAAAAATTATCTACCTCCACTATAAAATGCTTCTACTGAGCCAACCTCTACAACCCTCTGAGACAGAGAAGTCCAAAGTACCACCATAATCTGCAAAAAGTGGTTTCCATGCAGGTCAGTTTTAAACAACTGTCCCTTATCTTACAACTATGTCTCCTTAATTGAGACTTGCCCCCTTTGAAAACATCTCAACATCTACCAAGTCATAGCCCTTTGGGATCTTATATGTCTCCGTCAAGTCACCGTTCATTCTTCTAAACTTGAAAGAATACAGGTCAAACCTGCTTTGTTCATTTGTTATGTGCCGTGTCATACAACGTGGGCAATCACGATCTTTCCATGACCTCGATCGTTCTTGGCAAATTTTTCTACAGAAGTGGTTTGCCATTGCCTTCTTCTGGGCAGTGGTCTTTACAATCGGCTGACCCCAGCCATTATCAATACTCTTCTGAGATTGTCTGCCAGGCATCAGTGGTTGCATAACCAGGGACTTGAGATGTACACCAGCAGCTCATACAACCATCCACCATCTGCTCTCATGGCTTCATGTGACTTTGATCAGGGTTGCTGAGCAGGTGCTACACGTTATCCAAGGGTAGCCTGCAGGCTAGCAGGGGGAAGGAGCTCCTTATACTTCCTTCGGTAGAGACTTACCTCCAACTTGCTTTGCCTCTCTTAATCAGGCAATTGACCCATCACAGGAATCAGCATGGTGAATCTTCTCTGGATATTTCTAACATTACTCTATCAACTTTTAGATAAGAGGACCAGAACTGTGCGTCATGTTCCAGGAATAGTCTCACTAACACCCTGTACAATTGAAACAAAGCCTCCCCATTTCCAAACTCCAGCCAATAGAGATCAACGTGCCATTTGCTTCCCTAACTACTTGCTGCACCCGTCTGCTTTTTTTTGTAACTTACGCACTACGTACAAGTGAGTTGGGGCTTAAACTGAGAGCCTTTGGAGTCAGAGACGAGTGCTCTACCCAATAAGGGACAGGTGAGATTGATAGCCCGCACCCCCACCCCCGATCCAATCGTCGAGTTAAGGCAGGCGTTCTTGCTGCACTTTCACTTCAAATCAAAAGAACAATCTCGATTTGTACAAATGGATGTGGTTCAAATGATTAAACCGAAGATTTGCCACGAACAACATGAAATTTTCACAATTACTGAATAAAATACACATCTAGCAACGCCTATATTAGCTGCTGCTTTGTCAATATACTTCAATTGATATAAATATTTTAGGACATGAAATAGGGGAAAGTGCTACTAAATGCACGACTTTCAAGTTTGGAGAGAATGGATCTAGTGTGTCCCTGCAGAGTCTACACCACATTTAATCATTCTCAACAAGCCTAGAAGTGAAGCAACAAGTTAGCTTTCCTTATTCATAGAAATCAAATTCTTTCAACAGCAACAAACCAGCTCAGAAGATGAAACCAGCAACACCCACAAGCCCACCAACCCTCCACGACATTAATACTCTGATATAGGTACTTCCACAGGAGTGAACCACCATTCATAGAAACCCCCAACCCCTCAAAGGGTGTGTTGTAACAGCAAAATCATTATCAGGTTAGTAATGGCGAACCAGTGAACACTACCTCACTATTTTTTTTGTAGCTTATCATAATTTGTATTCTACGCTGCTGCCACAAAATGACAAATTTCACAACTGACGTCAGCCGCAATAAACCGGATTCTGATTCTCGCAAGGTCCACTTGTAGAAATGTGTAAGATTGATAAGTAGCTTTGAACCCATTCTAAATTGGCACGCGGTAATGTACCTAGGAAGAAGAGATGGGGAATCAATAGCCAACAGGTAACACCCATCTCTTCCTGCAATGAAATAGAAGTTCCAGCCATGTGGCTGTGAGTTCAAGTCCCACTCTTGAAACTAAGGTATAAAATCTAAACTGGTGTGGGCATGCTGCACTGTCAGAGATGCCAGCTTTCTTCTCGTGGCACACTAAACCGTGTTCTTCTCTGCCGCTCAGTATGATTTGAAGGAGGGCTGGGGTTCTAACCAATGCTCATCCTTCAGTAATCATCATTAGTTAATCAAAGGTGATCTGATCATTGTCATCTAGCCGTGAGGAATTGGTTGCCATGATACAGAAATACCATATTGGCTTCAGATGGCCTTAGAACTTCCTCAAGCTAGAAACCGGGGTACATAATTGCAGCAAACAAAGAGTTGCAAAATTGACTGATTTTGCACTGATTTTAACTCCTGGAAGATATAACGCTCACTGCAACCATCATATGGGGCCAGTACTTTTCCAGTTACTCACTAGGGGCAAGTAGGTGGTGCACAGTGACAAAGCAGCCCGTACTGCTGATCTGGGATTCAAATATGGTTATGATTTCAGAAAAACATACAGTCACAAAAAACATGTATGTAGTCCAAGCCTCTGAGTGGCATAACTGTAGAAATAATAGTAAGTTGTCCTGGTTCGTTTGTTCTTCCACTGAGTGAACACCAGAGGACAGAACTGAGCGAACACCGGAGAGCAGCACCGTGCGAACACTGGAGGGCAGCACCGAGCGAACACCGGAGGGCAGCACCGAGCGAACAAACACCGGAGAGCAGCACTGAGCGAACACTGGAGAGCAGCACCGAGCGAACGAACACCAGAGAGCAGCACCAAGCGAACACCGGAGAGCAGCACCGAGTGAACGAACACCGGAGAGCAGCACCGAGCGAACACCGGAGAGCAGCACCGAGCGAACACTGGAGGGCAGCACCGAGCAAACACTGGAGAGCAGCACTGAGCGAACACCGGAGTGCAGTACCGAGCGAACACCGGAGGGCAGCACAGAGCGAACACCAGAGGGCAGCACCGAGCGAACACCAGAGAGCAGCACTAATGGGAGGAGCCAATCCTCAGCCTAAGTACAGATTCCAGCACGCCCCGCAGGGGCTCTCCCACACCGCCTCAGTCTCTCCTCACCTGGCCAACTGCAACAGGCAACTCAGTGTCCCCAGGCTAGTCCTCGCCACACCAGCAGCAACGCAGCTCCTCTGATATCGGCCTCGCTAATGAACCAATGAAGCAGACTTGCAGTATTCTAAATTACTGATGTCTAAGATTATAGGGAAAGATGGCAGAGAAATGGAACTTATGAGATTTGCTCAGAGTTTGCATAAACTGGGTGGGAAGAATGGCCTGAAAACATATGAACTATAAAACAAAATATGAAAAATGAACACACGGTGGGCTGGTGAGTGCATTCCTGTGCTCTACAACTCCATGGCTCGGTGAGTCCAGATACCACCATTAATTTTTTTTATCTGTCACAAAATTACAAAACTTGCAAACCATGAAAGGAACCATTACCACAGAGGTGGCTCCAATTTATCTCTCACTTTGTTATGCTACTCACATAAATGAAAACATTAAGACAATATTTACCAAGCAAACTCCAATCACAGAATGCATTTCAAGGAAGCAGAAAGTACCAGTGGGCTAGACTGTAAACAGGTTATCCACCCAAATTCATATCCTTTACAGATGAAAGATGAGCACATAATTTCCCTTCATGGAATTAACTATCTGCAAGGGTCTTGCACAGTCTGTAATATCAGTCACCTGCTTGTCTTACAAGATCTGATTTCAGGAATTTCTGAGCATTTCATATATTGTCGACATAGCCTTTCCTCTGAAGATATGCTGAAATAGTAAATTCAATGCTAGCTGTCAAAAATTAATTATATAAAAGAAATTACAGAGGAGTTCCTGAAATAGCAATAATTTCTGCCTGATCATTCTGGGAACACTATCCCTGCTGAGGCACTAGCCCCTGTACATCATTGTCCAAACACACTTCGGTCCAGAACAATTCAGTGAATACTACAAATGGTCAGAATTAGAATCACCATATATGTCATCAAATGTGTTAACTTTGCAGCAGCATTAACACTGCAAAACATGATAATAGAGAGAAAAATAAAAACTGAATTATAGTCTATATTATATAGGCATCAGTTAGTCTCGAGAGACCATGGATTTGAGCCTTGGAAAGTTTCCAGGGCGCAGGCCTGGGCAGGGTTGTATGAGAGACCGGCAGTTGCCCAAGCTGCAAGTCTCCCTTCTCCACGCCACCAATGTTGTCCAAGGGAAGGGCAAGGGCCGATACAGCTAGGCACTGGTGTCATCGCGGAGCAATGTGTGGTTTAGTGCCTTGAGCAAACACAACATGCTTGCTTTAGCTGAAGCTCGAACTAGCAACTTTCAGATCACTAGACCAACGCCTTAACCACTTGGCTACGCGCCAACACAATCATAGTTAAATTAAATAAGTAGTGCCAAAAAAAAGTAGTGAGGTAGTGTTTATGGGTTCAACGTCCATTCAGAAATCCAGGGCAGAGGGGAAGAAGCTGTTCCTGAATCGTTGATTGTGTGCCTTCAGGCTTCTGTACCTCCTTCCTGATGATAGCAATGAAAACAAGGCACGACCTAGGTGATGTGGGTCCTTAATGATGGGCACCGTCGCCTTTTTGAGACATCGCTCCTAGAAGAAATCCTGTATACTACGGAAGCTAGTGTACAACTCTCTGCAGCTCACTTCAGTCCTGTGCAGTAGCCCCCCCCCCCACCCACATTCATACCAGGTGGTGATGCAGCCAGTTAAAATGCTCTCCACAGTACACCTGTAGAAACTTGCGAGTGCTTTTCGTGACATACCGAATCTCCTCAAACTCCTAATGAAATATAGCCCTAGACCAGTTTATTTTGTCAATTCACTGCTATTTTCTTCTGCATCTTAAGAGTCATAAATGAATACAAGGAGGAAACAGGCCTTTTGGCCCACGATCTGCACTGGCCCTTGACCAGTTACAATAACCCTACATTAAACACCCTCCGTTTTAAATTCGCCCTATATTCTTATCAACTTTCCCTAGATTCCACCACTCACCTACAACTAGGGACAATTTTTCAGAGGTCCGCTAACCTGCCACCGCACATCTCTGGGATGTAGAAGGGATCCAGAGCACCCAGAGCGAACATACAAACACCACACACTCCGCACCTTAAATCCACAGTGGATCTGGTTCTCGGTGTGAGGCAATGGATTTACTAACTACACTGCTGTACCATCTTCTCTTTCTCTTGAACAGGAATGAATTATTTAAAAGAAGGTTGGGTAGATTTAATTGGCTTTTGAAGGCCAGGAGAATATTTTTTGGATCTCCCAGACCCCCAACTCCTCTCTTCACCCCCAATTCCCACTTCATCAGCAGCCATTTTACCTCACTGTCAAGTCCATCATGGGTAAAGCCCTCCCCACCATTGAACAAATCTACATGAAGTGTTGTCAGAGGAAAGCAGCATCCAGTATCAGGGACCCCCTCCACCCACGACATGCTCTCTTCTCACTGCTGCCATCAGGAGGAAGATACAGGAGCCTCAGAACTCACACCACTAGCTTCAGGAACAGTTATTATCCCTCAACCATCAGCCTCTTGAATCAAAGGGGATAACTTTACTCAACTTCACTTGTCCCATCATTGAAATATTCCCATGATCTATGGACTCACTTTCAAGGACTATTCATCTCATGTTCTCAATATTTATTGCTTACTTATTTATTATTATTACTATTTTTTTCTTTTTGTGTTTACACAGCTTGTTGTCTTTTAAACACTGGTTGAATGCCCAAGTTGATGTGGTCTTTCATTGATCCGATTATTGTTATTATTCTATTACGGATTTATTGAGTTTGCTGACAAGAAAATGAATCTCAGGGTTGCATATGATGACATATACGATAATGAAGTTACATTGAACTTTTAATTTTACTCAATTTTCCTCACCAGGATCGCCCACTCCCTGGCAGCTGGGATCAACTGAGAGAATGATACCAATCATACAGGTAACAGGCAGCCACTATCATCTTGTTCATCTCCTGCCCATAAACCCATTGCTTTCTTCAAACCAACCCACAGTTCCCTACCCAATTACTTTACCCTTCGTCACTGAGGGCCAGAAGATAAAAAGTGATTAATTTGTTTGTTTTGTTTGCTACGGACAAGTAGTTCGCTGCGCTTCACCAGCATCATCTTAAAATGGAAGATATGCATCAAAATTGCACTGGAGATGGAGTTCAGCCAGCAAAATCAGGACCGTGTTGCAACAGAATTAATTAATCAGCTATGTACGAAGCACTGCTCAACTTGACCATATCAACAGACAGCATATACATATGCTTATCATGGTCAAAGAATTAGTTGCACATATTTTAGATATTGATATGGAACTAACGCAATAGTTTTTTTAAAGAGGAAACACAGCCAAGATGGACATCAGCCAAGTATATAAGAGAGGTGAGAGTGTATAGCAGACTGCTGGAAAACGATGCTGGAGAGGTAGTAATGGCGGACAAACTGAATAAGTATTTTGCATCAGCCTTCACGGTGAAGGACACTAGCAGTATGGTGGAAATTCCAGGTGTCAGGGGTCATGAAATGTGTGAAGTTATCAGAACTAAAGAGAAGGGTCTTGGGAAACAGAAAGGTCTGAAGGTAGATAAGTCACCTGGACCAGATGGTGTGCACCCAGAGTTCTGAGAGAGATGGCTGGCGAGATCGTGGAGGCATTAGCAATGATCTTTCAAGAAAATTAAGATTATGGATTGGTTCTGGAAGATTTGAAAATTACAAATGTCACTCCATTCTTCAAGAAGAGAGAGAGGCAGAAGAACAGAAAGAATAGGCCAGTTAGTCTGACCTCAGTGGTTGGGAAGACGTTGGAGATAATTATTAAAGATGAGGTTTCTAAATACTAGGAGGCACATGATAAAATAGGCCGTAGTCAGCATGGTTTCCTCAAGGGAAAATATTGCCTGACAAATCTGTTGGAATTCTTTGAATAACAAGCAGGATAGACAAAGGAGAATCAGTTGATGTTCTGAACTTGGTTCTCAGGACCTTGAAAAGGTGCCACACGAGGCTGCTTAACAAACTATGAGCCCATGGTATTACAGGAAGGATCCTAGCATGGATAAAGCAGAGGTTGATTGGCAGAAGGCAAAGAGTGGGAATAAAGGGAGCCTTTTCTGGCTGGCTGCCGGTGACTAATTGTATTCCACAGGGGTCTGGGTTGGGAATGATTCTTTTTATGTTATATGTCAATGATTTAAATGATGGAATTGATGGCTTTGTTGCAAAATTTGCAGACAACATGAAGTGGAGGAACAGGTAGCTTTGAGGAAGTCCAGAGGCTACAGAAGGACTTTGACAGATTAGGAGAATGGGCAAAGAAATGGCAGATGGAATACAGTGTCGGAATTGTAGGGTCATGCACTTTGGTAGAAGAAATGAAAGAGTTCTTTTTTTTTACATGGAGAGAAAATACAAAAAACTGAGGTGCAAAGAGACTAGGAAGTCTTTGTGTAGGATTCTTTAAAGGTTTACTTGCAGGTTCAGTCAGTGGTGAGGAAGGAAAATGCAATGTTAACATTCATTTCAAGAGGATCAGAATATAAAAGCAAGGATGCAATGTTGAGACTTTATAAAGCACCGGGGAGGCCTGTGGGCCCTTTATCTTAGAAAGGATGTGCTGAGACTGGAGAAGATTCAAAGGAGGTTTGCAAGAATGATTGAAGGATTGAAAGGCTCAGGGGTGCAGTGCTGCTGGAGCTCATCAGCGCACCACTCCAGCACCTCTGTAAAAAGAAATTCAAAATAAACAAGCGGGGAATTTAACAGCGGCCGCATATTAAATAGAGGGAATTTTACGGAAGCAGGGGTTGGGGAGAGAGGGTGGTGGCTGGTGAGAAAAATACCACTAATAACATTAGGATATTTGATCGTTTTCACTTGACCCGTTGTCCCAGTATACCCTGCTGTAGCCTCCCGCCATTTCACAGATCCTCGGTCTCTCTCCGGCACTCATTGTTTGAGCATTGTTCGCCGAGAAAATAAAAATCTTAGATCTTTTGAAAAGTGGCATGTTGCATTCCAAAGTGGGCCATAAGGTCAGTAAGAACGAATCGAGCATTCGCACAATAAAGCAGAAAGAAGCTGAAATTCGTGGAAGTGTTAGTGCTGCCCCTACAATGACAAAAACGGTCTCTCTGGTCTGTGATAAAGTGCTTGCAAGGACTGAGAAAGCATTAAGTGTGTGGCTGGAGGACATGTCACAGAAGCATATCCCTGTTGATGGCAAAATTATGCGTGGAAAAGCACTTAGCCTCTATGAGCACTACTGTGAGGGGGTTGAGGAAAGCGAGAGGAAGGAGCTTAAGGCTAATAAGGGATGGCTGGCTAGCTATGCAAAGCGCTACAGCCTCAAGAACTTAAAGATCATGGGAGAATCGGCATGGCAGATGTACCAAGTATCCTATTATGAAGCCGATCGAAGTACACGCTTGAAGTCTCGCAAAAAAAAATTGTTGATCGCAAACTATCAAAAATTGGTGCTCTAAGTGTTGAAAATATAGCTAGTGAAGATGCTCTTGGAAAATTATGTGACACCATGAATGCTTCACATCTAAAGGTAACTTGTTCAATTTTTCGTTCTGCATATTATTTAGCTCAGAATGACTAGACCATACTTTAATCACTTTGGCTTATTGGAACTTCAAAAAAAAATGGTACTGACTTTGGAATTGGATTGCATTCCCACATTAATGCTACAGAGATAATTAATCACATAGCCATTAATATGAAAAAGAAAATTTGCCAGCCTACCAAACAGATAAATGGCAAATTTTCTGTTCTCATTGATGAATTAACAAGCCTGAGCATTAAGACCACCCTAATAGTTTATTTGAAATGTGAAAGTGATAAAGGAAGGTGGTTCCTATTTTACGTTTTGTGCTTAACATTATAAGAAGCCCTATTCATATACAAACTTTGTATATGTCACACCCAATTTGTGTATCTGCTCATTACATGAATGGGGCAAGGAAGTTGCCCAGTATATGAAATGAGCAGGTACACAAATTGGGTATGACATATATATATATAGAGAGAGAGGATATAGGAAATGGCAAGCATTTTGTCAGCTCCGGCACCTAAAAAATTAGCACTGCACCGCTGGAAAGGCTTGTCTTTTGACGGGCATTTGATGGCTCTGAGTCTGTATTCACTGGAATTCAGAAGAATGAGGGGTGACCTCATCGAAACCTGTCAGATGGTGAAAGGCCTTGAAAGGGTGGACGTGGAGAGGATGCTTCCTATGGTGGGAGAGTCTAAGACCAGAGGACACAGGCTCAGAACAGAGGGGCGTCCTTTTAAAATGCAGGTCAGAAGGAGTATCTTTACAACTCCTCAAGACAGTGCTGAATCTGTGGAATTCTTTGCCACAGGCAGCTCTGAAGGCCATTTCTTTATGTATATTTAAGGCAGAGGTCTATAGATTCTTGATTGGTCAGGGTATAAAGGGATAAGGGGAGAAGGCAGGAGATTGGGGCTAAAAAGGAAAATGGATCAGCCATTTTTGAATTGGCAGATCATTCTCATCGGCCAAATGGCTAATTCTGCTCCTAGATCTTATGGTCACATAATGGCCTCGCTTGTGCTGTATTCCTCCCTGATAATTGACCAGACTGAAACTTCAAAGACAAATGTAATTAAAGGTAAAAAATGAGAATGAACAATATTTCTCATTTAAATGAAGAACAGAACAGTGTCTTGCTTAAATTTTGAAGTCAACAGTGGAATTAGAACCTCAGGATTTGGACACTACAAGCTGCTAATTCCCAGTTTCTGTGATTTTCACCTTTTTGCTTTTGAAAGAGTTCACATTGTGGTAACTTCAACATTTATAGAACATAGAAGAGTACAACACAATACAGATCCCTTGGCCCATAATGTTGTACAATCTTTTAACCTACTCTACAATCAATCTCGTCCTTCCCTCCTACAGAGCCAATAACCCTCCATTTTACTTGCATCCAAGAGTCTCTAATATGACGCTGTCGTATCAACCTCAGCTACCACCACTCCCAGCATGGCATTCCAGCCACTAACCACTCTACGTAAAAAAACTACTTCTGATATCTCCCCTAAACTTTTCTTGAATCACCTTCAAAGTATGTCTTCTGGTGTTAGCCAGTGCTGCCCTGGGAAAATGGCATTGACTGTTCACTCCATCTTTGACTCTCATAATCCTATACAGCTCCACCACCTCTCTCCCTCCCTTGCTCCAAAAAGAAAGGCCCAAGCCCTAGCTCCTCATCCTTTCCACATAAGTTATGTTCTTTAATCCTGACAGCGTCCTGGTAAATCACCTCCACACTCTCTCTAAAGTTTCCCCATCCTTTCGATAATGAGGTGACCAGAACTGAATAATATACTCCAACTGTGATCTATCGAGTTTATAGAGCTTTCATTCATTATGAGCTGTGTCGTATGGACATGGGCGATCATGGTCTTTCTGTGACCATGAAAGTTCTTGGCAAATTTTCCTGCAGAAGTGGTTTGCCATTGCTGCCTTCTGGGCAGTGTCTTTACAAGATGATTGACCCCAGCTATCATCAATACTCTTCAGAGATTGTCTGCCTGGTGTTAGCGATCACATAACCAGGACTTGTGATACCCACCAGCTGCTTATACGACCATCCACCACCTGCTCCCATGGCTTTACATGACCCTGATCGGGGGGGCTAAGCAGGTGCAACACCTTGCCCAAGGGTGACTTGTAGGCTAGCAGACAAAAGGAGCACCTTACACTTCTTCTGGTAGAGACACGTCTCCGCCTCATCAACTCTGTGATAGAGCCTTATTATTCACTCATACCAACTTTTCTTTCAACCGAGGCTGAACCTTGTATTTTGTGACTCTAAGCCCTTAGTTCTGTGCAGGTGAGAAATGTCTGCTCCTTCCGTCCCGATTACATGCACAAACGACAGCCCCCATACTGGGACGTCTGATCGTGAGTTCCTGCCAAGCATCAACGCTCCTCTGAGTCACGCAAGAAAACAACAGCCCTGGACTTCAAACACAGGGAGGCTAGCGTTCAAGAAGAATACCTCCATTTAAAGCTTCTCCAAGCCCTCGATAAGGTTAAGTGGACATCGCTGCAGAAGTCAGCACTCGCAAGCAACCCACACTACACAAGCAGAAGATTTTATCTATCCCCTGGAGTCCAAAGAGTAAACAGAAGATGCTATCTAGATCAACTTTGCACGAATTCAGGTTTTTTTTAATGACAGTTCATCTGAAAAATGTGACAATGAGCGTGTTACACCGAACATTGTGGAGGCACGAGTGTCAAATCTGTCAAACTACCTTTAACATCTGTTCAAGTCGAATAGGGTAATGAGCAATTTGACAGATAACTTCTGTGATGAATCACTGAACGGACATATTAGCAATGCAGGAAACCAGATGAAATCTCCTGTTGTTTTTCTGCGTTGTTGTGATGCATCTCATTTCCACCAAATCATCGTCTCCAGTTCTTCACAAATGTGCCAATCTAACCCATTCTCAGCCCAACCTCTCTCAGAGAAGAGGCAGATTTGTGTCTCATTTCCTTTCTGCAGAGGTCAGGTAAGAAGGGAGCCTTATTCGGTAGAGAACTGCAAGCTTCCTGTCTGCTGTGTCAATGAAAGGTGATGTCCGTTTTTCAAGACATGACATATTCACTGACTTCTTCCCTAAAGGTGAGATCACAACAACTACCTTCTTGTGCAGGACTCACCCATTACTGCAACTATATATCGTCCCGGTGAGACTGTATGGTGAACCATGTGTATGGATGTAGTTTCCCTAGCATGGAAGGATATACTTGGCACAAGGGAGTAAAATGCAGATCATTTATTATTCATCAGAATTCTGAAGAAAATAGATTTAATCCCTTTAGCCACTCGTGAAAGGACAACCTCAAAGAAAAGTTCAAAGTTGAAAGTAAGTTTATTATCAAAGTGCAACTATGTCGCCCTATAAAACCCTAAGAAAAATTTACTTGTGGGCATACTTAATAAATCCATAATAGAATCAATGAAAGAATACACCACAATCTTGGACGTTCCACCAGTGTGCAAAAGAGAACACACTGCAAATAAAAAGAAAGAAAGAATAATAATAAATAAATAAGCAGTATTGAGAACATAAGACGAAGTCCTAGAAAGTGAGTCCAGAGGTTGTGGGAACATTTCAATGATGGGGTTTGAATCGCTTTCCCCTATGGTTCAAGAGCCTGATGGTTGATGGGTATTAACTGTTCCAGAACTTGGTGGTGTGAATCCCGAGGCTCCTGTATCTTCTTCCTGATGGCAGCAGTGAAAACAGAGCATGGCCTGGATGGTGGGTGTCCCTGATGATGGATGCTGCTTTCCTGTAACAACACTCCATGTAGATGTGCTCAATGGTGGGGAGGGCTTTACCTGTGATGGGCTGGGCCATATCCACCACGTTTTGTAGGATTTTCCATTCAAGGGCAAACCAGTTTCTAAACCAGTCAGTGTACTCTCCACAACATACCTGTAGAAGTTCCTTCAAGTTTTAGATGTCACGTCCACTGCTCAGTACAGGAAGACATGGCTTTAAGGTAAGGAGAGGGAAGTTCAAGGGGGATATTAGAGGAAGGTTTTTTACTCAGAGAGTGGTTGGTGCGTGGAATGCACTGCCTGAGTCAGTGGTGGAGGCAGGTACACTAGTGAAGTTTAAGAGACGACTAGACAGGTATATGGAGGAATTTAAGTTGGGCGGGGGTTATATGGGAGGCAGGTTTGAGGGTTGGCACAACATTGTGGGCCAAAGGGCCTGTAATGTGCTGTATGCGCTGTATGTTCTATGCCAAATATCCACAAACTTCCCAGTGGCCAAACATTTTAATTCCAGTTCCAATTCCCATTCTGACATGTCGGTCCATGGCCTCCTCTTGTACCAAGATGAGGCCATGCTCAGGGTGGAAATCAGCACCTTATATTCCGTCTGGGTAGCCTCCAACCTGACGGCGTGAATATTGATTTCTCCTTCTGGTAAAAAAAAATTCCCTTCCCGCCCCTCTTCTTCTACCCCACACTCTGGCCACTTACCTCTTCTGACCTGTCTATCCCCCTTCACCCCTCCCCCCACTTTTTAAGTGTGACATCTTCCCCCTTGCTTTCCAGTCCTGAAGAAGGGTCTTCACCCAAAACATTTCCATGGATGCTTCGGGCCCTGCTGAGTTCCATCAGCATTTTGTTTGCGTTGTTTTGTATTTCCAGCATTTGCAGACTTTCTTGTGTTCATCTTTCTTTAATTCCTTAAAGATCATCGCCCTAAATTCATCCTTCCCATTAACTTGGATAACGACATATGAATGCTCTTTCTTCATCTTTTCATTCAAATGTTTTGTCATATAAATGCTTGAAGGAAAGATGCCATTCTAAGGTCAATTATGATGCATCTAAGTCACTCTTTTACATGTGGAGACCTGATTAATTGTACAGTCTGACAAAGATACTTGGGTAGAATAGATTTATACACAATCAACCCCTTTAATTATCTAACCAGTAAATCTTCCTGTTGTGAAGCTAGAATGCTATTATCTCATGTCAGAAAACTATTCTCCCAACTGGTACAAATCCAGCTCTGGAAGCCAACCATCAGGCTCTGTGTAAGTGGACAGCAGCCTGGGAACAAATCTTGTTCACTAAAACATGAGGAGAATGTGAAAACAAATGAGTTCACCATTTTAGTCACACACACACACACACAAAATGCTGGAGGAACTCAGCAGGTCAGGCAGTGTTTATGGACGTGAGTAAACAGTCAATGTTCCGGGTCAAGATCCTTCTTCAGGACCGAGAAGGAAAAGGGAAGAGGCTGGAATAAGAAGGTGGGAGGATGGGGAGGAGGCTAGTTGGGAGGTGATAAGATGAAGCCAGGTGGGTGGCAAAGGTCAAGGGCTGGAGAAGAAAGAATCGGATAGGAGAGAAAAGTGGACCATAGGAGAAAAAGAAGGAGGAGGGGACCCAGGGGGAAGTAATAAGCAGATGAGAAGAAGTAAAAAGTCAGAGTGGGGAATAGAGGAAGGGGAGGGGCAAATTTGTTTACTGGAAGGAGTAATTGATATTCATGCCATCAGGTCAGAGGGTACCCAGACGGAATATAAGGTGGCATTCCTCCACTCTGAGGGTGGCCTCAACTTGGCAACACGTCAGAACAGGAATGGGAATTGGAATTAAAATGTTTGGCCTCAGGTAAGTCCCACTTGTGGCGGAGGGAACAGAGGCGCTTGACAAGGTGGTCCCCCAATTCACAACAGGTCTCACCAATGTTGAGGAGGCCATATTGGGAGCACCAGACACATTAGATGGCTCCAGCAGATTCAGAGGTGAAGTACCTTGCAGGACTGTATGGGGCCCTGAATGGAGGTGAGAGAGGAGGCGTATGGGCAGGTGTAGCACTTAGACTGCTTTTAGTCTCACCAATTTAGTCTCTATTTTAAGAAACTTTGAAAAATAAATAATTTACCATTCTCTCCCGCTATACTTGATTCCGCTTTGGGAGAAAACAGCACTCTCGTCAGGACTTTGGGCCTTTAAAACTTTTTCCTCCCTTCCTTCAAGAAATGACCCACCAGACTCCAGAAATAACAGTGCAGTGAGGAACTAATATGAATACCATCCATTCCACAACTTCAACACATTGAAATGTGAAAATCTGAAGTTAATACTCTCTGGGGGGCAGGGATGTCACTATACTGAAACTAAATTTTAAAAAAACATGGGAAATGGGGCGAGGAGGTGGCCATGGCATCTTTAAACATACCCCATCACTCATCAAGACCATGATTGATTTTCTATTTCAACGCTATTTTCCTGCACTACCCCCATATCCCTTGATCCCCTTAATGCTCTGACACAGATCGATGTGTGGTTGGAATTAAAATAATAGCAGTCTCCGCAGCCATCCACGAGTAAATGCTCCACAGTCTCCTGAACTCAAACGCTTGAGGGAGAAAAAAAGAAACATTCAAACCTTATTTTTTGATTGGCCCACGGCTCTGGGGATATATGGTCTTGTCATAATGTTTTGATATCAGCCAATGCGGGGGCAAACCTATTGGAGAGACAATCTTTTTCTACCTCTTTGACTGCAAGAATGTACAACTTGCAAATTCAAAACTCACCTGATAATCGGTGACTCACAAGCGTGTGATAAGACACTAGTCTGACACCCCCAGAAGTTCTAGGGTACTGCAATGTTGAAGGCAGTCCCTTTCTAATCAACAAATGGATGGTCAATAATCCTTGTGTATTATTTTGAAAGGATTGCTTAAAGTGGTCACTTTGAGGTCAGATGTAAGCGTTAGCATCATTGAAGTTAGCTTCCACATTCATCATCCACTTACACTCACACCAATGAGGATCTAAAATGCTGTAGATATACAGTGGGGTGGATGGGATGTTTTGGGAGATGTAACACCTCTGGGGAAGGGGCTTATCATGGCCATTCCGGGGCAGCCCACTCACACTTGGCTTGCATACGACTGCGGGCGCACCCCGGTACACCTTTCCGACAGGCGGGTTAAACCAGGCGAGGGTAGCCGGCGGCCTCATACCCCGGGTGAGTTAGGGACATGCCCGACCTAGCATGCGAAATCAGCTCCAGCACACTGGAGATCTAATGGTCAGGAAGGCAACGCTCCATGGAAAGCAAAGGGAATGACAAGGTACAGAGACATCATGGTCACCGACTCCAGCAAAGGAACACACCGGTTTGTGACGCTCACTCATAGCATTGGACCCTAACTTCTGAGGTCAAGAGAATGGAACTGCCCCAGTGTAATGACCTTTCCACTTTAAAAATTCTCCAGTCATCGTCAGACATAACGGACAACCAACAGTTATACAATATATTTCTGTCAGATACCCTTCAGTGTCACGTTTGTATTGTTGAACTTTACCACCCCCATTAAAGACGAAGTAATCTCCCCTCAAGTGAGTGTAAAACCTCCCATGTTACCATTCCAAGGAAGATCAGAATAATTTCACCAGTGTTTTGGCCAACGTTTATTGTTCAACCCTGACCATCTGCTTATTGACAGATCACATTTGTGGAATCTTCATTTCAATAATATGGCTACCGTATATCTTACATTATATCAGTAACTACAGCTCAGAACCGCATCATGTTTAGCAAAGTTAAGAAGGGTTTTGTGTAAAAAAAAGGGTTTTGGTGTACGTGACTATAAACTAGTTTGAAGCTGCAAGTTATCCCACTGGCCACACTCATAGGAAGAGAGATCTGAGGCTCACACTCAGGGTAACCAACCAACCCAAGCAGGAGATGGCAACAGGAAAGCCATCACCTTATCAGACCCTGGACTTGGTGGCAGTTTGCAGACTCAGTTCCCCAGCAGTGTAGGCTGGTGGGTGTGGTAGTGGATAAGATGGTAACTATTAGTCACTCCTTAGGAAGGAGTGGATAACAGCAGAAGAACCATGTTATGGCAGTTTCCCTCTCACAGCCAATCACCTTGAAATCTGATCACGAATAAAACATACTGGGGAGATTCAAGCCATCTACTGGAGGAACAGCAGTTTAAGCAACATCTGTGGGACGAAGTGAAGTGCTGACATTTCAGGTCAAAACCCTGCGTCAAGACCTGTAAACCTATGGAGTAGCGTCACAGGTTTTGACCTGAAATGTCACGCGTTCCTTCCCTTCCACAGATGCTGCTCAACCCACTGAGTTCCTCCAGCAGATTGCTTGCTATTCCAGCATCTGTAGCCTCTTATGTTGCCACATCGAGGAGATAATTTGATCAAACATAATTTGTGAAAATCGAACAACTGCGTCAGTAATTAGAGGGAATCATTAGTAGATAGATGTGTATTTGAGTTCTCGAATTGATGCATTGATTCTTCAAGAACTGAGCAGGTAATTACGCTTACATAAGTGTTATTTAATGGAGGCCTTAACCCACTTCAAACTACACAGGGAGATGCACTGAATTGGAGTCTGAACACAAATCTTACTCTACTGCGGATGCAATGCACTAAAGCAAGGGCATTTATATTTTGTAGCTGCCGGGTTGGAGATCAGCAGGTGTAAGGTCCCCGTTCCCTCCACTGGCCTACAGGTTGCCCTTGGGCAAGGTGTGGCAACTGCTCAGCCCCCAACCGCCAGATCAGGGTTATGTGACGTCATGAAAGCAGGCGGTGGATGATCGTTTTGAGCAGCTGATGCATATCACAAGTCCCGGTTATGCAAGCACTGACACCGATCTCTGAAGAGTATTGATAATAGCTGAGGTCACTTGTCTTGTAAAGACATTGCCCAGATGGTGATAAAGACAAACCACTCCTGTGGAAAAATATGCCAAGAATAATCATGGACATGGAGTCCATGATCGTTCACATCATACAACAGTACGTGATGATGATGATATATATTTTATCTGATACTTAGCTCAGCATGAAAGAAAGCAATTTGACACACAAGCTACCAGGGAAGCAATCCCATTACTCCCATTTCCATTCCTTATTTCCCCGGACACTGCAATTTATCCACTCTTACAAAAAAATCTATCAACTCCCTATTCATTTTTCTTGCCTACATTAATTTTGCCTACACTATTATAAGGAATAACTCATAATAGCCAATTAATTCACATCTCTTTGGGGTGTGGGAGAAATCAAAGCATCTGCGAGGAACCCAGATGGTCATGGAGAGCGTGAAAAATTTTCGCATACAGCAGCTGAGGTTGGGATTGAATCTCATTGCTGGAAATATGACACAGCAGCCTGCTGCCCCACTCTACCCCCTGTATTTCATCTCACATGAACCACCGAACAGATCACAAACTACTAGACTTTCTAAATTCCGCTGTCAAAGTGTCACCTTCACTTGCTGTCAAGTTTTCAGCATTGTCCAGCTCAATTTTAACTTTGCTGTCCAGCTGGGGTGACTTAACAGTGTTTTTACCCATGTAATTCACACTCTTACCCAGCACCACGGAACAAGGAAAACCTGCAGTCTACATGTTATTGATAGGGGGTAAAAACCACGTCATGACAGGCTTAGATTAAATGCACAGTAACACCAAGAGGAAGCTTTTTAGGGAGTATTCTGGAGATATGTGAATATGGCAGTGTTAATTCAAACAAGACATAGTCATCAGATCTTATTGTAAATTGCAAGCAGTAAATTTAAGTTATGCTGTCCACAGACTGAGAGATACCTCTGCAAAATAATGGGACGTTTGCATATACGATACCTCAGCCAAACATTAAGACAGTGGGGCCACCCGAAATGTCAGCTGTATTCTTTTCCGTAGATGCTGCCTGACCTGCTGAGATCCTCCAGCATTTTGTGTGTGTTGCTTGGATTTCCAGTATCTGCAGATTTTCTCTTGTTTCGGCACCAGACGCAGTACATCACACCAGCCGACTCACAGGTGAAGTGTTGCCTCACCTGTCTGGGGCCCTGAATGGTGGTGAGGGAGGAAGTGTAAGGGCAGGTTTAGCACTTGTTCCGCTTACAAGGATAAGTGCCAGGAGGGAGATCGGTGGGAAGGGATGGGGGAACGAATAGACAAGGGAGTCGCGTAGGGAGCGATCCCTGCAGAAAGCAGAAAGAGGGAGAAGGGAAAGATGTGCTTGGTGGTGGGATCCCGTTGGAGGTGGCAGAAGTTACGGAGAATTACATGTTGGACTGGGAGGCTGGTGGGGTGGTAGGTGAGGACAAGGGGAACCCTATCCCGAGTGGGGTGGCGGGTGGATGGGGTGAGGGCAGATGTGCATGAAATGGGAGAGATGCATTTGAGAGCAGAGTTGATAGTGGAAGAAGGGAAGCCCCTTTGTTTAAAAAAGGAAGACATCTCCTTCGTCCTGGAATGAAAAGCCTCATCCTGAGAGCAGATGCGGCGGAGACGGAGGAATTGCGAGAAGGGGATGGCATTTTTGCAAGAGACAGAGTGGGAAGAGGAATAGTCCAGGTAGCTGTGAGAGTCCGTAGGCTTATAGTAGACATCAGTAGATAAGCCGTCTCCAGAGATGGAGACAGAAAGATCAAGAAAGGGGAGGGAGGTGTCGGAAATGGAACAGGCAAATATGAGGGCAGGGTGAAAGTTGGAAGCAAAGTTAATGAAGTCAACAAGCTCAGCATGCGTGCAGGAGGCAGCGCCAACGCAGTCATCGATGTAGCGAAGGAAAAGAGGGGGACGCATACCCGTATAGACTTGGAACATGGACTGTTCCACAAAGCCAACAAAAAGGGAGGCATAACTGGGACCCATACGGGTGCCCATGGCTACACCTTTAGTTTGGAGGAAGTGGGAGGAACCAAACGAGAAATTATTAAGAGTAAGGACGAATTCCGCTAGACAGAGGAAAGTGGTGGTAGAGGGGAACTGGTTAGGTCTGAAGTAGAGAGCTTGAGACCATCTGGGTGGGGGATGGAGGTATATAGGGACTGGACGTCGATGGTGAAAATAAGGCAGTGGGGGCCAGGGAACTTAAAATCATTGAAAAAATTCAGAGCATGAGAAGTGTCACGAACATAGGTGGGAAGGGATTGAACAAGGGGGGATAAAACAGTGTTGAGGTATGCAGAAATGAGTTCGGTGGGGCAGGAGCAAGCTAAGAAAATGGGTCTACCTGGACAGGCAAGTTTGTGGATCTTGGGTAGGAAGTAGAAACAGGAAGTGTGGGGTGTGGGAACTATGAGGTTGGTGGCAGTGCATGGGAGATCCCCAGAGTTGAAAATGTTGGTGATGGTGTGGGAGACAATGGCCTGGTGCTCCTTAGTAGGGTCATGTTCGAGGGGTAAATAAGATGAGGTATCAGCAAGCTGTCGCTGTACCTCGGCCAGGAAGAGGTCAATACGCCAGACTACAACAACACCCCCCCCCCCATCAGCGGGTTTTATGGTAAGGTTGGGATTGGTGCGGAGGGAGTGGAGAGCCGAGCGTTCGGAAGGAGTGAGGTTGGAATTGGAACAAGGTGTGGTGAAGTCAAGACAGTTGATGTCCTGCCGGCAGTTAGCAATAAAGAGATCCAAAGCAGTCAGAAGACCAGAGCGGGGTGTCCATGAAGAGGAGGAGGGTTGAAGATGGGAGAAGGTGTCATCGGTGGGAGTAGGAGAGTCCTTGTCAAAGAAGTAAGTTCGGAGTCGGAGCCGGCGGAAGAAGAGTTCAGCGTCATGGCACACGCAGAACTCGCTGAGGTGTGGGCGAAGGGGGACAAAGGTGAGGCCCTTACTGAGGACAGAGCGCTCTGCCTCAGAGAGTTGAAGGTCTGAGAGGATGGAGAAGACCCGGCACGGATGAGAGATGGGATCAGAGGGGGGAGGGAGGCTGGTAGTGTCAGTGGAGAGGGAAGTGTTGGGGTGAGAGGAAGATGGAGCCTCTGAGGGTCCAGGAGCTGACGATGGAGATGGGGTTGCAGAGTGGTGGTGGGGGAAGGGGAGACGGGAGTCACAATAGCAGTGAAGACCCGGCCTAGAGTTCAAGGTTGGAGCCGCATTTGGAGGCTGCGCAATAGCTTTGAAGGTGTCCATGGTAGTTGGAACTTGCATTGATGGTGCTGGAGTCCGGGTTTTGAATATGCCCTGGGTTGCTGGGGCAGCCGAGATCAACGGTGGGGGCCGCGATCCGAAGTTCATGCCTGCTAATGCCGGAGCCAGCAGGCTCTGAGATCTGCGGATGAAAGATCTTGTGATCCTTGCCAAACATGACAAAGCCAAAGTTTGGGGTTGTGTTAATTGCCCTGCAGCAATCCAGCCAACTATGGGTTTAAGTAATTTGCACCATTATAAATAAGTTCAGGGAAGTTCGCAATTAGCAAAGGTTTTTGAACATTCAGAGGTGTCTCCAACTATGGATATGCAATTCAAAGGAAGCAAATTCTTGAAGTGAATGGGTAACTATTGAAACTATGTTGAATTACCTCCTGTTACCTTAGATCTTAAGGGTATAAAAATGTGATGTACTTTTGGGTTTGTGAGTCTCTACCGAGAATGTATCCAGAAAGATGCCTCTTTGTTGTGATGAATGAAGAGTTCTGAATCACCAGCTTCAGTGCCTCTCTGGCGACTTTGATCACAGTCACAACAGTAACCTCAGCTGAGTCAAGCTTGCCAACAACCAGTGGCCCACCCCAGTCAATGGAGGCACCCTGTATCAGCACAAGTCTATCAACAAGACAGGACGTGCAGTTCTGCTACCAACGAGGCCATGACTACACATCGCCTCGCTCTTTTGCGGGCTGAAGCTCCCACATCTGATTTAATTCCACAGCAGTTACAATTAAGTAAAATAGCTCTGCCTATTAAGATTTACCGTGGGGAGTAAAAGCAATGGGTGACACTGTAGTGTAGCAGTTAGCTTAATGCTATTACTGTATCAGCAACCCAGGTGCAATTCTACCACAGTCTTTCAGGATTTTGTACCTTCTCAACTGGCTTATTAATAGTTTTCTATTAGTTTTAAGATGGTGATGGAAAAGGATAGGACAGGTCCATAAATCAGTCTAACCTGGAGTAGGGCTAATTTTGGGGAAATTAGGATCAAGCAGAGGGCAACTGGGTGAGCCCGTTTGATGGGAACAGAAATGAACGGGAAGTGCGAGTCTTTTAGAAGTCATATCTAAAGGGCAGTGTGGTAGCATACCAGTAGCTGTAAGGCTTTGCAGCTCCAGCAAACTGGGTTCAATTTCTGACGCTTTCTTGAAGCAGTTTATACTTTCTCCTGGTGCCCACCTGGGTTTTCTCCGGGCGCACCAGTTTCCTTCCGTTCCAAAAGACGCACAGGTTATTAAGTTAATTGGTTATATGGGTGTAATTGGGCCGAAGGGCCTGTTACCATGCTGTATCATTAAATAGAGAAGTCCAGGAGCAGCATGCTTCTGTTAAGGTGAAGGGTAAACCTGCCAAGTTTAGCAAACCTCGGTCAACAAAGGATATTGAGTCTTCGGAAAAGAAAAAGGAAGTGTACGTTAGGATTAGTAGATCGGGGAAGAGAGAATCCCTTGGGTATAAAAATCTGAAGGGGGAAATCAGGGGGCCAAAAAGGATAGGAGATAGATTTGGCACATGAGATTAAAGAAATCCCTAGATTGTATTGGTATATTAAGAGTAAAAGGGTAGCTAGGGACAGAGTAAGTCCCCTTGGAGATCAGTAGAACTACCCATGTCTCGAGACACCGGAGATAGGTGAATGGGTGAGATTTTTAACAAATATTTCTCCTGTGTTTACTGAGTAGAAAATTGTGGTTGCTTAGGAGATGAGGAAAACAAATGGTGATATTTAGTTTTATCAGGAAGCAGCCACTTGCAGCTTTAAGGTGGATAAATCCCCAGGGCCGAACAGTAAATTTGCAGACTTTGTGGAAGGCTGGAGAAGTGGTCCTTGCAGACAATATTAGTTCCATCATTAGCCCGTGGTGAAATTTCTGCCTAATGTTCTTTCAGTGTTTATGAAGGGTAGTGAGGACAAGCCAATGAACTACAGGCCAGTCAACCCGACATCAGTAATGGGGAAGTTAATGGAATAAATCCCGAGGGACAGGATCCACCAGCACTTGGACAGACAGTCTGATTAGGGGAGTCCGCATAGTTTTGTGTGTGGAAATATATACTGATGAACCTTTTCAATCTTTTGAAGAGGTAACCAAAAGGGTGGACAAATGTAGGGTAGTAGATGTTATCTACTTGGATTTTAGTAAGATCTTTGACAAGATTATTTGTTTATTTAGAGATACAGCACGGTCTTGTTTTAATTCAAATAAACAACATCTGGACGTTAGCAAGTGGGGGATTCAACATTTGCTCAGAGGCAGGAAGCAGAGGGTGATGGTTGAAAGTTGTTTTTCAGAATGGAGGTTGGGGACTACAGGTGTGCTGCAGGGGTTTGTGCTGGGATCCTTGCTATTTCTTGTTTATTTCAATGATTTGGATGAAAAACGCACAAGGCTTGATCAGCAAGTTTACAGATGAAATTAGGTGTTGTTAGTAAGGTGATTACCGTAAATTACAGGAGGATCTTGATCACTTTGGGAAGTAGGCTGAAGAGGGGCAAATGACTCACAATAGGCAGGTCTGAGATGATGCACTTCAGAAAGTCACACCAAAGCAGGACTTGTACAATGAATGGCAGTATGCATGTATATATATATATATATATATGGGTGGCATCGCGAGACCATGGATCTGCGCCTGCAAAATCTTGCTTCAGACTCTCCAGGGCGCAGGCCTGGGCAAGACTGTACGGAAGACTGACAGTTGCCCATGCAGCAAATCTCCCCTCTCCACGCCACTGATGTTGTCCAGGGGAAGGGCAAGGGCCGATACAGCTTGGCACCAGTGACGTCGCAGGAGTTGCCAGAACGAGGTTGAAGGCAACGTCGGACTGCCTTAGGGACTCCAGCTCCGGATTTGTCCTCAGGGTTTACGCCCGGAGCCTTTCCCATGAGTGGGGATGGCCACAAGGCAGCGGAGGTTTGAAATCAGAGTTTTCCTTCTCTTAGATGGACTGCCTTCCCAGGCTGACGAGCTCCATCTACCCGAGGCATTTGCACAGAATTACACACACACACACACACACACACACACACACACACACACACACACACACACTCACACGTGCACACACACGCACTCACACTCACGCACACGCGCACACACACACACGCACACACGCACTGCATACACTTAATATGTGAGGGTGGTGGGTGTTGTTTAGCTAATAATAACATAGCTAACATAGCTTTTACTTTGTGTGATTAATCCCATTGTTATTTTGAGACCTTGTGTGAAGATTAGGGGCCTCAGCAGCCTAAACTGTTAACAGACACAATGAACCAAGAGGCATTACTGGTACCTTTTGAACAAAGGCAGAGAGTAAGCTAGCTGCAGTATAACCAGCTTCACAAGGCTTTGGCTACTGGGGAACAATTGAAGCTGTCAAGGCAGTTGATGGATTCCTATTGGCTTGGGGTTGTAAGGTTGTGGAAATACAGGTACTTGGAGCTGTTGAATCAGCCACAATCCCATTGAATGGCAGAGCAGCGAAACAGCCTTTGTATGACACTAGTTCTTTCAGTGAGGCAAGTTACAATATACTGCAGAATGAATTTCCTTGTTAATACAGAATGTAATTTGTGATATTATATTCAAGAAAACAGTCAATACAGATGGAGCCTAGCAGACCTGCAAAATATACAAGAACAAGTATTATATTAACTGAGATCGTGGTCTGTTTTGAACAATGTATCTACCCACATATAGCCTTGATATGAACTGCAAGAAATATGGTTTGAGGCTGAATTCCTGTAAACCAATGGAGATGTGGTAGCGTGTATGGTTTCAACCTTAAACAATGCAAAGCTTATGGTGTTGAATAAAGTGCACAATGGAGCTGCCTGGAGTACCTCAAATTAGTCTCACTTCATTCCACCTATAATTATTATTTTTGCTGGGTAATAACGTGACAGCCAAACTACATTCAATTCAAGCTTCAGGGAGATTATTTCAATCCGTCTCATGTAATCTCATTTAAGCATCTAAATGCAACCATAATCCTCCAAGGAAAATCTCATTTGTTCAGATAATTCACGCAGATGGGAATTTGACGCTTTGCAACAATCACCAGCAGGTATCACATCGCACTTTGGATGGATGGTTATTAACATCACAACTGCTGGAAGCAGAGGGAGAATGAAACACGTGCAATCCCCAGGTTAGGTAAGGGTCATACTCCTGAGAAGTGTCCAAGTTCAAGTTCAAGTATAATTGTCAATCATCCGTGAATACAGCCAAATGAAACACTGTTACTCTGGGGCCAAGGTGCAAAACACAATACTAACAGTCACACACCGCACAAAGCGCATACAGCACATATAAGGTAGCAAGCACATATATCAGTAAAATAAGAGTTATGTAAAAATATTTGAAACTGTTTCTTACAGTGTCTGTTGTATATATCTACCAATTTGTATCCCTCTACAAACACCTGCTATAATGTTTTTCATTTCATTGAATACTCATCTTTGCACCATCCTGAATTAACAAATAGGATATGTACCGGATCCAGAGGGGTTTGAACGCTATTTTACAATTACCAGCTTGAAAGACGCTTTATAGACACGTGAGAATTTGCACAAAGTTGGACTTTCATAAGTCAGGTCATTTGTAACCCAGGGAGCCTCTGTACCCTGCCTATCACACAGGAGCAATACTGCATTTTTTCAAAGTTGCGAATATTCTATATTCACAAAACAAAATAGTGGGACCAGAGGTGAGCGCTGGGTCGATTTCACTTCCTCTCCCGTGATGGTCATTCCTCTCTCCGCTGCGAACTGCTCCAACTGCTGCGCTTCTTCTCCACGAGCTTCACGGTGGTTTGGTGAACTGAGGCCGAGGCTTGGCCCTCACTGGCTGCTCCGGGGAATCAGATCAATGGTTTGGAATGCTGTTGCTTGCATGGCTTGTGTTTTTGCTCCTCTTTCTCTGCACGGTGGGTGTTGGTCTCTCTTTTTTTAAAATTGGGTTTTTTTCTGGTTTCTTGCTTTGTGATTGTCTGTAAGCAGGCAAATCTCAAGGTGTGTAATTTATACATACTTTGATAATAAATGTACTTTGAATCTTTGAAAATATATCAGCTTAATTCATTGTGCCATCTTTCATCAGCCATCTTATACGCCTAACTTGGTCGGCTCCATCTTGGGTACTCGCCTACAAAATACCCAGTACATCGTCAAGGAGCTGTGTCTCAGAAAGGCTGTGTCCATTATTAAAGGCCTTCAGCACCCAGGACATATTCTTTTCTCATTGCGACCATCAGGTAGGAGGTACAGAAGCCTGAAGGCACACACTCAGCAATTCAGGAACAGCTTCTTCCCCTCTGCCATCCGATTCCTAAATGGACATTGAACCCTACCTCACTTTTTAAAATATACATTATTTCTGGGGTTTTTTGCACAATTTTTAATCTATTCAATTTAAGTGCACTGTAATTAATTTCCTTATTTACTACCTTTTTTCTTCTATATTATGTATTGCATTGAACTGCTGCTAAGTTAACAAATTTCATGACACATGCCAGTGATAATAAACCTGATTCTGATAATGACTAAAAAAGACTGTCTGACAAGAATTATCCTATCTTAATGTCACTGGTAGAGGAGGGTGTGTATGTGAGTAAATAACTAGATAGTTAACTATACCCAAGAGTCCATGTCAGACAATACCTCTAAGAGAGATTGAGTCTGTGTGAGTGCAGTGGACTGCAGGTAGGAATTTGTAAGTGGGTTGCATTCATGTGTGTGAGCATGTCTGCAAGCAAATGTATGTATGCATGTGTCTGCACATCTGTGTGGGTGTAAGAATGTGCAGCTACATGCAAGTGTGATGGGGCCATAATGAGGTGATAGTTGCTGATTCAGGAGAGAATGTTAGCAGCTTTAGTGTGTGCCCATGCACCGCAGCATGTAAATACGGAATAGATTTGGGCATATCTGACCCTCACTCAAACCCAAGAGTCATCACCAAATCCAGGCTATTCCATAATTTACCAGCCTTGGGTTCAGGTATATTTTTAATCTGTCCCCTCAGCTTTACAACAATTTTTAATCTGTCCCCTCAGCTTTACACCAACTCTATTCACTTCATCAGGACGGGTTTACCTCTTTTGTTTTCCTTTGTTTAAATGTTTATGCAATTAGCAGCAATTTATTGCTCTTAGATACATTTTAAAACCATTTACGTCAATTTTGGCTGTTTTTAAATGTGTCTAATTACCATGTTTACAAACAGTAAGGCATGCCTGCAACGTGGGCTGTCAGAGGCAGGACAGAGTCTGAGGCCTGGTCATTGCTCCTTATGTAGCTAAGACCTTCAGTTTGCTGCAGGTTAATGTGGTTGCGGGGCTAACACGCAGTGGGGGTGGGAGCAGCAAACTGGATTAAACATGATTTAGCCTGAAGCATGCACTGCTTTTGTGCTTAATGCCAATACAGCTGCCTCACAGCTGAGCAGTCAGGGGCATCTGAATGCAGGTTGCTTTGATGAAAAGGCTTCTCCAGGAGAGGGCCACGCCAATATGCCTCACGTATTCTGGTCAAAATCAATGAGTTAGCAATTAGAATTCCCTTCAAGTAGAAGGGATTCTTGTTCAAATGCAGCATGTAACAAACCCTTAACATGAGGTCAATAACTGCCAAATTAAACACTGAGAAAGAAAAGATCCTTCATTTGATTTTGCACATTTTCTACAACGGTCTTTATTGGCACAACACAGAATATTGGAGGGAACAAACTAACTCAGACTCCAGTAGCTGTGTGTGTAGGGAAAAAAAATTGCTTCCGTAATCACTGAGGGATGGCAACAAGTTACAGGGAAAGGATAAAACCATGTCTGACAATAAAAGGCAATTGAGGTATCCATCAACACTGTATTAAGCCTGCAGAATTCAATAAAAAAAAATACAATGGAATTGCAAGAAGTGACTGGTATTACCCTGACTGACGTTCTGTCCAGATGCAGTACTCCCAAAAGACAGAACAACACTTAAAGTGCCTTAAAGCAGCAAGATGAAACAGCATCTATTATGTATAAAACAGCAGCTACTGCCTTTTGAAAAGAATGCAAACACTGACCTCCTGAGCAATTGATACTGAAATGTCTCGGCAGGTGAAAATCAACCTTAATTTTAAAAGAATGTAATAGTCAAGTCAGTTGCCAGATTTATGTAAATATACTGGCAATTAACGGGCTAATTATCCACTCGCCTTTCCAGTGCATATTTGAAGTGTAAATTCAAGTAGTGGGTGTGAGAATGTAATCACTGTTGCAGTGGAGAAAACCAGGCAGTAAATTTACAACAAAGTCCATAAACATTAAGTGATAAATGACCAGATAATCTGATCTAATGATGTCATCAGATCGGGGAAAGCACTTGGAAAAATGGTGTCATGGAGTCATTTACATCTGTATGAGATTAAACAGGAAATGGGGATGTGGATGTAACACCCTGGGAAAGGTTACACTGGTCTTTCTGTAGAAGCAGTGTTTGGGTTATAGTTAGAGATAACGGGTGCTTTGGGATGTGAGCCGTCCAATGACGGGAGTGTGTTTGTCGTGTTGTGTGCCTGATACCGTCTTTGGTTCGGCGGGAGATGTAGGAAGAAAACACCAGAGAGAAGAGGTTGTAGGACTCGACCCAGAGCAAGGCCATGATTCAGCCAAGCCCGGGGAGATCGAAGGAGGATCGGCGATGGGTAAACAGTTAGCTCCAACTCGTGTTTCATTTTTTGCTTTTTCTTTACTCACCCTTTAGTCAAATTAAGAATTATAAAGCTAAATTGTTCCTTTGTATGCGGTGTATTGTCTGTTATTTCATGGTAACGAATCTCGCAGCATCCACACAAACAGCGGGTTTCGAGGTGGGCTTGCACCTCAATCTCAGGGCCGGAGATTGTCTTCCCTAGACTTACGCTGCCCACGGAACCAGAGTGTTTCATGTAGGTGCAAAGTGGATGCTGTCTTTTCCCCAGGGTAAGGGAGGCTAAAACTGGGAGGCACAGATTTAGGGTGAAAGGGGAAAGATTTAAAATGGGGTCGAGGGCCAACCTCTTCATGCAGAGGGTGCAGAATAGATGGAATGAGCCGGCAGACCAAGTGCTTGAGATAAATATAGTAGTATCATTTAAGAGCAAACACGAGGAAATCTGCAGATGCTGGAAATTCAAACAACAACACACACAAAATGCTGGTGGAACACAGCAGGCCAGGCAGCATCTATGAGGAGAAGCACTGTCGACGTTTCGGGCCAAGACCCTTCGTCAGGACTAGCTGAAAGGAAAGATAGTAAGAGATTTGAAAGTGGTGGGGGGAGGGGGTAATGCGAAATGATAGGAGAAGACCAGAGGGGGTGGGGTGAAGCTAAGAGCTGGACAGGTGATAGGTGAAAGTGATACCGAGCTGGAGAAGGGAAAGGATCATGGGACGGGAGGCCTCGGGAGAAAAAAACTCAGGTTGGAGGAACGACACCTTATATACCGGCTGGGTAGCATCCAACCTGATGGCATGAACATTGACTTCTCTAACTTCAGTTAATGCCCCTCCTCCCCTTCTTACCCCATCCCTGACATATTTATTTGTTTGCCTGTTCTCCATCTCCCTCTTGTGCTTCCCCCCCCCCTTCTTTCTCCCAAGGCCCCCCGTCCCATGATCCTTTCCCTTCTCCAGCTTGGTATCACTTTCACCAATCACCTTTCCAGCTCTTAGCTTCATCCCACCCCCTCCAGTCTTCTCCTATCATTTCGCATTTCCCCCTCTCCCCACTACTTTCAAATCTCTTACTATCTTTCCTTTCAGTTAGTCCTGACGAAGGGTCTCGGCCTGAAACGTCGACAGTGCTTCTCCTTATAGATGCTGCCTGGCCTGCTGTGTTCCACCAGCATTTTGTGAGTATCATTTAAACTGTTGTAGAGGTATGAAGAGGAGTGTGGCTTAAAGTTCAAAGTAATTTTATTATCAAAGTACATGTATGTCACTATATACAACCCTGAGATTCACTGCCTTGTGAGCATACTCAAAAATTCCATAATAGAATCAATAAAAGTACGTACTGCCTTAGGTGTTCAACCAGTGCGCAAAAGACAACAAGCTATGCGAAAAGGAAAAGAGATAAATAATAATAATAAATAAACAATAAATGACAAGAACATGAGATGAAGAGTTTGTGGAAGTGAGTCCAGAGCTTGTGGGAACATTTCAATGAAGTTATCCCCTTTGGTTCAAGAGGCTGGTGGTTTAGGAATAATACCTATTCCTTTACCTGGTGGTGTGAGTTCTGAGGCCCCTGTCCCTTCTTCCTGGTGGCAGCCGTGAGAAGAGAGCTTGACCTGGGTGGTGGGAGTCACTGATGATTGATGCTGCTTTTCTGCAACAGCGCTCCATGTAGATGTGCTCAATGGTGGGGAGGGCTTTACCCGTGATGGACTGGGCCATATCCACTACTTTTTGTACGATTTTCATTGGTGTTTCATACCAGGCTATGATGCAGCCAGCCCATGTACTCTCCACTACACATATATAGGTTTGTCAAAGCTTTAGGAGTCATGCTGAATCTTCTCAAACTCCAACAGACATAGAGGCACAGCCATGCTTTCTTCATAATTGCTCTTATGTGCTGAGTTCAGGACAAGTCCTCCGAAATGATTATGTGGAGGAATTTAAAGTTGGCTAAGCCTCTCCACTTCTGACACTCTGAGAAGGACTGGCCCGTGGGCCTCCGATTTCCTCCTCCTGGATTCATTAATCAGCTCCTTGGTCTAAATTTCCAATCTCCCTCCAAGACGTTGATTCATCACCACCTTGGATTTGCCTACGACAGTGGTGTCATCAGCAAACTTGAATATGGCATTGGAGCTGTGCTTAGCTACACAGTCGTAAATGTAAAGCGACTAGAGCAGGGGGTTAAGCACGAAACCTTGTGGTGCACCTGTGCTGATGGTGATCGTGGGGGAGATGTTGTTGCCAATCTGAACTGACCGGGGTCTACAAGTGAGGAAATCAAGGATCTAATTAACAAGGAGGTATTGAGGCCCAGATCTTGGAGCTTATTGATTAGTTTTGAGGGGTGATGGCATTGAATGCTGAGCTGTAGTCAATAAAGAGCATCCTAATGTATGCACCTTTGCTGTCCAGATAGTCCAGGGTTGAGTGAAGAGACAATGAGATGGCATCTACTATGGACCTGTTGTTCCGGTAGGCAATTTGGAGCAGATCCAAGTTACTTGTCAGGCAGAAGTTGGTATGTTTCATCACTAACCTCTCAAAAGACACCAGTGAGGCAGGTTGCCATGTTCTTCTCTGACACCGGTATAAGTGAAGTCCACTTGAAGAAGGTGTGTACCTCAGACTGCCGAAGCGAGAGGGTAAAGATCTCCGTGAACATTCCAGGCAGTTGATCAGTACAGGTCTTCAGTACTTGGCCGGGTACTTCATCTGGAACGGGTGACTTTCATGGGTCCATCCTCCAGAATGCTGCTTGAATATCGGCCTCAGAGGCCGAAGTCACGGATCACTGAAAGCTGCAGGAGTTCGTGACTGTTCCTCCATGCTTTGACAGTCAAAACAAGCATAGAAGACATCTGGAAGTGAAGCACTATTATTGCCTCCGTCGCTTGATTTTACTTTATGAGAGGTGATAGCACTCAAGCCCTGCCACAACTGTCGAACACCCCTCACTGATTCAAGCTTAGTTTGGAACTGCCACTTCCCTCTTGAGATGGCTTTCCGGAGATTGTACCTGGATCTCCTGTAACTTTCTTGGTCACCACACCTGAGTGTCTCTGATCTGGCCCTCAGCAAATTGTGGATCTCATGGCTCATCCAGGGCTTCTGGTTGGGGAAGACTCTGAACGATTTTGTGGGGACACACTCATCTACAGCTGTTTTAGTAAAGTCTGTGACAAACATGGTGTGTTCATTTGGAACCACATTTGAGTCCCTGAACACGGCCCAGTCCACCAACTCGAAGGAATCCTGTAGCCGCTCTCTGCCTCCCGCGACCACCTTTTTGCTGGCCTAATCTCTGGAGCTTTGTTCTTTTGCCCCTGCCTGTAAGCAGGTAAGAATAGGACAGCCAGGTGATCAGATTTACTGAAATGCAGTCTGGGCATGAAACGATAGGCATTCCTTATTTTAGTATAACATTGGTCTAGTGTGTTGGGACTTCCTGTGCTGCAAGTTACATGCTGATGCTAATTGGGCAGGGTTTTCTTCAAACAAGCTTGGTTAAAGTCCCTGACTAGGATTTGAAATGCATTGGGATGGACTGTTTCTTGTAGGGAGATGACATCTCAAGCAGTATCTCAACAGATTCTAGTCGGCCATTGGTAGTATGTAAACTGCAGTCAGGATTATGGAGCAGAACTCCCCAGGTAAGTAGAACAGATGTCACTTAACTATAAGATGTTTAAGGTCAGGGGAACACAAGGTGAACAAAACTGCCACATTGGAGCACCACATAGAAACACACACCTCCACCTTTTGCCTTTTCTGAATCAGCAGTTCCATCCACCCTGTGAATCGAGAAGCCTTCCAATCCGATGGCTGGATCTGGTGTACTGGGAGTAAGCCACATGTCGGTCAAACATGGAACACAACAATCTTTCATTTCCCTCCAGTATAGCAACTTTGCCCTAAAGTCCTTTATTTTGTTCTCATATTTGACTGCATACTTGCTAACAAGATCCTGGGTAAATGGGGTCTCATCCCTCTGTATTTCAGTCTGTTGGACCTCCCGCACCCCCCACCTCGCTTTCAGATGATAAGTCGAATACAGGAAACTGGGACTAGCTGGGTGGGCACTGTGGTCAGCATGGATTTGTTGGCTTCAAGGGCCTGTTTCGTTCCACACTGATCTGTGACTCTAGTTTAACACCTCATCTAAATGAAGTGCAACATTTCATCAACACTGGTGAGTCTCTGAAGTAAACCTGACACTTTGATTAGATTCAGGTGTGCAATGATTGAGCTGTAGCTGACAGCCTAACGATTCTAATGCCTCTTTCTAACCATTCGAAAGGTGGTTTGGAGGGGTAGGGGTAAGGGAAAAAAAAGCATGATCTTTAAGGGAATTTTGTCACAAAGACATATCTTCTATGATGTGCAAAGAATAAAAGAAATAAAAGCAGGAGTCAACCTTTCAAACTTGTTCAAACCTTCCGATTAAAGTCACGGCTGATCTGACTGCGACCTCCACTCCACTTTCCCAACTAAAATACAAACAAATTCAGGAAATATGTATCTGTGGAAAGAGAAACAGTCAGCGTTCCAGGTGGAAAGAGGGAGGTAGTTTTAAGCTGCAGAGGAGGTGAGTTGAGTCAAAGTGGCCACCTCGAGAAGAAGACTCTGAAATGGCTCTCTTTCCATAGATGCTGCTTGACCTGCTGAGTTTTTCTAACATTCGGATTTTCAGCATCTGCAGTTTGTTTTGGTGTCTACCGCCCCCCCCCCCCACCCCAGTTTCCCAAAACCTAACTTCCCTATAATCCATCCATTGCTACCTTCATTATATTCAGTGAGTCCAACTCCACAGCTCTCTGCAGTCAAGAATTGCAAACATTCTCAACCCTAACGGGATCATCTGCTGCCTCAGATCTAAATACTACCACAAGAGAAAACTCTCCACATCGACTATCAAGCTTCCTCAGAATCTTACGTAGTTCAATTCACATTTTTTCATTCTTTTGAACTCCAAATTGTTCGATTTTTCTTCAGATTCATTCAAAGTTCAAAGTAATATTTATTATCAGAGTACCGATATGTCACCACAGACAACCCTGATTTTTGACCTGTGGGCATACTCAGCAAATCTATAGAACCATATATAAGTAAATAATGAGAGCATGAAAAAAGAAGATAAAGCAAGATCATAGGTTGTGGGAGCATCTCAATAGATGAGCGTAGTTTCCCTCTTTTGTTCAAGAGCCTGATCGGTGAGGGGTAATGATTGTTCTTGAACCTGGTGATGCGAGTCCTGAGGCCCTTGTACCTTCTCCTTGATGGCAGTAATGAGAAAAGAGCATGACCTGAGTGGTGAAGATCTTTGATGATGGATTCTGCTTTCCTACGACAGCGTTTCATGTACAGATGTGCTCAGTGGTTGGGAGGGCTTTACTGATGATGTCCTGGGCCATATTGACTACCGTTTGAAGGATTTTCTGCTCAAAAGCATTGGTGTTCCCATACCAGGCTGTAACGCAGCCAGCCAATACACTCTACTCTACGTGTTTCTCGAAGTTTGTCAAGGTTTTTCATGCCTCCACCATCAGCCTGTTACACTGTAGGAAAACTACCCTATTTTTATCTTCCCTTCCCAACTGCAATAAAGGCCAACATTTCACCTCCCTTAAGTTAGGAAACTGGTATCGATGTTTGTTTACTTAACACTTCTCAGAAGCAGCAAAACTAAAAATGGGCCAATACACACTTAACATACCAAGTCAAAGTCAAAGCATATTTATTATCGAAGACTGTCTACTACTTGTCTCCTTACAGGCAGCCACAAAAACAAAGAAACCTAATAGAACCCATTAAAAAGCACCCGATGTGCAGAAAAAAAACTAATCTTGGAGAGTATAACATCGGTAGCAGAGCGAAGGGCGCTGAGTAGGCTACGGTCAATTATGGAAAACCCTGAACATCCTCTACATAGCACCATCCAGAGACAGAGAAGCAGTTTCAGCAACAGGTTGCTATCGATGCAATGCTCCTCAGACAGGATGAAGAGATCAATACTCCCCAATGCCATTCGGCTTTACAATTCAACCGCCAGGAGTAAGATATGTTAAAGTGCCGGGGTTAGGACTCAATGTATTTAAGTAAACTACTTAAGAACTTTTTAAAAGCTATTATTAATGCTTTTTGAGAGGGTGATTTTAGATGCATATCATATTTTTACTGAGTTAAGTATTGTATGTAATTAGTTTTGCTACAATAAGTGTATGGGACATTGGAAAAAAAAATGTTGAATTTCCCCATGGGGATGAATAAAGTATCTATCTATCTATCTATCTATCTAACAACAAAAGCAATAGAAGTGAGAACACAGTCACCAAGTCAGTCATCACTCAGTCTTAGTTCAGCTCAAGAGACAAGTAAATTACTAGGAAGTAATTAGAAAGAAAAATGCAAATATATTCAGATTCTGCTTCATTCACTCATATTAATTATGCAAAACCTGACATTAGTATGGAAACTCAGGGTTAGTACGATACAGCAGGCAGATGGCACCAAGGCAGCATTTTGCTGGTGATTTGTATGGAGGTTTCATTCTCATATCTATTAGATACAGAACAATTTGGGCAGAGTGGTAGCAGCAAAGATGCAAGGTGTAGAAACCTATGGAGGGCACAATGGGAGAACTCACTACCACACTGAAATTACATCACACCAAAATATCATCTCTTTCTACCTCAGAAACAGTTATCCATTTTCAGGATGGGAGTGTTTCCTGTGATGCCAATATTAGTCATCAGGTTAACCTTGCATCAATTCCTTTAGTTACTTTAAAGGACAGTTCTGGTAGCACCAGAGCCACAAGGCTGCTGTAACAGGTAAGGACATAATAATGAATCTTAGTAAATTAGCACCCTTCACACGAAACCCCTGCTTTCGACAATAATCAGCCAGCATTGATGGATTCCAGTTGCCCTTATACTGTTTCTCTATGACTGCAATGTCCTGGTGAAACCTTTCACCGTGCTCGTCACTGACAGCACCGAGATTTGCAGAGGAGAAAGTCTACATGGGAAAGCAGAAATTGAATCTTTAGTGACATGTTGCACTTCGTGGTTTTGTATGCCTGAAGCCTGTTGTCAACCAGACGTATGGAGTTTGTGCTCTGTAGTTGCCTAGAAAATTTTCAACAACATCCTTGAATGCCTTTCACGCGATTTTCTCCGGTCTCACTAGAAGTTCTTCGAATTGCCTGTGATTGATAAACTGTGAACCAAAAAAAGGCGTTTCTTAATCTTGGCATCAGTTATTCTGACTTGAATTATGATTTGAAATAACAAATATAAGTAATTTTTAAAAAATGGTGCATCATAGGGAAATTTCATGACGATTTTCATGATCAGCCGCCCGTAATACATAGGATATACCCAAAAGTATTCAGGAAGCAAAATCTTTATTGTCCAGTGTTATCTATTAGCTATAAAACTTTCAATCTCTAAGAACGTGTTATAACTAAATCTAAATAAATCTGGGTGGCTATGGAAAAAGAAATAAAATCAATCTTTCATTTTACATTAAATAAAACTGGTATAAAATCATTGTGGTAGCAAGAATGAATCCTGTGACTGCAGCTGTATAGATGGAGAGGAAGTTGGCCATGAGATCAAAAGCAGAGAGCCAAATGAACACAAAGTACACTGCAGGTGCTGTGGTCAAATCAACACGTACAAACAAGCTGGATGAACTCAGCAGGTTGTGCAGCATCCATTGAAATGAGCAGTCAAAAGAATACTGATCTCACGAGATTTATGTAGTGATGGTTTCACTTGCCTGTGATGTGGTTCTGAGTACAAAGACTCTGAGTTCAATGGCAAAGAGAAAGGAACAGAGATCAGTCAGATTGGCCTTCTCACCTGATCTGCCATCTCACATGGTGTTGAAGGGTCCTTACTAAACTGCAAAGTTGAGAAGGGTGGTAAATTGTTAGGAGGATGGTAATAGGCTTCAGGCAAAAAGAGACAGTCTAGTAGATCTCAAATGGGACTGAACACAAGCAGCTCAGATAGAAAATATGAAGGGGTTATATAAATGAAATGGTTTTATTTTGAAAGTTATCTAGGACCAGAGACATCCTGGAAATCTTTGAAGAAGGCAATATTTAATATTTTATTGCACAGGCTCATAAGCACAAGGGATTCTGGTTGGGTTGAGTTATTCTCCAATCTTGGCAATTTATTTGCGAACGTTTCGTCACCAGATCGGAGAACAACTCAGTCCAACCATTGACCACCCGAGCTATACATTTTCTGAATTATTTCTAGCAAGAGAATCTGCTGGTACTGGAAATCCAGTGCAACACACACAAGACACTGGAGGAACTCAGCAGGTCAGGCAGCATCCATGGAAAAGAGTAGTCGACGTTTCAGGATGAAACCCTTCAGCAGGACTGGAGAATAAAAGCTGAGGAGTAGATTTAAAAGGTGGGGTGAGGGGAAAGAAAAACACAAGGTGATAGGTGAAACCTGAAGTGGGAGAGATGAAGTAAAGAGCTGGGAAGTTGATTGGTGAAAGAGATACAGGGCTGGAGAAAGGGGAATCTGATAGGAGAGGACAGAAGGCCACGGAAGGAAGAAAGGGCAGAGGAGCACCACAGGTGAAGTGTCGCCTCAACTGGAAGGACAGTCTGGGGCCCTGAATGGTAGTGAGGGAGGAAGTGTAGGGGCAGATGTAGCACTTGTTCCGCTTTCAAGGATAAGTGCAAGGAGGGAGATCTGATGAGAGGGATGAATGGACAAGGGAGACGTGTAGGGAGCGATCCCACCTGCCCCTACACCTCGTCCCACACTACCATTCCAGGTGAGGTGACACTTCACCTGTGAGTCTGTTGGGGTTATATACTATATCCGGTGCTCCCGGTGTGGCCTCCCGTATATCGGTATGACCCGGTGTAGACTGGGAGAACGCTTCACCGAGAATCCACGCTCCGTTCACCAGGAAAAGCGGAATCTCCCAGCGGCCAACCATTTTAATTTCACTTCCCAATGTCATTCTGACATGCCCATCCATGGCCTCCTCAACTGTTGCCATGGGGCCACATTCAGGCTGGAGGAACAACACCTTATATTCCACTTGGGTAGCTTCCAGCCTGGTGGCGTGACATCGATCTCTCAAACATCTGATAATGCCCCCCCCAAGCCCTCTCTCCTTCACCATTTCCCACCTCCTTTTCCCTCTCTCGCTTTATCTCCTTGTCCACCCATCGCCTACCTTTGGAAGTCCTCCCCCCTTTCCTTTCTTCCACCGTCTTCTGTCCCTTTCACCAATCAACTTCCCAGCTCTTTACTTCATCCCTCCCCCTCCCGGTTTCACCTATCACCTTGTGTTTCTCTCTCCCCTCAGCTTTTAAATCTACTCCTCAGCTTTTTTCTCTCCAGTCCTGCCAAAGGGTTTGGGCCCGAAACGTCACCTGTACTTTCTTCCCATAGATGCTGCCTGTCCTGCTGAGTTCCTCCGGCATTTTGTGTGGGTGATTGCCTGAATCAGAAGGTGGGGAGAGGGGGAGGAGTACACGCTAGAAGGTGATAGGTGAAGCCAGGTGGGTGGGGGAGGGGAATAAAGTAAGAAGCTGAGAGGTGATAGGTGGAAAAGGTAAAGGCTGGAGAAGAAGGAATCTGATAGGTGAGGAGAGTGGACCATGGGAGAAAAGAAAGAAGAAGGGGCACCAGGGAGAGGTGATAAGCAGGTGAGACGAAAAGAGGTACAATGGGGGCCAGCGTGTGGAATTGAAGGATAGCAGAGCGAGAGGGGGAAATAACTGCAAGTTGGAGCAATTGATGTCCATGCAGACAGTTTGGAGGCTATGCAGGTAGAATATGAGGTGATGCTCCTCCAACCTGTGAGTGGCCTCATCACAATGGGAATACAGATTGGAATAAAAATTCAGCCACCAGGAAATCCTGCTTTTAGCGGATGGAGCGAAAGTGCTCAACAAAGCAGTCCCCCAATCTACATCGGGTCTAAAATGGACTTCAGTTCTAATTATGTTTCCTTGTCAAAATTACATATAATTTACGTTTGCCTTGTGTTTTTCTTGTGAATTCTGCTTTTATGACGCTATGTGCCTGTGATGAATTGCACCTATGCATACATGCGCATATGACAATAAACTCGATTCACTGGAAAGCATAAGTCTGGTGAAAACTCAACTTTGAAATTGTGTTTATAAATAGCAGCATGCAGAAATAAAGTTAGAAATTTCAGATTAAACTTTAGGCCTCAGCTGGACTCCTGTGACCAGTTTTGGACATCACATTTTCGGAAGGCTGCCATAGGGGTAAGAGTGTAGAGCAGATTTACCAGAAAGATACCAGCAGCCACGAGGAAATCTGCAGATGCTGGAAATTCAAGCAACACACACACACAATGCTGGTGGAACACAGCAGGCCAGGCAGCATCTACAAGGAGAAGCACTGTCGACGTTTCGGGCCGAGACCCTACCAGCAATGATAGGTTTCAGTGATATGCAGAGAACAGAGACCTTCTCCGGAGAGGAACAGGTGAGGATATCAAAAGTAGGAAAACTTCAAATCTGGAAATCTGAAAAAAATAAAAAATTTGGGAAACAAACATCTAGTGCAGCACACCCGTGGGGTAGGAAACAGAGGGGAACAGTTGCTACCTGATTTCTTGCATATTTCAAGCACACTTCATTCTATCTAAGAGGGCTTATGATAGTTATGTTCACAATTATGAGCTGCTTTGACAGACTGGACATAACCGTACAGTACAGGCCCTTTAGACAGCAAATGTTAGACCTGCTTATCAATTATATTGGACAGCCAAGAATGCGATTATCCTATAAATACAATATACTCTAATAAAACAGATTATATAGAAAGAACAGTGTCTTGGATAGAGGGCAACAAGAAAGGAGAGATCCTGTTTGCACATACCTGCGACACCTGCAATTGCACACAGGAAGGCCAACACAGCAGCTAGGGTTGATTACTCCAATATAAAACCCATCACTGGAGAACAGTGAACTGTACTTTTATTTAGAGATTACAGTACAGAATACGCCCTTCCAGTCCCTCGCACCATGCCACCAGCAACCCCAGATTTAACCCGAGCCGAATCACAGTGCATTTGCAATGAGCAATTAACCTACTAACCAGCGGGTCTTTGGGCTGTAGTGGGAAACCAGAGAACCCAGAGGAAACTCTCGCATTCAACGTGGAGGGCGTACAAACTCGCTTAGGACTCAACTCCAAACTCTGACGTTCTGAGTGAAATAGCACCTGCTGTAAAGTGCAAGGTATTCAAGCTTCTTGTGAGGGTCAGTAACTAGAGAACACACTTCGATAAATTTTAAAAAAATCTAAACTGGAGGAGTGGAAGAGGAGAATGTTTTATATACACTAAGTTAGAATCATCTTTGATAAGCCGTAGGGAACGGGTTTTGGATCAGTACTCAAAATGGAGAAACTTGTAAGGCTGAGGAAAGATGTGTGGCAAATCAGAAAGAGGTTTCAACAAGGCAGCATGGTTTAACTGCACAGTGTGCAAAGAGTAACTGAAACCCCACAGAGGATAGCAAACAGCTTTCAACAACTAAAAAACCCAGAATGTATAGATGATAGGTGACCAGTAATTCATAAAGTTTCATCGTAACTTTCTTGATACTTTTTCTGAAACTACTGAAGGTGTCGATGACTTCTGTTGTTCATTAATGACCATTGAGAAGATCAGAATCACAGTCAGGTTTATTATTGTGAACTTTGTTGTTCTGTGGTAACACAATGGTGGTAGTCCATTGTGTCCGATGATGACAGGAAGTCGGCGTGGGAGAGTATTAAAGTGGAAAATCCGTTGCACGGGGGCGGTTCGACTCTCTCGATCTCAGAAGTCTGCGTCGAGATACTATCAAGCATCATGAACTGGGGTCTTCCTTGGTTGCAGTGGACGGCCGTGACATCTTCTGTGGCTTTCATGCCCTTCAATCTCCATTGGAGTGTTGCAGTACCCCCACTGGATCTCACAGCAGATCTCATCCGCCAAGACCACCAGAGCTGATTTTGCATGCTGGGATAGGCATGTCCCTGTCTCACTGGAGTACGAGGCCGCCAGCTACCCTCACTTGATTTAGCCCGCCTGTTGAAGCGGTGTACCAGGGTATGGCTGCTGTCGCATGCAGACAGCAGTATAAAAATACTGTAAGTTACAATAAGAAATATGTATTAAAATAAGAATATTTAAATACTGCAAAAACAGTGAGGTTTATGGGTTGTTCAGAAATCTGGTGGTGGAGAGGAAGAAGCTGCTTCTAAAACATTGAATGCATGTCTTCTGATGGTAGTATTGAAAAGAGAGCATACCCTGGGTGATGGGGGTCCTTAACGATGGACGTTGCCTTTTGAAAGTGTCCTCAGTGCTGGGGAGGTAAGTGCCCACGATGGAGCTGGCTGAGTTTGCAACCCTCTGTAGCTTTTTTTTCCATTCCGGTGCAGTGGACCCTCCCATACCAGACGGTGATGCAGCCAGTTAGAATGCTCTCTATGATACATCTGTAGTAATTTGCCAGAGTCTTTGGTGACATACCAAACCACCTCAAAATCCTAATGAAATATAGCTACGGGGATGCCTTCCTCGTAACTGAATCAATGTATCGAACCCAGGACAGATTTCCAGAGATGGTGTCACCCAGGAACTTGAAAATGCTCTCCCTTTCCATGGCTGAAACCTCGACGGAGACTGGTCTATATTGACTCAACTTCCTTTCCCTGAAGTACACAATTTCTTGGTCTGACTGACCATAAGGCATACAACCAGAATTAGACCATTCAGTCCCTCAAGTCTGATGTTGAGTGTAAGTTTGTTAATGTGGCACCATTCAACTAGCCTATCTATCTCATTTCTGTAAGCCTTCTTGTCACATTTTGAGATTCTGCCAACAACAGTGTCACTGGTGAATTTATAGATGATTTTTGAGCTGTGCCTAGCCACACAGTCATGGGTGTAGAGAGAGAAGATGGTGGTAAGCTACCTTCTTGAACAACATCCTTGTTATTTCAGCTCCTAGTAACTAGGGATTTGAGAAGTTTGGGCAAGGAAGCATCGGAGTGTTGCTGCAGTGAGTTTTATGGATGATGATGTGCAACCTAGATGAAAAAAACAAATGGTTATGGAGTAGCTGGGGTTACAATGGGGCATGTTAATCAGGATGGCTTTGAGTTAAACAGAGAAACATAGAAAACGTACAGCACAATACAGGCCCTCCGATCCACAAAGCTCTGCCGAACATGTCCCTACCTTAGGACTACTTAGGCTTTACCCACAGCCCTCTATTTTTCTAAGCTCCATGTAGTCATCCAGGAGTCTTTTAAAAAGACCCTATCATTTCCACCTCCACCGCCGCCGCTGGCAGCCCATTCCACACACTCACCACTCTCTGTGTAAAATACTAACCCCTGACATCTCCTCTATACCTACTCCCCAGCACCTTAAACCTGTGTCCTCTTGTGCTAGCCATCTCAGCCCTGGGAAAAATCCTCTGACTATCAGCACAATCAATGCCTCTCATCATCTTGTACACCTCTATCAGGTCACCTCTCATCCTCTGTCGCTCCAAGGAGAAAAGGCCGAGTTCACTCATCCTATTCTCATAAGACATGCTCCCCAATCCAGGCAACATCCTTGTAAATCTCCTCTGCACTCTTTCTATGGTTTCCACTTCCTTCCTTTGTTGAGGCAACCAGAACTGAGCACAGTACTCCAAGTGGGGTCTAACCAGGGTCCTATATAGCTGCAACATTACCTCTCGGCTCCTAAACTCAATCCCACGATTGATGAAGGCCAATGCACCGTATGCCTTCTTAATCACAGAGTCAACCTGCGCAGCAGCCTTGAGTGTCCTATGGACTCGGACCCCAAAATCCCTCTGATCCTCCACACTGCCAAGAGTCTTACCATTAACATTATATTCTGCCATCATATTTGACCTACCAAAATGAACCAGCTCACGCTTATCTGGGTTGAACTCCACCTGCCACTTCTCAGCCCATTTTTGCATCCTATCAATGTCCCATTGTAACCTCTGACAGCCCTCCACGCTATCCACAACACCTTCAGCCTTTGTGTCTTCAGCAAATTTACTAACCCATCTTCTACTTCCTCATCCAGGTCATTTATAAAAACCACAAAGAGTAGGGGTCCCAGAACAGCACACCTCTGGTCACCGACCTGCATGCAGAATATGACCCGTCTACAACCACTCTTTATCTTCTGTGGGCAAGCCAGTTCTGGATCCAAAAAGCAATGTTCCCTTGGATCCCATGCCTCCTTACTTTCTCAATAAGCCTTGCATGGGGTACCTTATCAAATACCTTGCTAAAATCCATACACACTACATCAATGGCTCTACCTTCATCAATGTGTTTAGTTACATCCTCAAAAAATTCAATCAGGCTTGTAAGGCACAACCTGCCTTTGACAGAGCCATGCTGACTGTTCCTAATCATATTATGCCTCTCCAAATGTTCATAAATCCTGCCTCTCAGGATCTTCTCCATCAACTTACCAACTACTGAAGTAAGACTCACTGGCCTATAATTTCCTGGGCTATCTCTACTCCCTTTCTTGAATAAGGGAACAACCTCCGCGACCCTCCAATCCTCTGGAACCTCTCCCATCCTCACTGATGATGCAAAGATCATCGCCAGAGGCTCAGCAATCTCCTCCCTCGCTTCCCACAGTAGCCTTGGATACATCCCATCTGGTCCTGGTGACTTATCCAACTTGATGCTTTCCAAAAGCTCCAGCACATCCTCTTTCTTAATATCTACATTTTCAGTCCATGCAGTCCATGCAAATCATCCCTGCAATTGCCAAGATCCTTTTCCGTAGTGAATACTGAAGCAAACTATTCATTAAGTACCTCCGCTATTTCCTCCGGTTCCATACACACTTTTCCATTGTCACACTTGATTGGTCCTATTCTCTCACGTCTTATCCTCTTGCTCTTCACATACCTGTAGAATGCCTTGAGGTTTTCGTTAATCCTGTCTGCCAAGGCCTTTTCATGGCCCTTTCTGGCTCTCCTAATTTCATTCTTAAGCTCCTTCTTGCTAGCTTTATAATCTTCTAGATTTATATCAGTTGCTGAAACTGTAATCATCTAGGCAAGCGGGAACAATTCCATCACCATTAGGACATGTAGCTTGTAGATGGGGGAAAGGCTTTGGGCTGTCAGGAGGTGAGTTTTTTGCCACAGGACTCCCAAACTCTTAACCATTCTTTACCCACAGTATTATGATGTGACGCTCAGACTCAATCACGTCACTCATGTACAGCCCTAAGCACTGTGGGTCTTAGCTATGCATCTTTAAGTAAAAGTCCTATCCAACCACTTTTGTTTCTTGTTTTCTTTGCAGATCCTGTCGGGTACTCTTCAGGAAACGAGCAGTGCCACCATCCCAATCAACTTCTAGAAGAGAGCAGTCCAAACAAGATATGAGGACATCCAGTAGACCAAGGATTTAGCGTTCTACTAAAATACAGTATAATTTTCAAATGCTCAAATTATAATGATGTTTATATAGCCGACGGGTGTCAATCCACTCATGTCCTGCTTCTAATGCCAGACAGAGGGAATCATTGTACAAGCTTTATTTTCCCGAGAAATATTCAGTGCTTCGCCCATATGAACAACAGTTCCTTTTGTTAGAAATTGGTCAATTTGGTACAGCTCAACCACAAAACTGCTTTTTTTAGATGCATCTTCCAGTGACAGCTTTCTTCACAAACAACACTTCCCGTCATTGACATGGATATAATTCCGGGGGCAATCTTTATCTCATGCCTTTAAATCCAAATTCCTCCTTTTGTCTTCTTCTACATTACCACATAAGGAAGGAATTACCACTGTACGATGAATGGTGCTGTCAAAAATGTAAAGACGCAAAATTTACTAAAGAAGTCCAGAGCTGGCAACAATTATTATACTTAATGTATATAATAATAATCTCCTGCTTCTATAGAGAGGCAGAGAGATGCACAATTGTCTTTCCACAAGCCCAGTATGGGAAGATGTTTAAGCAAACGCATATCTCTTGCAAGGAAGCTGGTTAAGTAGAGCTATGAAAATTTTAATAGCATTAGTATTGGTTTGTAGGATTAAATATAGACTAGTCTAAAAATCCAACTGGAGGTGATACACAGTGGTATTAGAGTTAATGAGAGATGAATTTCATCTTAGTTTTTAGGGCCTCCAATCTGTTGGCACTGACTCACCAAGAATACCTTTGCTATACTTTTAAATTGCATGTTAATGTTCCCATTTTAAGTTGCTTTAATCCACATTATGCATAAAGATGGATTAGTAGTTGGAATAAGTGTTTAAAACAGCCATAAAACAGTGAGACCAGGCCTAGACTGGACGACTACTTTGCCAAGTACCTGGGTTCTGTCTGCAATGGCCTTCGCAACCTTTCAGTTACAAGCCCTTTCAAATTCTCTCCACAGTCCCACGTGGACCTCAGCCTCCTCCGCTGCTCGGCTTAGTCCAAATGCAAACCAGAGCAAACTCTCCTCATATTCTGCCTGGGTAGTCCAAATCCCACTGGCATGAACATTGAACTTTCCAATTTCAAAGAATCCACATTCCCTCTGTTCCTTTCCTTTCCTCCTTATTCATGGCAGTCCTCTCACACACTCGGTTCTTTCCAACCATCGAACCCTCAGCCCCACCCAACCCACTGATACTCAGTTTCTTTCTCATCCCCATTTGGTTCCACTTATCATCACCCACACACTCAACCCATTCAGTTCCCTAACTCCTCTTCTCCACCCCCCCCCCACTGATCCAATCTGCATAACATCCTTCCCTTATCACTTCCTTCTCAGTCACTACAATCTGCAGCCCACTATTGTCTCCACTAATCAGTTCTTCAGCCTCTGTTACCACACCTCCACCCCTCTTTACCATACCTGGTTATAGAGTACTGTGCAAAAGTCTTAGGCACATATATAGAGCTAGGGTGCCAGAAACTTTTGCACAGTGCAGTATCTGTCAACGTGGAGAGTGAATCTGTAAATCTGGCGGGAGCAAAGAATGTTGGAAATGGCAAGGGTGGGGCACCACGGGAGGGGCAAGGGACAGGTGGCAAAGAAGGCGTGCCAGGGGTGCAGGGAGCAGATTGCAGACACACCCAGCTCTGAGACCAGGCAAGGTCATTTGATTCCATATGGTTAGTTTATTGATCATCACAGAGCATCGCTCTACTGCTTCCCACTCCCTCCACTCTTCCTTCCCCTTTTACCAAACATGACTCCACTCCCCCCTTCCCACTCTCAGTCCACAATAGACGCCCATATCCGAATCAGCTTTATCATCATAACTGTCATGAAATTTCTTTTTTTTTCTGCAGCAGCAGTACAGTGCAATACATAAACTTACTGCAGTACTGTGTAAAAGTCTTAGGCACCCTAATGCTATATACTGTACCTATGACTTTCGCACAGTACTGTATCTGCCCGGTAGCCACTCCTTGCCTAGAAGCACCCATTATTTGCCAGCTCATGCCTCACCTTCCTCTTGGTATTTTTTTTCTATACTGGCCATCTCCCCTTTACCTCACAGACGCTGCCAGGTAGACTTACTTGTCTTTTCACCAGATCCCAGCATTTGCAGCCTCCGCTTTAAAAACTGCCCAACCAAGTGTAATTTTATTGTTCACTGTTTGGAAGGTACAAGCCAAATCCGCCTCCGGTTCTCAACTGAGAAGGTGGTAGGATTAAACATTTCTATATATTCCTAACCTTCTTAAATTTAATGCACTCTTGATCTTGCTTCCACTTCCCCATTTCTTCCCTCACAATAAGCATATGAGAAGAGGAAGAGAGAGATTTTCACATTAAGAAAACATAATTCTGTAACCATGGTTTCAGTCAAAATACCCCTTCAGCAACAACTGACTAAGTCCCATTCCTACCCATCAAATTACAAGTGTTGTGCAAGGCGGTCTTTCTCGGTATCCCGCATTCTAGAAGGCTTTTGCTTTTCAATGCATACATTGCCATTATTAGCACAGATAGCAACTTCTCTTCTGGGTCTTAATGACATGGAATTCTAAGTGTAATACTGAATATTTTAACGTGCATTATTTGCATATCATAAATATATTGCTATTTGGAAGACAAAACTGAAGAGAGAATGGGATATGCATGTATTTCAACAAATGGTTGCTTTTTTTAAATTTCATTTGTTAACACTCCGCCTGCAAGGTTTTGTGATGTTTCATGTAGCGCTTAAGGGGCTTTGCAAATAGAAGAGATGGCAAAAGCAGATCCAAGGTGCTACAGCACCACCACTGGTAGAAATTAGAACTGCAGCACAAAAAGTATGCCCATTATAATGTGGAACTTTTAAAAAGGGAGTGATGGGTAAACTAACACCAAAATGTAATAAAAATAGTGCAGAAAGTATTGTTTGATGAACAAAGACATGTGCGAAATTCCTTAATGGTTCATAAGAAAGGAGGAAACTCTTTAGCCAGAGGGTGGTGAATCTGTGGAATTCATTTCCAGATGGCCGCGAAGGCCAAGTCATTGGGTATATTTAAAGCAGAGGTTCTTGATTAGTAAGGTTGTCAAAGGTGATGGAAGAAGGCAGGAGAATGGGGTTGCGAGGGAAAATGAATCAGCCATCATGAAATGGGTCAATTCGCCTAATTCTGCTCCTATAACTTTTGGTCTAATAACTATATTTTCAATTCTTTTTACAGTATACTTTAATACCAAAGTAGTCATACAGTACAAAATTTGCTCTTTGGTCCTGCAGTTCTGTGCTGACCATCAAGCACACACTTGCACTAAACCTGTTTTATTTTCCCACATTCCCAATATTCCTCAGTTCTACCACTTATCTACATACCAGGGACAATTTACAATAGCCAAATAAATGCCAATCCACATGTCTTTGGGAGAGCGTGAGTGAGAGAGTTACAGAGAGGAACAGAATGAAAACAGACTCTTGGACCCACAGGGTCTGTGGCAACTATCAAACACCCATTTCCGAAGATTCTACATTAACACCATTTTCTATTCCCCCACATTCTCATCAGCTCCTCTCAGTTTTCACCATGTACTTACCTACTAGGGGCAATTTGTACTTTAAAGTGTGGAATGAAATCAGACCACCCAGAGGAAGTCTACATGGTCACAGGGAGAATGTGTAAATTCATTCAAGTTGGAGGAGCTGTCAGTCCAAGAAACCAGAACCTAACATCTTGTTGGAGACACACAGAGATTGCAGATGCTAGAATATGGACCAACCAACAAGACAATGTGGTGAAGGGTCTCGATCCAAAATGTTGACTCTCCAATTCCCTCCACAGATGCCGCCTGAGTTACTGAGTTTCTCCAGCATCTTGTTCATTGCTTCGTCTCCGTTATCTGAGTACATGCAAGTAGGTTGGAAAAAGACAGCTAAGGCTGCGGACCCAGAAAGTGCTTGGATTTGCTGTAGTTGAGCATGATCAGATTGGTGATGATGGGCAGGGGATTTGGATTGGGGCTGGTTCAGGTTGGCCATGAGCTTGGTTTGACGATGGCTGGAGTGGATTTAGACATGCTGTGTTAGGATTGGGTTCATTTTTACATGATTATGGCAGGGTCAGATTGGTAGTATACACAGGAGGTGCTGCCTCAAGAAAGCAACAACTGTCATCACAGATCTCACCATTTTGGCCATGTCATATAAACAAGTAGGGGATATAGAAGGCAGAAGTCCCATACCATGAACCAAATTGTTGAGCTTCCCATCTGCATTTGTGAACCAGCAGCAAACCCTAGTCACTACAGTTTAACACACTATGACCACTTTGCACTAGTTCAAAGTAAATTTACTATCAAAGTACATATATGTCACCGTATACAACCCTGAGACTGGTTTTCTTACGAGCATACTCAATAAATATAAAAAATGTAATAGCAAGGAGAGGCTGATGATAGGGTGAAATCGCAGTCAACAGGATGAGTTGCAAGTAAAAGGTGGACAAAATCGAAAAGGGTGAATACAGGACTGAAGATGGTATATTTGAATGAGTGCCTTATATGGAATAAGGTAGATGAACTTGTAGCACAGTTACAGATTGGCATGTATCAGGTTGTGGGCATCACTAAATCATGGCTGAAGGAAGATTATAGCTGGGAGCTTAATGTCCAAGGACACACATTGTATTGAAGGGACAGGCCAGAAGGCAGAGGGGGTAGTGTTGCTCTGAAGGTAAAACACAAAATCAGGTGACAAAGGGTCGAAAGGTGTTGAATCTTTGTGGATAGAGCTAAGGAACTGCAAGGAAAAAAGATCCTGATGGCACTTATATACAGACCCCCAAACAGCAGTAATGATGTGGTCTACAAATTACAATGGGAGATAGAAAATGCATGCCAAAAGGGCAATGTTGCTACAGTCTTGGGGATTTCAATACGCAGGTAGATTGGGAAAATCAGGTTGGTGATGGATTACAGGAGGGGGAATTTCTAGAGTGCCTGCGGGATGGCTTTTTGGAGCAGCTCATGGTTGAGTCCACTAGGGAATCAGCTTTTCCGGATTGGGTGTTGTGCAATGAACCGGAATTGATTAGAGAGATTATGGTAAAAGAACCCTTAGGGGAAAGTAATCATATCATGATCAAATTCATCCTGAATTTTGAGGAGAAGCTAAAGTCAGATGTATCAGTATGACAGTGGAATGAAGTGAATAACGGAGGCCTGGGAGAGGAGTTGGCCAAATTAATTGGAAAAGAACACTGGCAGGGATGACGACAAAGCAGCAATGGCTGGAATTTCTGGAAGCAATTTGGAAGGCACAGGATATATACATCCCAATGAGGAAGTAGTATTCTAAAGGCAATATGACACAACTGTGGCTAACAAAAGATGTCAGAGCCAACATAAAGCCAAGGAGGGGGTATATAATACAGCAAAAAATAGTAGGAAGTTAGAAGATTGGAAAGAGTTCAAATACCAACAGAAGACAACTTAAAAAGTCATTAAGGTAAAGATGGAATACAAAAGTAAGCTAGCCAATAATATTAAAGTAGATACCAAAAGTTTCTTAAGATACACTAAGTGTAAAAGAGAGGCAAATGTAGATATTAGACCACTGGAAAATGATGCTGCAGAGGTAGTAATGGGGGACAAGGAAATGGCAGAAGAACTAAATAAGTATTTTGCATCAGTCTTCACTGTGGAAGACACCAGCTTTATGGTAGAAGTTCCACGTGACAGGAGTCATGAAGAGTGTGAAGTTACCATTACTAGGGAGAAGGTTCTTGGTAAACTGAAAGGCCTGAAGGTAGGTAAGTCACCAGGACTGAATGGTGTACACCCCAGGGTTCTGAAAGAAGAGAATGTGGAGGCATTAGTAATGATCTTCCAAGAATCATGTCACTCCACTCTTCAAGAAGGGAGAGAGGTAGAAGAAAGGAAATTATAGGAAATAATATATAATAATTAAAAAATACAGAGAAGGAAATTAGTCTAACCTCAGTGGTTGGGAAGATGTTGGAGTTGATTGTTAAGGATGTGGTTTCCGGGTACTTGGAGGCACATGATAACATAGGTTGTAGTCAGCATGGTTTGGTCAAGGGTAAATCTTGCCTGACAGATCTGTTGGAATTCTTTGAAATAACAAGCAGGATAAACAAAGGAGAATTGGTTGATGTTGTGTCCTTGGATTTTCAGAAGGCCTTTGACAAGGTGCCACATGTGAGGCTGCTTAGCAAGCTACGAGCCCATGGTTTTCCAGGAAAGATTCTAACATGGATAAAACAGTGGCTGATTGGCAGGAGGCGAAGTGTGGGAATAAAGGGAGCCTTTTCTGGTTGGCTGCCAGTGACAAGTGGTGTTCCACAGGGGCTGTGTTGGGACCGATTCTTTTTATGCTATATGTTAATGATTTGGATGATGGAATTGATGGCTTTGTTGCAAATTTTGCAAACGATACAAAGATAGGAGGAGGGACAGGTAGTTTTGAGAAAGTAGAGGACTACAGAACTTACACAGATTAGGAGGATGGGCAAAGAAGTAGCAGATGGAATACAGTGTCGTTAAGTGTACGGTCCATGCACTTCAGTAGAAGAAATGAAAAGGTTGGTTTTTTCCTAAGTGGAGAAAAAATATAAAAATTTGTGGGCCAACGGGACTTGGGAGTCCTTGTGCAGGTTTCCCTAAAGGTTAATATGCAGGTTGAATCTATAGTGAGGAAGACAATTGCAAAGTTAGCATTCATTTCAAGAGGACACAAATATAAAAGCAAGGATGTAATGTTGAGACTTTATAAAGCTCTGGTGAGGCCTCACTTGGAGTATTGTGAGCAGTTTTTGGCCCCTTATCTTAGAAAGGATGTGCTGAAACTGGAGAGGGTTCAAAGGAGGTTCACAAAAATAATTTCAGATTTGAACAGCTTGTCATATGAAGACTGCTTGATGGCTCTGGGCCTATATTCATTGGAACTCAGAAGAATGAGAGGTGACCTCATTAAAACCTATCAAATGGTGAAAGGTCATGATAGAGTGGATGTGGAAAGGATGTTTCCTATGGTGGGAGAGTCTAAGACCAAAAGACAGAGCCTCAGAAAAGAGGGGAATCTTTGTAGAACAGAGTTGAGGAGGAATTTCTTTAGCCACAGAGTGGTGAATTTGTAGAATTCTTTGCCACAGGCAGCTGTGGAGGCCAAGTTTTTATGTATATTTAAGGCAGAGGTTGATAAATTCTTGTTTGGTCAGGGCATGAAGGGATACAGGGAGAAGGCAGGAGACTGGGACTGAAAGGAAAAATGATAAAATGACTGGAGTTGACTCGATGGGCCAAATGGCCTAATTCTGCTCCTATGTCTTATGGCCTTATATGATGATATTTACGTGTGATGCTGCTGCCTGTCAATGTTTCACTGCTCCTGTGCATTTAGCAACAAACTCAACTTCAACTTTGCCAGTTTGGCTACAATTGGGACAGTTATGGACCGGCTGCGGTCAGACTGGGTTCAATTTGGACAGGACGGCAGCAGGTTTAAGGTGGATTCAGAGTGACTGCGTTCAGAGCTGAGTGAGCAACTTCTCATCTTCTGTCATTTTCCCTCATCTATGGCATCGCCTTAACTTTGTGGCCCATTTTCAATCCTGGACCTTGACAACAGCCAACAAAGGCCTTCTCTCTGAGCGCTCCAGACAAAGGAGCAAAGATGGCACTGACACTATGCAAGAATTAGGAAAAGCAGAGAACCATGAACTCTGAGGGCTCTGTGCAGATAACTGAAACTTGGACAGATAGTTGATATTACATGAGTAACTATTTGAGAAATGGGATGTCAACATAGCTGCATTTGGACAGGGTCTTAATTGTGTCCTCTTGTTTGTCTTGAAATTATAAAGCACCCAGATAAACACACCTTGATGGATATTGCTTGAAGTACTCAGAAAGTGTAAAAGACCATTAGACATGGGAACAGAATTAGGCCATTTGGCCCATTGAGTCTGCTCCTTCATTCCATCATGGCTGATTTATTAGCCCTCTCAACCCCATTCTCTTGCCTTCTCCTCAAAACCTTTGACACCCTAATTAATCAAGAACCTATTAACCTCCACTTTAAATATACTCAATGATTTGGCCTCCAAAGCTGTCTGTGCCAATGAATCCCACAGATTCACCATCATCAGGCTCCAGAAATTCCTCCTAATTTCTGTTCTAAAGGGACATCCTTCTATTCTGAGGCTATGCCCTCTGGTCTGAGATTCCCCTGCTATTGGAAGCATTCCCTCCACATCCACTCTATTTAGGCCTTTCCAAATTTCAATGAGATACCCACTCATTCTTCTAAACTGCAACACGTATAGGCCCAGTGTCATCAAATGTTCCTCAAGTGTTAACTCTTTCATTCCTGGAACCCCCCTCTGGACACTCTCCAATGACAGCACTTCCTTTCTTAGATAAGGGGCCCAAAACTGTGCACAATTCTACAGCAACATAAGTATAAAAGCCAGAAAACCCAGCTACAAAAGTCTGTTTTACAAATTCAGTTTGAGACTCAAAATCCTCCCTATTAAATTATGTGGGGTTAAGAATTCACCAGGGTGAATCAAAACATTGAATTGACTAGATTTGAGAACCAATGGCTGAAATAATGTAGAATACACCCAAGCAGCTAGCAAATTGAAACACATTTCCCCAGAACTAATGAATAAAGGAAAGCTATGGCATTTCTATTTTAAATAAATCCTGTCTTTAATCCTCATATTCTGTATTCTTTGTACGTGTTCTTCAGATAGGAACGTCTAATATCTGACACGTGCTTGTGGATTGGCATGCTACCATGAGTTGCTATAGAAATGAAAATGGTCAACATTATGGTCAAATTGACCTGGTACTAACACTTGAACCGAAATCTGAAAATAAATGAGGCAGTCGTCCAGCCTCGAATTCTTTTTGTCTTGGTGCACTAATGAGACAAAACAAAGCATGCCCAATCATCTGCCTTACTGCATTTCAATCTGACAGCATTAAGGCTTTCCCGCTGTTGATATCTGTGATTTCCAAGCGGCAGGCTCCGCGGAGACATGGAAAGATTAAGCTTGATAATCCTAAAGGAATGTTCCGATAATCAGACCGTTTTGAAATCCCAATGGTTTGGCATTTGGCAGCTGGGCACTTGCTTCTCACACCTTCTTTATCATGTCAGGACCCTGGTTCCAATGGGTTTCAACACTCTGGAGTCCCAATTCCCACACTCCCTTTAACCTACAGGGACTCCAGTCCCTGGCATCATTACAACAGATAGCCCAGGCCTTGGTCTTGGGCTCTCTATATCACCGGAACCTTGGTTCCTGGGCTTTGTTTAACACTGTGGGATCCCAGTTCCTTTAAACTCATTGAGCCCCAGTCCCTGTAAAATCACCTGGTTATATTTTCCATGTTCCCCTGAAACTTACAAGGACCATGTTTCTAAGTTCACTCGAAAACTTACTATTGTAGTGTGTAATATCTTCTTGTTTTTAAAAAAAAACTGAGAATTACTAGAGATACTGCAAATGCTGGAAAGCTTCAGCAATGCACACAAAATGCTGGAGGAACGCAGCGGGTCAGGCAGCATCTATGGAGGGAAATAAGCAGTCAATATTTCAGGCCAAGGCCCTTCGTCAGGACTGAAAAGGAAGCGGGCAGAAACCAGAAATGTTGACTGTTTATAGACCCTTCAGAGCTGCCAAGTTCCTCCAGCAATTTGTGAAATAAAAGCATTTAGAATTTAAAATTCTATCTAATAGTCCGGAAAATCTGCTGGTCTGGCATCACCAAAGCCAAGAGTGTGATGATAAATGCTTTTTCTTCCCCCCCACCATGCTTTTTTCCTGAGCTGATAATCACATGAAATGTAAAGGTCTTGAGACGTTCACGTCTCACTGAACAGACTGAGGGGAATAATCAAATGAAGCAATTATTTTCATTGTTGTATAACTCCTAGGTTCCAAGGTTGTCAGGCCGAGGAGTGGTAGTGAGGACAAGCTCCCACTACCTAAAAATGCTCCTCATGGAATGCACCTCAGATAGTCTCTGACAACCAAGTCCAACTTCTCATGTGGCTTAGCCTCTAAGCCTGGTAGTACTGTTTCTACTGACAGGAGAAGGGAAGAAGGTGGGTCCTGGTGCCTTAAAACCAGTGCTTCGGGTACATAGAGCTCATCAGCCTGGGAAGACAGTCCATCTAAAAGAGGGAAAACTCTGATTTCAACCCTCTGCTGCCTTGCGGCCATACCCACTCATGGGAAAGGTTTCGGGAGTAAACCCTGGGGACAAATCCAGAGCTGGAGTCCCTAAGGCAGTCCGACGTTGCCTTCAACCTCGCTCTGGCAACTCCTGCGACGTCACTGGTGCCAAGCTGTATCAGCCCTTGCCCTTCCCTTGGACAACAACGGTGGCGTGGAGAGGGGAGACTTGTTGCACGGGCAACCACTGGTCTTCCATACATCCTGCCCAGGCCAGTGCCCTGGAAACCATTCCAGGCGCAGATCCATGGTCTGGCGAGACTAACGGATGCCACCACTGTATAACTCCTGGCACCTGATTTGAGCAGCACAGCGACAAAGCAGTTTCAACCCTGACCTTGGCTGCTGGCAGAAGTCTGTATGTCCCTGTACTGCCCCTCACCACCCCCGTAACCATATGAGCTCTCTAGCTTCCTCCAGGTACTCCACTTCCCTTCCACATCCTCAAGCCATGTGAAGGTGCATGGGATTGCAGATGTTGGCATCTGGAGCAGAATACATTGCTGGAGAGATTGAGTGGGTCAGGCAGCATCTGTGGAGGCAAAGGGATAGTCATTAAAGGGTTGAGACACTGTGTGGGTCCCTTTGCCTTCATTGATGCTGCTTGCTCAGCTGAATTCCTCCAGCAGCTTGTTTTCATCTCAAGCCATGTAGGTTGGTAGGTTACAGGAAAATAAGGGAGAGAGTGGAGAGCCAGCATGCATTAGATGGGCTGAAGAACCTCCTTCCATGCTGCTAGGAATTATGAAGGAAGCATGAAATAATTTTATTAAATTGACTGCTTCTGCTTTTAGAAATGGAATGCAGCACCGTGTTGGACAAGCTCTGTAAATAATTTACAGAGTATTATGTGTGACAAATATGAATTGTGTTAAAATCATCTGCAACAGTGTGAACATAATTGAAAGACTGAACCAGGTGATTATGGAAGGTAATCCAATGACCAATGTTTGCTGCTCAGTGTAGGAGTGGGTGAGTTTGCTTTGCAAAGTTGACTGGCAACTAATCTTTTTGATCACCCTACCATATTTCCTAAGAAATGAACAACACAAGCACCATATAGAGCCCTGAGATACAAGATACCAAAGCAAAAAAAAATGAAGTTTTAGCATTTTATCACATTATGATTTACCACAGTGAGATTTCCCAATTTTCATGGCATTTATATACTGGGTATGTATGCCCACCTCAATGAACTTGAGCTTGTTTTGAAAAACGTGTTAAACTTATATAATGAAGAAAGAAAACTGTTCATGAATATTTAACCTTGCTGCATATTATTTAAATAAATTAATACAAACAGAAGTAATTGAACTGTAAATAGGATTTATTCATATTAACATTTAATTCCAATGAACCCCTCCGGTGCAGATTTCTATTACGTGTTTTATTCGAATGGAGTAAACATACAAACTCCTGAGAGAACTCAGTGGGTCAGGCGACACCTGTGGTGGGAAATGGACAGCTGACATTTTGAGTCAAAACCTTCATTGTCAGTCCAGATTAACGGTCTTGACCCAAAATGTCTACCGTGTTCTTCCAGCAGTTTGTTTTTTTTGCTTCAGATTCCAGGATCTGCAGTCTCTTATGTCTTCATCTCATATACATAGACTGGCTGTTGTTATTTCACCAACGAGTGGAAATAGAGTCTCACAATTCAAGAGCAGTCTTAGAGCAAGCACCCGTACCCATTCCCACTACCCACTGCCCTTTCTTGCAGTACACATAAAGCTCCCAACACAAAGCAGGCATGAGACTGACTCTCCTGCAATGAGTCATTCCAAAACTCCCCCTCTTCTGCAACATTGGGAGTAAATAGTGTCCAAGATAGTTCGTTAAACACTAATCAGCCCAGCCACTTTTTTTTAACACTGATATGATTTTACTACAGATGTATTAAAAATCATTAAAAGCACCTCATTATCATTTTCTGGTGATCAGCTGCCTCAGCAAAGCCCATTCCCAACCAACCCTATGTCAAGTATCCTGCCCCCATTCCCAACACACAAGCCCTTCCCTTTCATTTGTCTCTATCCCTTCATTCATCTCTACCACAGAAGTCCCCCCAACACAAAACCCCCACTTCTTCAATTACCTCCTCCACCAAGCTGCCCCAACTCCAAAACATGCAAACCCCAAATGCAAGCGCACACAGATTCCCGGTAGTCTCTCATTGTTGGAGGAGGTAGCCCCCTGCTGGCTGGAGGCCACAAGTGTTGATTCTCAGCGACTGTTACTGTTCAGTGGGGCAATCAGATCACTGATCTCTGAGGGCCTCTGCCAATCTGGAAACAAGGAAGAGTACAGGTAGGCTCAGTGGGTCAGACAAAACAGCTTATATACCTCCATCTGTCACCAGATGCTCACTCATGCCCCTATATCACACCTTCCTGACTTTCCTGTCTAATTTCACACCTGCAATTAATTCAAACTCTAAATACGCATCTAATTCATTAATATAGATTATGAAGCTCCAATACATTTCCTGTAGCATCCTACAAATACAGCCTGCCCCTCTGAAAATTACCTGCTCATTCTTTCTCTCAATTCTTTATCCTTCGCTAACATGTTACCCAACTGTGGGAGACTTAATTTTTTTTGTAACTTCAGACATATTTCATCCCCTTCATTTTTTGATGTTACCATCTGAAAAACCATCAGATTTATCTAGAGCAACACACAGAAAAAGCTGGAGGAACTCAGCAAGTCAGGCACCATCCATGGAAATGTTGACTGTTCATTTGTATAGATTTTGACCAACCTGCTGAGTTCCTCTGGCATTTTGTGTGTGTTGCTTTGGACTTCTAGCCTCTACAAAATCTCTTGTGTTTAGATTTATCTAATACTATTTTCCTTTCATAAAACCATGTCAACTCTCAATGTTCAACATTTTCTTACTGCCTTATGTACCACATCATGACTAAAAGAACCCATGCTAGCTCACATACCATTGTCATCAGTCCCATTCCCCCCCCCCACCAATTCCCTGTAACCTCTTTCCTCTCACATATTCAACAACTCCAACCTGAATCTCTCTTCACTCAGCCTATAATAGGAATTAATTTACAAGAACCTATTAACCAACCTGCACCTGGGGTTGCAGGAAAAACTTGCAGACTCCACATAGACAGCACTGGAAGTCAAGAATGAACCCAAGCCACTGAAGCTGTAGGCATCAGCTGACTGCTGCACAACGGCTCCGCTCACAACCCCCATTTCAAGGAGGCAATTGGACCCAACAAGTCTATATCTGCTTTCAACACCAAGAAACGCCTGAAATATGACCTCTGTTTCTTCCTCCACAGATGCTGTCTAACCTGCAGAGTATTTCCATTACCTCTTGTATATACTTCAGACTTTATTTTATTATTATTATTTTAATATGCTGTACTTTTCCTATCTTCCCTCTCCCTGCTTTCTTCCCTGGTGATGTTAAAACTTAACATCTGCTAGAATTTTTCCAGAATCCAGGGAGCTTTGGAAGATCACAACCAGTGCGTGAACTATCTCTACATCTACTTTCTACAGAACCCAAGAATGATTCTTCAAAAAGAACAAATATTTCAGGCTTGAAATCACTCTCTGTTTGATCACTTTGTTTTATTTTAAATGCCGGGGAGTTCAGTCCAATTCACAGCCCAACAAATTATATAGCTGTCTACATCATGCTCTGATGACAGAGACTAATTTGAAATCAATGAGTCGATTATTCCATTTAATTATGTACACAATATACGACCTGAAATTCTTATTCTTTGCAGATTTCCACAAAACTGAAGAAAAACGTCAAAGAATGAGTGACAGAAAAAAGTTAAAACCCTAAAGTCCCCTCCCCACTTCCACATACAAGCAACAGTGAAGCATCAACCCTCCCTGCTCCCCCTCCCACCACCTGCCTCAGCCAAAGCATCAGCAGGCCCCCCCACCACCCGCCATGCAAGCAGTAGCAAAGCTCCTATCACAAATGCCCCTACGTTTTACTCCTTCATCAACCAGTTCATTAATCGTCAGTCGATATTCAAAGGATAATGATACTGGTGATGGGAACATTCAATTTCCTTCTACAGTGCAGGTGGCTCTGTGGTCATTCAGATTCTGATTCAGTTTATTGTCATTTAGAAACCACAAAAGCAATGCAGTTAAAAAACGAGACAACGCTCCTCCAGAATGGTATCACAAAAGCATATGACAAAACAGACTACACCAGAAAATCCACATAACGTTTGGCAATCCCCAATCCAGAGTCCAGGGAGGCTGCTGCATATTAATATCGCGCTACCATCTTAGCGCGTTCCCCGGAAAAGAGCTCCAATCCCACCAGTGCAAGACCAAAAACTAAAGCTACAAGACCTGCACAAAACCACATAATTACAACATATAGTTACAACAGTGCAAACAATAGCATAATTGATAAAAAAAAACAGACCATGGGCACAGTAAAAAAAGTCCAAAGATGTTAAAAGTTCAAAAGATACCACCACACAGTTTCCACAAGTCCTCAGGGTCCTGAAAGACTCGTCATCCTACGCAGGCAGCAGAAGGGAATACTCCCGTTATGGACTTCCACGGTGCCGCCCGACCCAGCCTGGCAGACACAGCACACAATGAAGGCTCCGTCAAACCCAGCCTTGCAGACACAGCACACAACGAAAGTGCTCCGACTGCAGCGGAATCCGAGTCCATCAAACCTCCGAGCCTCCGACCATCCCCTCCGGCTCAGCTTCTCCAAGCACCATCCTCTGCTGAGCGTATTAAGATGCCCCCGCCAACGGCCATCGGCAACGCGACCCCAAGGACTGGGGGCCTGTTCTTCCCAGCAGAGTCCTGGACCTCACAGCAGCAGCAGCAACGAAGAAGGTCTTCCTGGAGATTTCCAGATGTTCCTCCGTGCTCCCTCGTCCGTTTTTCATCTGATTATGATTGCGCACGGCACCCATAACAGATAATCAGCTCCGGAGTGGCTGCTGCAAGCTGCGTCGCGCCGCCATCTTGGAATGTTGATGTGGTTAAGAAAATCTATGAAAATCTGAAAATCTGCCCTTACAGAATTCTCAAATCACTACCCAAAAAACTTGAGATATGGAGTAAAATAAAATTCCCTGTCATGAGATTTCTATGAAGAAAAGTAACTGAACTTTTTTTTCCCCAACATGCTCTTCTTGATGCACGCAGATTTGACATTGCTCTGCATTTTGGAAAATCACCAGACCATCACCATTTCCTACAAACGCAGCACACCCGCACCTCCCCCACCCCCCCCCACCGTAATGTGGGGATCACCTGTACTCAATTGTTAGTGAATAAAACATAATTAAACTATATGATGTATAATTCCCAAAGTCTGCCCCATTCAAGCTCCCTGCGCTCTTCTGCCTCCTGAAGAGAGCAGAATCCATCTTTAATTTCCTTTATGAAAATAACCAAGTACCTTACTGAAATATAATCTCTGTTTATAAAGGAATCAATAATTAATTCTGTTTCTCTTTCCATAAATACAGACTTATCTAATGAGGGTTTTCCATTTTAATTTCAGATTACCAGCTTCAGAAGATTTTTAATTATCAGTTATATCGATAAAGTGAAGACATTAAGTAACATGGTGGAAAAAACCATAAGCTCCAACATGGTTGAACAGCAAACATTTTCACCGGGATATCATTCTAACAGAAATATCTTGAGTATTGACTTTTTTTTTTGGGGGGGGGGGGAAGTACTGGTAAACAAGAGCCTTGAATGAAGACTCTTGGACCGGCACTTTCATCCTCCTCACTCATACTAATCAGCTTTACAAGTTCAAATTTCACACTTAACAGGCTCTATTACGGGGATTAACTTACTACAGTAAAGCCTTGCTCTCCTGCTGTCAGTGCAAGATAATAATCAGTCGAACAAACACTGCAACTTGCAGTCCAAGCTCTGTAACTCTGGAGCTCTCAATCAACAACATATCAATGTTGTCTGCCTTTCATCAAAGCAACATCCTCTGGGCTTCTCAAAGATACTAGTCTGAACCTTGTCATATTATCAGAGCAGAAAGAAAATGAGACAGCAGTTAATGATTACTCAAATTAGGATCCACATTTAAGGTTACAAGGTCATTGTAATACAGTGAAGTACACAGTCACACTGGCACTCTTTACAGATGAGGCATTATCTGTCCAATATCCAATTATGTCATTGCTATTTATCTGCAAGTTACTACTAATAATCTAATCCCTTCATAACTTCACTTCAAAACCCTTCCACAATTCTTAGAGACTTTTATTTCGGAGATGTACATTCCATTCATATGGAAGAATGAATTCAATATTAATCGTGTTCATCTGAACTGAATTTGATCTCTCGGTCTTATACACTCTACAGTCTCTCAATGCAGTCCATGCTGATGACTCAAGACACATGCAGTTCTGGATATAACAAGAGAGCAAAGCAACATGGAGAAGACGACAAACAGTGCAAATAAAAATAATACCGTGAAAATGAGCTGTAAAGAGTCCTTGAAAGTTGTAAGTCGTAGAATCAGTTCAGAGTTGTAGTGAATGAAGTTATCCACACAGGTTCAAGAGCCTGATGATTGTAGTGTCATATTCTTCCTGAATCTGGCGCTGCAGTCTTTCATTGACTCTACTTCGGTAATTGGATTTGTTGAGTAAGCCCGCAAGAAAATGAAATTCAGGGTTATATATAGTGACATATATGTATAGTACTTTGAACTTTGAAATAGTCATTTGTGAGGTTTTGTGCTACCTTGCCAATCTTCATCCTAAGCAGTCCTTCAGAATCAAGGATAACTTGCTTCCCCTCCGGTTTTGTGCATTCTAAAGTGACTGATGAGAGCACGATGGGAAGCTAAAACTCTTTCATAGTTGGGGCAGGATGTGGTTGATGGAGTGCGTGGATAGTTTGTGAGGTGAAAAGCTCCCTCCATCAGTGACACATGCTCCCAATGTACAGATAGCCTCGAGATTTTCCCTACCACGCCAAATGCTACTTTTCTACTTGGAGCAGACATGGACCAGAATTCCCAAACTTTGGAGACTTCTTTTGAAGGAGATTTTGAACACGCTTTCCCACAAAAGAGCTCAGAGTCCAGCACATCAGTGGCTGTGAAAACCAAAGGCTAGGAATGGTGGCAAATCAATGCATCATCTTTCTCTGCTGTTATTACCACTGTTAATTCTTCAAACTGGAACACAACTGTCAGAAAGGATGATGACAAAAACAAATTCCAGAGTAACTTACTGAAGAAAATTGCATAAATAGTACAAGGGAGGAATATAAGATTGGGATTAATTAGAAAGCTCTTCTGAATTGTTGGTATTAGCGCAATAGTCTTTAAAGCCTGTCTACGTTTCTACAACGGATGTGATACATCTGAATTATTTCTGCCTGCCAAGGTGACAGTTTATTCAATAAGAGCTAGATAGCATAGTTCCTGGTACCTGATAACGAGTAGCAATAAGGTGTCAACATGAACCTTCACTCATTCACCAGTGGGATTTTCCAGTGTCGGTGCAGGAATGCCAGTGTAGGGAATGGGATGTGTTGGTAATGGACCGATGCTTGATACAGCTTCCAATACGAGGTAGTTGAAATAATCAGAGAGTGAAGACTCAGGGTTGATGTTCTCTCTGGACAGTTATTTCCTTTTTTTTACCAAGCCATAGAAGAGCAGTTAGCTTTCCCGAATACTGCTGCAGTGGAGTAAGATCCATGGTTCATGTTAAATTGCACTGAAAACATTCCATCCTCCCCAGGCAGGGGCCGCTGGCCTAATACTTTTCCCTCCATGAAAAGCAAATAGGTGCCATCTTCCTCTACAGAGAGTTAACAGCCCACCATCCATTAAAATCATCTTCACCTCTTTTACTGAAACTGCTGCTCATATTATTATCCCCAGCCCTATCAATCTTCCACCTTGCACCCCAACCTCATCCTTTGCCTCCTGTCTTGTATTCCAAGAGTTTCAGGTGCCAATGTCCTTCAAGCACCAAGTGCAGACCTGCCTTGCTCTCCTGAGAATGCAATCAATGCAGAGGCGGGGCAGTATTTAACAAAACATCTGACTAAAATACCCCCACACCCCTGCACAGCACACTAACAGGTTGAAAGAACTTGCCAATGTTTTAGATTAATAACTAGCTTTACAAAAAAAGTCCATGATCACAAATATTAGCTTGCTTCTCTCTTCATAGATCCTGCCTTACCAATAGTTTCTTCATTTCTTTCCAGACCAATGTACACTAATCCTATTTTACTATCCCCACATTCCAATCAATACTCTCGTTCGACCACTCACCTACACATTAGGGGCAATTTACAATGGCTAATTAACCAACTAGGCTGCACATCTTTAAGATGTGTGAGGACCAGTGCACCCAGGAGAAACCCAAAGATCACAGGGGGAACGTGCAAACTCCACACTGACCACACCAGATATCAGGATTGGAAGCAAGTCATCGGAGCCAAAGCAGCAGCTCTACCAGCTGTGCCACAAAGGTCAACTGAGGGGAATCACATTCTAAGTTCAAAACAGAAATACAAAGAGACATTTGGTGTACAATGCTATGGGAGAAAAATAGTAGATATCAGTGTTGTTAAATTTCGACCTCCAGATGGCAGGAAGGCCCCCCCGCTTAGGCGGCCCCGGACATACGTTTCAACTCAGCTCACCTTGACCTTGCGCAAACCCGTTCTCAGAAATTCTTTGACATCATCATCCACCTAGGCACCATCCAGATTTAAATCATTCTCAACATAGCTACAAACACACAAATTAGGGGCAGGTTTGGGACACTCACTCCTTGAATGTGCTCTGACATTCAACCAGATCATGGATGACCTGAATGTACTTTCACCTTCTCCCTCCCACCTTGCCTCCATAACTTTTCATCCCCTTACTTAACAAAAAGCTCACTACTTCTGCCGTAACAATATTCAGACATTCTGCTTTCTTCAACCATTGAGAAGGAAAGTTTCAGACTCCAACCATCTGAGAGAAATCATTTTATCGTTTTCCCTACCACTGCGATGAGGTCACACTCAGGTTGGAGTAGATGATGCCATAGATGATGCCTGGCCTGCTGAGTTCCCCTAGCATTTTGTATACAGCCTATGTATTCTCTCCTTACAACTGAAACGCTCCATTCCATGTAACACCCTGGTGAATCTCATCTGTATACCCTCCAGAACAAAATTATCTTTCATTTTTTAGCATTATCACAAAATAACACAATGGATTCTGATTAATTGGGACACTTCGGGGCCAGTACATTTTGGCCCAATTAAGCAGATGCCCCAATTACTTGAAGTTTCATGGAAATAGTTAAAAAGGTATAAAAAAGACAAACCTAGTGACAAATTATTCAGAAGTTCAAAGATTTATTATCAAAGTATCTATACACAATTCAATTCTGTTTTGTGGCTGCCAGTGGGAGGACAAATCTCAAGGAAACACCATGGAGCCTGTTCAAAGAAAACATCAAACACCCAATGCACAAAAAAACAAATAGCACAAATGACAAAAACTAAAGAGTAAGCAACAACACATAGAATATCAAACATCAAACCAGGAGTCAGGAGTACTGAGTTTAGTTTAGTTCAGTGCCACTAGCCAACTGTAGGTCACAGAGCCATCTTCACCAAAGTGCCCCAGTTAAACCACTCCAAAAAAAAAAGAGTAACCAGAACCCAGAAATACATGCAACATGAACCACAAAGTCCCCAAGATGAGTCGACAGTCAAGAGCCTCACAGATCAATCTCTGTGATATGGAAACCAGACTCCTGCACAACAGCTAATGAGAGGGAGAGGGAAGACCCATCAAACACAGGCAGGTGGCACCAAACACCCGCCTGCCTTCTGCTCTCGTCTTCATTGACTCCAACCTTGCTCATCATCTCAGAGAGAACCAATGGAGTTGATCACAGGCTTCCAGACTGCCAGGCCACACACTCCTCTCCCAAACTCACCAAACTCCCTTGGAGACAGCAGAGCACTAAGATCACTGTCAGCCCAAAAACACACAATGAAATTGTAAATCACACACAGCTTAATAGTAGATTAAATTACGTATTTAATGAAATACAGAACAAATCAGAACACTACTACAGTACGATAAGACTGGTAGTCTATGGTATGAAGATCCAAGATGGTGGCGCGACGCAGCTTGCAGCGGCCACTCCAAAACTGATTATCTGTTATTTGTGAAGTGGGGTGCCGTGCGTAATCATAATCGATTGAAAACGGACGTGGAAGCACAGAGAAACATCGGGAAATTCCAGGAAGACCTTCTTCGTTGCTGCTGCTGCTGTGAGGTCCGGGACTCTACTGGGAAGAACAGGCCCCCAGTCCTCAGGGTCGCGTTGCCGATGGCCGTTGGCGGGGCCGTCTTAATACACTTGGCAGAGGATGGTGCTCGGAGAAGCTGTGCCGGAGGGGATGGTCGTCAGCTCGGAGGTTCGATGGACTCGGAGTCCTTTTGACGGACTCAGGTCGCTTTCAGTGTGTGCTGCGTCTGCGAGGCTGGTTTCAATGGAGCTTTCATTGTGTGCTGCGTCTGCAAGGCTGAGTCGGGCGGCGCCGTGGAAGTCCATAGCGGGGGTATTCCCTTCTGCCGCCGGCGTGGGATGGCGAGTCTGTCGGGACCCTGGGGACTTGTGGAAACTGTGGTGATTTCTTTTGAACTTACAGTCCTTTAACATCTTGGACTATTTTTACTGTGCCCATGGTCTGTTTTTTTTTAATCAATTATGCTATTGTTTGCACTGCTGTAACTATATCTTGTAATTATGTGGTTTTGTGCAGGTCTTGTAGCTTTAGTTTTTGGTCTTGTTTTTGTCTGGTGGATTTGGAGCTCCTTTCCGGGGAACGCGCTAGAGAGTAGTGCGATATTAATATGCAGCAGGCTCTCCGGACTCTAGATTGGGGATTGCCAAACGTTATGTGGATTTTCTGGTGTAGTCTGTTTTGTCATATGCTTTTGTGATATCATTCTGGGGGAACGTTGTCTCATTTTTTAACTACATTGCATTTGTGGTTTCTAAATGACAATAAACTGAATCTGAATCTGAATAGATGTCGATGGTGGAATTCATCCACTGCTGTGTTGTTTTGATAGTTTATAAATGAACAAAATCAGCTCAGACACCAAGTGCAGATAACAGACTGCCTCAAACAATGCTTTCGATGACGGCATCCTCCAAATCTTTATTTTCATTGTAAAATTCAAGATGATTGTCAATATCTTCAAGCTCTTCGCAGTTCCTAACTTGTTGAAGTAGTGAAATTGTTTCATTTTCACTCCTGGCAACTCCAAGCCTGAAGACTTGGAACCGCAGTGAGCAAAATAATTCTGAATTGTCTTGATGCATATTTCTTGTAAAGTGTCAGTTATAAAGATCAATGGCCCAATTAACCGGAATCCACTGTAGTCTAAAATCGGGTTTCTTTTGTACTACTATTCAGCTCATTGGTATATTCATCAGTCCTAACCACACCAAACAATAAATATACAACATTTGGAAACAATAAGCCGCCGGTGGTGTAGTGGAATCCGCACTTGACTTCGAGGCAAGTGGCCCTGACTTGGAATCCAGACGGTTCCTTGCAAACTTAACTTCATGCTGGGTTGAGCATTGAGCAAGCAACTCACCCTCGTAAAAAAAACAAATGCTAAAGAAACTGCAAAGTTGCTGCCTGATGCAACACGTCGCAAAGAGGTATAATAATAAATTGGAAAGAATAATACATTCAGGATATATCAGCCCATGTTCTAGACTTTGTCAAATGCAATGGATCAACACGACCCTATCCATGTTGACTGAAATAAACTGAAGAAACCTGTACATCTGAAAATGACAAGCAAAATTAAATGCCAAAGCTCATCCCAATGAAAGTGCAGCTTTATGAGATGAATATATAACTAGGATTGGTGCTTATCAGTTCTGTAGTTCAGGGAGAAAAGAACATGGCTGACAATCCAGGGAAGTTCTGAGTGGGTGTCACATTCTCTCAGTTTTACTTTTTGGATGAGATACCAAATTGAGCCCAGTCTATGGTATTATTCTGAAGGACACTGGAGTTTTCCTCAGTGCGCTTGACCAATCTTTATCCCAACCACCAACAATGATCCGCTCATTTTCCTATAGCTGTTTCTGGGAGATAACTGTTAGCCAATTGGCTGCCATCTTTCTATCATTCAAACAATGACTTGATTTCAAAATAAAAATAACTTGTGTGTTATAAAGTTTTTTGGTTCACCCTGAGATAATGAAAGATGCATGATATTTTGCAAGCTTTTCTTCCTATGCTAATACCGTCCACTTATATTCAGGTTAGAGGAATATAATTATGCTCTGTTTAAATCTAATCCCTGCTATTTTGAAGCGTTTTGGATGATACTCAACTGATGTTTATTCTATGCACATATGGGGACAATGATGTCCATTTGATGGAGATAATTGGTCCCAAACTTCCAGCTGTGAAAGGTATACTTTCCCATCTGCTTTATTAACGAACTGTAGCAAAAAAAAAGAATCAAATTTCCTCTCTGCTACTTAGAGAGCAAAGTAACTTCACAGACATAAACACCCAACAGGACTATTAAGGTGATGCACACATGGGTAGGCGATCAGGCTTTCTTGTGTAATTGCTGTGTTAATCCATTCCTAATCACTTTACCACCATTCTCTACAGCTTTATAAACAAACCACAAAGAAACTCAAGCTCAATGCCATGTTTTGTAACTCCCAAATTCATCTGCTTTCTAAAGAAAGCCTTTCAGACCTTCCAACCAATGAAGCCTCTGTCATGGTCCAGATCGGTTCCCCTTTAAATTTAGTTAGGTTGCGACCATTGACGCCTTGTTCCCTTTTAATTCCGTTTCACGCGTCCCTTGAGCTTGGCAATCAAGGTAACCTACCCTCGACCCGAACCGGCAGCTTATAAGCCCCTGGCTTTAGCCGTTCGGGGCGAGAGTGTTAAGAAGCCTTCGCAAGTTACCGCCGCCGCTACGACAAGCCACAGCAATTCACCTTCCGTCACCAGAGTGATCCAGCCCGCATCGGAGTACCAGCAATTCACCTTCCATCGCCAGAGTGATCCAGCCCGCATCGGAGTACCAGCAATTCACCTTCCATCGCCAGAGTGACCCAGCCCACATCGGAGTACCAGCGATTCACCTTCCGTCACCAGAGTGACCCAGCCCGCATCGGAGTACCAGCGATTCACCTTCCGTCACCAGAGTGACCCAGCCCGCATCGGAGTACCAGCGATTCACCTTCCGTCACCAGAGTGACCCAGCCCGCATCGGAGTACCAGCAATTCACCTTCCCTCACCAGAGTGACCCAGCCCGCATCGGAGTACCAGCAATTCACCTTCCCTCACCAGAGTGACCCAGCCCGCATCGGAGTACCAGCAATTCACCTTCCATCGCCAGAGTGACCCAGCCCGCATCGGAGTACCAGCAATTCACCTTCCATCGCCAGAGTGACCCAGCCCGCATCGGAGTACCAGCAATTCACCTTCCGTCACCAGAGTGACCCAGCCCGCATCGGAGTACCAGCAATTCACCTTCCGTCACCAGAGTGACCCAGCCCGCATCGGAGTACCAGCGATTCACCTTCCGTCACCAGAGTGACCCAGCCCGCATCGGAGTACCAGCGATTTACCTTCCGTCGCCAGAGTGACCCAGCCCGCATCGGAGTACCAGCAATTCACCTTCCCTCTCCAGAGTGATCCAGCCCACATCAGAGTACCAGCGATTCACCTTCCGTCACCAGAGTGATCCAGCCCGCATCGGAGTACCAGCGATTCACCTTCCATCACCAGAGTGATCCAGCCCGCATCGGAGTACCAGCAATTCACCTTCCGTCCCCAGAGTGACTGAGCCCGCATCGGAGTACCAGCGATTCACCTTCCCTCTCCAGAGTGATCCAGCCCGCATCGGAGTACCAGCAATTCACATTCCATCGCCAGAGTGGGTCCGGGCAATGTCAATCTACCAGGGGCGAGTTGAAGGCGGAGTCCTGACTTGACGTTTATGCCCCTTGCCCGTGTCTACCCCCCGAAGAAGAGTCCCGGCTCTGTGCCTGAGTCACAGGCGGAGTTCCAGCTCGATGTCGTGCCCAGTGTCTGTGTCTACCCCTAGAAGAGTCCCGGCTCGGTGCCTGAGTTGAAGGAGGAGTCCTAGTTCAAGATTCCTTGTCCTGTGTTTTGGTGTCCACGTTTCTGGCTGCAGCGATCCATGGTATCCAAGTGTCTGGCGGCGGTGAATCAAGGTCCCAGTCTCCAAGTCCAAGGTCCGTGGCTGTCCATGCTCCCCCGTCCAAGTCCAAGGTCCACGGCTGTCCAAGCTCCCCCCCCCGTCCAAGTCCAAGGTCCACGGCTGTCCAAGCTCCCCCCCCCCCCCCGTCCAAGTCCAAGGTCCACGGCTGTCCATGCTCTCCCGTCCAAGTCCAAGGTCCGCGGCTGTCCATGCTCCCCCCGTCCAAGTCCAAGGTCCGCGGCTGTCCAAGCTCCCCCCGTCCAAGCCCAAGGTCCACAGCTGTCCCAGTGCCCTGTTTCCAAGTCCCAGGTCCGCGGCGATCCAAGTCCCTCGTCCCCTAGCCCGAGGTCCGTGTTCCTCTTTGTCCTCGATTTCCCGATCTTCTGTGTAGCGAGTGATAAACGCTATTTTATTGTACCTAAGAAAGACGTGTTTGTGTCCTGCGTGTGGGTCCTCTCCCAGCACCCTTGTCCCCAGCTCATGACAGCCTCAAAAGTTGCATATGCATTCAGTGGCCACTTTATTAGGTACATGAGCAGAACTTGGTGTGATCTTCTGCTGCAGCAGCCTACCCACTTCAACGTCTGACGTGTTGTGTGTTCACTGCTGCACACCACTGTTGTAACCTGCGGTTATACAAGTTACTCTTGCCTACCTGTCAGCTTGAACAAATCTGGTTATTCCCCTCTGACCTCTCAGTAATAAGACATTTTTGCCCACAAATCTGCTGCTTACTGGATTTTTTTTTGTTTTTTTTTTACACTGTTCTCTGTAAACTCTAGGGATTGTTGTGTGTGAAAATCCCAGGAGATCAGCAGTTTCTGAGATACTCAAACTACCATGTATGGCAACAACAATCATTCTACGGTCAAAGTCACTTTGATCACTTTTCTTCCCCATTCTGATGCTTGGCCCGAACAAGAGCTGGACCTTTTGACCATGTCCGCATGCTCTTATGCATCAAGGTGCTGCCAGGTGATTGGCTGATTGCATTAACGAACAGGTTTACAAGTGTACCTAACAAAGTGGCCATTGAGTGTGTACATGTAATGAACGGAAGTTAATGAGAAATAGAAAAACACTGCATAAAGTGAAAAATGAAGATCTGGATCATGTATGGTCAGCATTGAACTGAACACATGCTGCTTAGCGGTATGCTGATCATGAAGCAAGCAAAGATCTAACATGACTCAGAAAGACAGCATCCATTATTAAGGACCCAGGGCATGCCCTTTTCTCTCTGTTACCATCAGGTAGGAGATACAGAAGCCTGAAGGCACACACTCAGTGATTCAGAAACAGCTTCTGCCCCTCTGCCATCTGACATTGAAGCTTTGGACACCACCTCACTTTTTTTAATATACAGTATTTGTTTTAATTCACATTTTAAAAATCTATTCAATATATGTAATTGATTTACCTGTTTATTTATTATGTTTTATTGTATTTATTATTTTTTTCTCTCTCTGCTATATTATGCATTGCATTGAACTGCTGCTGCTAAGTTAACAAATTTCACGTCACATGCCGGTGATAATAAACCTGATTCTGATTCTGACGAACTGAAAATCGAAGGCAATAGTCAACATTCAACAGGCTGGTTGCAGAAATTTAAGAAAAGGCAAGGCATTAAATTTTTAAAGCAACTACTGATCACAAAGATCTAGCACCAGAACAAGTCTATGATGCTGTTTGTTTTTATATCTTACATAACAGCATAAATTTTTTAAGGGTTGCTGATGAAAATCTGACACCAGAACAAGTCTACGATGCTGGATTCCCAACCTGCATATTCTCTTTGGTCTGCAGATGTAATCAGATGAAAGATTTGTCACGTGTATGAACAGATAAGTTTGTTTTGTCTATTTCAACATTAAATTTTGGTGGGTGTCGTCAATGGAGTAGTCCTCTCAGATTTTGATGTAACATCGTACATCAAGCACAGAACACCCTGTTCACGGTCATTAATTTATCTCTATTTATTTTGGTACAAAAACACGCAATTTTTCCCCCATCATCTTTTTTCTGAACCTGACTGCTGCTGCTGAACTTTAATCCTACCTCTGGCAATGAAGGGAAGTTAACAATACTTTAAGGAGACAGCTCGATTATTTCTTCATCCTTTAGTACTGTGCTAGCTCTCTGGAATACAGTGATGTCGCATTGCTGTGCACTAACAGATTCAGACACAGACACATTGGTTAAGTACTTCCAGGTCCAGACACAGGCACAGAATCAAACAGCAGGGGGATTTGTTATATTTTGTAACTTCAAAACAATTAAAGTAATTCAAACAAAGACACAGGAATCCAAAATGCAGGTCTAACTTCGAGTTGACTTTAAGCAAGGCATGCATGTATCACGTGGTGGCACGATGACATATACAATTCACTCATTTATAAATGTAGACTGCAGTGAATAATTTTAAACCAGTAAGAATGCTCAAACAATATATTTACAAGATTACTCAAACATTACTTAAATATTAAATTCACCACAGTGATCAAGTTAATGGAAGGGGTGCAGCTCAGTGAAGAAACATAGAAACATAGAAAATAGGTGCAGGAGTAGGCCATTTGGCCCTTCAAGCCTGCACTGCCATTCAGTATGATCATGGCTGATCATCCAACTCAAAACCCTGTACCTGCTTTCTCTCCATACCCCCTGATCCCTTTAGCCACAAGGGCCATATAGAAGTGACATTTAAAGGAATGGATACTATCTAATCATTTGTGAGCAGACCGGGAGGTAGATCCAACAATTCCATTTCTTTAGGAAAATCATCACAACTATCAACAGTCTTAATAATGCTCATGGGTAGTTAGCCGAAGCACAGAATAGAGATCAGATAAGCCTGGATGCACCTGGGGCTAAATGTCCACCTCCCTCCTCCTATTTTCTTGTGTGCTTGTTCTCTTCAACTTCTTCCCTCTGCAGAAATTCATTCACCACTTTTTCCTTCTGCAGTCTTCAGTGTGGTTTCCCACATACACCCCAAAACCAATGCGTTGCTACAAGTCCCCTCCAGGAAAGGACGGCCTCATTTTGTTTTTCTACACCTCTTCTGCGTTTCTACGCTACAGTAAAGCTGCAGAACAAAACTCTGGAACAAAGTGACACCTACCATCCAGGGATGGCTGATGTGGCATACCATGCAATGCACGTGCGGCACAAAAGAACGGTGGGAGCACGTTCACTTCTGCGCCTTTTACAGGCACGGCTCATCAAGTTCATACACACAAAAAAAGGTCAAAAAGATTCATTGTTAAAGTTGCAGCTCAGGTTAAAATGGATCTGAGCTCAAGAGCAAAAGGAAAAAGGAATGTGAAAGAGTTGCTGTGTAATTAATAGGCCTGACATTTTATTTTAAATTCCAGTTCATTGTCATTCAACCATACATGAATATCCAATAATACAACCAAACAAACCATATAACCCTTAATTTTCTCAGTTTAAGGAATCTCAACTCCCATTTGTGTAAACTCAGTCATAAGTTTAACACACCCAGTGCAGATATCACTCTGAATCTACTTGCTGCTCCCTTCTGTGATATGGAGGTCAGAACTGCTCACAAGTGTGGTCTAATCAGAGATGTTATAGTTTCTCACAATTTACAATCCTTTATATTCCAATTAACCATATAACAATTACAGCACGGAAACAGGCCATCTCGGCCCTTCTAGTCCATGTCGAACGCATATTCCCACCAACCTGCACTCAGCCCATAACCCTCCATTCCTTTCCTATCTATATACCTATCCAATTAAAAAAAAATTTTTAAATGACAATATCAATAACAGCGTTCCCTTCGGGGCTGAAGTGAAAATCATAAGTCATACACAACACAAAGGCACATATAGAACACATACAACAGCAGTAAATATACACATAGAATATATATATACAATATATATACAAAAATATACACATAGCCCGAGCCCCTGAGTAACATGTTCAGTAAACTGATGGTGCACGGGTGTCGTCTGAAAGAACAAGCTCACAGCAGTCTGCAGATGAACACTAAGCATGCACACTATCCAGCTTGTCCTCCACCGAGCATACACTGGAGAGCAGCACCGAGGAGAGGGGCCAATTCCTATTCCGGCATGGACACTGTACCACACCACCTCCAGAGTCCTCCCATCCTGGACTGCTTCAAACAGCAAGCCTGCAACAAGAGACCCAGTTCTTGCTACAACCAGGTCCACACAGCTCCCTGCTCTCGGTCTCATTAATAAACCAGTGAACCAGACTTGCAGTATTTTCCATTACCGATTTCCACAGGGCCTTGTGATCGCAAGAAAGGAGTCCAAGATAATTCCTCCCTTTAGACTGCATACTGACTCGAAACAATGTTTTTTTGTACCAGGTAGCCAAGAAGTCCAGCTCCTCCACCAACAAGTAATTTGTTGACGGTGTAGACCCGCGATTCTGAAGTTCTTAATGTCCAATGTTATCTTGCAATCGTAAAAAGGCATTTAGAAAAGACAAAAACACTTTGGTGGACCCAGAGAGGCTGCTGTGTTCAAGCACGCTGCCATTTTACCATAAGTCAAGGTGCTCTGTACAACCACAGCGATATTAATTAACAGAATATGTGAAATCTGGACACATCCAACAAATGCAAGTGTCTATCACCAATTAGCCTATTCTGTAAGACAGAAGTTTTTCAGAAGCTTCAGTATCTGAAAAAAAAACATAACATGGGTCTATTTCATCTATCAGGTTGTGTTTAGGGTTAAGTCTGGTAATCATTAGCAGGAAATTAATTTGCAGCTAGCAGCTCCCAGTTTATGCTGTCTGATCGCACTCCATGGGTCAAAGCAAAGTTCATGTCTAATAATGGGTGACTTCATTACAATGGGATGCCATTATCCTCTGCTGCTGGACTGCCAATACATTTCATGTGATCCACCCCTTTAAAGCTCACAGCTTCCATTCCATTAAGGCTGACAGGCAATCACTGTCTGGTGAGGAAGCTTTGCAAAAACTGTGGGATGAGGAAAATAAAACAGAACAAACTATAAATAGAAAATGCTAGAAACACTCAGGTCAGTCGGCATCTGTGGAAGGAGAAGTGATTAGTGTTTCAGGCTAAGGCCCCTTCAGCTGAATTAGGAAAAACAAGTTAGTTTTCTGTAGCAGACACAGGCAAAGGTGGGATGAGTTGAACATAGGGAGTATCTCTTCTGGGGTGAATTAAAATAGTTCTTTGCCTCCATAATGTGCTGTAAATAGCGACATTGTGGGATATGCCACCAGACAAGAGCATACACTGAACATGGCCAGCAGCTCACTATATACCACACAGTACACAAAAATCTGCTGGTGAATGTCCCCTCACAATTTTGTACACTGCTTGCTGATCGCCACTTTGCTTTCCCTGCTCCAAGGAGAAGAAACCCGGCCTATCCAGTCTCTCCTTGTAAATGAGCTACTCCATCCCAGGCAACATCCCGATGAATCTCCTCTACATTTTCTGCAGAGAAATCACATCCGTCCTATAATGTGGCAACCAAGACTGCACACAATAATCCACTTCTAAAAACTAAATTCATTCTGCCATTGCTCTGCTCAATTTAGCAGCTGATTGATATCTTTATGTAGATTCAGATTATTGTCAGTATACAAAGGTAACTTTTGTAAAACCTATCCTTCCCCAAACCTCTCAGCTACTTCCATGCCAACAACTCAAGAGACAGGAGGTACAAATGCCTGATGTCCCACACCACCGGTTTCAAGAACAGCTACTTGCTTTCAAACTTCAGTCCTTGAACCAATCTGCCTGACCCCAAAACAACACGATGACCACTTGAACCACTCTGTATTGCAATACACTTTGAACTTGTGTTTAATATGTATGTTTTGCTATGTGCTTGTGATATTGCTGCAAGTTTTTCACTGTACCTGTGCATACATGTACTTGTGCATATGGCAATAAACTCAACTTTAACTACTAAAATTTATCTTGCATTTTTTTTCCTAATTCTGATGAAGGGTCTTTCACCGAAAACATTAACTAATTTTCTTCCCACAGATGCTGCCTGACCTGATGAGTGTTTCCCGCATTTTCTGCTTTTATTTCAGATTTCCATCACGGCAGGTTTTTTTTTAATACATTTCAATGAACAAATCATTGCTCTTTTGTTCAACAAACTTTTGGAACTCTCAAGTGGAATATTGGACAGGTCATGCATGCTGCCTGCTCGTGATGCAACCCACTGCACTGAGAGGTTGCTCAATTATGCAGTGGTTGTGAGCTGTATGTGGGAGAGAAGCCCACATCTCCAGTTCATGACGGTAGATGGTAATCTGTAAAAAGTCTCCACAGGACAATGCTGTCTTTTAGGGCGGGTCCAAATGTTTCAGTGGGAGCCCATTAAGCTTCCTTGTGTGATGTGTTGCCATCTGCTGTGGGACATGAACAGCAAGCCAAACCATATACCAATGTCAGGTTTATCATGTAGAATACATTACACAAAGAAGTCTAATTTGCTGGTAACAGTCCTCACTAACCAAACTGGACTCACCCTATCACAGATACTGCCAAACAAATACAGTGTGCAAAGAGGAGCAAGAAGAATTTCACAGGTAGCAACTACATGCTCAATGTCCAGAGAGGCACAGTACAATGGACATCGGCAGAAGTTAATGCATTAGCTCAGTTAATTGAAGCTCCATCAACTCCTGACTAGAGAAGAGCCAAAGAAAAACAAACTCATGATGATATCAGTGAATGGAAATGGGAGATTGAAAATCTGGCTGCACGGTGCCACAACAGCAACCTCTCACTTAACACCAGCAACATCAAAGCGCTGATTATTGACTACAGGTGGAAGAAGCCGGACTTTAATGAGCCAGCCCTCAATAGGGGATCAAAGGTGGAGAGGGTCGGTAACTTTAAATTTCTTGACATTATCATATTTGATGATCTGTCCGGCATTCAGGGATTGTGATAGGGACGCCAGGTACCTTCTCATGGCGGAGTGTGTCGCCCTCAGAGCTCGACGGAAGAAACAACAGGAGGCAGAGTCAATTAAATGTCCTCCTCCCCCCTCTGATCCCATCTCTCATCCGTGCCGGGTCTTTACCATTCCCTCCAACCTTCAACTCTCTGAGGCAGAGCGCTCTGTCCTCAATAAGGGCCTCAGCTTTGTCCCCCTTCGCCCACACCTCAGCGAGTTCCGCATACGCCATGACACTGAACTCTTCTTCCGCCGGCTCCGTCTCCGAGCTTACTTCTTTGACAAGGACTCTCCTACTCCCACCAATGACCCCTTCTCCCGTCTTCAACCCTCCTCCTCTTCATGGACACCCCTCTCTGGTCTTCTGCCTGCTCTGGATCTCTTTATTGCTAATTGCCGATGGGACATCAACTGTCTTGACTTCACTACACCCTGTTCCAATTCCAACCTCACTTTTCCGAACGCTCTGCTCTTCGCTCCCTCCGCACCAATCCCAACCTCACTATAAAACCTGCTGATAAGGGAGGGCGCTGTTGTAGTCTGGTGTACTGACCTCTACCTGGCCGAGGCACAACAACAACTCTCTGATACCTCCTCTTATTTACCCCTTGATCATGACCCCACTAAGGAGCACCAGGCCATTGTCTCCTATACCATCACCAACCTTATCAGCTCTGGGGATCTCCCATCCACGGCCACCAAACTCATAGTTCCCACACCCCGCACTTCCCGTTTCTACCTCCTACCCAAGATCCACAAACCTGCCTGTCCAGGTAGACCTATTGTCTCAGCTTGCTCCTGCCCCACCGAACTCATTTCTGCATACCTTGACACTGTCTTATCCCCCCTTGATCAATCTCTTCCCACCTATGTTCGTGAAACTTCTCATGCTTTTAATTTTTTCAATGATTTTAAGTTCCCTGGCCCTCACTGCCTTATTTTCACCATGGACGTCCAGTCCCTATATACCTCCATCCCCCACCCGGATGGTCTCAAAGCTCTTTGCTTTTTTTTGGATTCCAGACCTAAGCAATTCCCCTCTACCACCACTCTCCTCCGTCTAGCAGAATTAGTTCTAACTCTCAATAATTTCTGCTTTGGCTCCTCCCACTTCCTCCAAACCAAGGGTGTAGCCATGGGCACCCGTATGGATCCCAGTTATGCCTGCCTTTTTGTTGGCTTTGTGGAACAGTCCATGTTCCAAGTCTATACGGGTATCCGTCCCTCTCTTTTCCTTCGCTACATCAATGACTGCATTGGCGCTGCCTCTTGCACGCATGCTGAGCTCGTCAACTTCATTAACTTTGCCTCCAACTTTCACCCTGCCCTCAAATTTACCTGGTCCATTTCTGACACCATTTCTTGATCTTTCTGTCTCCATCTCTGGAGATGGCTTATCTACTGATATCTACTATAAGCCTACAGACTCTCACAGCTACCTGGACTATTCCTCTTCCCACCCTGTCTCTTGCAAAAATGCCATCCCCTTCTCACAATTCCTCCGTCTCCACTGCATTTGCTCTCAGGATGAGGCTTTTCATTCCAGGATGAAGGAGATGTCTTCCTTTTTTAAACAAAGGGGCTTCCCTTCTTCCACCATCAACTCTGCTCTCAAACGCATCTCTCCCATTTCCCGCACATCTGCCCTCACCCCATCCGCCCACCACCCCACTCGGGATAGGGTTCCCCTTGTCCTCACCTACCACCCCACCAGCCTCCAGGTCCAATGTATAATTCTCCGTAACTTCTGCCACCTCCAACGAGATCCTACTACCAAGCACATCTTTCCCCCTCTTTCTGCTTTCCACAGGGATCGCTCCCTATGTGACTCCCTTATCCACTCGTACCCCTATCCCTTCCCACCAATCTCCCTCCTGGCACTTATCCTTGTAAGCGGAACAAGTGCTACACCTGCCGTTACACTTCCTCCCTCACCACCGTTCAGGGCCCCAGACAGTCCTTCCAGGTGAGGTGACACTTCACCTGTGAGTCAGTTGGTGTGGAATACTGCGTCCGGTGCTCCCAGTGTGGCCTTTTATATATTGGTGAGACCCGACGCAGACTGGGAGACCGTTTCGCTGAACACCTACGCTCGGTCCGCCAGAGAAAGTAGCATCTCCCAGTGGCCACACATTTTAATTCCACGTCCCATTCCCATTCTGATATGTCTATCCATGGCCTCCTCTACTGTCAAAATGAATCCAAACTCAGGTTGGAGGAACAACACCTTATATACCGGCTGGGTAGCCTCCAACCTGATGGCATGAACATTGACTTCCCTAACTTCCGTTAGTGCCCCTCCTCCCCTTCTTACCCCATCCCTGACATATTTAGTTGTTTGCCTGTTCTCCATCTCCCTCTCGTGCTTCCCCCCCCTTTTCTCCCGAGGCCTCCCATCCCATGATCCTTTCCCTTCTCCAGCTCTGTATCACTTTCGCCAATCACCTTTCCAGCTCTTAGCTTCATCCCACCCCCTCCGGTCTTCTCCTATCATTTCGCATTTCCCCCTCCCCCCACCACTTTCAAATCTCTTACTATCTTTCCTTTCAGTTTGTCCTGACAAAGGGTCTCAGCCCAAAACGTCAACAGTGCTTCTCCTTATAGACGCTGCCTGGCCTGCTGTGTTCCACCAGCATTTTGTGTGTGTTGTTTGACTTTCCAGCATCTGCAGATTTCCTCGTGTTTGCTCTTTAAGTGCCATCACAAAGAGCTTTCTTAGAAGTTTGCACAGGCTTGGCACGTCATCTAAAACTTAAGACAAACTTTTCCATTTGCACAGTGGAGAGTATCCTGGCTAGTTGCATCATGGTCTGGTATGGAAGCACCAATGCCCAAGAACTGGTCGACAAAAAGTGGTGAATACAGCCCAGTGTATCACAGGCAAAGCCCTCCCCACCAATGAACACTGCCGAAAGAAAGTAGCTTCCAATATCAAGGACTCCCCATCATCCAGGCAGTGTTCTCTTCTCGCTGCTAACATCGGGAAGGAGGTACAGGAGCTTAATACCAGATTAAAAAGTTGTTATTACCCTTCAACCACCAGACTCCTGAATCTGCGTGGATAACTTCACTCACCTCAACTCTGAACTGACTCCACGCTTATGGACTCACTTTCAAGGACTCTGCAAATCATGATCACAATATTATTTATTTATTTTAAATATTTTATTTGTACAGTTTGTCTTCCTTCGCATATTAACCGCTTTATCAATCTTTGTGTGTTTTTTTCACTGATTTTATTGTATTGCCCTGTTCTACTGTGAATCCCTGCACGAAAATGAAGGTTGTATGCGGTGACATATATGTACCTCGATAATAAATTTACTTTCAACTTTAAATGGAGAACTAAACTGACACACTGGAACTTGTATGACTGTAGAGAAGGCATATAACTTGGGAGACTTCACATATGCTGATCAACGGATAATGAAGTGAAGAACATTCAGTTTATTACTGTATGTGCTATGAAGATAAGAAGGCTTGAATAATTGTAATGCATTTCATTCAAGGAAACATTCATCGTGAGGTTTTGCTTTCAATATCTACTCAGCTCTGCAAAACTATACAATATCTAATCATGATAGTTCAGGTCTGTGTTGAACTAGCTGAATAGTTTTCTGTTGACTGCCATTTCCATATATTAGCAGGAAAGATGAAGCACTATCATCTGGTGAAATCAGGAATTAAAACATGTTTTGAATTCAGTCTGGCCTGTTTCCATAGTAAACTGGAGGATTTTAGGAGCAAGACTGTGGGACTTACTCCAAGTCTGTTTCACCTTTTAGTCATATCATGACTCCTTTGTAACATTCACCCATGGTAGCCTCTTGACCTTAGCTGAAGAAAGAAATATTAATCCCACTCTTGAAATCTCTATGTTCAGCCTTTTGGACCCCAATTTTATCCTGTCCCTCATGGTGTCAAAGTGTTTGCTGATATCCCTGCTAAATGGCTAATGCAGGTACCTCCTGTACCTAACAAAGTGGCTACTGAGTGTATGTTTGTTGTCCTCAGCTCTATAGCTCATCCACTTTAATGTTCGATCTGTTGTGCGTTCAGAGATGCTCTTCCGCTGACCACTGTTGCAACACATGATTTCTGTCTATTTCTTGTCACCTTGAGCCAGTCTGGCCATTCTCCTCTGACCTCTCTCATTATCGAGGCATTTTTGCCCACAGACTGCTACTCACTGAATTTTTTTTATGTATCATTCTCTGTAAACTCTAGAGCAGGGGTTCCCAACCTTAATGGTATTGCTTAATGGCATTGGTCCATGGCATAACAAAGGCTGGGAGACCCTGCTCTAGAGACTGTTGTGCATGAAAATCCAAAGAGATCAGCATTTTCTGAGATACTCAAACCACCCCATCTGGCACCAACATTCATGCCACGGTCAAAAGTCACTTCAGTCACATTTCTTGCCCATTCTGAGGTTTGGTCTGAACACAACTGAACCTCTTGACCATGTCTGCATGCGATTATGCATTGAGTTGCTGCCACATAAGATAATAATATTAGCATTAACAAGCAGGTGTGCAGGTGTACCTAATAAAGTGGGCACAGAGAGCACATTCCTAGTTCTTGATTTTACATAACCAAAAGATATTTTTCCCTATATCGACACCAAGAGATGCCTTTAAATCAGGGGTTCCCAACCTGGGCTCTACAGATCCTTTGCTTAACGGTATTGGTCCATGGCATAAAAAAGATTGAGAACCCCTGTTTTAAATCATGCCATAACATTTTCTTCTCATGAGTATGCAAATTATGCTTAGCAGGGTCATAAGTGGCAAGTTAGCAAGGGGTAACTGGAATGGACAACTGAGAAATATGGATATTTCCAAAGATGTCCACACCCCTCAACATACGTTTGTCGCATCACCATGATGTCTGTGCTGCATTATATGCACCACCATCCATCTCTACCTCCCCACCAAACCCCACCCAATGGCTAATGAGATATGGTGCCCAATACGGAACTCAATGCAGCACAATGAGCTTGGCCAGGACTGTGTGCAACTTAAATATCATTTCCCTTCATAAATGAAGATCAGTAAAAACATCTCCTTTCTGAGAATCAACACAGGTGCAGATGGTAGTGTCACAGATGTGATGAGGAGGTGAATGGGAATGAGACAGATCGGCTCTTTGAGTGGTGTCTCAATAACAACCTTGTACAGCAAGGTCAGCAACATCAGCAAGGCCAAGAAACAGTGTGGACAACTTACTAACGCTAATCCATATGCCTTTGGAATGTGGAAGGAAACCAGAGCACTGGAGGAAGTCAATGTGGTCATGGTGGGGGAACACACACCTTACAGACAATGGAAGAAGGTTCGTAGGAATGGTTTTGGGGACAGCACAGAGAGTTAGGGGTTATGTTAGGGGTTAGTGAAGAGGGGTAGGGATAAGTTACAGTTCAGTCCAGAGTCCAGGTTAAAGTGTTCCAATCCCCGTCGACGGATGTTGGGTCAGCAAGCACTGCTGTTGAAGACCAGTAATCCCCATGGTTAATGAGTGAAGTCAGTGGGCCCCAGGGACGAGGTTTGGTGAGCCCCTGTTCACTAAGCACCCCCTCCCCAGGTTGTCCGGTCCCAATCTCAGAGGTCCATGCGGGCAAGAAGCACGAGGGCCAGTGTCTGTCCCAGATCAGTAAGTCCCAGGGTTGAAGATTTGTAGGAGTCTGGAGCTCGAGGCTTGGGGTTCAGGGTTCCACGACTGGCGAGTTCTGGGATCAGTACCGAAGACTGAATCCCAAAGTTCAAACACTGAAGTTGGCAAATCTGAAAGTTGTGGCCCGATGGTCGAAACCCTGGGTCAGTGTGTCTGGAAGTCAGAGACCCAGTGTCTGTGAGTCCATGAGCCCACTGAAGGCCTGGAGGCGACCTGTCCTGTGGTTAGAGTGGGTGGGAGGGGGGAAAGGGGCATGAATAGCTGATGTTGTTTTGTTTAATTGTGATTGTTGTGTTGCTCTTCAGAACACTATGAGCAGCAGAATGTGGGGCAGAATTTGCAGGCTGCCCCCTGCATATCCTCAGGCTACATTGGTTGTTAACACAAATGATACGTTTCACAGTAAGTTTGGATGTACGTGTGATAAATAACGTATGCAAAATCTGAAGACAATCTTCAAAAAATGTTGTCAAGGTGAATCAATTATGGAACTTATTAAGGATAGAGGCTAGATAGGGACTAGCACAGCTGAAAATAGCAAAATAAATCACTGCAGAAGAAAGTAAAGGTTTAACAGCACTCAAAATAAAAGAATTACAAAAATAATGTGAACTATTATTACTAGTATTTTAGGGAGGAGATTAATAAAACAAATTTCTCAGCATTTTTGTAAAAATGAACATATAGATGATTGTTAAAGAAACAAATTAAACTTCATGTATGTGGAAAGTAGCTTAAGTATGTGATTAATAATTAAATTAGTAAGCTTGTGCTACCTACAGAAGTGCATTCATCAGTCTCCGAAACAATGAACCCACTTCTACTCCATCTACTCTGCTCCCGTGAATGGAGGTCGCGTCTTTGAGTTTCATTCACAAAAGCCCTATTGTTATTTCATGACTGAACTTCAGAATCCTGAACGAATTCCAAGTTCTGCCCGAACACAACCCATTAAGAACATGCTCTAAAATTGTGTAATGTTTAAAAAATTCTTCCAGGATATCAATGCTTCAAATCCAGAACCTCTGCACTGAGACCCAAACTAAGCTGAGAGGGGCATTAACGGGAAAGAGGAGAAATGAAGGGAGAACTGTACACCAGGGAATCAGAGGTGAAAATTGTTATAATTCAGTCAAGGCCCCTTGTAGAGATTACCCAGCAGTTAATGTGTAAACCTAAAATACATCAATAAATTTCAGTATCTGACATTCTCAAGGCTGTAATCCCAAGCCGAATGCTGACACCAGCCACGTAACTCGGAACCAAACTCTGATATGAAGAGGCAACCACGGGCAAGCATAAGATGAAGACTGGCAAAGTAGAGCAGCAGGAGGAGCTGTGACTTCACAACTCCGGCAGAGCAGCTTCAATCCTGACCTCCGGAGCCGCCTGTGTGGAGTTTGCACCGTCTCTTTCAAACAAAGCTTTCTTCCAGGTGCTCCACTTTCCCCCCACGTCCCAATCATGTGCGGGTTTGTAGGCTGCAGGTTGCCCCTAGTGTGTTGGTGAGCAGAAAGATCTGGGGAAGCTGTTTAAAATGTGTGTGTGTGGGGGGTGGGGGGAGTGGTGCGCTCGAATACAGGGAAGATTCAAAGAATGACGTTGCTGTGAGACCTGGCATAGACTCTGTGGGCTGAATGGCCTCCCAAGACACGTGGAAGTATGGAAACAAGGTTGCATACTGAGATAACAATGACTTGGAATTACTTAGTATCTTTAACAGAGAAAGATATCCCAAGACTCTTCACAGGAATGTTAATTCAGGCCCTTTGAGCCAAGCTGTCCAGCAATCCCCTGACTTAATCCTAGCCTAATAAATTGACAATTTACAATGACCTATTGACCTACCAGTCAGTACATCTTTCAACTGGGGAGCAAACCAGAGATCCCAGAGGAAACCCAGATGGTCACAGAGAGAATGCACAAACTCCTTACAGGCAGTGATGGTAAATGAACCGGTATTGTTTGTACTGTAAAGCGCTGTGCTAACCGCTATGCTACCATGCCAGCTCCAAGTCACACACGTGAAATTACATGGTTGGATGAGAAAACAAAATTTTAGTCAGAGATGGACGACTTAAGGAACATCCCATAGAAGGCGTCCAAGATCTAGTGACGGAATTCAACATCTTAAATCTTCCAGATGTGAAGGCAAGGGCACTAATGGAGGGGAGAAATAAGTGTAAAAGCACAAGAAATCCAGATCAGAGGAGCCCAGAATTCCTGGAGGACTTTATAGATAATGGCAAGGATGAGACCATGAAGCCTTGACATAGAACTTTCCAGTTGTCAGTAGTGGAGATCAGTTTTTCCCAATATTGGGAACTGCCAAACATGCCTTCTCAACAAAATGAAACTTGCAATGCCAGAACTTCAAACAGGATCATAGCTCTCAGAGATCAGCACCAACCTCAAAAGAGATGCTACGAATGTACAAAGTGCAGGAGGAACTCAACAGATCAAACGGCATTTATGGAGAGAAATGGATAACCATCATTTTGGGCTGAGACCCTTCATCTGGACTTGCTCCATCTAGAAAGGTGTACACACCTAAGCACAGGTCCATCTTGACCCAAAACATCAACTGCCCATTTCCCTCAGATGCTAGTCGACCCATGGAGTTCCTCCAGCACTTTGTGTGTTGCTCCAGGGTCCAGCGTCTGCAGACTCTTGTGTCTCCATTTTACTCTAGTTGCCCACTATTTTAACAAGCAAACCAACATATAACTAAAACTCTTCCTTCCTCTGCAGACTTCATCATGGAGCTTAGGAGGATTAATGGCACCTAATGGCGACTTCTTTGCCTGCCTCTTCAGCTCTATTTCCATCTTTATATCTCTATTTTTCCCTTTCAGGATTCTTTTGAAGAATCTGGAATGACACACTGACTACGGTTCTTTGTGAGAATGGGACCTGCTCTTGGGGTTTCACGACTGGCCGTTATTCGGCACGCCAAGGGCTCTGCCTAAGAGCTTTGGTCGCCTTTGGAGGACCGAAACTTTGTGGCTCTGTAGGTGGGAAGTTCGAAGGTCAGTGTCCAGGCAGATTGGGAGATGGAAGATCTAAAGCTGTGTGCCCAGAGACCCGAGATCTTTGGGCACAGAGCTCGGTAAAAGCGATGCAATGGACTTTTAATGTCATAAACCAACGAGTTGTTTGTTATGTCTCCCCTCTCGCTGTGAAACAGGGACAGCTCTTTCTCCCTTACTAGGGAGGGAAAGAGAGAAAGAGAGAAAGGAGAGAGAGAGAGAGAGAGAGAGAGAGAGAGAGAGAGGGAGAGAGAGAGAGAGGGAGAGAGGGAGAGGGGGGGGAGAGAGAGAGAGAGAGAGAGCGCCTGTGGTATGTCGAATACCAGGTGAACAAGTAGTCTTTCTAGTACTGAGAGTTTGTGTCTTTGCTGTTGCTTTGGTCATGCATCCAGGCTCAGTGGCGGGTGCTGAAATATTTTTGTTTGCCAGTGGGGTGAGGGGGGATCATTGCTTGCTGCCGCTTACACGCAGGAGGGAGGGGAGCTGGGGGAGGAAACTTGAGTTTCTAACATTTAACTGTCATTCATTCTTTGGGGGCACTCCTCTGTTTTTGTGGATGGTTGCGCAGAAAAAGCATTTCAGGATGTATATTGTATGCATTTCTCTGACATTAAATGCACCTTTGAAACAAGAAACATTTCACTCTGTGTCATGACCTCTATTAACATGTTTACTCCACTCTAAACAATGGGACCAGGAACGTCCGGTATAGGCAGACTACACCTTCAATAGACAGTGCTGCCCTCCAGCAGACAGTGCCCATCCTTAAACGTGGAGTGGTCACCCTTCAAAGGAAGTGTCCTGCTCCTCCTCCTCCTATAGTAAATGTCACCCCTTCAACAGGGAGCCCCGTGACAGTGGGCACCTGCCCTTTAATAGGGAGCTCACGCCCTTTGAACGAGACTGCCAAAAGGTCCTCAAGCCAGCTCCTGCCCTTCAAACAGAGAGGTTCCACCTTTCAATCAGAAGCACGTGGTCTTCGACCAGGAGCCCCCATTCTTCTGTAAAGAGCCCCACCCTTCAATACACAGCCCCCACCCTTCACTTGGGAGTGCACAATTTTCTACACAGAGCAAACTGCAGTTCTGGTTATCTGACATTAAATCTGAAAATACTTAAAGTCTCAGTAAGAGAGGCAGGATCGTTGACTGTTCATCACAACTAGATAAGTGAAAGAATAAATTGGGAGTGTCAGGAATGGTAGAGACTGCGAGCATTGCTGGGAGAATAGGTTGGAGGGAACTTGAATGGAGAGTGGGATTGTTCCATGAGCCTGCATAAATTTGACCGGTTGAAATGGCCTCCTTCTATGGAACAGGGCAGCCCGCTGGCACAGCTAGTAGAAGCTGTTGCCTCACCAGCGGCAGACACCCAGGTTTACTCCTGGCCTCAGGTCCTGTCAATATGGAGTTTGTACAATCTTCCTGTATCCACATGGGTTTCATGTGGGCACTCCAGTCCCCTCCTACCTTCCAAAGACATGCTGGTTTGGAGCGTAATTCACCACTGTAAATTGCCCCTCGTGCATTGGTGAGGGGAAAACCTGGAGGGAGGTGGTGAGATGAGTGTAGGGTTAGTGTGAATGGGTGATTTCTGGCTGGTCTGGATGCAGTGGGCTGAGGGCCCTGTTTCAATGTTGCATCCCTCAGTTACTCTATAGAAGATGGAACAACCTTAACTAATTGACAATTATGGGTTTTACGATTTAGCTTTACCCCTTTTTCCACCAGTTTCTTGACTGCAACAAAACGTCCAACTCAACACGGCTTTGTCGTATCTGTAATGTTGGAAGTATTTTACACAAACATCCCTTCATGATTCTTACAGCCTGATGCAGCAACTTTGAACAGCTACATGACTTTGTTAGGAATTCATTTCCTTTGCTCCACATTCTTCCAATAGTTAACAACAATGGGACACCACTGAAACTGGAATGGTACAGTAGCAATGGAAACTGATTTATTGCCCAAACAATTCTTTCACATTGGATTTCCATATAGTTTTTCAGGCAAAGATGGAGGTTAGCCCTTACATAGTATCTTTCAGCACTTCTGGGCGACTCAGTCCCTTGGTAACTAATAGAGGATGCTTGAAATACATTCGCAGTTACAGTGACCAATTTGTACAGAACAAATGCCAAAGTAAGAAACAATTCAACTACCTTAGTAGTAAGACTGTAAGACGTAGGAGTGGAAACAGGCCATTTGGCCCATCTAGTCCAATCTGCCAGTCCATCATGGTTGATTTATTATCTGTCTCAATCCCATTCTCCTGCCTTCCACACGTAAACTTTGATGCCCTGACTAATCAAGAACCTATCAACCTTGGCTTTAAATACACCCAATGAGTTAGCCTCCACAGCCATCTGCGGCAATGAATTTCACAGATTCACCACCCTCTAGCTAAAGTTATTCCTCTTTACCTCTATTCTAGAGGCTGTGCCTCCCCCACTGTTGGACACATACTCTCCACATCCACTCTACCTAGGCCTTCCAACATTCAATAAGTTTCGACAAAATCCCTCTCATTCTTCTAAACTCCAGTGAGTACAGGCCCAGAGCCATCAAACGTTCCTCATGCGTTAACCCTTTCATTCCTGGGATTATTCTTGTGAACTTCCTCTGGATCCTCTCCAATGCCAGAACACCTTTTCTTCGATAAAGGCCCCAACACTGCTCACAGTACTCCAAGTGCAGGCTGACCAATTCCTTGTAAAGCCTCAGCATCGCATCCTTGCTCTTATAAACTAGTCCTCTTGAAATGAGTGCTAACATTTACCATCCTTACCACCAACTCAATCTGCAAGTTAACCTTTGGGGATTCCTGCACGAGGACTCCCAAGTCCCCTTGAACCTCAGATTTCTGAATTTGTGCCCCATTTAGAAAATACCTACGCCTTTATTCCTTCTACCAAAATGCACTACTATACACTTCCGTACACTGTACTGCATCTGCCACTTCTTTGCCCATTCTCCTTATCCTCAACACTACCTGCCCCTCACCGATCTTTCTATCATCCCCAAACATACACACTAACCCATCAATTCCATCAACCAGATCAGTGACATATAACGTGAAAAGAAGCAGTCCCAACACCGACCCATGTAGAACACCACTGGTCACCAGTAGCCAACCAGAAAAGGTCCCTTTTATTTCCACTTTTTACCTCCTCCCAGTCAGTAAAAGGCCTTCTAAACATCCAAGTAAGCAACATGCCCCCCCCCCCACTTTCAAATCTCTTACTATCTTTCCTTTCAGTTAGTCCTGACGAAGGGTCTCGGCCTGAGTCGTCGACAGTGCTTCTCCCTATAGATGCTGCCAGGCCTGCTGCGTTCCACCAGCATTCTGTGTGTGTCCGCTAACTGTCATTTGTCTAATGCTGATAGAGATACACACGGTGGCCACTTTATTAGGTGCACCTGCTCGCCAATGCAAATATCTCATCAGCCAGACAGCTGGCAGCAACTCGATGCATTAATGCATAAAGGCGTGGTCAAGAGGTTCAGTTGCTGTTCAGACGAAATATCAGAATGAGGAAGAAATGTGATCAAAGTGCCTTTTAACTGCGGACTGAATGGTGGCTCCAGATGGGGAGGTTTTAAGTATCACAGAAAATGCTGATCTCCTGGGATTTTCACGTGCAACAGTCTCTAAGAGTTTACAGAGAACGGTGTGTAAAACAAAAAAGAACATCCAGTAGGCAACAGTTCTGTGGGCAAAAACAGCTTGATAATGAGAGAGGTCAGAGGAGGATGGCCAGACTGGTTCAAGCTGACAGGAAGGCAAGAGTAACTCAAATAACCAGGCCTCACCACAGTGGTGTGGAGAAGAGCATCTCTGAACACACAATACTTTGAACCTTTAAGTGGATGGGCTACAGCAGCAGAAGACCACGGACATACAGGAGTACACTCAGTGGCCAATTTATTAGGATCCTCCTTGACAGAAAAAAGTGGCCGTTGAGTGTAAATATTGGCCTCAACGCCTGAGGCAGCTCCCCTGTTGTTCTTCAAAATGGAGCCTGCGAAATGACGTATGAGGTAGGGAGGCAGGAGCCCAGTTTATCAATTCATCTACTGTCCTTTGACATTGCAACACTCCATCACTGCCATGGTTAGAAGGGAAGTAGGAGAACAGTAAATAAGCAATGCTGTAAAAATACAGTGACTCAGCATAGACACGAAGCAGCCTCTACTTCTAGTCTTCACTTTCACGCCTGACAACTCGAATGGGTTCTTTAGCACAGGTTTGGGTGGCCTGGTAAATGGCTGTGGTGCCAAGACTGCAGTTCCATAATGAACCCTGATCCAAAGTACATCTCACAGCACAAATGCCATGGTTGGCCTGCACCAGGTGAACATCGTTACCATGGTGTCAATTATTTTGCCCCATTTTGATCCCAATACTGAATGTGAAGATAACGGTTTTCTTGATTTAAAATTGATCAGCCAAGGTCCAAATTCCATCCAGTTTGCCTGGATTACAGTGGCATACACGCACAAGGTACTAAGAGCGAAGGAAGACCTGGTGTTTGGATGATTTAAACACTAAGCCAGATGGATTGAAAGGCAGGGTGCAGGGACCGGAGGCGAGGGCCAGGCCGCTTCTGATCACAGCTCCGCTGCACTGAAGCTGAGGCCGTGGGCCCGCTCCGGCTGCTCCAGGCCTCGTGTCTGCAGGATCCACGATGCTTTGCTCCGCTGGGTGAGGCTGCGGGCCTGCCCCAGGCCTCGCATTTTATGCACTCATTTTCCTTCTGAATGCTGCTTGCATACTTTTATCGTTTGCACGATGGTTTTTTTCCTCTCTGTCTCTGCACATTGGGTGTGTGTTGGATTATTTTCCTTCAGGTTCTTTTTGGTTTCTTGCTTTGTGGCTGCTTGTAAGGAAGTGAATCTCGAGGTTGCATAATATATATACACGCACATTGATAATAAATGTTCTTTGAACTTTGAAATGTAGAGATGGCATTGATTACGCTTTTAATTGAGAAAGCTGGTACACTAAAATAAAATGGAAGAGAGGATCTGGATTTACATGGGATACTTTACACTATTAGATGTCCCAAAGGTTTTCAAACCACTGATGTGGACACTCGTGCACTGTTGAAAATGCAATTTAATTGTGATTATCACCACCACTGAAAAATACAAAAGAGCCTTTCTTAAAGTCGAAGTCCAGAACTACACAAGAACATTAGCCAGGATTTTGTGCCCCTGTGGATTCGAGATTCAAAGGCCAGAAAGCCACCTCAGAGAATTAGCTGCAAAGAAAGACAAGATGAAGGATACATACAGTCAGTCGATGAATGTATTCCTGTACATAGCTTTTTAACATTAGAAAGCAAAAGATTCTAGTCTACATCTCATCTGAATCTGGAGAGAGTTTTTATTTAGAATTTTCTGTTTCCTTAGAAAATCATTCTCACGCCATTTGACCCTCCTGTGAGACAGGCAGGGTGAGAAATTATTCCCAGCCAATTTCATTCGAGTCTTCAGCCAGATGTGGGGCATGCAAGCAAAGAGGGTTCTGTGGTGATAGGCTCCTGGATTTTCCTATGTTCCCATGAGGAATGCTGCACTCCCCAAGGAACACTACCATCAAACGAATGTTCATAATGCCATAAGACTGCTGAGTATACATCCTTCCTTTTCGAACAGAGGTTCCCAACCTGGGTCCTCGACTCCTTGCTTAACGGTATTGGTCTGTGGCATAAAAAAGGTTGCAACCCCCTGTTTTAGAGCCATGGAGTAATAAAGCACAGAAGCATGTGACTCATGCATGCTGACCAAAACGTCCATTTAAGTCTGTCTCATTTGCCTCATATTTGTCCATGTACCTCTCCACCTGCCTTTTAAATGTTGTTATTGTGCCTGTCTCAACCACGTCCTCTGATAGTTTATGAAAGACTCTGCATTCACTCTGTGCATTCCCCTCATTATTTTATACACCTTTATAGCATTGTCCCCTTAGTCTCCTACATTATATGGAAGGAAGTCCCAACCTGCCCGACCTCTTCATACAATTCAGATCCTCAACTCCTGGCAGCATTCTGATAAATAAGGAGTGACTTTGGAATAATTAAGGGCAAGAGAGCACATCAAGGCTTTCAGAGGGAGCTCATGCGAAGTGACCCTCATTTTAACGAGAATTCCCCAGTCCAATATTGGCAGGTTGGGTGAAAAGACCAGTGAGAGGGGGCTGGAAATCAGGTCACATCTTCCAACCCCGTCTCCGGCAACATGCCCCCTGCAGAAGACTTAAAATCAAATACACTTTAAATGAAATCTTGTTCCTACTGAAAACCATGAGCGGGATCCACTGGAGCGTTGTGTGACGTGCCCCAATTCTTGAGCAACAAAGGACCCACGCACTGATGTTAATTCATTTATTGGTGAGCTTTCATCTATTAGCATTTGACCTGAGCAGGGTAGATGGACATAAATTGTTGACAATCTGACAAAGGCAAGTCTAAAAGAAAGCTTTTAAGTAATGTTTGGGTTGGGGAGATATTAACTTTCAATTAACCTGCCATATTTGGAACCTACCACTCCACTGAGATTTATCCACACAAAACAAAATCAGCAATACATTTATAAATAACACCATCAAAAATCTAATTTAACCTATTCTTGTTGCAGAAATTGTATAAAGCAATTGTTAAATTCAGAAAAGAACAAACCCAGATACAACACACACTAAATGCTGGAGGAGCTCAGCAGGTCAGGCAGCATCTATGGAAATAGAATGGTTGGCATTGTTACGTACCCCGTAACTGGGTCACTTACCAGCAAAGATAGAGAGGTCCGTTGAAGTCTGATGGTACTATTTTTAAAGGTCTTTATTTATCAAGCGGCACAAAAATAAAATTAATACAAACATTCAGATAAGATACGTCGTCAATACTCAATCTAAAAGCGCGGGTATAGTAATAATCATCAATAAGAAATGGCTCTATCGTTTGTCTAGGGGATAATAGATTGTCCGATGGAAATATAAAAGTCACTCAGTTCATGCAGGCTTCAGCCTTTGGGGACCGCTGGGTTTTCACTTGTTGGAGAGAGAGAGATTTGTGAGAAAGGAAACTTGCCCGGGTCGTTGATGAGGCCAATCCGTTGAGTCGGGGGAGTTGGTTCCCCGTTGTTAGTTCAAGAAAATTGTTTCTGTGGTATCAGCCACCGGCTCCCAGGCAAGGGAACCGAACGCACGTGGCTTTCTTCAAATGGCTTCCCGCTATTACGGGATCACTAGCGTTTCTTCTGGTGCGTCTGAGGGGGCTGTTCCTACAGCCCCTCTTTTATCCTGACTTGCAGGGTTGAAGATGTCAATCAGGTTGGTGGATGATGCAATCTCTCCCCGTTACCCAGCCCACTTTGCCCTGAAGGCTGTCACGTAGTAAAGGATCGCAATCCACAAAGGTGAATCCAAGAAACAATGGCCAATGTCGCGTTATTTTGCATCTCCGGGGAACGAGGTATCCGGCACGTCTCTCTCCCATTTCCTGGGTCCACTGACCCAGCCCCCCCCCCACCACCCAGTGCTCTTGCGATTCTCGCAAAGGAGGGGGCTGCGGGCATACACCTGCGATTCTCACAACGGAGGGGGCTGCGGGCATACACCTGCGATTCTCACAAAGGAGGGGGCTGCGGGCATACACCTGCGATTCTCACAACGGAGGGGGCTGCGGGCATACACCTGCGATTCTCACAAAGGAGGGGGCTGCGGGCATACACCTGCGATTCTCACAAAGGAGGGGGCTGCGGGCATACACCTGCGATTCTCACAACGGAGGGGGCTGCGGGCATACACCTGCGATTCTCACAAAGGAGGGGGCTGCGGGCATACACCTGCGATTCTCACAAAGGAGGGGGCTGCGGGCATACACCTGCGATTCTCACAAAGGAGGGGGCTGCGGGCATATACCTGCGATTCTCACAACGGAGGGGGCTGCGGGCATACACCTGCGATTCTCACAAAGGAGGGGGCTGCGGGCATACACCTGCGATTCTCACAAAGGAGGGGGCTGCGGGCATAACAGCATTTTGGGTCGAGATCCTTCCTCTGGACTCCTTCAGATACAAAACGTGCTCAGCATACTCCATTTACTAATGGCTAACAAAGTATCACTGCCATCGGATTTCCCAACGGACAATGACACGACCTCCATTCTTTTGCTCTCTCTTTGCACTACGTATGTAATTTTCTAATATATATTTCTCATTGTAATTTATAGTATGCTTATGTATCACACTGTACTGCAGCTGCAAAACAACAAATTTCAAGACATATGTCAGTGATAACAAACCTGAAGCTGATTCTAAGCACGTTCTGAAGTGGGATCAATGCCATCAAGGTGGAATAACTCAACAAGCTCTCACCAACAACGATGAGACAAAAAAAAAACAGGTATTCTACCTTCTGCTAATGCTTTTCGAGGAATAAATGCCAGTTATGTTACCAGGGGTAACACCACATTATCACTGGCTCTTTCACATTCTTCTCCAAGGTGAGAGGTGGCCTTAATTAAACGCTGCATTCAAAACTGGAGGCACTGAAGCATCTGTCCAGATTACATAAAGTTCTAGAACATAGCTTGAACCCTCAGGCTTCGATATGAGGCGAGAGTGCTCTCCACTGATGGCTAAAATACCTTGTGTACGTGTGTTAACAGTTACAAAGGGAGTGAAAGGTAATCCATTAAAACTGAAGACAGTGTGTCTTCTTATAATAACTGGGACTTGTTTCACAGAGAAGAGCTGCTACTGTACTCACTGAGGGGAAAAAAACTTTAAAGATTTCTACTCATAAGTAAATACCGTGGGACAGTGGAAAATTGAGACGTTTGCCTTTGGTCACCAGCTGTGTGAGAGGACAACTGAATTAGGATGGCACAGAGGTGCAATTGTTCAAGTTACTGCCCCACGGATGCTCATTCAATCCTCATCTCCAGTGCTGTCTGTGTGGAGTTTAAACGTCCTTCCTGTGACTGCCTGGGGCTCGCTTGGGTACGAATGTTTTCCCGTGCTTTTCTCACATCTCAAAAATCTGTGGACCGATAAGTTAATTGACCACTGTACGTTGCCCCTAGTGTGCGTTTGAGTGGCAGAATCTGGGAAGAGTTGATAGGAACGTGGGAAAAGTTATTTGCTCTAAATTCCTCAACATAACTTACAGTCCAATCGTTCTCTGTCTTTATGGAATTTATTTTGCCTCTAATTATTGTCTTCAGTAATTCTCTTACTGTTGACATAAGACTTCCAGGGACTTAATCCTTTCCTTTCCTCCCCTTCCCCCCCCCCCTCTTTTTTTGGAACAAGAATTGTGATACTTCTTTCCCTCGAGTCATCTGGCAAAGTTCCCATCTCAAAGGAATTGAGAAACAAGACTGTCTATTCCTTTGCTGCTGCCTTAGTTCTCACTATATAACATGCTCAATTCCTTCAATTCCCATAACCAGAGACCACAATGAGTATCCAAGAATATGACAAGACAATGATTAATATTTATCCAAATACAGAGAAATAATAATGCATTGATGATTTCCTACTTTCGATTCCTTAGCTCATCTGTTAAGCATTCATACTTAGATTTGTAAATAACTATACTGATTTCATCTTTTATCATAGCTTTAAGTAATTTTTATCAAGTATATAGTGGTTTATGTTAACAGTATTTATCTTAAGTTGGCATTCTAAAATCCATAAATGAAACATTCTTAGCAGGATAGCTGAACTGTACAAAAATGGATGTGATATTTAGCAAAATATTTATTATGGATACATTTCTTAATTTTTGTGGGGGTCAGATTAAAGCTACTGCTCCACTGAGTATATGGTGTGCACAGAAAATGAAAGGACTTGGATTTCTTTACTGCATTCATTATTTGAGACTGTCCTCACACTCTTCTCAGCCTATGAAGTAGCCACCATTTTAATGAAGGGAAAGTTGTTGCCAGTTGGCAGAGTAAGAAATCCCACAAACAGCAGTGTGATCTGTTTGAGAGGCAGTTTTTACTCCAGGCAACTGACTTCCCTGCAGATGACAAAAGACTGCCCACTTACACAAATACTCCTGTATCTTGTAATGTGTCTTGACCCAAATGCTTCAAGTACTGACTGGCACTGAAATGCAGCAAATATCTTCTGCTGAGATTTAATAATATCTTAATCCTCCAACACGCAACATACAGTGCAATTTTAGTGACTGCATTAGACCATAAGATCATGAGACATCAAAGCAGAATTAGGCCATTAGTCCATCTAGTCTTCTCTACCATTTCATCATGGCTGATTTATCCCTCTCAAACCCATTCTCCTGCATTCTCCCTTCAACAAACTGACTAATCAAGAACCTATCAACCTCTACTTTAAATATCCTCAATAGCGTGGCCTCTAAAGTCATCCACGGCAATGAATTCCACCGATTCATCGCTCTCTGGCTAAAAAAAAGTCCTCCTCATCTCTGTTCTAAATCCCCCTATAGAGGACATCCCTCTAATCTGAGGCTGTGCCCTCTGGTTCTAGACATCTTCACTATAGGAAACATCCTCTCCACATCCACTCTATCTAGGGCTTTCAATATTCAAAATGTTTCAATGAGATCTCACCTCATTCTTCTAAACTCCAGTGAGTACAGACCCAGAGCTTTCAAACGCTCCTCAAACATTAACCCTTTGATTCATGGAATCATTCTTGTGAACCTCCTCTGGACCCCCTCCAATGCCAGCATATCTTTTCTTAGTTGAGAGGCCCAAAACTGCTCACAATACTCCAAGTGTGGTCTGACCAATGCTTTATAAAGCCTCAGCATTACATTCTTGCTCTGATATTCTAGTCCAATGGCTTTCAACCTTTTTCTGCTTGTGGCCCACTTGTGATTTTCATTTACCTCTGTGGCTCCCACCCTCCATAGTCTCCGTGGCTAATGTTTTTTTTTGCTCAGTTATACGTGTGACATCCGTTAGTCTCACGAGACCGTGGATCTGTGCCTGGAATGGTTTCCAGGGTCCAGGCCTGGGTAAGGTTGTATGGAAGAACAGCAGTTGCCCATGCAGCAAATCTCCCCTCTCCACGCCACCGATGTTGTCCAGGGGAAGGGCAAGGGCCAATACAGCTTGGCACCAGTGACGTCGCAGGAGTTGTCAGAACGAGGTTGAAGGCAACGTCGGACTGCTTTAGGGACTCCAGCTCCGGATTTGTCCTCAGGGTTTCCTCCCGAAGCCTTTCCCATGAGTGGGTATGGCCGCAAGGCAGCGGAGGTTTGAAATCAGAGTTTTCCCTCTCTTAGATGGACTGCCTTCCCAGGCAGTTATACTAATTATTCTAATATACAGTCAATATTTATGTTTTAACAGGCTATAAGCATTATTACATGTTAAATAAAATGTTACAGGTGTATATGAAAATACAACTATTTCAAAGCTTTAGATAGGATACATTTCTCATAATATATATAATATTCTTCCAACCAGCAATGAAAAAGTTCTTAACATTGTTACTTTGGATATTTTATGAGATCCCGGCAACTGATGCAAACTAGCAAGTTTTTGAATATCTGGTTGCAACTTGGTTAAAGGTAATTGAAGATCACCACTTCACAACATCAAGATGATCACGAGCTTTTGAGCTTCTCTGTGAAAAGTGACTTGAACTACCTTTCAAACTGTAAGTACCAGGGATTTAATGGGAGTTGTAGTGAGGCAAGTGATAGGCTTCATGCATTCTTGCCTCTCCGCAGTTCAGCATTTCTGGCGGATGACCCCGCCGCAGTAACGGCAGCCTCCACGTCACGTCAGTATTAGAACACGCACGGGTCAGCGGAAGGCAAGCAGAACCAGCCTCCTGCTGCCGACTTGCTGACTGGCTCCACCCGACCCGCAGTTTGTGATTTGGGGATGGGATATGGAGCGGGGCTCAGCGGCCGCCCTGCAGGCTGTGAACGGTGATTAGGAGCAGGTATAACGACTGACATACTGCACCACCCTCCTCCACATACACACAGGCGAAGAAGCTGTTTTGCTGCCTGATTTACACCATCAAACATTAATTTCATTCAGGGTTCTAATTTAATTACAGATTAACATTTATATATATATATATATATATATATTTTGGTAGTATTTCATTAAAACAGTAAACTCTCATAGCCCATTCAGAAACTCCTGTGGTCCTAAATTTCTTGTTTTTGACTCGCGCCTCCTACGAAATCCAGCATGGCTTCCATTCCCCCCACCCCATTGAGAACCACTGTTCTAGTCCTCTCAAAATGAATGCCATCCTCACCACTCACACAACCTGCATGTTAACCTTTAGGAAATCCTGCACAAAGACACCCAAGCCCCTTTACACCTCTGATTTTTGAATTTTCTCCCACTTAAAAAATAGTCTATGCATTTATTCCTTCTACTGACGTGTGCTCCCTACAGTAACGCACACAAAATGCTGGAGGAACTCAGCAGGCCAGGCGGCATCGATGGAAAAACGTACAGTCGACGTTTCAGGCTGAAACCCTTAGGCAGGACTGGAGAAAAAAAGCCGAGGAGTAGATCTGAAAGATGGAGGGAAGGGGGAGAGAAACGCCAGGCGATAGGTGAAATTTGGAGGGGGAGGGATGAAGCAAAGAGCTGGGAAGCTGATTGATGGAAGAGACAGAAAGCCATGGAAGAAACACCCAGTCCAGGATTGCCTTTCCCCAGTGGACTCAACCACAAGCCGCCATCAAATTTCTAAACAGTCCATGAACTCTACCTCACCATTCCTCTTTCCCACAATCTATTTATTTATTTATTTGTTGTTTACTTTTGTGACTTGTTGGGACTTTTACTCAGAGATTTTTGATTATTTATTCATGGGATGTGGGCAAGCCCGACATTGGTTAACCACATGAGCAGAAGCCAGATGTCTGAACCACTCCAGTCTATGGAAGCTTTATAGTGGAACTTGATTTTTATTTCTCCAAGAAAGGGCTTACATTTATTGTCCACCTTGCATCGTATCAGAACATCCCAAACAACTTTACTGTTAATAGAGGATTCCTGCTGTCGTCATTATCATAATGTGACTTGTCATATGAATTAGGTGATCATGATCCCATGACCATGATTGCTCTTGATTGTCCATGGGGAGAATGAATTTCCCCATATGTACACTCCGTTAATAAATGTACTTTGAACTTTAATAACGAGCTGCTGAAAGAACTCATGCAGCGTTTGGACTGAAGTGTCAAGCATTCCTTTGCTTCCACAGATGCTGCCTGACTTGCTGAGTTCACCCACCAGTTTGTTTTGTTTGCTTCAGATTCCTGCATCTGGAATCTCCTTTGTCTCTCGCGACAGGATTAGTGCTTTTCATCCGGTTGTGTCTGCTCAGCCATTCAACAAGTCTGGGGCTGATCCTCCACTTCAGCTCCCTTTCTCACCCTAAAATAACATCAACTGCGAAACTAGACTGAGCACTCGCAGTCACTATGTAGGTTGGTATATTTCCCTTTATCCCCGCAGCAGTTTAAGTTTGCTTAACCAGCCCCAAATGTTTTCTCCAGAACTTGGGCACGCTCATGCCTCACTGGCGACACCACTGGCCGCACTTGGTTACTGCAGAAATCGTGGCCAGTTTGGCCACCCAGGGCAGGGAGCAGGGACATACCCATCTACTGCTAGTCTTAATGAGACCATATCCTACAAAAACCACTCTGATGAACAATGTATTTCCAGGTTCAGCATTCCCATATCTCTGTGAGATATTTAACTGCTGCTGACTTAATTTAATTAATAGTGCAGAACAAAGAAAAGAAATAGTGAGGTAGTGTACATGGGTTCATTGTCTATTCAGATATCTGATGGTGAGGGGTCATGGGGAGAAACTGTTCCTTATATGTTGAGTTTGTGTCTTTGGGCTCTAGTATCTCCTTGATGGTAGCAATGAGAAGAGGGCTTGTCCTGAGTGATGGGAGACCTTAATGACAGATGCCACCTTTCTGAGGTATCGCCTTTTGAAGATGTCCTGATGCTGGGGAGGCTACTGCCATCATGGAGGTAGCAGAGTTTGCAATTTTCTGCATTTTTCCCCCAATCCTGTGCAGGTGCCCCTCCATACCAGACAGTAATGCAACCAGTTAGAATGCTGTCCACGGTACATCTATAGAAATTTGCGAAAGTCTTTGGCAACGTTCCAAGTCTCCCCAAACTCCTAATTAAATATGGCCGCTGTCTCCTTTGTAATTGCATCAATATGTTGGGTCCCAGATAGATTTTCAGAGATGTTGACACCCAGAAACTAGAGACTGCAAAACCCTTTCCACTGCTGATCCCTTGATGAGGTCTGGTGTGTGATCCCTCGACTACTCCTTCCTGAAATACACTATCCATTCCTTGTTCTTATTGACACTGAGTGCAAGGTTGTTGTTGTGGCAGTATTCAAACAGCTGATCTATCTCGCTCCTGTATGCTTCCTCGTCACCATCTGAAATTCTGTCAACAATAGTTCTGTCATCAGCAAATTTATGGATGGCATTTGAACTGTGCCTGGCCGCACAATCATCGCTGTAGAGCAAGTGGAGTAGTGAGCTAAGCACACATCCCTGGGTTGAGCCAGCGTTGACTGCCGCGAGGAGGAGACGCTATTTCTGATCTGCACAGACCCCGAGGAGGAAGACAAGGGAGGTACAGTGGCCCAGGGTTTGGAGCTTGTTGATTAGAACTGAGTATGATGGTGTTGAACACTGAGATGCAATCATAAGTAGCCTGATGTAGGTATTGCTATTGTCTAGGTCAGGGGTGTCAAAATCATTTTAGGTCACGGGCCGGATTGAGCAAAATGCAGCTTGGTACCTGAATAAACTCAGCATTAGCCATATCATACACCATAGGCGCTTCGATTATTGGGGCCAGCTTTAATAGTAATTAGATATTATCTCGCGGGCCAAAGATAATTCCACCGCGGGCCGGATTTGGCCCGCGGGCCTTGAGTTTGACATATATGGTCTAGGTGATCCAAGGCCAAGAGGAATGCCAGTAAGATTGCATCCGCTGTCACCGCTTAGGCAGGAGTTGATTCTGGCCATGACCAACCTCTCAAAGCACTTCTTCACAGTACAACTGAGTACAGTAATTGTCACTGAGGAAGCTCACCCTGCTCTTCAATCACTGGAATGATTGGCGCACTTTGGAAGTGGCAGCGAAAGATCCTGGTTAGCTCTCTCCAATGAGGTCAGCTTTCTTACGGCATGATCTTTCTGAGCAGCTGCAACGGATCTCTGCAATTTCTTCCTAGTTGTTGCCCCCCCCCCCCCCACTGTATCAGAGGGGTTAACAGGCACCAACTCACAAAGAAATGCCTAAAGGGACAGTGTCACCTTTTCCCACATTATATACCATTTGAAGATGTTTGTCCATTCTTTGAATCTATCTACATCCTTCAAGTTTAAATCTATTTTCAAAGGTATACATACCCAACTACCAATGCCTTGAAACATCAGTTTTTTTGTACAGCAGTACAGTACAAACATGACAAGTATAAACAACATAAACTCTAATTTGCACATAATTTAAATGACAAAATAATCAAAATTAACAACAACTTAGTGCAAGTTGAGGGAGATATAGCCCACAGTATGATTATGGTATTTCAGATCAGTTTAAGAGCCTGACGGCAGTGGGGAAGAAGCTATTGTTGAACCTTGAGGTGTGGGTCATCAGGCTCCTGCACTGTTAGGATGTTTTGTAGCTTCAAAACATGAAACAGATTTAAAGAGCAACAAGAGAACTGAGAGATGAGAGTCTTGGTTTGCTCTATAAGTCAGGTGCGTGCACATCACATGGTTTCATCATGATGTATGCAGTTCATGTATTTTGATGAATTATATAAACAACAAAGAATGCTTACTCAGACAATATATTTACAAGATTGCTCAAATATTACTGAATACTACATACACAACCTGTACCTTCTGCCTGATGGCAGCAATGAGCAGAGGGCATGGCCGAACGACAAGAATCCTTCATGAAGGAAATTGCCTTCCTGAGAAATCACCTCTTGTAGAGGTTCACAATGGTGGGGGGGATCTATAGCCTTCCTGTGCTCTCTTCGCAAATCAGCTCCCTACTCACTTTTCTGTCATCAGAAAATTTAGCAAACATACTGGGCACCTGTGGTAAACTATGCATACCTGTCAGGACACGCCCCTCTGCTGACTGCTCCTGTGGCTCCTCCCACAGACCCCTGTATAAAGGCGATTGGGGCCCTGCTCCTCCCTCAGTCTCCAACATGGTCGTGCTCCCTTTTCGCTGTTAATAAAAGCCTATCGTTCACTTCCAGTCTCCTAGAGTTATTGATGGTGCATCAATTTTATTAACAGCATTTTTAAAACATGGAGAGCATTTTACAACCTGACAGATTGGATCTTGACCCAAAAAATTTAGCAAACATACTGGGCACCACAAAAAACATTTTACAAAATCTCCCCTGCAACCTCTCCAAGGCCTTTTCATTCTTTCAATAGGACGTACCCAGAAGAGTACATTCAATGACTAAATTAACAGGACTGGGAAACAGAGCTGCTGAGGTTTTCCTGAATTTTAACCTACAATGCAATATTCAATCCTTGAGTGGACTGACATTTCTGTGTTTAATTTCAGCTAGCTGTTGTTTGACGTCTAGGTTGGTTAAAATTAGCTGCTATTTATGTGACCTTTGCCAATATTGAATTCTGTTTGCTTAAGCCTCAACAATGTTGACATTACGCATCTTCAATATTTGTACTAATGTAAAAATTATCATTGTTTTCACTGTAATGAATGAAATTAAATCAAGTATACACAACCAGGTGATAACAATGGTTTATTTACACAATTAACTTCAATCTAACAGAAATTACTGACGAGGATTGGAAGTTGATCAATTCTGATCTAAAGTCAGTCATTTGAAATCGGAATCAGAATCAGGTTTAATATCACCTGTGTATGTCATGAAATTTGTTAACTTTGTGGTAGCAATACAATGCAACACATAACAAAAAGAGGAAAAAGCTGAATTAGAGTATGAATATATATATACACACACATACACACACACACATACACACGGCCCTCCTTATCCGCGGGGATTGGTTCTGGGACCCCCTGCGGATACTAAAATTCGCGGATGCTTAAATCCCTTCTTTAACATGTCTCAATGCGGTGGACCTTAGGACCCAGTGGAACCCCAGACCTTATTTAACCTGTCTCAGTGCGGTGCACATTAGGACCCGGCGGCGGAGCTCTGAATCCGCAGTGTTTCTGCTCACGAAAATAACCACAAATACAATTGAAAATAAAGTGGAAGTAATAAAGCCATCGGAAAGAGGTGAAACGCCATCGGTCATTGGAAAAGCATTAGGCTACAGTCGGTCAACGATCGGAACAATTTTAATGGAGCATGTGAAAGGCCCTGCCCCGATAAAAGCTACAATTATTACTAAGCAACACAGTGGTTTGATTATTGAAATACATACATTTCTTAAGTGTTTTATATGCATATAAAGGTAAAATATATACTATATACTAAGACAAACGTTTAACTAACTGACACTAAATAATACAGGATGTTCCTGTTCCGACTTCAAATCCGATTTAAAGGTGGACTCGGGAACGGAACTCCTTTGTAACCCGGGAACTGCCCGTACTTTTAAATCATCTCTAGATTACTTATAATACCTAATACAATGTAAGTGCTATGTAAATAGTTGTTATACTGTATTGTCTAGGGAATAATTACAAGAAAAAAATAATCTGTACATGCTCAAACAATGAGTGCTGGAGAGAGAACTTCCAGGTTTTCCCAATCCGTGGTTGGTTGAATCCGTGCATGCAGAATCCGCGTATAAGGAGGGCCAACTGGTGTGTGTGTGTGTGTGTGTGTGTGTGTGTGTGTGTGTGTGTGTGTGTGTGTGTGTGTGTGTGTGTGTGTGTGTGTGTGTGTGTGTGTGTGTGTGTGTGTGTGTGTGTGTGTGTGTACACACACATACCCACAATTATTAAGTTAAATAAGTAATGTAAAAAAAGTAGTGAAGTTCATGGGTTCAAAGTCCATTCAGAATTCGGACGGCAGAGGGGAAGAAGCTATTCCTGAATCTTTGAGTGTGTGTCTTCAGGCTCCTGTACTTCCTTCCTGATGGTAGCAATGAGAACAGGGTGATGGGAGTCCTTAATGATGGACACCGCAGTTTTGAGGCACTGCCTCTTGAAGGTGTCCTGGATATTACCAAGGCTGGTTTCATAATGGCGCTGACTAATTTTACAACACTTCAGCCTACCTCAATCCATGCAGTAGCCCCCCCCCATACCGGTAGGTGATGCAGCCAATAAGAATGCTCTCCACGATACATTTGTAGAAATTTGCAAGTGTTTTAGATGACATACCACATATCCTCAAACTCCTAATGAAAAATAGCCACTGTTTTGCCTTTTCTTATAGCTGCATTGATAATGTTGGGACTGCCCTAATTCTATGCTTAGCACAATTTGATAACTTGTTCTTTTTTTTGAAGTGGCCAGGAGTTTGGAGAGGAATGGGAAGGCTGGTAGTGGGGAAGGGAAAATACATTTCATTCAGTTCTGAGATTTGCTATCATAAAGCATCAGGTTAACATCTGTGTTGGCTGGGACGTGATTGTGTTAAGTTACAAAATTAGGTCCAGTTTAACTGATTCTTTACATCCTGTTCCCCCTCCACATTTAATCAACAGACTTGTTACACTCAAATGCTGCAGACTTTGTCCGGCCCTCTATGTTCCTGGAAAGAAAAGGAGCAGAAAATTTGAAACAAAGACTTTTGCACAGTGCAAAGCACATGACTGCCTGTGAAAGAGGCCAATGCAAGAGGAAACTTAATGAGACCAGATACAGCAAACTCCCCCGGTGTGTGATGGCTTATCATTTTGAAAATGAAAGAATTAATGAGGAAGAATTAGTGCATTGTTTTAAAGCACCAGGTTAAGAATTTGAATACATCTTCTTCAGGTTCAGGCAAATGTAATATCAACATTATTTACTCACGACTTGCCTCAGCCCAATCATAGAAGAAATCAAACCTCAGGTATATTATCAACGGCAAATGATTTTTTTTTGTTTTACGGCAGCAGAACAGTGCAAGACATAAAATATTACTACAGGTTGAAAAAAGAGTGCCGCGGAGGAACAGTGAGGTACTGTTCATAGATTCGTGGACCGTTCCGAAATCTGATGGCAGAGGAAAATCAGTTGCTCTAAAAAACCGAGTTCCTGTAGCCCCTCCCTGATGGTAGCAATGAGAAGGGGGTGGTGAGAGTTCTTAATAATGGGATGCTGCTTTCTCGAGGCACCACCTTTTGAAGACGTCCTCGATGGTTGGGAGGCTCGTGCTCGTCACGGAGCCGGCTGAGTCTATGACGCTTGGCTGCCTCTTGCAACCCTGCGCATTGGAGCATCCATGCTCGGAGATAATGCGGCCTGCCTTGGAGCCTCCACACTAGGAGGTGATGCAGCAAGTCCAAATACTCTCCACTGAACATCTGCAGAAAGTTGCAAAGGTGACATCTCAAATCTCCTCAAACGCCTGATAGCCACTGACGTGCCTTCTTTGTGACTGGTTCAATGTGTATCTCACACAATATTGTGGCCTTGTTGAGTGAGTCTTCCAATTAGTACTAATCACTGGGATGCATTTATACTGTGTTTAACTGAGCACAAGAGACTTCATTACCATACGTCTATGATGGATTTTAAACTTGGGTCTCAAGAACGGAAATACAGTTCCCAATTCACTATTCAACTATAATAATAGCAACAAGAAACAATAATGAATATTTACATTACAGAAGTACAGGCTCTCTCACTGGAATGTGATCATGATTAACAACAATGTTTTTCGCTAAGTTTTCCCCAATTTCCGTAACTATGGAGTGATTTCCTTGCAGGAGACTTCCACAGATACCCCGAATTATCATGTAATGAGGGCTCTCGGGTTAACGCTGAGAAATCCCCAAAGCAACCTTTGAATTTCCCATTTGCTTCCCTCATCCATGGCAATCCAGCAAGACAATGACAAAAAAGACTAGAGGTTCATCAGACACAAGTGCATTTCCTCACAGAGAGATTGAAGGCACATCGGTTCCAGTGACCGAGTCCTGTGGAAGAAAGGCCCACAACAGTTTTTGTAAAGGAACATCTGTAAAGCAAAACCACACGACAAGATCACGTACAACACTAGTTTTACACCCCACTCAATTTTACTTCCCTTCATCACGAAAACAGTGATCATTGGTGGATTATAAAACCATATTAACATGATCCCATGGATTTTCTGCTCTGCAGATCAAGACAAAATTAAACTAATTTCTTCTGTAAAGCACGTCAATACTGGTTACATTGCTCTTGTTTTATATTATAAGTAAATTTAATAAATCTAATAAGGCTAGAAAAAGACTGTTAATTTAAGATATTAGATTCTGTGCTGAGCTCATGTTTTACTGCACATGCCAGTGTGTGCTTTTTTTCAGACACACTGGTGCTGGACTCCAAAGATTTTTAATAGTTCTTCCATCTTGAAATTCTATTGTTTTCCTCCCTTGTTCTCTCACCCCAATATCCTCACTTTTAAAACTCTATTATCGGCAGTAATTAAGACAGTCAATACATTTTTTGTCGTGATATTATATGCCTCCCAGGGGAAGCTGCGGGCTGTGTCCTTTTTCATTAGCTGGCCTCACAGGGTTGGGAGGTGCCATTGAGAATCCTTGGCGGACTGCCAGAGTGCAGTTTCAGATAATGCACACTGTGGCCGCGATGTGCCAATGACGGATGGTGTGAAATTTTAAATCAATGTTAGGCTGCCAACCAAGTCGCGGGCTTTGTTCTGGAGTGTTTTGAGCTACTTGAGTGTGGTTCTTATCCAGGGAAGCAGTGAGTATTCCATCAAATGAATGACAGATACTTTGCAAATCACGGCAAGTCACTTGGCTCAGCCTGCAATGGGTGGCACAGTTACGTTTCTAGTCAATAGTGATAACCTGGATGTTAATATTTGAGTATTTGACGAAGTTCATGAAATTGACTATCAAGAATTAGTTGTAGGATTCTGGCAATTTCCTGGGAGTGCAAATGTTATTTTCCATTTACCAGCCCAAGTATGAATACAGTTTAGGTCTTGTTACAAGTGGGCGTAGACAAGGAGGCACAAACTGCTTCTGACAAAATGCAAATTGAATTGAACATTGCTGTCTTGACCAAAAACACCTGCAATGTTTGCTCCTGATTCCACCAACTTTAATAGCACTTTCTGCTGCCTCTTTGTGCAATTCCTGACAATGTCAATGACAGTTAACTTCCACCATCTTCCGCAGCTGAGTGAAACTAGAAGCCAAAGTCTTGACCAGCAAGCAGCTAACAGTTGAGAAATTGCTCCTCGATAGTACTGTGGATTATACCTCTTGCCACAGTGTGGATAAATGGATCGAAGTAAGCTGCAAAGAGTTGCAAAATCAGTCAGCTCAATCATGGGCATTAGCCTCCATAGCTTCCAGGACCCCCATTACCCCAGATATGCCATCTTCTCATTGTTACTGTCACGAAGGAAGTACACAGTCAATGATTCAGGAACAGCTTCTTGCCATTTGTCACCAATTTCTAAATGGACATTGAACCCATTAACACTACCTCACTACTTCTAATTTCTATTTTTTCACTACTTATTTAATTTATATATACACACACACATATAATATACTTACTGTAATTTACAGTATTTTTTCTCTCCATTATCATGTATTACATTGTATTGCTGCACTAAGTTAATAAATTTCACGACATATGCCATTGATATTAAACTTGATTCTGATTCTGAAGTAAATGATTCAGAAATGCAGGTGATTGGCCCGCGTTTGTCTTGGTTTTGTACGTATCATTCACCTGGACAATTTTCCTTGGCTACTGTCAGCTCTATTCAGTCTCTGGCTTTGGTCCAAACAATGTGGTGAGTTCAAGAGATAGGTGCAACTGCCTTGACATCTAGGTGTGGCAGCAAGGAGGCCTGGTAAAACTGATGTTGAGAAAATACTGTAGTGGTTGGAATCATTCATCACACACAAAGGAAGGTTTTTGCAGTCATTTGAGTAATATCAGCCCAACCCAACATTGTAAGAGTTCTTCAAGTCAGAGTCTTAGACACAACATTCAGTTACTTCAAAAATCACATTACATCCAGAATAAGGTCAGAAATGAGAATGCTTACTGATGATCATAAAATGTTAAATTCTGTCTCCACTTCCTACATAATAAAGATTTGGTCTCCAAAGATGCCAGACAATGACAAGAAAGAGTCTAAGCACGGCTGTTATTAACAGCATTATCACTGTCAAAGCACTACCATCAATATTATGAGATTACCTCTTCCCAGAAACTCAACTGAACCAACCACAAAGATATTGTGGCTACGAAAGCGAGGTAGGGGTTGGGTATTCTGCAGCGAGCAACTCCCCTCCCGAAACCCCAGAATTTCCCAACATCTACAAAGTAGATTGAGCATCAGACAAAATGCTCTCCACTTACGTGGATGAACGCAGCTCCAATTCCATATTCTGGCTTCTGCTCTCTTTCTTTCCAGTCCTGATGATGGGCCAAAAACTTGACTGTTCATTTCTATCCTGACCTGCTGAGATCTTCCAGCTTTGTGTGTGTGTAAGACAAGAGCACACTTGACTGGCACCTCTCAATCACTATAAACATTGATTCCCTCCACTGTCAGCACACAATACAAGGTGCCTCATTTACACAATGTCCTGTTACTCGACCAGGCTATCCTGACCAAACTTCTCCATCATGTGACCAACAAACAAAGGCAATAGGTGCACGGGCATACCACCATCTACACATCCTCCTCCAAGGTGAACAATGTCAGGATATTGGAAGCATTCCTCCTGTCTTCACTGTGACTACATCTAAATCCTGGAACTCTTTACCCAACAGCTGCACGAATAGGAGAAGGCAGCTCACCACTACCTTCTCAATTAAACATTGTCCACGAATGTTGGCCTTGCTATTGACTCCCGTACCCCAAAAGACAGATGAGTGAAAATAAAACTATACGATCAAGAGCCTCTGAAGCAAACTCACAGAGCTACCGAGCCTCGGAACCTTGGCACACAAAGAATCTAAAAGCCTGACTTCAGAATCTGTCTGAGCGGTGAAGCAGCAAACTAGCAATAAGCTGGCATAAATACAACAATGCAAATGTCTGACCTCATTTGCCGCAGCGTGTAAATTCACAGCTGACGCATCCAGCCGGTGGGTTAATACTTTCTGCCTCATGAACTCAACCTTTGCAGTCCCAAGCCTGATACTTACTAAACCCCCGAGCGGTTCTGAGTACCAGACTTTCACCATCCATTTAAAGCTGCTCCTTTGCAATGCCAGGTTCATCAGAAGAACAGTAAATCAGTAAAACAGTAAACAGTAAATCAGCAAGAAGGGTTTATCACAATTTGGAAGAACTGAATGCTAAAAACAGTCACAGGTTGCAATCTTTGTGATCTCTCTCACAATACATGCATCAAATACCATTGGCATAGGGGATGGGGAGCAAATTAATAAGGCTACTTAGAAAGCATATGCCTCCAGGTACTCCATAATCTCAGCCCTAACGACCGATTCCAACAACTTCCTGACCACTGATGTCAGGCTAACAGGTCTATAGTTTCCTTTCTGCTGCCTCCCACCCTTCTTAAATAGCAGAGTAACATTTGCAATTTTCCAGTCGTCCGATACAATGCCAGAACCTATCGATTCTTGAAAGATCATCGTTAATGCCTCCACAGTCTCTCCAGCTACTTCCTTCAGAACCCGAGGGTGCATTCCATCAGGTCCAGGAGATTTATCCACACTCAGACCATTAAGCTTCCTGGGCACCCTCTCAGTTGTAAATTTCACTGCACAAGCTTCACTTCCCTGACACTCTTGAATGAGAATGTGTAGTTTAATCAGCCTTTCAGATAGTGGTTATTCACCTTCCCTCTTAATCCATCTCCCCTGATTTTTGACCTCTCAATAAAAGAAAATAGGTCCTTCCTATTTTACTCAGATCCTCAAATCAAATCAGGCAGACAACCTCAGAAGAGTATTGACCATGGCTGGGATCATCCATCTTGTAAAGACACTGCCCAGAAGAAGGCAATGACAAACCATCCTGCAGAAAAATTTGCAAGAACAATCATGGTCATAGAAAGACCATGACTGCCCATATCATACAACACAACACATAATGACCAAGCAAATGTAACCCACTTCTACCGTGGTTCCTCAGCCTTCCCTAATCCAAAAAAAAAGCAATTTTTTTCATTATAGCCATTATTTCTCAGTCTGGTAACACCCTCGTGGATTTCCCCTGCTTGCTTTCCAGTGTAATCACATCTTTTCAGTAATGGGCTAACCTGATCTGTATGTAATAATCAATCTGTGGCCTAACTAGTTTTGGATACCGCTCTAGTGTAACTTCTTGTTCTTATGTTCCATCCTTCGATCAGTGGTCACCAACCTTTTTAAGCCCAAGATCCCCTACCTGGGCCTTAGTGAAAGGCAAGATCGACCCTACTAAATCGGTTAGTCACACGCATTAGCACCGGGCAGAAGAGGACGGAAGTAGAAATAATGTATGTACCCCAGGGGTCACCACCCTTTTTCGCACCGTGGACCAGTTTAATATTGACAATATTCTTGCAGACCAGCCAACGGGGGGGGGGGGGTGTTAATCACGATCGGAATACAGCGATACTCCAAGGGCGTTCCTTATGTCCAGTTTATTCCGCAATTTAGATTACGGGGCTCTCAGCACTTAGCTTCTGTCCCACTTGCTCACTTTCTTCCACTCAAAAAACTCAATGGGTTTGTCTTTAAGTGCAGGGTGCTTGGACTCAAGGTACCAAAACAGTTTTGAGGGCTTCATTGCCTCATTAGACAGCCTCCAGGCCCAAACTCCAGCCTCCAGCCCACCGCCGCCAGACGCCTTGGCCAGGTGTGGCTGTTCATGGGTGGGGTATGAGGACGAGGTGAGGCCGGAGGTCCCCGTACCGGGGCCGTGGTGGTCACAGTCCGGAGAGAGCGACCGAGCAAGGAGTGGGACAGGGCGCGTGCCCACCCCCCTTGTAGGATCTATCGGCCGACAAAAGTTTGTCTCGAGGGATGACTTTCAGTAGATCGCAGCGAGGTAGCTGCTCTGCAACTTACGAAACCCTGAGCCCAAATTAGGTCATCTGCGAATATTTTAGCACCAGGTTCCCCACGAACATTCGGTGTACTAAACAGGTTTAGAGGCAGCACCCATCTGTCCACACTCCGGGCCAGTAGCAACGGCACTTCCCACCAGCCGCGTGAGGCGGCCAGTTACCTGAGGCTAACCAGTGATCCCTGGCGCGAGGCTATCACTGCGTTTAAGCAACTGATGACCTCGTGTGGGTTCAAGTTCAACAGTGGGCGTGACAGGGAATGAGGAAAGGTGCAGCTGACTCATATTGTTTCATATTGACAAATCATATCACTTCCTCGTGGCCCGGTAGTTGGGGACCACTGAAGTACACTGTGTAGCGCGTGGCGGGGGAGCTACACGCATGCGCACTGGGCAGAAAGAACGGAACTAAAACCCCGCAACCCGGAAACAATCTCTCAACAGTTTGTTTTTTTCGGGATCTACTGGGGAAGTCTCAAAGATCGACCAGTTGATCACGATCGACGGGTTGGCGACCGCTACCTTAAATAGTTAAGGAAAATCTGCTCAAATGCCTTATTTGCCTCTCCTACTCTCTTTGCGTCTCTGGATATGTACACTAAGGTACTTTTATTCCTCCAGCTTCTTCAATACCTTCCCATTTATAGTATATTCCCTCTCCTTTTTGACTACCACAAGCACATTACCTCACACTTCTCCAGTCTGGTTCCATTTACCAGTCATCAAAAGCTCAAGAAGAGTAAAGTCATGATTCAAAGAGGATTATCACCAAGCAGGCCAACACCAAACAGACCAACCACCCTGAGCTCTACCATGTGAAGCGATTACTATATGACAGAGCACTAGATTCAAAGATACCATATGGTCAATGCTTCTGTGTTGAATGCAGCATCCTGGGTAGCCTGGGCAAGAAGGAGCACTGGGAATTGAGTTGATCAACTGAGCATCAGGAGCACACAGACGTCCAACGTGAGAGGCAAAAGGAGCAGACCATCACACAATCTACCACCCATGGACCTCCGACGACACTTTCAGAAGAGGCTGATTCCAGGTAGCGTAGCTGTTAGTGTGACACGTGTTGTGCTTTGCAACTTCAAACCAGTAAACTAATCTAAAGGAAGGCACAGGAGTCTGAAATACGCGGCTAATTTCGAGTTTACTTCAAGTGAGTCGCGCACATCTCATGTGGAAGCCAAATGACATATGCAATTCGCATATTTATATATACAACCCGTAATATTAAATATGCAACAATGCTATCTATTACAGCTCAGGGTATTCTGGAATTTGCAGTCAATTCTGGCGTCACTCCTCCCTCAATCCAAGGCCATATTGGGTAGGTTAACTGGGAAGGGCCAACTCCGCACTGTAACTGAGTTGAAGCAAATCATTCTCAATCCTGAGAGACTGCCTACAAAGAAGAAAATCAATGAAGAATTTACTCAGGGATGTGACAGACAGAAGAGAAATGGGGAGGAAGGAATCTGTGCCTGGTTTTTCGGGCTAAACAAGTGCAAAATTTCCTTTTACTCACCCTCCACACATTTGGTTCCACCAAGTTCACTGAAGGTACAACACTACATATATATATAAAACACTTGCAACCAAAGGCAAACATATATAATAATGCAGTAAAATATCCACAGAATACACAACAGAGATCAGGCCTTTTTGCTTTTCTGTTACATGCTTGTGTTTATGTTCATATTAGTATCCTTCATCATTTAATCCTACCACAACAGTTTTACCAACAGTAATTAACAAATAATTACAGACTGCACTAACACACACATTTCTGATCTTATCCTTAATAATTATTGCAACAGGTGAGACTCGGAATCCATGGGAATTCTTTTTCTTCCCTGGTGACACTGCTTCCCTGCAGTGTGAAAACATTAAGCCAAAAGCTTGTGGGAAAATCACATTAATGAAACAGACATTTCTTTCTCTCTCTCTCTCTCTCTCTCTCTCTCTCTCTCTCTCTCTCTCTCTCTCTCTCTCTCTCTCTCTCTCTCTCTCTCTCTCTCTCTCCCCCCCCCCCCTCTCTCTCTCCCCCCCCCCCCTCTCTCTCTCTCTCTCTCTCTCACACACACACACAGAGAGGAAATATAGAGCTTAAAGGAATATGAAGGCTGGCGATATTGCATCATTGACCACATTCATCTGTTGGCCTAGATGCCCTAGTAATGTAAATAAGCGGTTAAATTAATTACACTGCTTGAAGAGCTCTGGGAAATTTCCAGGGCCCTCCTCAAATAAACAGAGGGAAAAACAGCAGTGGCCTAACATTTCTTGCCAAGGTCAAGGTTGAATTTTGAGTGAGAACTTTCATAAAACTACTGCACAGGCCTTCTTCTCAGACCTTTAAGCAAGATCAAATACTACAGCATAAACACTTCACTGTGAGCTAATGGTATCGTTAAAGAGAATACACTACGGACATCTGTCAAAAATTTTTGCAATATTTTCTCCTATGTTTTACTAACAAACAATGCATGCAGAATTGTTAATGGAATCTACAACATTCAGTTTTAGTATTATTGTTTCACAGTTTTCTGCTCATACCACAAAGTCACATTTCCCCAACCAATAGATACACATAATAGCAGTTGAACTTGGTATATATGCTTAACCTGTTCAACAGATATGTAATTAACCTTAATGTAAAATTGTCTAATTTCATTCAGACACAAAATAATAGCCTTATTGGCCTTCACACAACTAACAAATCTTGCGCACAACCTTGAGATAATCCTATCAGAAAACTTGACTCATGTACACTGATAGATACAGAACATTCCCTGGGCCTGCTAATTCTGACCAAGGTTGAATTTGCATTTATCTAGCATCTCAACAGCATTGCAGAACCAAGAAGCTATTTTGCAAATATCACTGCTGTTGCAGCAGTCAATTCACCATTCAATGAGCGGAGAAACGGCCAGTTAATACATCTTTGGGGTCATATTTCCTTGCAAAATAGGAGAACATTCAGCCAATATAGTCTGTGTCAGCTCTCAACTATTCCTAATCCACTTCTCCTTTGCCCTGTGATGTAGGAGAGAAACAGAGCACTTGGAAGAAACGAGGTGCTCTATCAGCAAGACAGAGAAGATGGTATCGACTTCTCAGCAAGACAGAGAAGATGGTATCGACTTCAGCAGAACCTGCATCACTTACATCCTTCTTTATATCAGCGGCATAGCAGTGGGAACTGACAGCAGTTTCAAACTCTTGTAAGTGCACATCTCCCACAACCTCTCATGGTCCCCGAGCACATTCTACACAAACTTGGAAATTCACCACCGTCTCTACTTTCTGAGAAGGCTGAAGAACGCTGGACTGTGCACATCAGTTATCATGTGCTTTTGCAGTAGAGAGCATCCTCACATCCTGCATCACTGTTAGGGAGCATTCTGAGGTTCTGTGAATGTAGTAGATAATCATTCAAACAAGAACCACCTTCAGTTTTCATTGTAAATTGCATGCAGCAAACTGAAGTTAAACAGAGTAACTAATATGATTTGCAAAATGGCAACCATGAGAAGTTTTCATATGCATGAGCCAACCTTTAAGACAATGGGGTTGTGTTAATTGGCCTGTATCAAACCAGGCAACATGGGCTAATTTATTTGCACCATCGTGATTTGAGTTCCAGCTGGCAGACTGACCAGACTGATGATGTTGTCACTTAACATACCAAATATTGTCACAGGTATAGGTAATTACAGTTTTGTGTACTCAGGATATTTGTGCACTCAGAGACAGCCTAGCAAACATTAATTCTGGCTCTCTGTCATCAGAGGGTTTTAGAGTTATCTATGCTAATTATTTTCTCCCAGCAAAGGCGCCTGAAATTTCAGAAGTGTATTATCAATTACTACTATAAATAAGTATCTCAAAAGAACCAGTTGTCAACCCAAAGTATTGAAATTACAGTGTTATTACAACTATTGAAATTGAATTGAGTCACCTACAGTTACCTTTGATCTTAAGGGTATAAAAATGTGATGTACTTTTGGGTTTATGAGCCTGTACCAAGGGTGTCTCCATGAGAAAGCCTGCTCGACGTGCTGAATAAATCTATATCACCAGCTTCAGAGTGAACGGAAAAAACTGCCCAGTGCATCACTGGCACCAGTCTACTCACCATCAAGGACATGCATACAGAAATGTGCCGGAAAAAGGCCAGCAACATCATGAAGAATCCCACAAATCCTGCTCATGGACTGTTTGTGCCAATCCCATCGAGGGTAGACTACGTAGCATCCATGCCAGGACCACTGGAGTCAAAAACAGGTACTTTCCTCAAGAAGTAAGGCTGATCAGCCCATCCCAACACACCCCCAACACCATTACTTTATCATTTCCTGTCATCTTGTGTACTGACATTCCTGTGCCTAGTGTCACTTTATGCACATACAATCAATGTATATAAGCTATCTTATGTATTTATATTTATTGTGTTTTTATTATTATTGTGTCCTTTATCATACTGTGTTTTTCCTTGTGCTGCATCGGATCCAGAGTAACAATTATTTTGTTCTCCTTTACAGTTGGGCACAGGAAATAACATTAAACAATTGGTCTTGAATCTTTGAACATTGTCATCGGGAGAACATGCAAACTCCATACAGAAAATACTACAAGGTCAGAATTCAACCCCAGTTGTTGGAGACATGAGGCAGCACCTCTTCTAGCTGTACCACTGTGTCATCGTGTCGGTTGTGAGAGACAATTGGTCAACTCACTGAACCTCTAAGCAATGAAAATGTTGATAATTTGCCAGTAATGCAATATTACTAGGTGTATTTGCAAATCGCTCGAATACTGCACCTTCACCACTAGGCCACCATGACTGCAATTGTGTACGACCTGCACACAATAACAGTACAGACGACAGCATGTATGACAGGCATACACTCAGCCATCTTCAGCAATAAGTTCTAGACCTGTAACCTCCACACAAAAGCAGGTGTGTGGAATCAAAATTAGCTTTCCTTCCAAATTATACACTGATCCCAGATCATACATATCCATCTTTAGGGTTTTTTTTTAAGATTATCTTCATTTGTCACATGTATATAAACAGAGTGAAACGCGACATTTGCATCAAATCAAATCAGTGAGAATTGTGCTGGGCAGCCCACAAGTGACATCACACTTCCAGCACCACATATATTGAGTGGCCATTTTATTAGGTATGGCTGAAGAGTGGAACCTGGTGTGGTTTTCTGCTGCTGTTGTCTTTCCACTTCAAGGCTCGATGTGTTGTGTGTTCAGAGATGCTATTCTGCACACCATTGTTGTAATGAGTGGTTACTTGAGTTACTGTCGCCTTCCTGTCAGCTTGAACCAATCGGGCCATTCTCCTCTGACCGCTCACATTAATAAGGCATCTTCACCCACAGAACTGCCGCACATTGAATTTTTTATGTTTTCCCACCATTCTTTGTAAACTCTAGAGACTGCTATGCATGAAAATCCCAGGAGAACAGCAATTTCTGAGATATTCAAATCACCCCGTTTGGCACCAACCATCATTCCACAGTCCAAGTCACTTAAGATTCCATTTCTTCCCCATTCTGATGCTTGGTCTGAAAAACAACTGAACCTCTTGACCACATTTGCATGCTTTCATGCATTTAGTTGCTGCCTTATGATTGGCTGATTAGATATTTGCATTAATGAGCAGGTGTACAGTTGCACCTAGTGTAATAGGCTCACAACTTACTAACCCCAACAGTGCCCAGAGGAAACCCACACGTTTATAGGGAGAACTTAGAGGCAGTGGCAGGAATTGAACCCAAATCTTACAGCTGGCTCCCCAGTAGCATTATATTAACCGCTATGCTACGTGTTGCCCACAGATATCCGCATTGCTTCATCAAACCAAGCCAAAATCTTGGACCTCCCGACTGCTGGCAATGTGGGAGCTGTGTTTGTAGTGGATTAGGATGAAGGCCTGCTGCCACTTCTCAAAGGCACCTAGAGACGGACAATAAATGCCACGTTTGCAAGCACTGGCCACATCCTATAACTGACTGCCCTAACAATGTCCCTCAGCAACACATAAGTGTTAGCCATCCAATTAGAAATTCCTTCACGTGCTATGAATTAGTTAATGAGATAGTTATATATAGCTATAAACAAATTGGCATTTAAATAGAATACAACGGCATATTGCTAATCTTGCATTGTGTGGAATCATTAAAAGGTCATTTCAATTTATAGGTTGAATCACAAAATACTCCACAATATACATGCAGATTGGGAAAATCCATTAAAAGTTTGGTGCAACACAAGTTATAGTAAGTTACTTTTTTGATTTAGAGATACAGCATGGTAACAGGCCTTTCCAGTGCAACAAGCCCACACTGCCCAAATACACCTATGTGGCAATTAACCTACCGACCTGCATGACAATCTTTCATAAAGCAGTCCGTCTCCAAACAGCGCTTACAGCCAAGTGATAGAACTATGATGTGCAGTACCTGCTTCACAACTGACAGTTGTGATACTTGCCCTAAGACTCACCAATATTTCAAAGGAACCCAAGAGTGGTTCTCTCTTGAGTTTGCTGCAAATTTGAGAAGCCAATTGATAGTGAACATTCCAGAGCCCAGTTTACTTCGAGCTTCGTAGATTAGCTTTGACGCACTTTGTCAACATGTCCCGGCTAGGATAAGAAGCAGCTACATCCTACTTGAGCGGAATCATGACCTGCAGGAAGTTTTGCGTTGCTCTGTAGCTGAAATGAATCAGTATTCTTTGTAAAGCACTCTTGGCTTTGCTGCCACCGATGGTGAACAATCATCCATTCTTTGGATGTCTAGCAATGGCAGCAGATCTGCAGCAAATATCACTGATGAGCAATCTGTCACCCCGGGCTTCTCTGCTCGCATCGATTACGCTGCAATTTCTTTGAAGCTAGGAAAAGGTGGTCAAATGGGAATTCCAGTTGAAGAAGGCATTCATGTCATAAGGTACAAATAAAAAGCTGCTTTTACCCTGTATGTATCATTGAAAAACAGGCCATCCAAAAGTTAGGCTATGCTGGCACTAATACTCTCATTCTCTAACCTGATCACACCACTCCATATGGCAAAGAAACTCACATTCCTACCATTTTCCAGCTGGAAAACCTTCGACTGTATCTTGCTTTGGAGATATTAAAATCATATGACTTCCAGTTTTGGAGTCACCCACAAGGAAATCTTTCTCCAGATCTAATCTCTACTAGATCATCCTTCAGTATTCTCCCTTAGATATTGTCCCAGAATGGGTCTGAAAAAGCTGTTCAGCCTTCCCTAACAAATATATCCCGTCACTTCTCATCATTTTTATGGACTTTTTCCTGCATCTTCCCCACTGCCTCTATAATAATAAATCAAATCAAATTTAATTCTCATTCAACCATACGTGGATACAGCCAAGCTGCAATACAAACACAGCACGTTCAAAATAGCGAGCAAAAAAAAACATAGTCAGCAAAAAAAAACACATATCCAAGACCCTGAGTGACGTCAGCTGGTGGCATAGTGGCATCAGTGCCGGACTTCGGAGCGAAGGCTCCCGAGTTCGAATCCAGCCGACTCCCTTGCACGCTTTCCATCCATGCTGGGTTAAGCGTCGAGTTAGTAACTCGGCCTCATAAAAACAAGAAATACTGCTAAAAAAAAATCATCATGATGGCTTCCCAGTGACTCCACACAGAGTTAAAGTCTTTCTTCTTCTTCAAGACCCTGAGTGATATATCCCCCAAACTGATGGTACAGTTCCCAGCAATCCAGCCTGTTATTCCACAGACTGAACACTGAGCACCAGCAGGAGGGGTCAGTCCCCACACCAAGCACAGACACCACACTACACTGCCTCCAACATCTTCTCACCTGGACCGCAGCAGCAGGCAAGCTCCCAGCTTGAGGCCTAGTCCTCGCTACACTGAGGCCACGCAGCTCCCACACCACCTCTCTTTCCACCAAACAAGGAAAACAGGCCTGCAGCATCTTACATGATCAATGTCCAACAAGGTCTTGCAATCACAAGAGAAATGTCCAAGACAATCACCCACAACGTCCAAGATAAACACCCACAAGAAAACTAAAGATCCGAATGATGCGTCTATCATTCAGAGCACAAGGTAAATTTAACATCATACTTTCCCTCCTTCAGGAAGGAAACCCCAGAGATAGGTTTGCTCTTTCTCTGCCTGCATTGTCTCTCCAAACCCACTACCTCCTCCACTTATTCCCCAAGTAATATATGACTCACACTTCTTATCAAAATCCAGTTTTCACCACTTATCCATACTGAAATCATTTGTCAGTTTTACATTTATTTCGCAAGTTTATTTAAAAAATCTTTCTGCATTCTGTCATGTTCTTCCTTTGCGTATCAATCTACCCTTTCCAATTTGTTGGTGTCCACAAATACTGAAGATGTATTTTCAATTCTCTGACTACAGCGAAACACCACGTCCTCCCATCTGCCAACCTGACCGTTAGTCAGCCAGCGTTTTGCAGCTGCCTACCAATCCCAACACAATTCTTCGAGAGATGCGCGGTGGATCGTGTACTAACTGGTTGCATCACTGTCATAATCTTAGAATTTATCCTATGTATTTTTAATTGCAGCCAGCCAGCCAGCGGTGTAGTGGCATCTGCGCCAGACTTTGAGGTGAGTGGTCCCGGGTTCGAATCCAGCCGGCTCCTTGCCCGCTTCCCATCCAGGCTGAGCTGAGTGTCAAGCTAGCAAATTTACCTTGTAAAACAGACAACCGCTAAAGAAACGGCACGGTTGCCACCTGATGCACCAGTGCGGCACAGAAGGATGTTTAAAAAATTTTAACGGCACTATCGTAACTTTTTTTTAATTACGCATCTCCAAAATAATGTACCGTAATAATTTGTTTAATAGTCCTTGTTAACTTTGTTTTTCCGTTTTTAAAACTACTTTCCTCAGCTGTTCATATCTCCTTTTGTTACCCCCACCACCACTTTATAGTATTATGCATAGTCCGCTGCTTTCGTCTTCTCTTTCCATGTTATCCCAATCCCATTATCCATCCATCAACTAGTTATTAGTTGATTCATGCTTCAAAAGTTTATACTTCTTGATATACTGTTTGATATTTTAAATATTTTCCACTATTGATCCATGTCATTTTTTAAATTAAGTTTATTTAGCTTGTTTCCATTTTTTTCAAATTAACTTAATTTCAAACTGATTACAATTCATTAAAAGCAGAAAATAACGTTGAACCAATATCCTGAATTGGGAAATTTTGACTCTACAAACACGCCAAACCGGTTGAATGGTCACAATTCAGTTCTTCAATGGGCCAGAGTTGACGGGCAGCTAAAATTGTTCAAATCTGGGCACAATTCATCCCTTCACAAGTTCAAACAATAGTTTTTTGAGTCTTCACAGTGTTCTCCACTGCCCATACAATGTATTCATAAATCATTCCACTGATCTTGCCCCAGTTTTAATGTGGAAAAGAATTTCTCGAGATCTGCCCTTATTGACTTTCTACTAGTTTCAACATGACTCTGACTTTCTCTAGCATCTTAACTAAAAGTGATATCTTCAGATTTGTCTTTTGGCCTTCATAAAGCAATTGCTCGCAAAGCTGTCAATGGACTCTATTCTTTGTTGTTAACTTTGACACTGACATAATGGGTCTGCATTGCAGGCAACACAGGGAAGAGGAGGAATGTTGTAACACCTTTAGGAGCTAACACCTGTACCCTGGACTGAATTCACCGACTGCTGTTTCATCTCAATTTCTTCCAGATTATATTCTGCAGCTTTTGACTTTGTCATACATTCTATTGACTTTGCAGTTTGCTGTTCTGTATCATTTCGGGCATGAGACGCCTTTAGTTTTAATTTTCAAGCTGTTTTTATTTCTATCTAGTTTAAACTATCAGTAGGCACTTGTAGTGCACGGTGGGCAGGCTGTCTCTGGAATCAAATCATGCTGAAAGCATCACTGATTCTGCAGATTGAATGAGCAGTCTAATTAATCACGTGGCTTAACTCTTACCCAATTCATATGATTATTCTTCTTCCAACTATATAATGTCTATCCACTGCCCTACAAAGCTGCATCTTTCAACTCTAAAACACTCAATACATGTACCACCTGTGGCTCTGGTTCATTTATCAGGTTAGGTATTCTTTCGATCTTCAAGTGAAATTTTCTTGTATATCACAGAAAGACAGAAAACCTACGGCACAATACAGGCCCTTCGGCCCACAATGCTGTGTCCAACATGTACTTACTTTAGAAATTACCTCGGGTTACCCAAAGCTATCTGTTTTTCTAAGTTCAGGTACTTATCCAGGAGTCTCTTAAAAGATTCTGTTGTATCTGCCTCCACCACCGTTGCCAGCAGCCCATTCCACGCACTCACCCCTCTCTGCGTAAAAAACTTACCCCTGATAACTCCTCTATACCTACTTCCAAGTGCCTTAAACCTGTGCCCTCTTGTGTTAGCCATTTCAGCCCTGGGAAAAAGCCTCTGACTATCCACAAATCAATGCCTCTCATAATCTTATACACCTCTATCAGGTCACCTCTCATCCTTCATCACTCCAAGGAGAAAAGGCCGAGTTCACTCAACCTATTCTCATAAGGCAAACTCCCCAATCCAAGCAACATCCTTGTAAATCTCCTCTGCACCCTTTCTATGGTTTTGAACAATTTTAGCTGCCCGTAAACTCTGGCCTGTTGAAGAACTGAATTGTGACCATTCACTGGTTTGTCGTATTTGTAGAGTCAAAATTTCCCAATGCAGGATATTGGTTCAATATTATTTTTTGCTTTTAATGAATTGTAAGCCTTTCAGTCCACTGTAAGTCATCCCTATAATCACCAAGGTCTTTTACTGTAGTGAATACTGAAGCAAAGTATTCATTAAGTACCTCAGCTATCTCCGCTGTCACACTTGATTGGTCCTATTCTCTCACGTCTTATCCTCTTGCTCTTCAGATACTTGTAGAATGCCTTGGGATTTTCCTTAATCCTGCTTGCCAAGGCCTAATCTTGGCCCCTTCTAGCTCTCCTAATTTCATTCTTACGCTCCTTCCTGCTATCCTTATAATTTTTTAGACCTCTATCACTGGCTAGTTTTTTGAACCTTTCGTAAGCTTTTCTTTTCTTCTTGACTAGATTTACAACAGCCTTTGTACACCATGGTTCCTGTACCCTACCATCCTTTCCCTGTCTCATTGGAACGTACCTATGCAAATATCCCCTGAACATTTGCCACATTTCTGTTGTACATTTCCCTTCGAACATCTGTTCCCAATTTATGCTTCCAAGTTTTTGCCTGTTAGCTTCATATTTCCCCTTACTCCAATTAAATAGTTTCGTAACTTGTATGTTCCTATCCCCCTTCAAAGCTATGGTAAAGGAGTTCAAATTGTGATTACTATCTCCATAGTGCTCTCCCACTGAGCGATCTAACACCTGACCAGATTCATTTCCCAATACCAGGTCAAGTACAGTCTCTCCTCTTTTAGGCTTATCAACATATTGTGTCAGGAAACCTTCCTGAACACACCTAACAAACTCCACCCCATCTAATCCCCTTGCTTGAGGGAGATACCCATCAATATTGTGGAAATTAAAATCTCCCAACACAACAACCCTGTTATTATTGCACCATTCCAGAATCTGTCTCTCTATCTGCTCCACAATGTCCCTGTTACTATTGAGTGGTCTATAAAAAACACCCAGTAGAGTTATTAACCCCTTCCTGTTTCTAACTTCCACCCACAGAGACCCAATAGACAATTCCTCCATGACTTCCTAATTTTCTTCAGCCGTGACACTATCTCTGATCCACCTCTTTTGCCTCCCTCCCTGTCCTTTCTGAAACATCTGAAGCCCCGCACTCTAAGTAACCATTCCTGCCCCTGAACCATCCAAGTCTCTGTAATGACCACAACATCACATCTCCAAGTACTGATCCACGTTCTAAGCTCATCCACTTTGTTCATGATACTCCTTGCATTAAAATAGACACATCTCAAACCATCAGTCTGTGCGTATCCCTTCTCTTTCACCTGCCTATCCTCCCTCTCACGCTGTCTACAAGCTGTCTTGATTTGTGAGCCAACCGCCCCTTCCTCCGTCTCTTCAGTTCGGTTCCCATCCCCTAGCATTTCTAGTTTAAACCTCCCTGCCAGGATATTGGTCCCCCTCGGATTCAAGTCCAACCCGTCCTTTTTGTACAGGTCACACCTGCCCCAAAAGAAGTCCCAATGATCGAGAACTCTGAATCCCTGCCCCCAACTCCAATCTCTCAGTCACGCATTTACCCTCCACCTCTCTCTATTCCTATACTGTCACATGATACAGGCAGTAATCTTTGAGGTCCTGCTTCTCAACTTATTTCCTAACGCCTTGTAGTCTGTTTTCAGGACCTCCTCCCCTTTCCTATCTATGTTGCTGGTACCAATATGTACCACAATCACTGGCTGTTCACCTTCCCACTTCAGGATATCGTGGGTGCGATCCGAAACATCCCAGACCCTGGCCCCTGGGAGATAAATTGCCATCTGTGTTTCTTTCCTGCGTCCACAGAATCACCTGTCTGACCCCCTAACTATAGAGTTCCCTATCACTGCTGCCATCCTCTTCCTTTCCCCACCCTTCTGAGCCACAGGGCCAGACTCTGCCAGAGGCACGGCCACTGTTGCTATCCCCAGGTAGGCCGTCTCCCCAACAGTACTCAAACAGGAGTACTTACTGCTAAGGCGGGGGGGCAACCACAGGAGTACTCTCTAATATCTGACTCTTGCCCTTCCCTTTCCTGACTGTTACCCACTTATCTGTCTCCAGAGGCCCCAATCACTTGGAGATCTTGCCTCTCGCAAGTTCAGTTCAGGATGCCTTTAAGTTGCGTTTACCTGGAGAAGTCATCACTTCCATTCAGGGTGCATAATGGCATCACTCTGATGACAGGTTAGTGACCCGAAACATTAGCCCTGTTTCTCTCCAACATATCCTGCCTTACATCGCAGCGTGGCATGGTGAGTTTCCTTTTGCACGCAAAGAGTTTAATTGGCAATCTCAAATTATCCCTAGTGCGTAGCTGAGTGCAGTCTTAGGTACAGAGTCTGAAAAAATATAGGAAAAAAATCTAAATAAGCATAAAATGGGATTAACGTGAATAGGTGTCTGATTTTTTGGCAAAAGGCTCAGTGGAGCAACGGTTTGGTTCAATGATGTATAATGTTGCCGCCTGCTGAATGTTTCCAATAAAATGTTTGTATTTCGGAAAGTTAACTCTTTCCATGTCACTAGCACAATGGATCAGGAACCGATTATGCTTTTGAATGACTTGGACATTCACAGTTTAGCTGGTTGAGTATGAAACGTACACAGTATTCTTGTCTCCCCATGAATACTCTTTCTCTGGGGTGCAAAAGTTGCTCAGAGCAAAGTTTAACAAAGGCATCTCTGGCATTACAGCAGAACACACAGAATGCTACACTACCCTTTAGGTGAGCTGATAAACCAAGACCAGACTGGCTACAAAACAGCAAAACCTCATCTCCTCATCATTATTTAAGCCACAAACAGCGTCACTAAAACTACCTGGCCGCTTATGACTGCTCGTGCAAACCTGGTGTGCAAAATTGCTGCACAATTGTACAGACATCGCCTGCAAAGTCCAGAAACACGAAAGGAACTATCGATCTAAGCTTTCCTCTCAGCATTAACACCACAACCCTTTTCGCATTAATTTCTTATTAAATTAATTACGTTGTTAATTTCAGTTTTCAACTATCTAATGATAGGAAACTCAATAAAAATTCACTAACCGCATTCATTTACATGAGGTCCATGATTTTAGTCATTTTGTTGTGAGAAAATAAAGCACTTGCTTGAAAACCTAAAGAACGAATGATTTTATAACAATTCTTTGGTAACAAAACTACCTTCAAATAACTTGTTCCATAATCATTACAATCATGATCAATAAGATTAAAAGCTGAAGCTCACAAAGCAAAAAGCCCAGTCACCCTGCTCAATGCTCAAATATCTTAACTGTCAGGGACGGAGTGGGGACATCTTAATTTGTGTTATCGCTCTAACGGAGACTATTAGGTAAGGCTCCTGTCTAGGATTCTGTACAATAGCTTCTACTGGGAAGGAAGGCAAGATTAGGGTTGGCTGCAATGACTAAACAGCTTACGGATTTCTTTGCTCCGGGCCATAATTGAAGTTGTACACCACAGGAATCTGTACACAGCGGAGTTAAGATGATTGAATGAATTAAGATAAAATTACAGGCTTAAAACACGTTCAACTTTCGAACTTTCCAGCTTATTCACTTTATCTTCTTGCAGTTTAAAGCTATTGAAGCAAGTGCTGAAATCTTGAAGAGAAGCCCACACATTTCCAGACTTTCAATCATTGTGCACTTTATTGCTCAAATTTCACAATAAAATGAAAAGGAGCAAAGGGACAAGGTCCAAATGGATCTCAAAGCCACTTAATGTCTTCTCCTCTTAGTTGGTATTTCCATCGTTCCTGCTCTGTGATTCTCCTGTATCCATTTACACCTCCTGAACCATTTGCTTCTTGTCCTATTCTCAGCCCGTTTTACCATGCTCCAAATTTCCTTTTGCAGTTTAACAGCTTACTTCTTTATCTTTATCATACAACTTCTATTTTATTCTTTACCTCTCTGACACTCATCCTCTCCCCTATTCCCCACCAACATCTTTTCTAATGTTCTACACATACTCTCAGCTATTCACCTCTAATCTTCCACTTCTGAATAAAGGTCACCAGCCCGAAACATTAAATCTGTTTCTCTCAACACCAACACTGTCTGGTTTGCTCATCACTTCTGGCATTGCCTGATTTTATTCCAGACACCCACAGTATTCTGCTTTTCACTTATGTAGGCCAAAGCAATTCCTGCAGATGATAATATGGACTTCTCCAAAGCCTCAGGACTCGCACTACCAGGTTTAAGAACAGTTACTACCCCACAACCATCAGGCTCTTGAACAAAGGGCTTCACTACACTCATTTGCCCATCTGTTGAGATGTTCCCACAACCAATTATCTCAATTTAAGAACTCTTTATCTTGTTAATGTTCTTATTATTTATATTTGCATTTGCACAGTTTGCTGTCTTTTGCACATTAGTTGATCTTTCGTTGATCCTGTTATGGTCACTATTCTATAGATTTCCTGAGTATACCTGCAGGAAAATGAATCTCAGGGTTGTATATGGTGGCTTTGATAATGACATTTATTTTGAACTTTTGAACTTTGAAGACAATACATTGAATCTTGCTGTTATGTTCTGAACTATGCTGGGAACTGGACTGACAAGTGTCCCAGAATCCTGGATATTACCTTCTTTTTTAATTCCTCAACAAATCTCAATTTTTTGGGGGGAGGATGTCACGCAGTATTGAAATAAACCGTCCATCGAACTTGGAGAGCTTTGGGTGTACCGTACATGTGTAGAAGCTGTGACCTCCATGAGTCCCAGGGGAATGTGGACACCAGTGAATCTTGGAGGTGCAATTCGGTGGAGCGTGGGAAACACTTACCTGGTGACCCAGATGCCAAGCCGTCAGGATATCCAGATGATTGGACAGCAAATTATTGGAACGTTACTCTGTAATACATGGGGACTGCCAAAGATTCACTGAGCTCTAATACACATCTCTGCTCATACAGTATCACTGCCTCTGGCTTAGCCAATTCACACTGACAACAACCCTGTCAGATTCAAATTCAGCTATCAAAGACGGTTAAAACCAGCAAAAAGAAACTAGAATTAAGTATTATGTGGTATAAAATCTAAGAATAATTGAGAAAATTACTTGTCAATGATCCAAATCAGTTTAATTTGCATTGTTGGGCTAGATCTAGAATAAAATCAAATTAAAATGTAAATGCATTTCCACCGATATTGAATTTTCTGCTTTACTGAGATATCTTACTTTTCTCTAATTAACTCAACTAGCTGCATAATTGCTTTGCTCACACAATACCCTTAAGCCCACAAAAACTAACTGTCCATCAAACTTCAAAGATCAACACCTAAAACAAGTAGGACTATACGTCCTGTGCATTATTAACAATTTTGGTCATTAGGAAAGAGGGAAGAGGAGGAAAGGATAATAAGGAAGAAGGAAGAGCAGGGAGAAACCAAAACGTACAAACAAGCAGGAGGAACTCAGCAGGTCAGCCAGCATCCGTTGAAAGAAGCAGCCAACATTTCCAGTCGAGACCCTTCGTCAGGACTGAAGAAGGAGGGGGCAGGGGCCCTATAAAGAAGGTGGGGAGAGGGTGGAAAACCAATCAGAGGAAAGATCAAGGGGTGGGGGAGGGGAGGCAGGGAGGGGATAGGCAGGAGAGGTGAAGAAGGAATCTAAGGGGAAAGCACTATGGGTATTAGAAGAAGGCAGAATCATGAGAGAGGTGATATGCAGCTAGAAGAGGAGACAGAGTAGAGGTGGGATGGGGAAGGGAGAGGGAGGGAACTACCGGAAGTTGGAGAATTCGATGTTCATACCAAGGGGCTGGAGACTATCCAGACGGTATATGAGATGTTGTTCCTCCAACTGAAGTTTGGCCTCATCATGGCAGTAGAGGAGGCCATGTATGGACATATCTGAATGGGAATGTGAAGGAGAGTTGAAGTGAGTGGCAACCGGGAGATCCTGTCTGTTGTGGCAGACAGAGCGTAGGTGCTCGACGAAGCGGTCCCCCAATCTGCGTCGGGTCTCGCCGATGTAGAGGAGGCCACACCGGGAGCACCGGATGCAATAGATTACCCCAACAGACTCACAAGTGAAGTGTTGCCTCACCTGGAAGGACTGTTTGGGGCCCTGAATGGTGATAAGAGATGAGGTGTAGCACTTGCACTTGCAGGGATAAGTGCCAGGTGGCAGATCTGTGGGGAGGGACATGTGGACCAGGTAGTCGCGGAGGGAACGATCCCTGCGAAAAGCAGAGAGGGGTAGAGAGGGAAAGATGTCTTTAGTGGTGGGGTCCTGTTGAAGGTGGCGGAAGTTGCGGAGGATAATATGCTGGATCCGGAGACTGGTGGGGTGATAGGTGAGGACAAGGGGGACACGGTCCATGTTGTGGTCATGGGAGGATGGGGTGAGGACTGAAGTGCAGGAAATGGAGGAGATGGAGGGAGAAATCAAAATGTGTTTGACGAAGTTTGTGCTTGGGGCACCATGTTAGCTCAGTGGTTAGCATAACGATGTTACGGCATCAGCGACCCAGGTCCAATCCCTATCGCTGTCTGTAAGGAGTTTGCATGTTCACTCCATGACCACATGGGTCCCACATTCCAAAGACATATGGGTCGGCGGGTTAATTGATCACGTGGGTGTAACTGGGCGTCACAGGCTTGTTAGGCCGGAAAGGCCTGTTACCGTGCTGTATCTCCAAATAAACAAAAATTGCTGCACAATAAGCTTATCAGCGAGATTGACGGTGACAGAATATAAAGGGATGCAGCAGCACGGATGGAAAATTGACTTAAGTGCGAGGAAACAATAAATAGTTTTACATTTCCCACTAGTGCTCGACCCTCTGCTTTTCTTAATCCACATGCACAGTTCTAGTCAGGGCACCGGAGGAGAGGTTATCAGTGCAGGAGAGCGTGCATTGGAGATTCACCCACACGTTGCCTGGGGCAGAGTATCTCACTTATGAGCAGAGACTGCAGAGGCTGGCCTGTTTAACTGGAGTGAGGGGTATTAAGAGGGAACAGGACTGAGGTATGTAAAACTATGAGGGGTACAGAAAGGGAGATTGCAGGAAACCTTTCTTCGTATACAAGAACAAAGCTAGAGGACATAGGGTAAAGGATACAGAATTTAGAGGGGCCCTTTGTTATCCAGATGGTAATGAGTATCTGGAACACACTGCTGGATAGTGCTGGTGGACACAGAGTTGCTGACGGCAGTGTCCAGACAAGCACTTGGCTCACCTAAGCAAGTCCGTGAAGATGGGATTAGTATGGATGGGTGCTCATTGGTGGGTGTGAATGTGATGGGCTGAATAGCCTGTTTCCATGCTGTATGACTCAAGGACTCTATACTCATCATCATCATGAGCTGTGTTGTACGACATAGGCCATCATGGTCTTGACCGTGATCGCAAAAGGCAAATTTTTTTCTATAGAAGTGGTTTGCCATTGCCTTCTTCTGGGCAGTGTCTTTACCAGTGACCCCAGCCATCTTCAGAGATTATCTGCCTGGCGTCAGTGGTCGCATAACCAGGACTTGTGATATTCAGCAGCTGTTCATACGACCATCCGCCACCTGTTGCCATGGCTTCACGTGACTCTGATCCGGGAGTTCAGCAGATGCTACACCTTGCCCGAGGGTGACCTGCAGGCCAGCCGAGGGAAAGAGCACCTCTATACAAATGACTGCATCAACAGGGCACAATTTGCAGATTTGCAGTCAAATCAAAACTTAGAAGTGAACTACTAGGGAAATGGACGAGTGGATATCTAGATTAATCGCATGTAGACACAATTCTAAAAGAGGTACTGGAACAGAGGGATCCAAGAGAATATCTACAGAATTCATTAAAAGTGGCAGAAAATTAACTAGCGAAAAACAGCATACTGGATCCTAGACTTTATAAATATGCATGGAGTCCAAGATTAAGAAAGTCATGGTGAATGCGTAATGAAATAACAGTTTAGCTACAACTGGATCATTCAGTCTACACAAGGCTTCATACTTTGAGAAAGATGTGATTTTAAGAGAGGATGCAAGAGATTTACTAACATGCTTTCAGGATTGAAACTCTTTTGAATGACTGGAGAACCTAGGGTTGTTTTTGATTTTTCATTTACTTTATTTAGGACCTTCTGGTCCTTCGAGCCATGCTGTCCATCAACTCCTGACAACCCCAATTAATCTAATCATGGGACAACTTACAATGACCAATTAACCTAGCCAGTACACCTTTGGACAGTGGGAAAAAACCAGAGCACCTGGGGAAAACCCATGCATTCCACAGGAAGGACATACAGATGCCTTACAGATGACATCAGAATTGAACTCTGGCACCCCGAGCATTAACAGCACTACTCAGACCGCTACACCACTATGGCGCCCAATAGATGGTAGAAAGTCTTTTGGTACCAGGCCATGATTCAAGCATTCTGAATATTTCCAAACATCCCAAGATTCAGAAACATTTAAGAACTATTAAAAATTAAATAAGCTATTAAAGAAACATTAAGCCTTAAAAGATTTATTTAAATCACAAAGATCTCCAAAAGATACAAACCCTCCCATTCCAATACAGGCATCCCGTGACTCTTCAGGCCTAAACTAGTTCAGAAAAAGGCCAGAGGATTCCCAAGCACATGTGCTGGAAAATTCAGGAATTTCGCTTCCCTCTGGAGCTAATCCGGAGGCTAATACCGAGTGTGGTCTGGAAACATCCTGTGAAGCTTAGCCAGCAAGTTCAGTACATGCACGATCCCACAAACATTCCGGATTTGCCAATTCTAACAAGGGGCGATCACCACAACTCTGTTTGGGTAATGCAGTGCTGGGGCTGGGTGATTTGAATTGAACCATTTCAGGGAACAACCAAACCTTTAAGAAATCTAACAGACACATTACGACAAGGTGACACAGAAGCACTGCAGATGGCGCGGACATCTCACTGACCTACTGACCAGGGTTCAATCCTCACCTCTGACGTTGTCTGTGTGGAGCTTCCATGTCCTATCCGTGTTGCAAGAGAATCCAGGAGAGTTAAGGAGAAGACAAGAGAGAAAAGGTTACAGTGTGATAAATGGAGAATGGCATTACTCTGTGAGCTGCATAGCCTCAGTAGACCGAATAGCCTCTTTCTATAAGAAAATAAAAGGAACATTAAAAAAAAGACCTAGGGGGCCATTTCACCTATTGAAATCATGCTAGCTCCAAACAGGTCAATATGAGACAAGGTCAAAAACTATCACTTCCAATTCCCCTGTAACCTTAAACCTATTCCCTCTCACACGTCCATCAACCCTCCCCTCAACCACGTTCTGATTCATTCAAAACCTTGAATTATGTAGAAGTATCCATTAAAGATTTTGATTGGAGTTTCATTTCCTTTCTGATTAACTTACAGCCATGAAAATCTAACACAATAGTAGAAATTCTTTCCCCATGCCCTTGGTTAAGTAGTCACCTTGCAGGCAATCAGCTGTGGCTTAAAATCTCTTAGATTTTAGTGATTGACAGACGCCTCACCAGTTTGTCAGTATTTTCACCTATCATAAGTTATGAAAGGATAACTACATAAGTCTTCCATCTTGGATTCAAATACAATACTTTAATATATTTTTATTTCCTTCAAATATTGATATGTCATCAATTATTTTATTAAATATTTATTTTATTATTTTATTAAATATTTATATGTCATCAATTATTTAGCCTTTTTAATCCAAAGGTACTGTGCAATTAAGGATGTGAAATATAGGTACAAACACTTCATAGTGTTTTAACTATAATTTCATTGATCTAATTCCAACCATGCTGTAAATTTCTAATTTCTGAAGATTCTTGTACATTTATGTAACATGGCCTCCAGCACTTCTATACAAAGGAACATTGTGAAATTTATTCAGTCTTACAATGACAGGAAAATTGTTGGCTGGTTGGCTGCACAATCTCACAGGCTCCATACATTGATCAATATTTCTATTTTATAGAACTTCCAAAAGACCATTTAATTAAAGTATAAAGATTAACCGCCCCTGCCATGAAGGATTTTTGTGTGCCATGAGATTTTCTACATGAAGGAGGATGAGAGGTGACCTGATAGAGGTGTATAAGATGATGAGAGGCATTGATTGTGTGGATAGCCCAGGGCTGAAATGGCTAATATGAGGGGGCATAGTTTTAAGGTACTTGGAAGTAGGTACAGAGGGGATGTCAGAGGTAAATTTTGTTTCTACACCAGAGAGTGGTGGGTGTGTGGAATGCACTGCCAGCAACAGTGTTAGAAGTGAATACAATAAGACATATATGTCAAACTCAAGGCCCGCGGGCCAAATCCGGCCTGCGGTGGAATTATCTTTGGCCCGTGAGATAATATCTAATTACTATTAAAGCTGGCCCCAGTAATCGAAGCGCCTATGGCGTATGATATGGCTAATGCTGAGTTTATTCAGGTACCAGGTTTTCAGGGTTTTTAGTGTTTATTCGGCAGTCTTGCTCGGCAGTCTTCTTCATAAGAAACGGAATTTGTAAAGTGAAACACTTTGTAGTTATAGCAGAGACTGAGACACATGAGAGCAGGCTGAAAAAACGGAGGCAACGAAAGCTGCGTTCGCACGCGTCCGACTGATCCGGCCCGCATGAAGCTGCATTTTGCTCAATCCGGCCCGTGACCTAAAATGAGTTTGACATCCCTGCATTAAGGTCTTCTAAGAGTCTCTTAGATAGGTATGCGGAACTTAGAAAAATAGAGGGCTATGTGGTAGGGTAATTCTAGGCAGTTTCTAGAGTAGGTTACATGGTCAGCAGAACATTGTGGGCTGAAGGGCCTGTAATGTGCGATAGATTTCTATGATTTCTATATCCTTGAATGGAGACACTGAACCACAATTTATGAGCTCAACTAGAAGGTGGCACCTTAAACAGTACAGATTTCCGCCAACACTAAATTGGAGTGTCAGACTGGATTAGAACCTGAATTTCTGACTTTCCGACAATAGAATAATACCACATTGAAACAAGCCCTTTGCCCTAACTCCTCCATGCCGACCAAGTAGTCTAGCTGAGCTAGTCCCATCGCCTGCATATGGTCCAATTCTGCTAAACCTTTTCCATCCATGTAGCTGTCTAAATTTCTTAAACATTGTAATTCTACCTGCTTCTATCACTTCTGCTGGCAGCTCGTTCTATATACTGACCACTCTCTGTGTGAAAAAAATCCCCTCAAGTCTTTCTTCAATCTTTCCCCTCTCATCTTAAACCTCAAGTTTTAGAGTCACCTACCATGCAAAAGAAATATTCTTAGGGCGTATTCTGAAGTTAGGGTGTATAGCAAATCGATGCAGTTATAAAGAAGGCAAGACAGCAACTATACTGCATTAGGAGTTTGAAGAGATTTGGAATGTCAACAAATCACTCAAGGATTTCTATAGATGTACCATGGAGAGCATTCTGACTGGCTGCATCACTGTCTGGTATGGGGGGCTGCTGCACAGGACCAAAAGAAGCTGGAAAGAGTTGTAAACTTAGTCGGCTCCATCTTGGTACTAGCCTGCAAAGTACCCAGGATATCCTGAAGGAGCGGTGTCTCAGAAAGGCAGCGTCCATTATTAATGACCTCCAGAATCTAAGGCATGCCCTTTTCTCACTGTTACCATCAGGTAGGAGGTACAGAAGCCTGAAGGCACACACTCAACGATTCAGGAACTACTTCTTCCCCTCTACCATCCGATTCCTAAATGGACATTGAACCCAAGAACACTACCTCACTTTTTTAATACATATTATTGCTGTTTTTGCATGGTTCTTAATCTATTCAATATACATATACTGCAATTGATTTACTTATTTATTATTATTTTTCCCTTCTTCTTTTATATTATGCATTGCATTGAACTGCTGCTAAGTTAACAAATTTCACAACACATGCCAGTGATAATAAACGTGATTCTGAATTCTGAAATACTCACTTCACCAGCAACCAATCTTCAGATTAGAATATGGATTGCAAATTGAATTTAAAACACAACTCAGAACAACTAGACCAGATACCTATACCTGCATATGCATGAGTGTGGCCTAGAGTGAGTGGCAATTAACATTCACTTTGGGTGTCTGGAGTATGGGTGTGAAGGGGGTGTGTTTGAAAACTATATGTAATTCAAAGGAAGCATTGTAGATGCATTGTATCTATAGAATTGTCCTGCTGTTTACCTTTGATCTTGACATATGTAATATTGGGTCAATGCTCTTCTTCCAGAAGTGTCTCAATATGATGCCTGTTGCTTGTTTTTGTTGAATACACACTTCTCTATCCATTAAGTTCAGTGTCTCTCCAGTGACTTTATTCATGTCACGACAATATGCTCCTCATAATTTTTATAAAGGTATCCCTTAGCTTCCTAGACTCTAGGGCAGAGGGTTCCCAACCTATTTTACGCCATGGACCAACACCATTAAGCAAGGGGTCCATGGACCCCAGTTTGGGAACCCTTGCTTAGGGGGGAGGTCCTAGCTTATCCACCCTCTCCTTTAGCTCAAACTCTCCAATAACAGTAACATGCTCATGAATCTTCTCTGCACACTTTCCATTGAAGATAAGCTGAACATCTTAAAACCAGTCTACTGTGAAGGTTCTACTAAATTATGGAAAAGTTGCACAGGAAAGACGTCAGCCATCATCATCATTTGATGGACCCTAACTGAATTGACATGCATTGCTGCATTGAATACACCGGGGGTGGGGGTGGGGGGGGGAGATTGCAGGTAGCAGAACAGAACATTAAAATAAAAATCAAACTATCATTTAGGAATGTGTCAAGCTCAGTTTTAACTTGAGATCTATTAAGCTTCTAAGTTTGACAGTAACACAGGGAATGGTGTTGATGCCTTTAATTAGGCCCAGGGATGACAGAGAGAGAAGCTCATCCTGCCCACACACACTGAATGTGATACAATAGTGCACACACGTTTCAGGCAAAACAGAAATTGAGGGAAAATTTGTACCTCAGACTCATATTCTAAAGTGAGGGTGGGAAGGGTGCTGGGACTGGGATTCAGACATTTTGTTCCACTCCCACCACTTTGTTCCCCAACTTTCCCCATTCCTAATAAAACCATGACTTCACTGACAAAGACATTTTAATTTGCTGTCTCAACTCAGCTATAGGGACTCAACGCCAGAAACAACCTGAAGAAAAGCTGCAATGTGCGGTGACTGACTACGTCTACCCAGCAGCTACCAAATGAAATTCTCAAGGACTTCACTCTTAACATCTTACTGCCCTTAGCACAATGATTATTTTCATACAGCAGCACAGTAATTGCAACGTTGCTCATCTAACTACAGACCAAGTGATTCAGAAAGTGGGTTTCCTTTCCTCCATCATTGATGCTGCCCTCATCTGTACCTCCTCCATTTCCCAGACATCCGCCCTCACCCCATTTTCCCATAACGACAGTTCCTCTTGTCCTTACCCAACACCCCACGAGCCTCCACATCGAAAACATCATTCTCTGTCTCAGGCAGTAAGCAGCATGGCAGTTAACACGATGCTTTACAATAGCAGTCACCTGGGTTCAATTCCCACCACTGCCTGTAAGGAGTTCATACGTTCTCCCCGTGACCGCGGGGGTTTCCTCCAGGTGCTTCGGTTTCCTTACGCAGTCCAGAGACGTACCAGTTAGTAGGTTCATTGGTCATTGTAAATTGTCCTATAATTAAGCTAGGGTAAAATTGGGGGATTGCTGGATGGTGCAGTTTGAAGGGCTAGAAGGGCCTACTAGATAAATAAATAAACCTTCAACTGATTCCTTCACCAAACACATTTTTAACCCCACCCCCCACCCCGCCCTCCACCTCCTGTGGGGATTGCTCTCCCTGTGATTCTCCTGTCTACTCGTCCCTCCCCACCAATCTCCCTGTGGGCACTCACCCTTGCAAGCGGAAGAAGTGCTTCACCTGCCCATCCACCTCCTCCCTCACCTCCACAAACAGTCTTTCCAGACGAGGCAGCCCTTCACCGGAGAACCTGCTGGAGTTGCCCATCGTGTCTGGAGCCCCCGATGCTGCCTCCTCTACATTTGTGAGACCCGACATAGATTGGGGGATTTGTCAAGCAACTTCAGCCCATCCACAACAAGCGGGATTCCCCAGAGGCCAAGCATTTTCATTCTAATCCCCGTTTTCGCTCCAACATATCAGTCCATGGCCTCCTCTACTGCCATAACGAGGCTGCTCTCAGGTTGGAGGAGTGACACCTCATATTCTGTCACAGTAGCCTCCAACCTGATTGCATGAATGCCAGTTTTGCTAACAAGGTAAATTCCCCCCCCCCCACTTCCCTCTTCTTCTATTCCCCTTCTGAGTCCCTTCTTGCCTCATCTCTTACACCGTTGCTAAAGCAGTACAGATCAAACCTAGACAAAACTTTGCTGTAGAAAACTCCCACTCCCACCTCCTTCACCAAAAATCGGAATCTCCCTCTGAAGTTAACTCGAACCCTCACTCCAAACTTCTGCTCCTTGTTATGAAACCAAAATCACAGTTGCAATGTAAAACTACTGAAGGTCAAAACTTAGTTCAAAGTTCGAAGTAAATTTATTATCGAAGTACAGAAATGTCACCATATACTAGCCTGACATTCATTCTCTTGCGGGCATACTCATTAAGTCCATTATAGAATCAATGAAAAACTGCAACAACTTGTATGGTCAACCAGTGTTCAGTTGCAGACAGTCATCAGGATACTCAGGAGCTGATCAGGGCATTGGGTGTGAGGAGAGATCAGAGACAGTCAAATTGTCCCTCAGAGATTTAGGAAAGATGCTCAAAGTTGTGAAACCTTTTTAGAGCAAATAAAGAGAAGGTGATTTAACCAACAGGTATTAATATCATTGGCAGTATGAATAAAAACACCTTTAAAAATATAATCCCATATTATGGCGCACAAACGGGAGCCAGATCCATATTCAATAATAATATTAAGGATTCAGATGTGCAAGTTGAGGAAATGATTGGTGTTCAACTCAGAAATTTCTCTCAAAGGGATTTGTGTTAGAGATTTCACCAGCATTTTCTGCTCCTCAAAGTCAAGCCTGACTCACCATCGTATTTGGTGTCCACTACAATCATGTGTGGACTCTGAACAAAAGCTAGGCAATTACTTTTTTTCTGCGCACCCCCCCCCCCCCCAAGATTGTTTCTTGTTCCAACTGTAAGATCCTTTAGTTGTGAATCTTAACACACTGTGCAACACTCTTTGAGGGAAAGTTTTAAACAGTTACCAACGCTGAAGGTACCAAGGATTAAGCATTCACATGCTTTTCCCATGGAATAACATCAAGATCAGTTTTCAGATATCCTCATATGCTTATGGAAAAGCGACAAACTACACACAGCAATCGGCAACATCAAAAGGTGAACTCGTTAAACACAAGAATCCAAAGCAACATACACAATATGCTGGAGGAACTCAGCAGGTCGGGCAGCATCTATGGAAATGAATAGGTAGTCGACGTTTCAGGCTGAGACCCTTTTTCAGGACTGAGAAGGAAGGGGGAAGATGCCAGAATAAGAGGGGGGGGGGGGGTTGGGAGAAAGAGACTAGCTGGAAGGTGATAGGTAGACATTATAGAGGTAGACAAGATATTAAGAGGAATACATAGAGTGGACAGCCAGCGCCTCTTCCCCAGGGCACCACTGCTCAATACAAGAGGACATGGCTTTAAGATAAGGGATGGGAAGTTCAAGGGGGATGTTAGAGGAAGGTTTTTCACTCAGAGAGTGGTTGGTGCGTGGAATGCACTGCCTGAGTCCGTGGTGAAGGCAGACACACTAGTGAAATTTAAGAGACTACTAGATGGTATATGCAGGAATTTAAGGTGGGGGGATATATAGGAGGCAGGGTTTAAGGGGTCGGCACAACATTGTGGGCCGAAGGGCCTGTACTGTGCTGTATTATTCTATGTTCTATTTTCTAAGCCAGGTGGGTGGGAAAGGTGCCAGGGCTGGAGATTCCTTCTTCTCCAGCATTTTGCCTGTGTCGCTTTAAGTAAACTCTTCGGTGGTTGATGGGATGTAAATCTCCAGGAAGTCACCGAGGTATGGCCTGTGAAACAGTGGAGAGTTGTACTGGATCCGACTTAACAGGCAGTCAGTCCTATTCGATCTACACACACACACACTGCGGAACACCGTGTCTCAGTGGACTACAGTGAAGAAGAAGCAAAGCACTTCCCACAGGGGCAGAACCAAAAACCCCCCTTTGAGGCTGTGCCATGACGGTGTCACCTTGCCTCCTGTCAGTTGGTTTTCCAAGAGCCAAGGACCAGCTCAGGATAGTAAGCTGGGGGGGGATGCAAAATGTGAGCAAGATGAACTATTGTGAAAAGAGAGAGGCATCATTTCAGATCAATAACCCTTTGTCAACATTTCATGTTTGTACTTTAGATGACCAATATCTGCTATTGGTTTCATTTAACAAATGACAGCTCACATCTTTACCATAAAGGGAAACGTTTTACATTTATAGAATGCCTTTCAGGACCACGGGGCCCTTGGCGAGCAATGGAGAACTTTGGTAGCGTTGTACGCTGTGGCACAGTAGCCTAGCCACTAGCACAACACTTTACAGTAGCTGTGGGGGGGAGGGGTCAGTTCCCATGCTGTGAGGAGTTTGCACGTTCTCCCCCTGACCATGTGGGTTCCCTCTCAGTCTAAAGATGTACCGATGGATAGATTGCTGGTCATTGTAAATTGTCCCGTGATTAGGCTAGGGTTAAATGGTGGGGGGCGGGGGGGGGGGGTCTCGCAGCTCGAAGGGTCTGTTCCGCGTTGTATCTCAATATATAAAACATAAATATAACAGCAAGATCCGACACTAGATTCTGTTGCTCTATTTCGGTTGTTCGATGAGCGACTGAATTTGATGTGGTCTCGTCTCCTATGGTACCAGATCCTCCACCGGGCTACACCTCCCAGATGAGAGCACCCTCCCAGTACTACTTCAGCCAAGACCGTGTGCTCAGATCTTTAGACTGGGAGCCAACACTCGCTCACTTCAACTTCTGATGTGGAAGTGCTTCTCAATGCGACTAAGGGGAGTAGGCTTATCTGTAACTATAAATAAATAATCGAGAGAGGCGCGCCTCTACGATTCAACACCTCTGTCCAGTCAAGATTAATGAAGCGGTTTTCAATATTTGTAGGTCTTAGTAAATGTGGAGGTGGGTACAAAGGTGACAAAGCACACGCTCTATTGCCGTTCGATGTTGGAGCTCAATGATGTATGTGATTCCATTGTATGATGCTTGTACTGCCCTGTTTAATCCAACGACGGGGAGGTCCGAGAGGTGCCTCTTGATACACCCCCGGAGTGGCACCAGAGACAATGTTTAAAGAAAAATTTACCCGTTTCTCTTTGCATTTAAGTCAAACCCGGTCGACCCCATTATCTTTGCGGCTCTTATTTGACCGCAAATTATTGTTCTTATGCTAAAACATAAATGTCGACTTCGCAACTGGGTGCAGTTAAGGGAGAGAGCGGTGCAATGGTTTCAAGAACAATGAACGCGAACTATATGTCCAGAGCCAACAGCAAAAAGTGGCTCTTAATATAAAATTAAACTATGATTGCTCTTCGGGGAAACGGCGACAGGCACTGGGCGTGTTTCAACCCAGTAACCTGCTTTCACCCTTTCACATTTCCAATTGTCTTTTTTTGGGGGGGGGGGGCAGGCGGAGGGGCACCAGAATTCTCTCGAAAAATAAAACAAGTGTAAATGAAGAACAAAGTTTGCAATCTCTCTTTTGCGTACCTTTCGGGTCTTGTAATAGCGATGTTGCCCTCCTTTTTTTTACCCCAGCAGCTGGATGCTGAAGTGCTCCTGCTTTTTTTTTCTCTTTGTACCGGCTCAAGTTCGTTTCAGACGGTCGATCCTGGCCGAGAAATCACCCCGCAGCATGACAATAGTGATAGGACGAGGCAGGTGAGGATGCGAGCTGAGCGCACCGGCCCACCGAGTGTCAGCCTCCCTCAGCTTGTCTGTCCAAAACCTCTCTCCCTCCCTTCCCGGTAAACCGCAGGGACGGACTGGAGCACCTCCTGGCGTCCAGAGCCGGGCTGGCTGCTGAAATGCTCGAAATCCACCAGGTTCAGCACTTCCCCTCAGCCAAACTCTGGTTAGGAGCGCGGCACACAAAAAAAAAGTCTGGGTGGGGAAGATAGTTGAAGGTTTTGACAGTTCGCATTTTAACCGTTGCACGTTAGACTATGCTGTGGAAATAATTCGATGAGATGGATGTAGAGTTATGAATTACAGGCACTGTGCAGTGAATGTCCTGCCAGGCAGCGACAGCAACATAAGACCAAGCCTGTGACTCAGCCCCAGATTCATCCAACGCGTCACCTTCTTGATGATCACGGTTTTGGATATACTGTATGTGCTTGCACCATTTGATCAGTATGAACCTTGTGTCATTCTTCACCTTTAAGTTTCCTGAACTGTTACAATCTCCCTACTCCTTCCACCTGACAGTCACTGCTTCTACCAACTTTTCCACTAATTTTTCCTCCAGCTATCCCTCCAAGTTGGGCAGCACTGAACTCCCGCCATAGCATCATGCAGTGACAACCTCAGCTAACACTGGCCTGGAAATTGTCACCCACCGATCATGTTTGGTATGCAGAGGAAAATGCCTGTCGGCAAAACAAAAATCCCCAAGTGACCACTGTCTTGTTTTAAATCTACAATTAGTTTCTCCCAGTGGAAGACTGGAAGTTCATTTCATGAATGGTGACCCACCCAACCCATTGCTGAAGGCAACACTTAGCAGTTGTGGTGGTTTCCACTAGACTGAAAATGTCCAGGAAATATTCAAAGTTCAAAGTAAATTTATTATCAAAGTACATATATGTCATCACATACAACCCTGAGATTAATTTTCCTGCCGTCATACTCAGCAAATCTATGGAATAGTAACCATGACAGGATCAATGAAAGATGGACCAGAGAGACAACAATCTGTACAAGTGCAAATATGAATAAATAGCAATAAATAATGAGAATATGAGATAATGAGACAAAGAGTCCTTAAAGTGTGATCATTGGCTGTGGAAACATTTCAATGATGGCAAGTGGATGTAGTTATTCAAGAGCCTGATGGGTGAAGTGTTGCAACTGTTCTTGAACCTGGCGGTGTGAGTCCTGAGCTCTTCTACCATCTTCCTGATGGCAGCAGCGAGAGAAGATCATGACCTGGGTGGTGGGGCTCTCTAATGATGCATGCTGCTTTCCTAAGACAACGTTTCACATGAGTGTGCTTAATGGTTGGGGACTTTATCTGTGATGTGCTGGGCTGAATCCACTACCTTTTGTAGGATTTTCCATTCAATGGCGTTAGTGTTTCCATACCAGGCTGTGATGCAGCCAGTCAATATATCCTCCACTACATGCCTAATTAAGTTTGTTAAAGTTTTGCTGAATCTCCGCAGACTCCCAGAGAAGTAGAGGCACTGCCGTGTTTTCTTCACAATTGAACTTTTGTGTTGTGTCCGGGACAGATCCTCCGAAATACTAACACCCAGGAATTCTTCGCTAGGGTTGGTTTTGTGTGGACTGTATATGGTCTATTACTCTTCAGCACAGAACTAGCTCCCCTCCCCCCATCCTTGTGTGATTGGTTGGGAAAGGGAAGTCCACATAATGCCTAAACTCAGTAAAAACTTTACCTAATACTCAAGCATCCAAAGGAACAGAGAAGGTCTGATCCCTCACATCAATATGAGTAGCGACAGTTACTACCCTACAATCATCAGACTCCTGAACCGATGTGGATACCTTCACCCACCACAACTCTGAACCGATTCCACAACGAACAGACTCCTTTCCAGGACTTTACAACTCATCTTCTCGGTATTTTTTTATTTCCACATTTTGTCTTCTTTTGCAGATTGGCTGTTTCTCAATCTTTCTTGTATTTCTTTATATTTCTGTAAATGCCTGCAAGAAAATGAATCCCTAGGTAGTACCTAGAGATAAATACGTCCATTGATAATAAATTTTACTTTGACTTTGAGCAACTTTTCCTGGGCTGATTCCTGCCTTTCTCAATGATTCTGAATGCCACAGAGACAAGTTCAGGAAGGTTAAATGCTTACTGTACTTGTGTGTCAGATATACATTGCGTTTCTGTAATAACCCAAGTATCTCTCCCAACACTTCAAAATGTAAACACAAGGAAATCTGCAGATGCTGGAAATTCAAGCAACACACACAAAATGCCAGTGGAACGCAGCAGGCCAGGCAGCATCTATAGGAAGAAGTACAGTCGACATTTCGGGCCAAGACACTTCATCAGGACGTAAAATGTACCTGGTCACTCTCTAGAATGGTGAACATACAAGTCTTCTCCTGGTCACGAACACCCAACTTATAGACATCCGGTCCTTATTTAGCTATTTTATTTATTGAGATGCAGCACAGAGTAGGTCATGTCACCCAGCAATCCCTTGATTTAACCCTGGCCTAATCACAGGACCATTTACAATGACCAATTAACCTACCAACCAGGCTTTGGACTGTGGGAGGAAACTGGAGCACCCAGAGGAAAGCCACGCAGTGATGGGGAGAACGTATAAATTCCTTACAAGCAGTGGCAGGTATTCAACCCAGGTTGCTGCTACAGTAAAGCATTGTGTTAACCACCACACCACTATGATACCCCATATGAGAGGTGGATGGGGATGGATTTTCTGGCTGCTAGAGGACTGCAGGCATCTTCTGCTGGGTGTGAATGAGGCATTTCCACGTGCCCTCTCTCCCTTTCTTCTCCACCCCCAAAGCACAACAATCAGGATTGGGTGGAGCTGGGAGCACTAAGAGGATTCACTCAGAGTCATAAAAACATAGAAACATAGAAAACCTACAGCACAATACAGGCCCTTCGGCCCACAATGCTGTGCTGAACATATACTTACTTTAGAAATTACCTAGGGTTACCCATAGCCCTCTATTTTTCTAAGCTCCATGTACCTATCCAGGAGTCTCTTAAAAGACCTATCGTATCCACCTCCACCACCATCACTGGCAGCCCATTCCACGCACTCACCACTCTCTGTGTAAAAAAAATGTACCCCTGACATCTCTGTATCTACTTTCAAGCACCTTAAAACAGTGCCCTCTCATGTTAGCCATTTTAGCCCTGGGAAAAAGCCTCTGATTATCCACGTGATCAATGCCTCTCATCATCTTATACACCTCTATCAGGTCACCTCTCATCCTCCGACACTCCAAGAAGGAAAGGCCAAGTTCACTCATTCTATTTTCATGAGTCACGTTCCCCAATCCAGGCAACATCCTTGTAAATCTCCTCTGCACCCTTTCTATGGCTTCCACATCCTTCCTGTAGTGAGGCGACCAGAACTGAGCACAGTACTCCACGTGGGGTCTGACCAGGGTCCTATGTAGCTGTAGTGAGGCTGCTGGCACCTGCTCTTCCTGGGCCTGCTCAGTCTCCTGTCACAGATGTTTTTGCTGTCCTCTCCCAGACATTAATTGTGTCCAGTTCTCCCTGACGAACAATTCAAGTTACCAACAGTTCTCGGGAACAAAGCCGTGTCATAAACTGAGGACACACTGGGGGCTGAGGGGCAACTCGACAGAAGGGTATAAAATTATGGGAGGCATATATGGGGGTAGATAGTCAGAGCTTTTTCCCAGGGTTGAAATGTCAGATACTAGAGGACATTGACCATGTTGCAGGTGGGAGGAGATGCGTGTTTAAAGGAGGTGTATAAGGTAAGTTTTCTACATAGAGGAGGTCAGTGCATGGAAGTCAGTCTGGGGAAGTGGAAAAAGCAGATATTATAATGTTGTTCAAGAAGCATTTAGACAGATCTATGAATATATGAGGAATAGGGGGAAGCAGACCATGTGCAGCCAGATGGGATTAAATTATATTGGCAATAAGATGGGCTAGGCTGTTCTGTTAAATATTTTATGCTGCTCTCGAGGCAATCCCACCAGTTCTATTTCCCCATTTACTCCCTGTAACTCATTCTCTGTTGCCTCATAATGATCATGGATCTAAGTTCAGTCCTGATCTCTCGTGCTGTCCATATGGAGTCTGCAAGACCCCCCCCCCCCGTTACCGTGTGGGTTTCTCCCAGATCCTCCAGTTTTCTCTCACATTCCAAAGACATGCCGGCTGGGGGCATAATGTAAGTTGTCACTAGTGTATGTCGACGGCAGGACAATCAGCTGAGAGAGAGAAAATTATAAGTAATGGGACTTCTCTGGAAGATGCTGTAACCTCAATGGGCTAAGCGTCATCCATCCATGCAGTAAGAAACATGACAAGTTTAGGTTAGCTGGCCTGGGGGCGGGGGGGCAACTGCTTGACAAGACTTGATGCAATTAGGGATAGGGTATCAGGCATGGAACAGAAGTACCTTTGACAGTAGGGGGGACGATGTGAAAGCTCAGCTGTGCGTCAATTAATTCAAGCAGCCAAACAACTCACAGTGTTATAAAGCTGGGTTGTACTGGGTAATTTTGCAATTTGCAGGCCTAGATGCATCTGTCCTTTGAACAGTAAGAAACGACTGCATCAGGCAGAAAGCGCTGACGTCCAACTGTGTTCTTCAGTCCAGTGGACCCTCCACTGATCATTCTCAGAGAGATGCATGTTGTTTAACAAACAGCAGAGTACCTGGCATACAGAACAGCAAGTTTAAAATTATAATGTGGATACCCAGTGCCTGGCAGTCAACAATAAATGTAAATCTTTCCAGGCTGGAATGGAATAAGTAATTTTTATTACTGTTGTGTGTAAAGTCCCATTGAATTATTTTTGGTGTTGAGTGATATTCAGTAATAGGCTAGTGATGAGGGAATTGTACTGTTACATGATGTGAATTGAATTAGATTCTGATTGTTAGAGAACTGAGGGTTAGTGTTGATTCAATCTTCTTAAATTTTTTATTTAGAGATTTAGCGATACCAGCACAGTAACATGACCGTCCAGCGCAAGGAAACTGCTCTGCTCAGTTGCAACCATGTGACCAGTGAGGCTACTTTGGAATGTTGGAGGAAACCAGGCTGACACGGGGAGTTTGTACAAACCCCTTACAGGTAGTGGCAGAATTGAACCAGGGCCACTGGTGCAGTAATAGCGTTACACTAACCGCTGCACTTGTCACAACCACGGATTCGGCAGCGCGGCAGATACGGCAGTTGCGCTCGCGAATATGCACGTGTCAGCTAATTATTATTTCATTGTGATAGTATTTAACTCCATTCACTCGGTCGTAGTGTTTTTTGAGACTTGAACCTAAGACACAGCAACAGTTCGCTGCCTGCATTTCCGCCTTGCCTGAGAAATTGGACTGTCGAGTCAACTGATTCTGAAGATTCAGGAACAGCTTCTTCCCCTCTGCCACCCGGTTCCTGAATGGACTTTGAAGCTTTGGACAATACCTCACTTTTTTTAATATACAGTATTTCTGTTTTTGTACATTTTTTTAATAATCTATTCAACATACGTAATTGATCTACTTGTTTATTTGTTATTATTTATTTTTCTCTCTCTGCTAGATTATGCATTGCATCGAACTGCTGCTGCTGAGTTAACAAACTTCACGTCACATGCCTGTGATGATAAACCCGATTCTGGTTCTGAAATCAAGCTACATGAAGTTGTAAAATTGAAATTGAGTTCAGAAGTCTATAGATGGCAGCACAGTAGCATAGTGGTTAGCATTACAGCACCATGACCCGGGTTTGATTTCACTGCTGTCTGTTAAGAGTTTGCACATTCTTTCTGTGACCGCATAGGTTTCCTCCAAATGCTCTGGTTTCCTCCTGCAATCCAAAGCCAGCAAGTTAGTAGGTCAACTCATCACACCATTCCTGAACACTTGTAATGAGGAATTAACTGGAAGCAAGGAGGATAGATAGATAGATAGATAGATACTTTATTCATCCCCATGGGGAAATTCAACTTTTTTTCCAATGTCCCATACACTTGCTGTAGCAAAACTAATTACATACAATACTTAACTCAGTAAAAAAAAATATGATATGCATCTAAATCACCGTCTCAAAAAGCATTAATAGCTTTTAAAAAGTTCTTAAGTCCTGGAGGTAGAATTGTAAAGCCTAATGGCATTGGGGAGTATTGACCTCTTCATCCTGTCTGAGGAGCATTGCATTGATAGTAACCTGTCACTGAAACTGCTTCTCTGTCTCTGGATGGTGCTATGTAGAGGATGTTCAGAGTTATCCATAATTGACCGTAGCCTACTCAGCGCCCTTCGCTCAGCTACCGATGTTAAACTCTCCAGTCCTTTGCCCACGACAGAGCCCGCCTTCCTTACCAGCTTATTAAGACGTGAGGCGTCCCTCTTCTTAATGCTTCCTCCCCAACACGCCACCACAAAGAAGAGGGCGCTCTCCACAACTGACCTATAGAACATCTTCAGCATCTCACTGCAGACATTGAATGACGCCAACCTTCTTAGGAAGTACATTCGACTCTGTGCCTTCCTGCACAAGGCATCTGTGTTGGCAGTCCAGTCAAGCTTCTCGTCTAACTGTACTCCCAGATACTTGTAGGTCTTAACCTGCTCCACACGTTCTCCATTAATGATCACTGGTTCCATATGAGGCCTAGACCTCCTAAAGTCCACCACCATCTCCTTGGTCTTGGAAGAACTGATCCCACTACAAAATTACTTTAAAAGAAGCCAAGGTTCAAAAAAATCACATCAAGACTTTTGGTTGCATAAAGAAATCTCTGAGCATTATCGTGCACTGTGGAAGAGGGTAAAGGTGTTCTTTATTGCCTTTCCAACATTGTATTTAGTGGAGCGTGCTTTCAGTGCCGTTGCCCAACTTCTTTCAAAGCATCAAAACACACGGCAAATTACTGAACACAGGGATCTGAAACTCCCGCTGAGTGCCAATCAGCCTGATGCTGAGAAACTGTTATCGCTGGACCAAGCCCATCCATCTCATTGAAAGGTCAAAAAGCAACGAATTAGTGAATAGTTGGACTACTAATGTATGCTCTAAAAATTGTTGATTTAAAGTGTTTTTACTGTAATTAAGTAAAGAAATAATTTTATTTGCAGCTTTAAATTGATTTCAATAATTTTTGCAATATCTGTCACTGCTTTAAATTTGCAGTTCCTATTTTCTTTCAGTGTGTTTCATAAATTAAAACTCTTCATAATTTTTATGTAATGACTGGAGAGGGAGAGGGAGCTGGGGATGTGGATTGGGAGCCAAGGGTGCGGTAACTCAAACAAGGTTGAGAACTACTGATATAGATTATTTCATTACAATGGTCCATGGAGGTTGTAGAATGGAAAACAATAACAGAATGCAAAATAAAGTGTTACAGAGAAAGTGCAGTGCGGGCAACAGTAAGGTGCAAGGCCAATACAAGGAGATTATGAGGTCAAGAGTCTATCTTATCATACTAGCAGTCCACTCAATACTCTTCTTACAGAGGTATAGGCCCGGTGGTATGTTTTCTGGTTGGCTGCCAGTATCTTGTGGTGCTCTGTAGGGATCGGCATTGGGACCGCTTCTTTTCGCGTTATACGTCAATAATTTGGATGATGAAATTAATGGCTTTGTGGCCAAGTGTGCAGATGATACAAAGACAGGTGGGGAGAGCAAGCAGCGCTGAGGAAGCAGGGAATCTGCAGAAAGACTTAGATTGGGAGAAGGGGCAGCTGGAATGTAACATAGGGATGTGTATGGTCGTACAACGTGGTGGAAGGAATAAAGGTGTAGACTTTTTTCTAGACGAGGAGAAAATTCAGAAATCAGAGATGCAAAGGGACTTGGGAGTCATCGTGCAGCATTTCCTAAAGGTTAACTTGCAGGTTGAGTTGGTGGTAAGGCAGGTAAAATGTTAGCATTCATTTTGAAAGGACTAGAAAGATAAGCTGTCTCGTTTTTATTTGGATATATCTCCCTAGTGTGACAGATGTAACAATGGAGAGGTTTCATTAATTCATATGTTCTGGATATGTCCGAGTCTTGAAAAATACTGGAAGGATGTACTTCAAACTTTTTCTGTACTTTTTAAAGTAAATTTTAAACCAAACCCTTTGACTGCCTTAATCAGTATTGTTGGAGGAAAAGGTATTATCTTGGAGGCACCTGATTTGCACATTTTGGCTTTTATTTCACTTATAGCCAGGAGGGTGTTGTTGCTTAGGTGGAAGGATGTTGCTCTGCCTACTCACACTCAATGGCTGAGCGATGTCATGTCATGCTTAAATTTAGAGAAGATTCATTGTTCAATTTCTGAATCAAGACAAGACTTTCTAACATTGTGGGGACCGTTTTTGAATTACTTTCAAACTCTTTGATTTGTTATCAAGTACAGATGTTGGCTAATAATATGTTTTACTATATGATAAGGTTTTTTTTTTTCCTTTTTTCTTTCTTTACCAAACAGCTTTTCTTGGTTGTGGGTTTAGATTTTTTTTGCATAATAAAATTATTACTTTTCAATGGAAGGACTAGAATATAAAAGCAAGAATGTAATGCTGAAGCTTTATAAGGCATTGTTCCATTAGGAGGACTTCAACCCTGTTATGGTTTGGAGGCTTGTGTGCCTCAATGACCTGGAGAGCTATTTTGACGGAAGTCAAAGTTTTATTGGCTGGTCCTTCGTAGGGTTACCCATGCCAAACAGGTCAAAGGGTAGAGGCCAGACTAAGAGTGGTCCACCAGTCCTCCAGGTTCAGGGGTTCATCTCAGGGCTAGCAATCCTGACTGGAAAATAAAATGAAATCAAGTTTAATTATCATTCAAACCATACATGGATACAGTCAAGCAAAACAGCGTTCCTTTGGGGCCCAGGTGCACAACGTACATTCAAAATAGCAAGCAGGAAGAGAAAAAACACACATATATTGTTACGCAAGAAAACACATGTATAGTCCAAGTCCCTGAGCGACATTCAAATTGATGGTATAGCTCCTGTCAATCCAGCCTGTCGTTCTTCTGGTCGAACACTAGGGGGCAGCACTGGCAGGAGAGGCCAGCTCCCAACCGAGCACAAGCTCCACAATACCCCACCTCCAGCGTCGTCTCACCTGGACTGCAGCAGCAGGCAAGCCCGCTTGAGGCCTAGTCCTTGCTACAACCGAGGTCACTCTGCTACCTCATCGCCTGTCTCACCACCAAACAAGGGAAAACAGGCCTGCTCACATTATCAATGTCTAACAGGGTCTTGTGATCACAAGAGAAATGTCCAAACAGTCACTCACAGTTACACTGCACGCTGCTCTTGCACACCAACTCTAACGCCTTTGAGTAGCAAGTGTCGTGGTTTCTCGTGCCCCACAAACGACCAGGAGACGCAGAAGATTCTTCAAGAAGTGTTAAACTTTAATTTGCAAATCAAAGCTGAGACAGTCAGTGAGCTAGTCGCTGATTGCCCCCCCATCCTTGTACATAGCATTTTTTATAGCAATCTCCTGGTTTAGTTGCATTAGCATATCCCATCAGTCTACAGTTGCGTATCACAAGTACATCCGCCACTATTGTTTCTACCCATTGACTTAATCATGTTCTAATCTACATCTCTTAGCTACCTCTCATTAACACACCATTATCTTCTACATTCTTAAGATTTCATTCTCCTACTAAATTGGATACATGCATTGCAAATAGCAAGCTCAAAGCTGACTACATAATCTTGGTTACACAGCAAACAATGCAACTTTTATACTCCAATATATATTCCCCCTTTGAGACTCACACAGAGAAAGAAGACTTAAGAGTCCGCGCACAAAAGCCCCAATAAACTCAAGCACTTATTCCCAAATCTCGGGTTAAACTATAATTTTCTGTGCCAAGACCTCAAAGTATTATCTCCGTTACCCTGGGCCGCTGAGCCAAAAACCTATCCCTTTGTACCTGAGACAGGGAAAAAAACTCAGAAGCCCTTACAATCTACTCCCACACTGTCGTTTTGCTCTTGTTCATCCTGCAGGTGTTGTAGGCTGTAACGATACATTTTCAGTGTTTCTTTCTCCACTAAGCTTGCTTCAGTAATTGCCACGAGCATCGGAAATTGTTTGGTTGCAGCACGCATTACAAGAGATTTGAGACAAGGAAGAAAACAGCACAGCACAAGCGCACAGCTCAACAATACAATACTGACAGTTATTGCCATTTTAGTCAGCCATGCTCCCCATCCTCCAAGTCTACTTTCTAACCAGTCAAATAACTGATGTCCGGACCCTGCATTCTGTGCGCATACCTCGCACTGTGACAAGACAAAGTCCACTGAAGCCTGTAAATAAGGTGACCAAAAACCATCCTTCTTTATTTTCTTTATCACTTCCTCCCTTGCACAATGGTCAATCCCATGCACTTCTGAAATCAGAATCGTCAGTAGAGGGGTGGGCGCTACCAACAAACCGTCTTCCATGCTCCTCAAGCCTTCCGGGTTCTGCTTGGGCCCCCCTTCGTCTCCACATTGTCTGTTCTGCCAAAGTTGCCTTACCTTGTATTTCAATTAGATCCTCTACCACAGGTTCTGGAGCTAGGCTTACCTGGGGGGCAATGACAGCTGATGTACATCCAGATGCTTTTCTGGCTGCCTCGTCCGCAGCTTGATTTCCCTTTGTTATTACATCATTTCCCTTTTTATGTGCCTGGCATTTTACTATAGCCAATGCTTTAGGTTTCATCATGGCTTTTATTAAGTCTAGAATTCGCTGACAATGTTGTATGGGATCTCCATTGCCTTTTTTAAAAACCTCTCTGCTTCCACACTGCCCCGAACAAATGGCATACTCCATGAGCATATGCCGAATCAGTATAGATGTCTACTTTCTCACCTTCCATCATTTCACACGCAGCTGTCAGGGCTTTGATTTCTGCTAGTTGGGCGGAACACGGTTGGGGACAGGACTCCATCCTAATAATCTTAAAGCTCGACTGATCCTGCTGCACTACTGAGAACCCTGCATGATTTCCATCATAATCCCTATAACAAGAGCCATCTACGAACAGAACCTTTTTATCTGCATCCTCTAGTGGTTCTGACCATAAATCTGCTCTCAATTTGGCAAATGCCATCGTCTTCCCTACACAATCATGGGGTTCTCCTTCATAGCCCAAAGGGACAAAATCGGCTATATTACTGGTAGTGCGTCTCTGTATAGTTATATCTGGAAATATCAATAGCATCTGATACGCTGCTATCCTGGCTGGCGTCAGCACAAATTTCCCTCTTTCCAGCAATTCTGCTACTTTGTGGTGTGTGTACAGAGTTACAGGATAGCCCAGGGTTACAGATGATGCCTTTTCATATGCATAGTACAGCGCCGCCAATCCCTGATAACAGGCTGGATACCCCTGAGCCACCTCATCTAGTCTCGTACTGTAGTACGCTATCGGCTGCTTTGCTTTTCCTGTGCCTGTCTCTTGTGTTAGAACCGCTGTGACATAACCCTCCTGTCGGTTGGATACATACAAATGAAAAACCTTCTCGTAGTCAGGCAAAGCTAATGCTGGTGCTGACTGCAATTCCTGCTTAATAGTATTGAAAGCTATCTCCACCTCTTCATTCCACTGTAAGCCGTTCTTCAAATTTGTATGTCCTGCTTCTTTCATTATCTTTCTCAAAGGTGCCACAATCTCAGCATATTCTCCTATCCAATCTGAGCTGTGCCCTGCCATTCCCAAAAACGTCATCATCTGCCCTACAGCCTGGGGTTTTGGGGCCTTAGTTATTGCCTCAATCTGATCTGGTGCTATCGCCTTCACTCCCTTGGATATTACCCTGCCTAAGTATTCCACTTGCTGCGTGCAAAATTGCAGTTTCTTTTTGGATACTTTATGTCCTCCGTGCGCCAGCTTCTCTAACAGAGTTATAGTGTCCTGCTCACACTGTTCCTTACTGTGGGAGCAAATCAACAGGTCATCCACATACTGTAACAATGTACTTTCCAATGGTATGCCCTCTAGGTCTGCCTTCAACACCTGATTAAAAACATGTGGTGAATGTTTAAACCCTTGCGGCATTCTGGTATAGGTATACTGAGCACCTCTGTAAGTAAATGCAAACAGATACTGACACTGGTCGGCCAGAGGAATGCTGAAGAAAGCCGAACACAAATCAATCACTGAAAAGTAACTTGCTTCTGGTGGAACATTAGTCAAAAGCGTGTGTGGGTTGGGGACTACCACTGGCCAGTCCTCTACCACATCATTTACCACTCGCAAATCATGCACCATTCTCCACTTAGATATATCTGCTTTTAAGACCGGCAGCGACGGGGTATTGCATGGACTGTTTGTTCTTTTAAGCACTCCTATTTCAAGCAACCCCTGCACTGTCGATGCTATTCCCTCTTCTGCTTCTGGTCTTAGAGGGTATTGTGGTCTCCTGGGTGGAATTGCTCCCCTTTTCAGCCTTATTCCCACCGGACTAGCTGTTTTTATTTTCCCTACGTCCGTGTCATGCTGTGACCACAGAATAGATGGCAACTCATCTAACCTTCTATCTTTCTGCTGGCCTCTTTCCTTTCCCAGCAATGGCATGTGTGGTTGGGGAGTTATTTTGACCTCTCTCACCGTCCCTACCATGTCTACACTTACCATTATTTTAATGCAATTGTTGTCTTCTGATATCCACACCTCTGGTGTGATTTTCTCCACACTATTACGGTTTCAGCACTCTTAACTAAGGGTCCTAAGTCTTTAGACTGATATCCCTTGTTTACCAACAACGTTACGTGGGGCACAGCCTCTGGTATCCTGTACCATTTTTCTAAAAAGGTGTTCCACTTAACTTGTAAAACTGCCCCTTGCTTTCCAATTATCACAGCCTACCCTTCCAGGTGCTGTTGGGTACATGCCTCCAGGTGCCATCTCTCCTCTAACTCCCTGTTCTGAGTCTCGTCAAAAATCACTGTACAATGTAGCTCAGATTTGGGCATTACAGCCCTGGGTAATATAGCCTGCACGCCCTTTTTCCATTTTTCCCAGGTTTCCTGAATCTGATCTGTGATGTCTCCTATCCAAAAGACATTAGCCTTCTTGTCTTCTCGCACTATCAATTGAGCCCCTGCTCTTTCCACACTCAGCCCATTTCTGGTGCATTCTAATTTTAATTCTAGTTTCAATAAGGCATCTCTGCCTAACAAATTAATCGGAGTTCCTTTAAATACTAGCACCGGCAAAACAATTCCTTTATTTCCCATTCTAAACTGCACTGGAGCCGTGCACTGTGTCAACTGTGTTTTCCCCGAGAACCCTACCGTCTTAATAAACTTTCCTGACATGGGAAGGTGAAGGGCATACTGTGGCTGTACGCAAGTGTACGTGGCTCCAGTATCTATCATCATTGGTGTCAGTTGCCCTTCTAACATAACCTGAACAATGGGTTCCTCTTCTGCCTCCCTTGTTATCATTGGGTAATGTCCCTTCCCACTCGAGTTCTCGGGGCACCCCTAATACTTCGCATAGGGGTTCACAGGTCCGCTTGGGCCTGTGGGGGCTGGTCCTTGGCTAAACTTTAGTTCCCTTCTTATCGGTTCCTGCTGGTGTGTGACAGGCCATGGTGTAAACGGACAATCTCTTCTCATGTGACCTGGCTGATTACATCCCCAGCACAATCTCTCTAACTCTCTTTCCCCATTTCCTCACTGGTCCCCTCTGCCCATAGCTCCTCTGTCCCCCTCCTTGGGACTTCCAGTCCTGTCTGGGCTGTTTGAATTTAGTCTGTTCCTGATAGGGCATTTGTGGGAATGCTCCTCCAAAGACATTGATTATTGGCATGGGGTTTTCCGCCCCTTGTCTTACAGTATGATCGGTTCCTCCATATAGCGGTGCTTCATCCAGTTCGATGGCTGTACTCGGACCGGTGGTTGCCGGCAGCATCTTTTTGCTTTTCTCATTTTCCTTCTTTTTGAGTTCTTCGAGCCGCATTTGTATTAACTTTCTTTGCACCTCTTCCTGCTGCTCAGCCAACCTTCGTTTGTCTTTCCGGTATTTCTCAACCGCATGGACTACATGGTCTTTAAATTCTTGTGGGGTCATTGACGTCAGCCCAACCACTTCCTCCAGTTTGGATTTTACTTGCGGAGGCATTGCATCCAAAATGCTATGTTGGAACAGTGTGGTGATAAATAAGCTATTTTCCACCTCTTGCTTGGTCTCCAGTCTCCACCTTTTCAACTGGTTTTCTACGTAGGCTGCTGGGTTTTCAGTGTCTCCCAGTGGATCCCCCTTTAAGGCTTTGGGGTCCACTTTGGATGGATAAAGCTTCCTGAGGGCCTGCCATACCCTCTGCCTCACTCTGTCAAACCCGTCTCCATCAGTTCTTGGGTCGTTCGAGTTTACTATGCCAGCCATTTCCATTAGTTCATTAAATTTGGAGGTTCCCATCAATCTTATCAATAATGCTTTCAAATCTCCCATAGCCAATAATCGTCACGCCGTTTCTTCTTCAAAGGCTCTAATCCATTTCCCTGCTCCTTCATGTAGATTGGGCAGAGTGTTTTTCAGCCCTTCTAGGTCCTGGGATCCCCAAGGGATATACTGCACTTGTCCTGATCCTTTAACTAACAACAACATCATTCTTCCTCCTTCTTCCCACCTGCCCTGGCTCTCCTCCTCGCCTGACTCCCCATCTGTCTCAGGGTATGTCTTTACTGCCTCCCACACAAATGTCTCCAGGGTCCTCTTCTTCCCTCGGTCTCCCTGTGGAGTCCTTCCTTTCTGTCTTGATTCAATACTTGGTTGGCCCCTGAAGTATTTTTCGCATCTCCTCTGGCAATCCCCTCTCACTAACTTATCTAGCTCTCTCTCTACTTCCGCAAGTCGCTTCCCTACCGCCTCCTTCTGCTCTTCTAGGCTCTGCCTCCTACCTCTTCCCCACAAATTCTCGCATCCTCTCTCTCTCTCCACTTAACTCTTGCTCCTCCAATGAGTCACCTTCTCTTTCTTCCTGTCCGTGTCTGTACACCTGTGGCAGGGACTCCTCATGATCCTTACTCGTGCTTGATTCCCTTCTCTCTTGTGTTTCTCCAAGACTCTCATCTCCTATCTTTTTTCCACTTCCTCTTGAATGCCTCATCTCTCCCTGCCCTGATGAGCCACTTTCTTTTCTAGTCTGTTTATTTCTATGGTATAACCGATACTCCTCATACTCCTTTTCCTCTCTCAAGTATTTCATCCGTTCAATCTCTTCTTTCATTTCTCTCTTTGCCTGTTCCACCTTTATCCTTTCTGCCTGTATCTCCTTCCATATCGCCGCTTTTTCCTTGTCGTATTGTCTTTTTTCCTCCTCATTATCCCAAACTTGTACTTCTCCCTGCATGTTTACTGTTCCCGTCAGCAGGGGGCACTGCTTAGGGGTTCCTTCCTCATTATAGGGAGGGGGCTTTCTGCTTCTTTCGCATCCGGGTACGGAGCTGAAGCCAGCTTCTCACTGTACCTTCCTCTCTCTCTAACAGGCTGTTTCTCCAGCACCTTAGTTGTCTTCCTTGCTTGTAATCAATATTCTACCTGTCCTCCTCAGCCTTTCTCCCTCCGTTCTGAAGAGTTTTAGCACTTCCATTTCTCGTTCTCTTTTTTGCCCTCTTTTCTTAGACTTATCGTTTGGTTTGTAATTTTTAATTAGTGCCTCCATTTCTTCGCACAAACTTACATCAAATGTTCCTTCTCTTGGCCATTTTGTGACCAGGTTTTTGGTTCTTTTTTCCCATTTTTCTGAAGTTTTTGTGATCTCATATTTATTTACCGGGATTTTTTTGCTCAGAATCTCTACTGCTGTTCCTTTACCTGTCATGTTCTCTCTTTTTAAGGTATTTCAGAGATTCACAGTTTGTTTACTGGATAGTATTATTTACTCTAATTCTATGCCTAGTCTATTGTCTATCTACCAGCGCTTTAAACTATATATTGGACTGTCCTTGTTTCCTATTCTGTCCTGCCCATTCAGACCTTCGTTTCATACGAAGCGGTATCCACAGGGATTTTCTCTATGCACCTCGTCTATTCAGACCCTTATCTTTTAAGGCAGTATCCACGAGGATTTTCTCTATTTTTCCTTTCCCTGCCCATTCAGACCTTCGTTTCATACGAAGGGGTATCCACAGGGATTTTCTCTATTTTCCCTTTCCCTGCCGTTCAGACCTTCGTTTTATACGAAGCAGTATCCACAGGGACTTACCAACACCACGTGGAATTTTTCTTCACTTAACTTCTTATTAGCTTATTTGTACTTACCCTCACTGCAGTGTTCTTGATCAGTCCTCTGAGCCTCCTGTTAACCCCCAATTCTGCCAGATTCTTTGGACCGGAGAGACCCTTCGGCAGTGGTTCCACACTCCTGAGACTCCAAGACCTCCCCAAAGCCAACAGAATTTGCTTACCTTTTGTTTGGGTGCACCCTTAATTCTGTTAGCCTTGTGGGGGTCCCTAGAGGACTGGGAAGCGTCCCCAAACTTCCGTTTCCTTTCCGCGGGTCTCCTTCCGGTCCTGCCGCGGTTGCCAATTTTCTTGTGCCCCACAAACGACCAGGAGACGCTGAAGATTCTTCAAAAAGTATTAAACTTTAATTTGCAAATCAAAGCTGAGGCAGTCATTGAGCTAGTTGCTGATTGCCCACCGATCCTTGTGCATAGCATTTTTTATAGCAATCTCCTGGTTTAGTTGCATTAGCATATCCAATCGGTCTACAGTTGCGTATCACAAGTACATCCGCCACTATTGTTTCTACCCATTGACTTAATCATGTTCTAATCTACATCTCTTAGCTACCTCTCATTAACACACCATTATCTTCTACATTCTTAAGATTTAATTCTCCTACTAAATTGGATACATGCATAGCAAATAGCAAGCTCAAAGCTGACTACATAATCTTGGTTACACAGCAAACAATGCAACTTTTATACTCCAATACAAGCAGTAGCAAGGTCTGTACCAAATCAGCTTCTCTAAGTCCTCTCTGGCCTGTTCACCAGCTGTGCACTGGCTCCTCCTTGTCCAGGCCGAGCACTGGCTTTTCCTTCTCCAACTCCTCCATTGGCTCCCTGACTGGCAGCTTCAAACAACGAACAGATCACTGATGCAGCAGACCTACTATACCTGTTGTTCTTGAAGTCCAGTATAGTCTTAGAATCGTAAAAAACACATTTTAAAAAGAAAAGTGTACCTTTGGTTGGCCCCAGAGAGGCTGCTACATTCGAACGTGCCGCCATCTTACCGGAACTCTTACTGGTAAAACAAGATTGTTACGGAAACAACAATGAGGAATCCTTCTACATCTGAGTATGATGGTATTCCTGAGTCTTCACCCGGGACTTGCAGGACTGACAGGAGGGAAAACCGAGAAGACGCTACAGACATGATGAAGGGAGGCCTGAACACCACTGGAGATGGAGGACCAGTGCCAGCGGCCTAACGGGTAGCAGGTAAGGTATAAGGTATGGTTCAGACTGCACTTGGAATATTGTGAGCAGTTTTGGGCCCCTTATCTAAGAAAGGGTGTGCTGGCATTGGAGAGGGCCCAGTGGAGGCTCATGACAATGATCCCAGGAATTACATACAAGAGAAAATCTGCAGATGCTGAAAATCCGAGCAACACACACAAAATGCTGGAGGAACTCAGCAGGCCAGGCAGCATCTATGGAAAAAAAGTACACAGTCGACGTTTCGGGCCGAGACCCTTCGATTTAACATTGATTTCTCAAACTTCCAGAAGTGACCCCCCCCCCCCCCACCTTCACCATTCCCCATCCCCTTTTCCCTCTCTCACCTTACCTCCTTACCTGCCCATTGGCTCCCTCTGGTGTTCCTCCCCACCCACCTTTTCTACTTCGATAGCCTTCTGTCCTCTGCTCTGAGAGTACCACTTCTCCAACCCTGTGTCTCTTTTACCAATCACTTTCCCAGTGCTTTACTTCACCCCTTCCCCTCCCAGTTTCACCTATCACCTTGTGTTTCTCTCCCTCCTCCCCCATCTTCTGAATCTACTCCTCAACTTTTTTGTCTCTCTCAGTCCTGCCGAAGGGTCTCGGCCCAAAACGTTGACTGTACTCTTGTCCACAGATGCTGCCTGGACTGCTGAGTTCCTCCAACACTTTGTGTGTGATCCCATGAATTGAATAGTTAATGTATGCAGAACGTTTGATGGCTCTGGGGCTAAACTCACCGGAATTTAGAAGAATGAGGGGGATTTCATTGAAACCTATTGAATAATGAATATCGAAAAGCCTACAGTGCTTATGAAGAGGATGTTTCCTATATTGGGGGAGTCTAGAACCAGAGGGCACAGCCTCAAAAAAGGAGGAATTTCTTTAGCTCGAGGATGGTGTTTGGCATACCTGCCGATCTCTAACTGCACTACAATAATAAAATAATTATTATTATAAAAAACTATAAATTACAAAAATAAGTATACATTGAATTTTAAAAGTAATGCAAAAACAAGAGGAATAAACAGTTAGATAGTGTTCAGGCATTCATTGTCCATTCAAGAAACTGAATGGAGGAGGAAGATGAGCTTTTCCTGAAGTGTAGAGTGTGCGTCTTCAGGCTCCTGTGTTTCCACCGTCGTCCACTGAGGCGCTGGTGTCCTGGGCCCAGTATGTATGGTTGAGATGGAACCCTGTGTTTGGACGTTGATTTAGCTGCCGGGCCAGATTGTAGAGGTCAGGGTGTCAGGGCCCGAGACGTGGGACGGGCCGGTTCAGAACGCTGCTCCTCAAGATCGACTTGCCTCTGTGCTGAACTATGATGAACTACGTGTGGGACTTGCTTCACAGACTTCAGTTCGGAACACTATTTGCTTGTGGTTATTGTTTGCAAGATGTTTTTTTTCTCTCTGCACGTTGGATGTTCGTTGGTCTTCATTGTCTTAATGGGTTCTTTTATCTTTTTATGGGTTATTTTTTGATGGGCATGATGTGTTTTTATTCTCTGCGCATCAGGCGTTCAATGGTCTTTTTTTTATATAGGGTTCTTTTGGGGTTCTATGATTTGAGGCAGCCTGTTAGGAGACAAATCTCAAGGTTACGTAATCCATACATGCTTTGATAATTAATGTACTTTGAACTTTAGGTGAGTTGCTTTCTAAGTTTTTGACAGTTATTAAAGCTGCATTAAAGTTCCATCACACTCCTGATTTGTGTTACATTGATGTTGGACAGGCTTTGGGTGGCCAGAGGTGAGTCCATTGCTGCAGTATACCCAGCCTCTAACTTCCAGGCATAGCTAAGTCATCTATGTGGCTGTTTCTGTTGTGATCCCAGGACAATGATGATTGGGGAACTGGAGCCAGTCGGATTCGAACCCAGGACCATTTGCCTCGAGGTCCATTGCTGATGCCACTACACCACCTGGCTGTATGTATAAAGCTCTTAGCTGCTTTGTTTGCTAATGAGGTGTGAAGCGAATTCAGCATTGTGAAATCCAATATCCTCCTTCTGATTTTATCATAGAATGAAGCAACTGTTGGAAGCAAATGAAGATGGCAGGGTGTAGGATGTTACCTTGAAGATCTTCTTCAGTGATGTTCTTCACCAAATATTCAAAATTGAAAGGCCTATATAGAGTGGATGTGTAGAGGATATTTCCAATAGCAGAAGAATCTAGAACCAGAGGGCACAGCCTCTGATAGAAGGAAGTTCCTTAAGAAAGAGATTAGGAGGAATTCCTTTAGCCCAAGTGTAGTGATTCTGTGGCATTCATTGCCTCAAATGGCTGTGAAGGCCAAGCCATTGGGTATACACTCAGTGACCCATTTATTGCATACCTCCTGTACCTAATAAAGTGGCCACTGAGCGTATGTTCATGATATTCTGCTGCTGTAGCCCATACCCTTCAAAGTTCAACGTGATGTGTGTTCAGAGATGCTCTTCTGTAGACCACTATTGTAACGTGTAGTTATTTGAGCTACTGTTGCCTTTCTGTCAGCTTGAACCAGCCTGGCATTCCCCTCTGACCTCTCTCATTAACAAGGTGTTTTCAAGGTGAGAAGATCATATTTAACCATGAACCCATGTGTACAGTATAACTGCTGCCTTTGGAATGGTTTCCCCCGACGACTACTGACTCTGGTTTTACTGGGGCTTGCTGATGTCAAGAACATTCACTCTCATATCATCTCCGGGATTCAGTTCTCTGGTTCTTTTCATAAACATTGCCCTTTTTCGTCATTTTCTTTACAGTATCTAGAATTCATGAGATTCCTGCATCCAGCCAAGAAGCTGCATCGAGTATTCCTTCAGAATCAAATTGTGCAGAAAGTGTCGAAGAATAGTTTCACCTTCAACTGTCTGTGTTTGTGGCTGGGATTACTGAAAGCTTGAAAAGCACAATACAAGCACTACAAGGAATATATCAGGATTATTATTTTACTTAATCTGCAAAGAGTAAGTTAAGTTTCTATATTTTGTAAATAAGTTTTAATGACTGAAATATTACATTGAAGTTCTGACTGAGGGTAGGAGTATTTGTGTGGTGACTCTTTTTACAGATGATTTTCTGATGAGTTCTTAACATAAGTTCCTGCGGCTAGTTTGCAGAAGATTGGAGGATTTCGCTAAACACTAACATACAACTAAGTATTCTAAATGTCTGATAACGCAGTACTGTTAGTAATTTAGTGGCACCAAACCAGTCTGATGAAGGATCCCAACCCAAATCGCTCGTCGTCTATTCCCCTCCATAGATGCTGCATCACCTGCTGCATTCATTCAGGATTTTGTGTGTATTACTCATGATTTCCAGCATCACAGAATCACTTGTGATACTCCTTTTCACATTACACTACAGCATAAAAAAAAATTTCCAATGGGCCCAGTGATTTGAAAGGCACACCAGACCCTCGGCTCCACCCTCAAACCTACCCATACTCATCATCCCAGTACTTCAGGCCTCTACGCCACCTAGGGTAATATACCTCTTGGATTCAGGATGCTGACTCACATTCAGACTAATGAGAGAGCTGGTACAGGACAAGGGAACGATCAGATGCTGGGTCATCAGAGTTTTAATGCACCTTAAATAGTAAATTTTAATCCAGGGAATTTTATTTTGTTGTAAGTTAATTTGATCTTATTGACACTTCATCCGACTCTGTTTATCTGAATAGTCAGGGAAAATCATTGCGATTTTAAAAATAACAAAAAATATTTGTAAAAACATAGAGAGCACTAGAAACCCAGACTTTAGGAGCTGTTGTACATCTTCAGCATGTTTCAAATTTTTTAATGCTTTACATTTGACAGGAGAGGAATGATCTTTTTTCCTGTTCAGTCTACATTGACGGAGAGTTCCAATTACATGAAATACAATGCCTCGCTCTGACATTTTCTCCTTGTTTCCATAACAACACCAGGCACAATGTCAGATGTGATGGGTTCCCCTCTACAATTTAGATGCAAAGAGCATAATAATAGTGAATACAGATTTATTCCCACTGCTTCACATTAAGTACATCAGACTGAATACTTTGAATGGTTCAAATGGATTTAGTAACTTGTGTTGTATATTTAATATTTCAGTAATATTTGAGTAATATTGTAAATATAGTGTTTGTTTAATCATTCTTTGTTGCTTACATAATGAATAGCGGGTTATTTGTAAAAGTATGTGAATGGCACACATCATCACACCACTATGTCATATGCACCCACCTCACTAAACGTAAGATCCAAGTTTATGTGCATCTTCTGGACTCCCTTGTTTTTCCTTTCAATTAGTTTTATGTTTTTTGGAGTTACTAGTGGGTGAAGAGTAAGTTTTAAAATGACTACATACCAGTTGGAGCACGGTGAGAATTTCAAGTTTTAAAAGAATTGCAGTGAGCCGTTCAAGGTTTTAAAAAAAATACAACATGTTTGTTTCTGTACATTTGAATGTGTCGACATCTGGATGCCCACATGTTAAAGAGTATGTAGTCTTGTGAGGGAGCTGTGGATATTCTTTGCTGTTGGTTTACTTGTTTGTGAGTTTGTGTTAATAAGGCCATAGACCATAAGACATAGAAGCAGAGTTAGGCCATTTGGCCCATTGAATCTGCTCCACCATTCAATCATGTCTGATCCTTTCTTTCCCCTTCTCAGCCCCACTTCTCAAACTTCTACCCATAACCTTTGATATCATGTCCAGTCAAGAACCTATCAATCACTGCCTTAAATACACCCAACAATCTGGCCTCCACAGCTGCCTGTGGTAACAAATTCCACAAATTCACCACCCTCTGGATGAAGAAATTTTTCCGCACCTCTGTTTTAAATAGGCACCCCTCTATCCTGAGGCTGTGCCCTCTTGTCCTAGACTCCCCCACCACAGAAAACATCCTTTCCACATCTACTCTGTCTAGGCTTTTCAATAATCAAAAGGTTTCAGTGAGATCGCCCCTTATCCTTCTAAATTCCAGGAGTACAGACACAGAGCCATCAAACGTTCCTCGTATGATAACCCTTTCATTCACAGAATCATCCTTGTGAACGTCCTCTGAACCCTCTTCAATGCTGGCACATCTTTTCTTAGACCAGGAACCCAAGCCCAAAACTGTTCATGATACTCAAGGCGAGGCCTCACCAGTGTCTCTTAAACTCTCAGCATCACATCCCCACTCATGTGTTCTAGACCTCTTGATATGAATGCTAACATTGCATTTGCCTTCCACATCACCGACTCAACATGCAAGTTAATCTTTAGGGTGTTCTACACAAGGACTCCCAAGTCCCTCTGCATCTCAGATTCTTGGATTTTCTCCCCATTTAGAAAATAGTCTGCACATTTATCTCTACTACCAAAGTGCTTGACCATGCATTTTCCAACGTTGTATTTCATTTGCCATTTTCTTGCACATTCACCTAATCTGTGTCAGTCCTTCTGCAGCCTACCTGTTTCCTCAAACCTACCTGCCCCTCCAGGCGTTAAAGTAGTTGTTGTGACGCAACTAGCATGTAGTGTAGTGGGCAGTGCTTGCTGCTTTCACTTCCGGCTTCCAACACTGGTTAGCAGCGTTGTGTAAAGGAGAGCTGAATGTGTAAGTCCCTCCCTGCCTGTACATATCCTCTCAAACAGCAAGCCTCATGTGTCGCCAACGAGGAGGCACTATGTGGAAACTGAACTCCTTCGGACTCAGACTGAACTACAGAGGACAGGGAAGAGGTCTGGCCCCTGGACACTTAGCAAAGCAGGCCTGCTGGCGTGTGGGCACATCCTGGTGCTCGTGAACCAGATCCCCAGCCCCCAGCTGACTTGTGGGCAGCCTTCAGAGAGACAAAGGCTACAGGAGTACCCCCAGACAGCAAATCTGGAGCAGAACCTCTAAGGCAGCTTCTGGCAGCTCCTGCAGCCAAGCTGGTGCCAAGCGTATTGCTTCATAAGCTTTCCTTTGGAATACACTGGTGAGGCCAAGAGGGGACCTTGACAACTGGGCATCTCAAGATTTCCATACCTTCCACCCAGCCTTCATCCAGGAACCATCACGAGGATGATTCCAGGAACGAAGGGGTTAATATATCAGGAGCATTTGGCAGCTTTGCGCCTGTACTCACTGGAATTTAGAAGGATGTGTGGGGATCTCATTGAAACAGATCAAATTTTGAAAGGACTGGATAAGATGAATGTGCAGAGGATGTTTCCTCTAGTGGAGGTGTCCAGAATTAGAGGGCAGAACCTCAAAATTGAGGGGCGACCTTTTTGAACAGAAGTAAGGAGGAACTTTTTAGCCAAAGAGTGGTGAATCTGTGGAATACTGTGCCACAGACTGCGGTGGAGGCCAAGTCTGTGGGTATATTCAAAGTGGAAGTTGATGGATTACTGATTGGTTGGGGCATAGAGAGATATGGTGAGAGAACAGGTGTATGGGTTTGAATGGAATGGGATCAGCCATGATGAAATGGCGGAGCAGACTTGATGGGCTGAATGACTTAATTCTGCTCCTTTGTCTTATGGCTTCTGATGATCATCATCACCCATTGTCCTTTGAGACAGATGGATGCCAACTACCTTCCCCTCCACCAATCTTCATATCATCAGCAAACTTGGCAACGAGGACATCTAAGTCATTGACATATAGCATAAAAAGAAGTGGTCCCAACACTGACCCTTGGGGAGCACCATTAGTCACTGGCAGCCAACCAGAAAAGAATCCTTTTATTCCCACTCACTGCCTCCTACCAATCAACCAATGCTCTAACCATGCCAGTAACTTTCCTGTAATACCATTGGCTTTTAATTTGGTAAGCAGCCTCACGTGTGGCACCTTGTCAAAGACCTCCTGAATGTCCAAATCTACAACATCCACTGCTTCCCCTTTATCTGTTCTACTTGTAATCTTTTCCAAGAATTCCAACAGGTTTGTCAGGCAAGATTTTCCCTTAAGGAAACAATGCTGACTTTGCCGTATCTTGTCCTGTGTCACCAAGTTCTCCATAACCTCATCCTTAACAATTGACTCCAACATCTTCCTAACTGCTGAGGTCAGGTTAACTGGTCTATAATTTCTTTTCTGCTGTCTTCATCCTTTCTTAAAGAGTGGAGTACATTTGCAATTTTCCTGCCCACTGGCACCAATGCTTTTTGAAAGATCATTATTAATGCCTCCACAATCTCTACCACTGCCTCTTTCAGAACCCTAGGGTGCAGTTCATCTGGTCTGGGTGACTTATGTACCCTTCGGTCTTTCAGCTTTTTGAGCACCTTCTGCCTTATAACAGTAACTGCACTCACTTCTCTTCCCTCACACATTTCAACATCTGACATACTGTCAGTGTCTTCCACAGTGAAGACTGATACAAAATACTCATTTAGTTCATCTGCCATCTACTTGTCCCCTGTTATTACTTCTCCGATCTGATTTTCTAGTGGTCCTATATCCACTCTCATCTCTCTTTTATTTTTTACATACTTGAAAAAGCTTTTACTATCCACTTTGATATTGTTTGCTAGCTTGCTTTCATATCTCAATTTTTCCCTCCTAATGATTCATTTAGTTGCCTCTGTAGGTTTTTAAAAGCTTCCCAATCCCCTAACTTATAACTAATTTTTACTTTGTTGTATGCCCTCTCTTTTGCTTTTACATTAGTTTTGTCAGCCACAGTTGTACTATGTTTTTCAAAAGTAAAATCAAAAAAATCATTTAGTTCTGAAGGTCTAGAGCTTTTTGGGTAAGGGATGATGGTGACTGATTTGAAGTGTGTAGGGATAGTAGCCTGGATGAATGCCGTGTTGAAGATGTCTGTGAAGACGTCAGTCAGCTGGTGTGCACTCTCATTGTCCTCAACCAAGGATGCTATCTAGCCCAGCTGTCCAACAGAACTTGACGCTCTGCAGGGTCCTTCTCACGTCTGCTGCTGTTACAGACAGTGCCTGCTCCCCATGGAATGGGGTAGCTTTGGTTACTGGCATTGTGTTGCATGCATAAAAGTTATTAAAAGCATCAGGAAGGTTGGCAACACTGGTACAGTCGATGCTATTTTTCCTTGTGTCGTTAGCAATGCCAGACAACCTCATCCTCAATGTCAACAAGACAAAGGAGATGGTTATTGACTTCAGGAGAATTTGCATCACTCACAAACCCATTCACATCAGCAGCACAGTGGTGGAAACTGCAAGCAGTTTGAAACTCCTGGGAGTGCACACTTCACAAACCGTCTCATGGTCTCAGAACACATTATACACAGTTAGGAAAACTCACCAATGCCTGGACTTTCTGAGGAGGCTGAAGAGAGCTGGACTATGCACGGTTATACTCACGTCATTCCACAGATGTGCAGTAGAGACCATCCTAACAAGCTGCGTCGCTGTGTGGTATGGAAACTGCACTGAAGCAGACGGGAAAGCTCCAGAACCGTTAGTGAAAACTGCCCAACCCATCACCGACCCACTGGCAAGGACTTACATACAGAAAGGTACCGGAAAAGGGCCAGTAACGTCACGAAGGATTGCACATGGACTGCTCATGGACTACTTGTCTCACTCTCTCGGGGAGGAGGCTACGCAGCATACGCACCAGGACCACCAGACTCAAAAACAGGTCCTTTCCCCAAGCAGTAAGGCCGATCAACACCTACACCCACTAACCCACCCCAACCACTGCTACTTTAGATAGATAGATAGATAGATAGATACTTTATTCATCCCCATGGGGAAATTCAACATTTTTCCAATGTCCCATACACTTGTTGTAGCAAAACTAATTACATACAATACTTAACTCAGTAAAAAATATGATATGCATCTAAATCACTATCTCAAAAAGCATTAATAATAGCTTTAAAAAGTTCTTAAGTCCTGGCGGTAGAATTGTAAAGCCTAATGGCATTGGGGAATATTGACCTCTTCATCCTGTCTGAGGAGCATTGCATCGATAGTAACCTGTCGCTGAAACTGCTTCTCTGTCTCTGGATGGTGCTATGTAGAGGATGTTCAGAGTTATCCATAATTGACCGTAGCCTACTCAGCGCCCTTCGCTCAGCTACCGATGTTAAACTCTCCAGTACTTTGCCCACGACAGAGCCCGCCTTCCTTACCAGCTTATTAAGACGTGAGGCGTCCCTCTTCTTTATCATTTCTTCTGTCACCTTATGTACAGACACTCCCTGTGCCGAGCATCACTTTATGGACATACTCTTGTCGTTATTATTGAGGGATAGTGCAGAGCACACCAGGACCCCAGCATGCAGGATACTCAAATGAACTTTATTGATAACCCTGCCTGTACAAAACTTGAACTCCTCCCACGTGGGAGCGGCTAACTTACTAGTTTAGGAATAACACTATTAACTAGCACTACATCTCCCCTTCTTGAGAATCTAGGAATATACATCTTGTCTATAGAACTGTATTGAAATCATAGTCACTGAAATTGATCAATTCAGTTTACTACACACATAGCACGTAACTTATGTTCCTTACATAAACATAAAAAAAGAATTGCCAACATTATAACTGTCTTTCTTTGTTTTTAACCCTTTGTCTTCCTCCTTTTTTTCTCCTATTCATTTTTTAAGAACAGTCTCATTTTGTGATATTTTTCAAGATTAATACTCTATTTAAAAACACTCAGTCTAATGGAGGTCAGGGTAGACTGTATGAACACTCCAACAAAGTGAAAGGATTACTCTGCCTCTTTAGTCACTTGCCCTAAACTATTAGGACATTGAGCATGTATCCATGGTGGGCAGATAAACAAACCAGTCTGGTACAGGTTCCTGGAGGCGTTGGAGTGGATGGAAATTTTTGAACAGGTGTATCCACCTCAGGTAAGTGATCCTCATCATAAGGATCAGGCCCCTTGGTTTCTTTCTCTACATGGACTTCGAAGGCGCATGAGTGTATGCCTGTTCCACCTGATTTCACCTTGTGATGTTCTGATCACAAACAATCGCAGTACTTGCTGCCAGACTATTGTTCCTTTGCTGAATTGGTCTGAAACCCAAACAGATTCACCACTCCTGAGGGGCGACAAAGATTTTGGTCCGTGTCTGAGATCATGCGTGGTCTTGGTTTTCTCACACTGCGTTGTCTCAAAATTTCTCACTTTGTCTAAGTCTGGTAAATGAGCTTGGAGAAGGGAAGGAAGAATGGGCAGGCTTGTTCTCAGACTCTGACCCATTGATAGCTCTGATGAACTGCGGCATTTGCGAGAGGTGTGGAGGGATAAGGCTTGTAGGGGTCTTTGGCCTTCAGCAGGAGACTCAGCACTGCCCTTTCTGCTTCTGCTTTTGACGTGCATAGAAGCTGGAACGACGAGTCTGGAGCCCTTCAGCAGCAAACCATCAAGAATGGTGAACGTGTGTCTGTCAAGCCAGTAAGCTTTGAGTTCCTGAGCTTCTCTGGGACAACTAGCCATCCATGCTCACAGAATTGCATGACATTACTGCAGATTTTGCCCTTTTTCAACTCAGCACAAATTCCATCCAGTTTACTCTGTAATGAAGGAAAGCTTTCATGTGTCTGAGCTAAGTAAATGTTGGTATCTTCCATGAAGGAGGATTCAGCTTCGGTGTACTCACTTTTGCATGGCATCCTTGTCAGAGTGTCTAGTGCTGTGAAAGATTGGCTAGGGACATGTTTAATGTCATAACAGTATTGCATAAGACTCATTCTGAATCTTTGCAAACATGCAGGCAAGTCATTCAAGTGTTTCCAGCTGATGAGGCTGAAAGTGGTTTGTGGTCTGTGTCAAGAAGGAATTTAGTGCCTATCAGGTAGCAGCTGAAACATTTTCAAGCCCGTACAAGAGCCAGCATCTCCTTTTTGATATGGCTGTAATGGTGTTCATTTGGAGCCAGTGCTCTTGATGCATAAGCCACCAGTTTCCACACTCCACTGCAGTATTGCATGAGCATTCCCCTGAGGGCAAAGGAAGAGGTATCTGCTGAGACCTTGGTTGCTTTGTTCGGATCAAAGAACACCAATGTTGGCGGAGAGATAAGCTCTGCTTTAAGTGATGAGAATGATTACTTCTGCAGTGAGTCCCTGGTCCAAACATATCTCTGAGAAAGGAGGTCACGTAGAGGCTTTGTTTTCACTGCCAAATCTGGAATGAACTTTCGTAGCTGGTCTACCATGCCAAGGATACTGTGGATCTCTGCTACATTTGTAGGTTGTTCCATTCCAAGCTCCTGCTGGTTTGTCTGAATCTGTTTGCACTCAGCTGGTGGCCTAAGAACATCACCTCCAATGTTGCAAATTTCTTTTTGATCAGGGTGATTCCTTGATGCTCTTCTGAAGACTGAGTGAGTTTTGTTTGCAACCCTAAATCTGTATGAGCCACTTCTTAAGTTCCCCTGGTTCAGATAAATTGAATGTCTCAGGGGGCTTTATTAGGAAAGTAGATGTAAGTGTTTCAGGTATTTGCTCCTGTTTCCTGTTTCTTCATTTATTTATTATTTTGTTCACTGGGACTACAAAAGTCTTCTCTTCCCTTCCTGAGAGTTTGACTGGCTTCTCTCCTGCATCTGTGCCTCTGTGCACTTCCCCAGATTAGTGTCCCAGAGATAATTGCAATGTATCCACTTTTGGGTGTAGCTTGAACACTTTTGGGTGTAGCTTGAACACTTTTAGGTGTAGCTTGAACACTTAGGTGTAGCTTGAACACTTTTGGGTGTAGCTTGAACACTTTTAGGTGTAGCTTGAACACTTTTAGGTGTAGCTTGAACACTTTTGGGTGTAGCTTGAACACTTTTGGGTGTAGCTTGAACACTTTTAGGTGTAGCTTGAACACTTTTGGGTGTAGCTTGAACACTTAGGTGTAGCTTGAACACTTTTGGGTGTAGCTTGAACACTTTTGGGTGTAGCTTGAACACTTTTAGGTGTAGCTTGAACACTTTTGGGTGTAGCTTGAACACTTTTGGGTGTAGCTTGAACACTTTTAGGTGTAGCTTGAACACTTTTAGGTGTAGCTTGAACACTTTTGGGTGTAGCTTGAACACTTAGGTGTAGCTTGAACACTTTTGGGTGTAGCTTGAACACTTTTGGGTGTAGCTTGAACACTTTTAGGTGTAGCTTGAACACTTTTGGGTGTAGCTTGAACACTTTTGGGTGTAGCTTGAACACTTAGGTGTAGCTTGAACACTTTTAGGTGTAGCTTGAACACTTTTGGGTGTAGCTTGAACACTTTTGGGTGTAGCTTGAACACTTAGGTGTAGCTTGAACACTTTTGGGTGTAGCTTGAACACTTTTGGGTGTAGCTTGAACACTTTTAGGTGTAGCTTGAACACTTTTGGGTGTAGCTTGAACACTTTTGGGTGTAGCTTGAACACTTAGGTGTAGCTTGAACACTTAGGTGTAGCTTGAACACTTTTGGGTGTAGCTTGAACACTTTTGGGTGTAGCTTGAACACTTTTGGGTGTAGCTTGAACACTTTTGGATGCAGCTTGAAAGGTGCTGTCCAGCGACCCTGCTCCTTTCTCAGCTCACGTCTCATGGTGCATGTGTTTAATGAACTAGAATAGACGGTTCAGGTTGATAAGGCTCTGGATATTTTTCATGGATATATGTAAACAAGTGCAGAGTTACTGTAAATTCTTTCTTGTTGGAGATCTCACTTGGTTGTAGCACCAATTCATCGCCAATCAAACACTTCTGACACCATGTTGTCTTTGTATTGAGAGATAGTGCAGAGCACATTAGGAAGCCAGCATGCAGGATACTCAACTAAACTTTATTAATAACCTGCTTGTACTGTATGTAAACTCCTCCCATGTGGGAGTGACTAACTGAGAGCCAAATGAATAACACTGTTAATTACCACTACACTTACAATTAACCTATGTATATAAGCTATCTTACATATTTATATTTATTGTGTTTTTTTTATTGTATTCTTTATGTTGTTAGATTATTTTCGTGCTGCATTGGATCCAGAATAACAATTATTTTGTTCTAATTTACATCTGTGTACTGGAAATGACATTAAACAATCTTGACCTTGAATTTTGAAATGTTGTTTGTTTTGGTGACACATTCTAAAGTAATTTGCAATGGTACAAAGCAAAGTCTTTACCCAATAAACCACCAGAAACTCAACAGACAATCCAAACTTAACCTGGTTAGACAATCAGAAGACACGTGAGAGATCGGGGATTGACCCACGCTGTCAAGCACTCACAAATAGCAGGTGTCAGAAACTTTTTTCTTTTGAACCTGCGGAGGGAGACACTGTTTCTCTGACAGTCTCTGTAACACTGGTGGGCTTTGCTTTAAGGAGTGAGTCAGCACTGGAGAGATTGTTTATCCAGTAATGCTCTGTAGCTAGCTGTAAATTGACAAGCAAGATAGTGCAATATTTGATCTATTGTTAAGTCATTCTGTATAGAAACTTCTAGTCAACAAACAGGAAACACCTGGAATTTGAGAGATGTTTCTGTTGAGATGAACGAGATCAGAATCAAGTTTAATATCACCGACATATGTTGTGAAACTTGTTAACTTTGTGGCAGCAGTACAATACAATACATGATAAATATAGGAAAAAACTGAATTACGGTAAGTATATATATTAAATAGTTAAATTAAGATAACTAGTGCAAAAACAGATTTTTTTTAAAGTACTGAGATAGTGTTTATAGGTTCATTGTCCATTTAGAAATCAGATGACAGAGGGGAAGAAGCCGTTCTTGAATCACTGAGTGAATGCCTTCAGGCATCTATACCTCCTTCCTGATGGTAACAATGAGAAGAGGGCATGTCCTGGGTGACGGGGGTCCTTGATGATGGATGAGGCTTTTCTGAGGCTAGTACCCATGATGGAGGTGACTAATTTTACAACTCTCTGCAGCTTACCGTACCCCCCTCCCACCCTATACCAGACGATGATGTGGCCAGTCAGAATGCTCTCCATGGTACATCTGTAGAAGTTTTTTTGTGTTTTAGGTGACAAACTAAATCTCTTCAAACTCTTGATGAAATATGGCCACTGTCTTGCCTTCTTTATAGCTGCATCAACACGCTGGGACCAGGTTAGGTCCTCAGAGATTTTGACACCCTGGAACTTGAAATTGCCCACTCTTTCCACTTCTGATCCCACTATGAGGATTGGTTTGTGTTCCCTTGAGTCCACAATCAGCTCTTTGATCTTACTGCCATTGAGTGCAAGGTTGTGGCTATTACACCACTCAACTAGCTGGTATATCATGCTCCTGTAAACACATTTGTTACCATCTGAGATTCACACTAGCAATGTTTGTATCATCAGCAAATTCATAGATCTTCTGATAGCTCAGATACCTATTAGCTACCAAACTGAAATGGTGGCATTGGCTTCCGATGTTGGACAGCATCTCCTGCTCCTCTGATGAGGCTAATGTAGGTTCTGCGCTGGTGTGCAGCAGGCCCAAGGGATGTGAAGTGGACTTTCCTTCTCAGTCCTGGTAACATCATGAAATCATTTCCTTTACTGTGGTTCAGTCCTGTGTACGATAATGAAAGTGTAATAAAGCTAAAAATATCCCCACTTCAGACTTCTTACATTTCTATTTACTGTTAGTGTTCTAGTGTTAGTGGTTCTATATAAAATATTTCAGTAATATTTGAGTAATATTGTAAATACATTATTTCATTAAACAATATTTGTTGTTTACATAAGTCATTTCGGGTAATTTCGTAATCAAAAGGAAGGGGGGTCTATTGCGGTGTACGTGGCTGAATTGAAGAGATTGTGTGAAGATTGTCAGTTCAACGATGGGCTTAACAATTGTTTAGTTTGTGGAATCTTACAAGAAACATTCAAAAATGGCTCCAATCTGAAGCACAATACACATTTAAAAGAGCAGTTGAAATTATTGTATCAATGGAAACAGCAGACAGAGATGCAATAGAGTTGCGGTCAGGAAAAAAAGTGAGCGAGAACAAAATTGCAACGTCTAAAAACAACATTACCTGGCCAAACAAATTGTGTAACTGTTGTGGCATGGGTACACCTACACCAGACCAATGCAGATTTAAAGGAGAAACCTGCAGAAGATGGAACAAAGTAGGACACATTTAAAGACCATTTCAGGCAGACAAAACTAAATGGATTTCACAGGGAAAAGAAAAAGATAAAAAGTCAAGTTGTATTTTCAAAAAGAGTATGAATCTGCTTGCTGTTGATGAAAAAATTGATAATGATGATGCACTGGGTAGACTTGAGATTGGAGTCAGAATCAGGTTTAATGTCATTGGCATATGTCATGAAATTTCTTATCATTGAGGCAGCAGTACAATGCAATACATAATACTAGAGAAAATATCTGTAAATTACGGTAAGTATATTTATAATAGTTAAATTAATTAAGTAGTTAAATAGAGTAAGTACAGAAGTTATAAGAAGTAGTGAGGTATTGCTCATGGGTTCAATATCAATTCAGAAATCGGATGTTGGAGGGGAAAAAGCTGTTCCTGAATTATTGAGTGTGTGCCTTTAGGCTTCTGTACCTCCTTCCTGATGATAGCAATGAGAACAGGGCATGTCCTGGGTGGTGGATGTCACATTTTGAGGCATCGCTCCTTGAAGATGTCCTAGATACAATGGAGGCTATTGCCCAGGATGTAGCTGACTATGTTTGTGCAGTAGCGCCCCTCCCACCCCCCATACCAGATGGTGATGCAGCAGGTTAGAATGCTCCCCACAGTACAGCTGTAGAAATTTGTGAATATCTTTGGTGACGTACCAAATCTCCTCAAACTCCTAATGTGATGTAGCTGCTGTTGTGCCTTTGTAGTTGCATCAAATTGTTTGTTCTAGGATAGATCCTCAGAGATGTTGACACCCAGAAACTTGAAATTGCTCACTCTTTCCATTTCTGATCCCTCTATCAACACTGGCATGTGTTCCATTGTCTTAACCTTTCTGAAGTCTACAATCGGTTCTTTGGTCTTACTGACATTGAGTTCAAGAATGTTGCTGTGACACCGCTCAACAAGGTGATATATCTCGCTCCTGTAACCCTCTCATCACCATCTGAAATTCTGCTAACAAGAGTTGTGTCTCCAGCAAATTTATAGGTGGTGTTTGAGTTGTGCCTAGCCACACACTTATGGGTGTATAGGGAGTAGAGCAGTGGTCTAAGCACATATCCTTGTGGTGTGCCAGTGTTGATCATCAGCAAGGTGGAAATATTATTTCTGATCCACACAGATTGTGGTCTTCCAATTAGGAAGTCGAGGATCCAGAGGGAGGTACAGTGGCCCTGGTTTTGGAGCTTTTCAATAAGAAGGAATGATTGTGTTAAATGCTGAGCGTTAGTCAATAAAAAACATCCTGGCCGAAGTACTAATATTTTCCAGGTGATCCAAAGTCACTTGAAGATCTATTGTGGCAAAGACAAATTGCAGTGGGTCCAGGTCCTTGCTGAGATAGGAGTTAATTCATAACCACCCTCTCAAAGCACTTCGTCAACATATCTGTTAGTGCTACTGGACGATAGTTGTTAAGGCAGCTCACCCCGCTCTGGTAGATTTGTGGCCTTTTTGAAGCAGGTGGGAACTTCCAACCGTAGCAATGAGAGATTGAAAATATCTTTGAATACTCCTGCCAGTTGATTGACACGGTTTTTCAGAGCCCTACAAGGTACTCCATTGGGGCCTGTGACCTTGCAAAAGACATTCTGATGTTGGTTTCCAAGACAGAGATCACAGGGTGACCAGATGCTGCAAGGATCTTCATAGCTGGAGTTTTACTCTCCCTTTCAATGCTTGCATAAAAAAGTTGAGCTCATCTGGAAGTGAAGCATCATTACCATTCATGACACTAAGTTTTGCTTTGTAGTTGACGTGCATCCAACCTCGTTTGGAATAACTCCTTTGTGCTTGAGATAGCCCTCTGTAAGTTGTACCTGGTTTTCTTGTGTAGTCCTGGATCGCCAGATTCAAATGCCACAGATCCAGCCCTCAGCAGACTAAGATACTCCTGGCTCATCCAACGCCTTTTGATTTGGGTATGTACAGCATGTTCTCGCAGATACACACTCATCCATACAGGTTTTAACTAAGTCAGTGACAGCTGTGGCATAATCATTCAGACTCAAAGATGATGTGAAAACTAACAAGAGACAAGCGACATAGCTTACACCAGAAATGAATGGGAGATTACCGTAGATTCCGGACTACAGAGCGCACCTGATTTTAAGCCGCTGGCTCTAATTTTAGAAATAAAATCATTTTTTTAATTGTACAGGCCGCATCGGATTTTAGGCCGCACCGGATTTTCGGCCGCAGGTGTCCCACGTTGTAATATGAGATATTTACACAGAAAGATATTACACGTGAGGATTTTTTTAACTTTTAATTAAATCCATATGGTAACAAAAACAAATACATATTGCAAATGCTTTTTTTCGAACCGTGCCCGTACGCGGCTACTTTTAAATATACGTTGCGTATACTTCTTTACTGAACAACATTCCAATATCTCCTAACGACTGGTAAAAAAATATATATATATTGCAGCCTACCAGGAAAAGTTATTGATACCTTTAACTTAAAAGCAGAGTTCGCTCAGATCCAAAGCCGCTCGCGTAATGCGCTCCCCCCCTCCTTTCCGTTTCATCGCAAACGGCATTTAAAAGCAGAGTTCGCTCAGATCCAAAGCCGCTCGCGTAATGCGCTCCCTCCCTCCGTCCCGTTTCATCGCAAACCGGCATTTTCCCACAAGACACCGCGAAACCGGGTGTGACGTCATAGCATCCCGCGATGTAGTACAGAAAACAAATATAGTTTAAACTAAGTAGGCAGCACAATGCTTCGAGTGTTTTCCATGTTGATGAGGGTGAGTACAAATGACTGATTTACAATAATTTAATTGTGAAAGTGCGCTTGATTTATCGTACAATTTCATTGGACCTCTGTGAACTACTCATCAATTTTATTGGTCTACTGTTACGAGGCAAAATGTTTACGAGGCGGCATGAAAAAAATCATGCATTAGCCGCTTCGGATTATTGGCCGCAAAGTTCAAAGCTGTTCAAAATGTGGGAAAAAAGTAGCGGCTTAAAATCCGGAATCTACGGTAATTAAAACAGAATTGGACTCTGGCTCAGCTCTTTCAGTCATTCCACAAAATGAGTTTGAATGGCATTTCAAAGCTACTAAACTGAAGCCTGCAGATATCCAACTACAAATTTATACGAGAGAAAAGATGATTCCTGCAGGAACGACATTCGTAACAGTGAAGTACAACAACCAACAAGCCACGTTGGGCTTGTCTGTGGTAAAAACAGGAGGGCCTACTTTGTGAGGACATGAGTGTCTGAGACAACTACAGGTACAACTTGACCCATCCACCATTTGCATTCCACATCCTCTGCAACAGAGTCAACTGGGAATGAATTAGGAAAGATACTGGATGCTGCACACCAGTGTTCAAAGGTGACATTGGAAAACTCAAACATATCAAGGGTAAAACAGTAGTAAGTGAAAATGCCACACCTCTGTTACAAAGCCCGTCCAGTTCCGGCTGTGATAGAACAGCCAGTGAGCGAGATCACATGGAGGCTGAAGGGATTCTTTCCAAGGTTGAGTCGACCCCATGGGCAACAACCATGGTCCCAGTACCCAGGGAGAATGGGTCTGTCAGGATCTGGGTGACTTTAAGGTAACCATCAACCCAGTATTGAAAGCAGATCAATAGCCTCTGCCTAGGATGGGGGATATCTTCACAAACCTTCCTGAGGGAAAATACTTCAGCAAAGTGGACTTCACTGAGGCTTCCCTCCAGATGGACACGGAGCAAAAGTTCAAAGTGTTTCTCACCATAAATACTCACAAAGGGCTTTTTTGCTGCAATAGGCTTACTTTGGAGTAGAGTCTCTGCTCCTGCACTCCGGCAGAAAGCTGTAGACTAGGTACGGCAAGGCAGTCCAAATGCTCAGTCTCACCTGGATGACTCCCCATTAATATATCTCAATGCATGGAGTATATGAAATAAGGTGGATAATCTTGTTACGCTATTACAGATTGTCAGGTATGATGTTGTGGCCATCGCTGAATCGTGGCTGTAGTTAGAAGCTGAATGTCCAAGGTTATATGTTGTATTGAAGAGATAGGAAGGTTGGCAGAGGGGGTGGTCTGGCTCTGCTGGTAAAGAATGGCATCAAATCTGTAGAAAGATGTGACATGGGATCAGATGACATTGAATCCTCGTGGGTTGAGTTCAGAAACTGAAAGGGTAAAACCCTGATGGCAGTTATACAGGCCTCCCAATAGTAACTGGGATGTGAGCCACAGATTACAACAAGAATTAGGAAACGCATGTCAAAAGGGCATCGTTATGATACTCATGGAAGATTTCAACATGCTGGTCAATTGGGAAAAGATAGTGTGCAGTCAGGCTGTCAGGAAGGGCAGGCAGATTATAGGACAAAACTGCAACCAGCGGGGTGAGTATCAGTGCACTAGGGATGCAGAATCAAAAAGAGGAGCAAATACAGTACTCAGAGTGTAATATCTCAGTGCATGGAGTATGAGAAATAAGGTGGATTATCCTGTTGCACTATTACAGATTGTCACATATGATGTCGTGGCCATCACTGAACGAAGTGCTAGTTAATAGTGTTACCCCTAAGCCATCAGTTAGCCTCTTCCACATGGGAGGAGTTCAAGTTTTGTACAGGCAGGGTTATCAATAAAGTTCATTTGAGTATCCTGCATGCTGGGGTCCTGGTGTGCTCTGCACTATCCCTCAATAATAACGACAAGAGTATGTCCATAAAGTGACGCTCGGCACAGGGAGTGTCTGTACATAAGGTGACAGAAGAAATGATAAAGTAGCAGTGGTTGGGGTGGGCTAGTGGGTGTAGGTGTTGATCGGCCTTATTGCTTGGGGAAAGGACCTGTTTTTGAGCCTGGTGGTCCTGGTGCGTGTGCTGCGTAGCCTCCTCCCCGAGAGAGTGAGACAAGTAGTCCATGAGCAGTCCATGTGCAATCCTTCGTGACGTTACTGACCCTTTTCCGGTACCTTTCTGTATGTAAGTCCTTGCCAGTGGGTCGGTGATGGGTTGGGCAGTTTTCACTAACGGTTCTGGAGCTTTCCCGTCTGCTTCAGCGCAGTTTCCATACCACACAGCAACGCAGCTCGTTAGGATGGTCTCTACTGCACATCTGTGGAATGACGTGAGTATAACCGTGCATAGTCCAGCTCTTTTCAGCCTCCTCAGAAAGTAGAGGCATTGTTGAGTTTTCCTAACTGTGTATAATGTGTTCTGAGACCATGAGACGGTGTGTGAAATGTATACTCCCAGGAGTTTCAAACTGCTTGCAGTTTCCACCACTGTGCTGCTGATGTGAATGGGTTTGTGAGTGATGCAAATTCTCCTGAAGTTAATAACCATCTCCTTTGTCTTGTTGACATTGTGGACGAGGTTGCCTGACACCCGGACTTGAGATCTTCCACCTGCCTTTTTGTTGTTGGTGATGAGCCCCACCTCTGTCGTGCCATTGGCAAACTTGTCAATGTGATTACTCGGGTGTTTGGCCAAGCAGTCACGTGTGAGCAGAGTGTAAACAAAGGTTTAGCACACAGCTCTAGGGGAAGCATAAGTCATCTTCTTAACTCATTTTGCCCATATCCCATAATATTAATCCCAGCATTCCGACTGCTGCTGAAAGCGGAGAAACCAGTCAAGAGGACCATCACTTTTTGGCCTATGGCAATCTCTCCACTTCAGGACTGTTTTGAATGGACTAACTGGCAGATGTTCAAGGAGCTGCCACAATCGGAGAAGATAGACCTCGAGTAGTATGCCTCATCTGAAACTGGCTACATCAATAAGTGTGTAAATGACATTGGTACCTCAAGCATGGTCATCTCACGGCCTAACCAGAAGCCCTGGCTGAATGCTGGGGTACATTCTCTACTAAAAGCCCCGGATGCTGCCTTCACATTTGGTGATAGATTAGCTCTTCAAGCAGCCAAGAGAAACCTCATCTTAGGCATCAAGAGGGTAAGGCTGCCTAGGGTCAAAAAAATTCAGGAACAACTGTCAATAATGAACCCCCGTGTATGTGGCTGGGCATCAAGAGCATTACTGACGACACAAGGAAAAAAGGCATCGACCATACCAGTGTTGCCACCCTTCTTTGATGCTTTAAACATATTTTATGTAGGCTTCGAGGCAGGCAATGCAATGCCGGCCACCAAAGCTACCCCTCTCCCTAGAGAGCAGCCACTGTCTGTAACAGCACAGACGTGAGAAGGTTCCCTGCAGAGTGTCAAACTCTATAAAGCAGCTGGGCTTGATAACAACCCTGGCTGAGGACAATGAGAGTGCACACCGGTTGACTGACATGTTCACAGACATCTGCAGCACATCATTCATCCAGGCTACTGTCCCTACGAGATCCAAATCAGCCACCATCATCCCTTAACCAAAAAGCTCTACATCATCAGAACTAAATGACTTTTTGATTTTAGTTTTGAAAAAAATGGTACAACCATGGCTGACAAGGGAAGTCAAAGCTAATATGAAGACAGAAGAAAGGGCATACAACAAAGCAAAAAATTAGCTGGAAGTTAGAGGATTGAGAACCTTTTAAAAGCCTACAGAGAGCAACTAAAAGAATCATTAGGAGGGGAAAGATGAAATATGAAAGCAAGCTAGCAAACAATATCAAAGTGGGTAGTAAAAGATTTTTCAAGTACGTAAAAAATGAAAGAGAGTTGAGAGTGGATATAGGACCACTAGAAAATGAGACCGGACAAATAATAATGGAGACAAGGAGATGGCAAATGAACTAAGTGTATATTTTGCATCACGCTTCACTGTGGAAGACACTAGTAGTGTGCCAAAGAGTTGAAAAACCTAAGAGTATATAAGTCACCCAAACCAGATAAACTGCACTCTTGGGTTCTGAAAGAGGTAGTGGTAAAGATTGTGGAGGCATTAGTAATGATTTTTCAAAAATCAGTGGAATCTGGCATGGTGCCAGAGGACTGGAAAAATGCAAATGTCACTCCATTCTTTAAGAATGAGGAAGGCAGCAGAAAAGAAATTATAGACCAGTTAGCCTGACCTCAGGAAGATGTTGGAGTCAATTGTTAAGGATGAGGTTATGGAGTACTTGCTGACATAGGACAAGATAAGACAATGTCAGCATTGTTTCCTTAAGGGAAAATTTTGCCGGACAAATCTGGAGATATAAATAGGATAAATAAAGGGGATACAGTGGATGTTGTATATTTGGACTTTTAAAAAGCCTTTTACAAGGTACCACACATGAGTTTATTTACCAAGTTGAGAGCCCATCGTTTTACAGGAAAGTTACTGGCATGGTTAAAGCATCGGCTCATTGGTAAGAGGCAGCGAACGAGAATAAAAGGATACTTTTCTGGTTGGCTGCCAGTGACTAGTGGTGTTCAGCAGGGGTCAGTGTTAGGACCACTTCTTTTTATGCTGTATACCAATGATTTAGATGTCGGCTTTGTTGCCAAGTTTGCAACTGGTACAAAGATTGGTGGAGAGGGAGGTAGTGTTGCAGAAACAGGAACGCTGCAGAAGGACATAGACAGATTAGGAGAATAGGCAAATGAAATACAATGTTGGATAATTCATGGTCAAGCACTTTGGTAATAGAAATAAATGTGTAGACTATTTTCTAAACGGGGAGAAAATCTAATAATCTGAGGTACAAAGGGACTTGTGAGTCCTTGTGCAGAAAAACAAAAAAGTTAACTTGCAGGTTGAGTCAGTGGTGAGGAAGGCAAATGCAATGTTAGCATTCATTTCAAAAGCAAACACGAGGAAATCTGCAGATGCTGGAAATTCAAACAACAACACACACAAAATGCTGGTGGAACACAGCAGGCCAGGCAGGCCGAGACCCAAACGTCGACAGTGCTTCTCCCTATAGATGCTGCCTGGCCTGCTGTGTTCCACCAGCATTTTGTGTGTGTTGTTATTCATTTCAAGAGGTCGGGAAAATAAGAGCAGGGATGTTATAAGACACTGGTGAGCCCTCACCTTGAGTATTGTGAACCGTTTTGGGCTCCTCATCTAAGAAAAGATGTACTGTCATTGGAGAGGGTTCAGAGGAAGTTCACAAGGATGATTCCAGGAATGAAAGGGTTATCATATGAGGAACATTTGATGGCTCTGGGTCTGAACTCACTGGAATTTAGAAGGATGGAGGGGTTGGTATCTCATTGAAAACTTCCAAACATTGAAAGGCTTAGACAGAGTTGATGTGGAAAGTATGGTGGGCGGGTCTAGGACAAAAAGGCGCAGCCTCAGGATTGAAGGCCATCCATTTGAAACAGAGAAAGTAGAGAAAATTCTTTAGCCAGAGGGTGGTGAATTTGTGGGTTTTTTTTTACCACAGACAGCTGTGGAGGCCAGATCATTGGGTATATTTAAGATTGATAGTTTCTTGATTGGACACAGCATCAAAGGTTACAGGGAGAAGGTCGGGGAGTGGGACTAAGGAGCGGAAAAAAGTATCAGTTATGATTGAATGACGGAGCAATTGATGGGCCAAGTGGCCTAATTCTGCTCCTATGTCTTATGGTCAATGGTCCATCTCAAGAGAATGTTGAAAAGATTAGAAGATTATTAGAAGCTTGGAGCACAGTGCAGCAAGTGTGAATTATTTAATCACTTACTGTGTCACAACATTGACGTACAAGCGTTTTACACAAATGTGTTGAGAAAATGGTGGATGCCCCAAGACCAAAGGATGAGTCACAGTTGCTGTCTTTCTAGGATTTGTCAATTACTATAAGCAGTTCCTGCTAAACCTGCCCACTGTGCTCCACCCCTTGAACTCATTACTAGAAGAAAGGGCAGTGGACAAAGTAGTGTGAGGTAGCTTTCAAAAAGGTAAATGAAATGGTGACATCAGACACGCTACTCACACATTAAGATCCACAACATCCAGTGAAGCTTGCCTGTGAGGCTTTGCCTTTGGTATAGGTACCGTCAAGTCACGTTTTGAGTGATGGAAATGAACACCCCATCACGCTCCCTCACCGCTGCAGAGAAAAATTACCAACAGATTGACAGAGAGACCTTGAGTTTGGTTTGGAGTGTTAATGTTTCAACAAGTACTTACATAGGAGAGAATTTCCCCTCATTATTGACCATTATTGACCAGTGCCCATTTTCAATCCACAGAAGGGTGTTCCATTAGCTGCAGCAAAGATGGGCTCTGTTTCTTGGCAGACACAATTACAAGATCAAATTCAAGAGGGCAACTAATCATTACAAATTAAGCTTTCTTTGTTATTAACATAATTCATTACGAGGTATATGTAAGAGTACGTGAATGTCATACGTCATTGTGGCACCACATCATACATGTACGACTCACTAACAAAAATAAGACCCGTACCTCCTGGCTTCTTGTTCTTCATTCAATTAGTTTGATGTTTTGGAGTTACAAAACATAACATGAGTGTTATGCCGAGCGTTCAGGGTTTTCATCAAGGGTTCTCATCCGTCATCACCTGCAACTCTTGGGGTCAATGTGGGTCAATCAGAGGTCCAGAATTCAAAACCCAATGGCCAGAGCCCTGAGTCGGAACCTCTGTGCATCCACTGGCGAAGTCAAGTATCTGCAAATCCGCGAGTTCGCTGGAGGCTGGAGCTGGAGAATATGGCTGTTTCTGGAGTTAGAGGACTGTGTCTGTGTGTGGTTGAGTGGGAGGGAGGAACAGGGCTTGTTTTGCCATGTGTTCTGTCGAGTATAATGGGCATGCTCCGTTGGAGCCAGAGTGTACGGCGACACTTGTGGGCTGCCCCCAGCATAACCTTGATGTAAATAATGTATTTCATTGTGTGTTTCAATGTACACTGAGACCTGCTTAATGCTTTTCGAAAAACCTCTTTTTGCCTTATTGCTTCACTCACAGTCAGGGTCGTTACCGATTAACATTGCTAATTTCAAAGAGGCACCAACATCCACCTGATGCTCACCAGCTTCCAAACGCCATATCACTTGCAGTTTCACACTCATGCTAATATTCTTCCTAACATCTTAGATCTACTACCCTCACTGGGAGTTGCAGGCCATTTTCCAGACATTATGGGTGAAAATAACGGAATAAATTGGCGAGGGAGCAAGAACACTTACACACGCGGGGGAGGCAGAGCATGAACTACAGGCGATTGGCTGTAAGTAGCTCGGAGCGTGTGTAAAGCACTCTCATTGGCTGACTGTAATGCGGCCACTCTTGAGAAGTTTTAAGCGTTGTTTAGAACGTTTCGTCATTTTTAAAACATGTCAATAGAGAACTGAATAACTATGTTGTAATGAATCAGCACCCTGTGGGGAAGTGTTATGCAGGCTCTGAATCTTCGTGTGATAAATAAACCTGAATCTGAATTTAGTGAAGTGGAATTTGGAGCATCAACTGTGAAACCTAATATTGGGAGGCTGAAAACCACGGAATAGTGCAGAAAGTAGTCATCACTGTTGCATTATGTTTTCAAAGTGGAATTTATTATCAAAGTGCATATATGTTACCATATACCACCTTGAGATTCATTTTCTTGCAGGCTTTTACTAGAAAATAAAGAAGTACAATAGAATTTATGAAAATCCATACATTAATAAAGACTGGAAAACAGCTAATGTGGAAAGTGTCTTGTACACTTATAGGCATCCGTTAGTCACAAGAGACCATAGATTTGCACCTTGGAAAGTTTCCAGAACGCAGGCCTGGGCAGGGTTGTATGGAAGACCAGCAGTTGCCCACGCTGCAAGTCTCCCCTCTCCATGCCATCGATGTTGTCCAAGGGCTGATACAGCTTGGTACCGGTGTCGTTACAGAGCAATGTGCCTTTCTCAAGGATACAACAGGCTGCCTTAGCTGAGGCTCGAACTAGCGACCTTCAGATCACTAGACCAATGCCTTAACCACTTGGCCTCGCGCCAACACTAATTTCTCATTATTTGCAAGGCATGAGAATGCTCATTTCCTGTTCATAACCAAAAACTCAGATACCACGAAGGCTGATACCGTTAAAGTTTGAGTTTGTTTGTTACATCTTATCAACATAGGCTGAAACAGGGATCTCCAGAACCCTACTCCAGGCACACCCATGGCCCACACGTCAGTTTCCTGGTGTTCCCAAACCCACGCTCAACTCCTTGTGTACAGCCACACGTATGACCCAAACTCTGGCTGAATATTCTGTTCACTCTCCAGACCCCCTGTGATTCCGTTCCTACCTCCGGCTGCCCTCCAGTTATTGATGTTTCAGTATTTGCCTGCGCAAGTCACCTAATGATGCATTTTCTAGCAAACCAGATTCACCACAGGAGGAACACACCATAGTTACCAACACTGTCAGAAATAAATGCCAATTTTATAAGTATGCAGATCTGCAGAGAGTAAATTGGTGGATAATGAGCGCTGAGTGTTAACTCGTTCACAATGCACTTTTTATTCAACGTTATCTTTTTTTGGAAAATCAATTAACTTTTTTCCAAAACTAAACGTCCGAGTTTAGAAAATTAAAGCACATGAGAATAAGAGTGACACGAGGTCTCTGTCGGTCAGAGTTGACCGCGGATGTTGTGTCCCAGACGCCTCGATACGTGAGTGTGGGCAGTACAACATGGAGAGCAACCCATTGTCCTCTCCGCACATCTGACGTACACAAATGAATGGCAGACACCAATGCAGTTTGGCACCAGCAGCATCAGTGGAGTTGCCAGTCAACGTTGAACTCAACGTATGACTGCCTTGGGGATTTTTCCCCTTCGAGGTTTACTCCCGAAGCATAGCTACAGAGGTTTGAGATCAGAATTTTCTTCCTTCTAGATGAGCTTCCCGAAGCAACTGGTTTGTAAGGCACCAGTAATCTGCTTTTGCCCCTGCTCCTGTCAGTAGAAATGGTTCTGCTAGGCTTTGTAGCTAAGCTACATGTGAAGGCCTGGAGTTGGACTTGGTCGTCAAAGACTATTTGAGGTACACGCCATTGAGAGCCTTTAATAGGTAGTGGGAACTTGTCCCTGTTACCACCCCCAGCTAAAACAATCTGAAGAATGAGAGTCAAATACCAACATCAAGAGAAATTTGCAAACAGGATGGGAGTAAATGTTTCTTTTTTTGGATGATAATGGAATTCTACAGAGATAAGAGTTAGGACCTCAGTTATTCGCAAGGTACAGATTCTCCCTGGGTTACGAGTACCCAACTTGTGTACACCCTGTGAATTCAGTCGAGCTGGTAGGATGGATTTACCAGTTTCTGCAGGGCGGCAGGCATTTTCTGCTGGATCAAGCTCAGCAGGGCTGGGAACCCTGAGCAGTCTCAGCTTGCTTTCCCATCGCAGCATTATCTGTGATCCTGTCCCACATGCTATTTTAATTCACAAGCCCAAGAGATTCTGCAGATGTTGGAATTGATGGGCAATGCACACGCGCACAAAATGCTGGAGGAACGCGGCAGGTCAAGCGGTGTCAGTGGAGGAGAATAAACAGTCGATGTTTCACACTGAGACCTTCCATCAGGACTGGAAAGGAAGGTGGCAGAAACCAGACTAAGAAACTAGGGCGAGGGGAAGGATTACAAGCTGTAGATGATTGGTGTTGACCAGTGAGGAAGGGGGAAAACGAAGCAAGAAGCTGGGAGGGGATTGGTGAAAGAGGTAAAGGGCTAAAGAAGGAATCTGATAAAGAGAGCGAGGTGGACCATGGGAGAAAGTGAAGGATGAGGCGGCTGAGGGGAGTGCTGGTGATGTGCAGGTGAGGAGAAGAGAAGGAGTGAGATGGTATCTAGAAAGGGAATAGAAAAGGATAGAAAAAGAGGGGGAGAAATTACCAGAAATTGGAGAAATCAATATTCATGCTATCAGTTCAACTGTTTTTGTTCAGTTCCAACTAATTTCAAACATTTCTCGGGAATGGAAGGAAACTGGGTACTGCCTGTTAATCAGTCATTTGGATAAAGAAGCTGAATGTAATATTTCAAAATTTGCCAGTGATGTAATTCTGAATGATTGTGAGTTGTGGGGAGACTGCAGAGAGGCTTCAAAGCAATCTAGAAAAATGAGTGGGTCGATAAACAGCAGACTGTGCTTTAATGTACAGTTTCCCACTTCGGTAGAAAAAAAAACAGAGAGACTTCTCTAAATAGTGATTGATTTGGGGAATGGAGATGTACAGGGAACTGAAAGTCCTTGAACACCAGTCACTGAAAGCAAACAGTCCAAAAAGCAAAAGGCGTGTCAGCCCCTAACTCCAACCTCTGTTTTAAATGTCTCCAGAAATTCTACCACACGATTCACCCTTCAAAGTTCAAAGTACATTTTATTAACAAAGTACAGATTGGGAGGCAGATTTTGGAAAGGTGCAAAAATAACAGGGTTGTAATCATGGGTGACTTTAACTTCCCTAATATTGATTGGCGCTTGATTAGTTCCAAGGGTTTAGATGGGGCAGAGTTTGTTAAATGTGTCCACGATGGATTCCTGTCACAGTATGTTGACAGGCCGACTAGGGGGAATGCCATACTAGATTTAGTATTAGGTAACGAACCGGGTCAGATCACAGATCTGTCATTGGGTGAGCATCTGGGGGACAGTGACCACCGCTCCCTGGCCTTTAGCTTTATCATGGAAAAGGATAGAATCAGAGAGGACAGGAACATTTTTAATTGGGGAAGGGCAAATTATGAGGCTATAAGGCTAGAACTTGCGGGTGTGAATTGGGATGATGTTTTTGCAGGGGAATGTACTATGGACATGTGGTCGATGTTTAAGGATCTCTTTCAGGATGTTAGGGATAAGTTTGTCCCAGTGAGGAAGGTAAAGAATGGTAGGGTGAAAGAACCAGGTGACAAGTGAAGTGGAAAATCTAGTCAGGTGGAAGAAGGCAGCATACATGAGGTTTAGGAAGCAAGGATCAGATGGTTCTATTCAGGAATATAGGGTAGCAAGAAAGGAGCTTAAGAAGGGGCTGAGAAGAGCAAGGGGGCATGAGAAGGCCTTGGTGAGTAGAGTAAAGGAAAACTGCAAGGCATTCTTCAATTATGCGAAGAACAAAAGGATGACAGGAGTGAAGGTAGGACCGATTAGAGATAAAGGTGGGAAGATGTGCCTGGAGGCTGTGTAAGTGAGCGAGGTCCTCAATGAATACTTCCCTTCAGTATTCACCAATGAGAGGGAACTTGATGACAGTGAGGACAATATGAGTGAGGATGATGTTCTGGAGCATGTTGATATTAAGGGAGAGGAGGTGTTGGAGTTGTTAAAATACATTCAGACGGATAAGTCCCCGGGTCCTGACGGAATATTCCCCAGGCTGCTTCACGAGGCGAGGGAAGAGATTGCTGAGCCTCTGGCTAGGATCTTTATGTCCTCATTGTCCACGGGAATGGTACTGGAGGATTGGAGGGAGGCGAATGTTGTGCCCTTGTTCAAAAAGGGTAGTAGGGATAGTCCAAGTAATTATAGACCAGTGAGCCTGACGTCTGTGGTGGGAAAGCTGTTGGAAAAGATTCTTAGAGATAGAATCTATGGGCATTTAGAGAATCATGGTCTGATCAGGGACAGTCAGCATGGCTTTGTGAAGGGCATATCGTGTCTAACAAGCCTGATAGAGTTCTTTGAGAAGGTGACCAGGCATATAAATGAGGGTTGGGCAGTGGATGTGATCTACATGGATTTTAGTAAGGCATTTGACAAGGTACCACATGGTAGGCTTATTCAGAAAGTCAGAAGGCATGGGATCCAGGGAAGTTTGTCCAGGTAATTCAGAATTGGCTTGCCTGCAGAAGGCAGAGGGTCGTGGTGGAGGGAGTACATTCAGATTGGAGGGCTGTGACTAGTGGTGTCCCACAAGGATCTGTTCTGGGACCTCTACTTTTTGTGAGTTTTATTAACAACCTGGATGTGGGGGTAGAAGGGTGGGTTGGCAAGTTTGCAGACGACACAAAGGTTGGTGGTGTTGTAGATAGTGTAGAGGATTGACGAAGATTGCAGAGAGACATTGATAGGATGCAGAAGTGGGCTGAGAAGTGGCAGATGGAGTTCAACCCGGAGAAGTGTGAGGTGGTACACTTTGGAGGGACAAACTCCAAGGCAGAGTACAAAGTAAATGGCAGGATACTTGGTAGTGTGGAGGAGCCGAGGGATCTGGGGGTACATGTCCACAGATCCCTGAAAGTTGGCTCACAGGTAGATAGATTAGTTAAGAAAGCTTATGGGGTGTTAGCTTTCATAAGTCGAGGGATAGAGTTTAAGAGACGTGATGTAATGACGCAGCTCTATAAAACTCTAGTTAGGCCACACTTGGAGTATTGTGTCCAGTTCTGGTCACCTCACTATAGGAAGGATGTGGAAGCACTGGAAAAGGTACAGAGGAGATTTACCAGGATGCTCCCTGGTTTAGAGAGTATGGATTATGATCAGAGATTAAGGGAGCTAGGGCTTTACTCTTTGGAGAGAAGGAGGATGAGAGAAGACATGATAGAGGTGTACAAGATATTAAGAGGAATAGATAGAGTGGACAGCCAGTGCCTCTTCCCCAGGGCACCACTGCTCAATACAAGAGGACATGACTTTAAGGTAAGGGGAGGGAAGTTCAAGGGGGATATTAAAGGAAAGTTTTTTACTCAGAGCATGGTTGGTGCATGGAATGCACTGCCTGAGTCAGTGGTGGAGGCAGATACACTAGTGAAGTTTAAGAGACTACTAGACAGGTATATGGAGGAATTTAAGGTGGGGTGTTCTATAGGAGGCAGGGTTTGAGGGTCGGCACAACATTGCGGGCCGAAGGGCCTGTAATGTGCTGTACTATTCTATGTTCTATGTACAATCCTGAGATTTGTTTCCTTGTAGGCATACTCAATAAATCCATAATAGAATAATACCCATAATGGAATCACTGAAAGACCACACATACCTGGGCATTCAACCAGTGTGCAAATGAGAACAAACTGTGCAAATACATCTTTTCTGGGAATGCAAACTGTTCTCTATACTCAAGGTGAGGCCTCACAAAACCTCAGCGTCGCATCCCTGCTCTTGTATTCTAGTCCTCTTGAGATGAATGCTAACATGGCATTTGCCTTCCTCAACACCGACTCAACCAGCAAGTTAACCTTTAGAGTGTTCTGCACAAAGACTCCCAAGTTCCTTTGCAAATCAGATTTTTGGATTTTCTCCCAGTTTAGAAAATAGTTTGCACATTTATTTCTACTACCAAAGTGCATGACCGTGCATTTTCCAACATTGTATTTCAATTGCCATTTTCTTGCCCATTTTCCTTATCTGTGTAAGTCCTTCTGCAGCCTGCCTGTTTCCTCAACACCACCTGTCCCTCCAGGTGTTAAACAGACAGACAGACAGACATACTTTATTGATCCCGAGGGAAATTGGTTTCGTTACAGTCACACCAACCAAGAATAGTGTAGTAATATAGCAATATAAAACCATAAATAATTAAATAAGTAAATTATTCCAAGTGGAAATAAGTCCAGGACCAGCCTATTGGCTCAGGGTGTCTGACACTTCGAGGGAGGAGTTGTAAAGTTTGATGGCCACAGGCAGGAATGACTTCCTATGACGCTCAGTGTTGCATCTCGGTGGAATGAGTCTCTGGCTGAATGTACTCCTGTGCCTAACCAGTACATTATGGAGTGGATGGGAGACATTGTCCAAGATGGCATGCAACTTGGACAGCATCCTCTTTTCAGACACCACCGTCAGAGAGTCCAGTTCCACCCCCACAACATCACTGGCCTTATGAATGAGTTTGTTGATTCTGTTGGTGTCTGCTACCCTCAGCCTGCTACCCCAGCAAACATGATAGCACTGGCCACCACAGACTCGTAGAACATCCTCAGCATCATCCGGCAGATGTTAAAGGACCTCAGTCTCCTCAGGAAGTAGAGACAGCTCTGACCCTTCTTGTGGACAGCCTCAATGTTCTTTGACCAGTCCAGTTTATTGTCAATTCGTATCCCCAGGTATTTGTAATCCTCCACCATGTCCACACTGACCCCTTGGATGGAAACAGGGGTCACCCTGTCGTAAAGTAGTTGTTGTGATGCAACTAGTATGGTAGTGTAGTGGGCAGTGCTTGCTGCTTTCACTTCCAGCTTCCACCACTGGTTAGCAGTCTCACTAAAAGGAGAGCTGAATGTGCAAGTCCCTCCCTGCCTGTACATATCCTCTCAAACAGCAAGCCTCATGTGTCGCCAACGAGGAGGCACTATGTGGAAACTGAACTCCTTCGGACTCAGACTGAACTACAGAGGACAGGGAAGAGGTCTGGCCCCTGGACACAGCAAAGCAGGCCTGCTGGCGAGTGGACACATCCTGGTGCTCGTGAACCAGATCCTACCTACAGGTGCAACACGACCTGCCTCTTCACTAATCTTTATATCATCTGTAAACTTGGCAACAGGCCATCTATTCCATCAACTGAATCATTGATATACATCATAAAAAGCAGTCCCAACACTAACCTCTGAGGAGCACCACTAGTCACTGGCAGCCAACCAGACAAGGATCCTTTTATTCCCACTCGCTGCCTCCTACCAATAAATACTCTAACCATGTCATTAACTTTCCTGTAATTCCATGGGCTCTTAACTTGGTAAGCAGCTTTCTGTGTGGCACCTTGTCAAAGGCCTTTTGAAAGTCCAAATCTACATCAACTGCATCCCCTTTACGACGTCCTACTTGTAATCAAAGAATTCCAATAGGCTCGTCAGGCAAGATTTTCCCTTAAGGAAACAATGCTGACTTTGTCCTATCTTGTCCTGTGTCACAAAGTACTCCATAAATAAATAAAATAAATAGGCATCTGTTAGTCTTGTGAGACCATGGATTTTGTGCCTTGGAAAGTTTTTCCAGGGCGCAGGCCTGGGCAGGGTTTTATGGGAGACCGGCAGATGCCCAAGCTGCAGGCCTTCCCCTCTCCACGCCACCAATGTTGTCCAAGAGAAGGGCACTAGGACCCATGCAGCTTGGCACCGGTGACGTCGCAGAGCAATGTGTTGTTAAGTGCCTTGCTCAAGGACACAATGCGTTGCCTCAGCTGAGGCTCGAACTAGCGACCTTCAGATCACTAGACCGATGCCTTATCCAATAGGCCATGCGGCAACACAAGGTACTTCATAACCTCATCCTTAATTGACTGCAACATCTTTCCAATCACTGGAGTCAGGCTAACTGGTCTATAATCATTACTATTGCCTCCACAATCTCTTTCAGAACCCTAGGATACAGTTCATCAGGTCCGGGTGACTTATGTACCCTTGGGTCTTTCAGCTTTGAGCACCTTCTCCTTTGTTATACTAACTGCACTCACTTCTCTTCCTGCACACTGCTAGTATCTTCCACAGTGAAGGCTGATGCAAAATACTCATTTAGTTCTTCTGCCATCTCCTTGTTCCCCATTATTATTTCTTCACCCTAATTTCTTGAGGTCCTATACCCACTCTCGTCTCTTTTATTTATTTTTTTTCTACATACTTGAAAAAGCTTTTACTATTCACATTGATATTGTTTGCTAGCTTGCTTTCCTATTTCATCTCTTCCCCCCCAATGACTCTATTAGTTGCTTTCTAGAGGCTTTTAGAAGTTTCGCAGTCCTTTTATCTTCCTGCTAATTTTTGCTTTGTTGTATTCCCTCTTTTTGCTTTTACATTAGCTTTGACTTCCCTTGCCAACTGTCAGGACACTGAAGCAGGGTCCCAATTACAGGCCAAGTACTATGCACATTGTGATATTTCTTCAGCAGCAAATCCAGAGAGGCAACAAAGTCAACGTCAAAGTTCAGGCAGAGATCAAAAGTTCCAGAGAAATCCAAAAACCAGAACTGGGAAACTGGCAGAGTCGATATTCAGACGGACAGTTCAGATACAAATGCTAGAAAGGCTTAGGAAACTCACAGGCACGATCTGGCAACAAACAGGTGAAAGCACTGGACTGAAATACACTGAGCAACAAACAGAGGCAGATGATAGGTGGAGCACAATGAGACAGAAGTGGCAGCAAAACAGGTAATAAAGAGAAACAGGTGAGAGATGGAGTACTCAGTAATACAGTAGAGCAGGAGCGGGGACAGGGGCATGGGGCATGAAAACCAACAAGAACACACGGTAATACAAAACCAGAGTAACAGCTAGGGGGGAAAACACACAAAAAGACAAAATTCAACTGGAATTACTGACAGTACCCCCCCCCCACCCCTTACAGACGCCCCCTGGCATCACAGCAGGAAGAGCTGGGTGCTGGTGATGAAAGTCCCTGATGAGAGAGGGGTCCAGGATGTTACGGGCAGGGACCCAGCACCTCTCCTCAGGACCGCAGCTCTCCCAGTCCACAAGGTACCGGAGGCCATGGCCCCAGTGATGAACATCCAGCAGTCAACGCATCGTGAAGGTCTCTGGCCTATCAATGAGCCGTGTGGGGGTGGTGGGAGGTTTTGGGAACAGGACACAGGGGATGGCTCATGAAAGGTTTGATGCGGGACACTTGGAAGGTGGGATGAGTGCGGCGGACAGTGGGGGGGGGGCTCGAGACGGACGGCAGCAGAGCTGACGACTTCAGCAATGGGAAAGGGGCCGATGAAGCGGGGGGGGGGCCGTGGTGAGCTTGCAGGAATCCACCTTGAGGGACAGGTCTCCGGTTGAAAGCCACACACGCTGTCCCTGGCGGTAACGTGGGTACTTGGAGCGATGGCGGTCAGCTTGATATTTGATCTTAGCAAAGGCACAGAGAAGGGCAGAGCGAGTGCACCCTCACATCTGCTGACAACGGTGGATGAATGCCTCGGCAGAAGGAATGCCAACCTCCTCCTCCTGGGCAGGAAGCAGTGGAGGCTGGTAGACAAGGCAGCACTTGAAGGTGGATGACCAGTGGATGAGGATGGTTGAGTGTTTATGGTGTACTCAGCCCAGGGTAGCTGCTGACTCCACGCAGAGGGGTTCTGGGAGACCAGACACCTCAATACCGTCTCCAGCTGTTGGTTAGCCCGCTCGGTCTGGCCATTGGTTTGTGGATGGAATCCTGAAGACAGACTCACCGAGGCACCAGAAAGATTACAGAATGCCCTCCAGAAGTAGCATGTGAATTAAGAGCCCCTGTCTGACACAACATCTACAGGCAAACCATGTAATTTACAAACATGCAGTACTAGTAGTTTGGCTGTTTCTTTGGCAGAGGGGAGTTTAGGTAAAGGAATGAAGAGTACAGACTTGGAGAAACGATCAACTACTGTGAGAATGGTGGTGTTACCATCTGATGGGGGAAGACCAGTGACAAAATCCAGGGCAATGTGGGCCCAGGGTCTCTTGGGGATAGACAGGGGTTGTAACAGACCAGCGGGTGACCGGTTAGAGTTCTTGCCTCGAGCACAGACCGAGCAGGCTGAGACGAAGTTGCGGATGTCATCTCCCATGGAGGGCCACCAGAACCGCCGAATGATGAAGACCTGAGTACACTTGGTTCCAGGGTGACAGGATAACTGGGAAGAATGACCCCACTGCAATACCTGTGAGCGGACAGAGCTGGGAACATAAACAGTTAGCGGGGCATTGACTAGGGGCTGCCTCGCTCTGTTGAGCAGCTTGCTCAATGGATTCAATGTCCCATTGCGCTGCATCCTCGAGGCAGTGAGCAGGGAGGATGACATCGGGTACCTCGGGGTCTCGGAGGAGGGAAATCTTCGGAAGAGGGCATCAGGTTTTCCATTCTTGGAACCGGGGCGGAAGGACAGACTAAAACTGAATCTTGAGAGAAACAGGGACCAACAAGATTGACGTGAGTTGAGACGCTTGGCCGTACGGATATATTCCAGATTCCTGTGATCAGTCCAGACTCAGAGTGGCACCTTGGCTCCCTTCACCCAACGACTCCACGCCCACAGAGCTAGCTTCACAGCCAGCAGCTCCCAGTTTCTGGCTTGCAACTCCACTCCGCGGGAGTGAGGCAGTGAAAGGGGTGTACCTTCTTATCCTTGGCCGAGCGCTGAGAGAGAACAGCCCCTACACCAATGTCAGATGCATCCACCTCCACAATGAGCTGACGGTCAGTGTCGGGTTGAATCAGGATGGGGGCAGAGGTGAAATGTTCCTTCAGGTCAGAGAATGCTTTTTCAGCAGCAGGGGACCAGGAGAATCTGACAGCAGATGAGGTAAGAGCAGTGAGTGGTGCAGCCAGTGTACTGTAATTTCTGATGAAGCAGCGACAGAAGTTAGCAAAGCCCAAGAAGTGCTGCAACTCCTGACGAGTCGAAGGTTGGGGCCATTCAACCACTGCCTTGACCTTCCGTTAGTCCATCTGAGTGGAACCGCCTGAAGTTACATACCCCAGGAAGGAGGCCGTTTCACATTTCTCAGCCTTCACAAAGAGCTGGTTCTCCAGAAGGCGCTGGAGAACTCTGTAGACATGACCTGTGTGTTCTGCGAGGGATTCAGAAAAATCAAAATGTTGTTGAGACACACAAACACAAATTGGTTCAGCATGTCCCTGAGAACGTGATTCACCACAGTTTGGAAGATGATGAGACCAAATGGCATGACCAGAAACTCGTAACTGTCTGATGTGGTGTTGAAGGCCGTCTTCCACTCGTCCCCTTCGCGGATATGGACAGGATGGTAGGCATTACGGAGATCAAGATTGGTGAAAACTGAGGCTCCTTGCAGTAGTTCAAATGCTGAGGTCATGAGCGAAAGAGGACAACGGTTCTTAACAGTGACTTCATTCAGTCCCCGGTGATCAATGCATGGACGCAAGGAGCCATCCTTGTTTTCAACAAAGAGAAAACCGGCACCAGCAGGGGAGGAAGACGGCCAGATGATGCCTGCAGCCAGAGACTCTTGAATATACTTACTCATGGCTTCTGTTCCAGGTACAGACAGGGAGCACAGGCAGCCCCTTGAGGGAGATGTGCCAGGCAAGAGGTCAATGGCTCAGTGATATGGACGATGAGGCAGCCCGGGACTTGCTGAACACAGCTTTGGGGTTCATGTATTCAGGAGGGATGGCACTAAAGTCCAGAAACTCCGCAGGGAGATCTGGTCTTGGAGACGAGGGGATCTGAGCATGGCGGAGGTAGTAGGATTGACAGAATAGGCTCCAGCCTACAATCTTGTGACTGAGCCAGTCAATGTGGGGGTTGTGTCTGACTACTCAGGGATGGCCCAGGACAATGGGAGCTTGAGAAGAGTCAATAACATAAAGGGTTAGCTGCCAGATAGACTGAGGGTCACCGAGGCCATGACATGGGTGATGTTAGCCACTCTCTGCATTCAAGGCGTTGGCCATTAATGGTGATTGGGGAGCAGGCATGGGTATTCCCCAAAGGACAGCCAAGCCGGAATCACTAAAACACCCCTCAGCACCAGAATCGACCAAGATGGAGACTGCTCGCCGTTGGACGCCCCACTCCAGAGAAGCAGATATGAGAGTGAGTGGTGTCGAGGGGGGCCGGACAGAGGTCACGCTGGTGAGTGTTTGGGCAGGTGGAGATGAAGTGGTCTGGTTGGCCACAGTACTGACAGGAGCAGGTGCTGATTCACCTTTCTCTTTCAGTCAGGTACAGTCAACATGCATAGCCTTAGGCTCTAGAATGGGAATTGGAGATGGGGGCAAATGGCAGGGCAATGTAGACTGATGAGGAGCTGGGAAATCACCCAGTGCCCCCAGGGACCCACTGGAACCCTTCCATCTGCAGCACTGCTGAAGGTGAACATCAATACGGATAGCCAAATCTACCAGGGCTTCAAAGGTGGCAGGAAGGTCCTGGGTGACCAGTTCATCTTTGATGTCCTCGGAGAGGCCGTTCAGGAAGGTGTCATACTGTGCCTCTGAGTTCTAGCCACTAGAGGTGGCTAGGGTCCGGAATTCTATGGTGTAATCTGACACAGATCTGCACCCCTGGTGCACGTGCAGCAATTCACAGGCAGCCTCTCTCTCCCATGTTTGGAGAGATCAAACACTTTTTTCATCTCCTCAGAAAATAACTGAAAACTGAAGCAGAAAGGTGAGCCTGCCTCCCAGACAGCTGTTCCCCGATTCCCTCGCCCGGCCGGACAGTTGGGTGATGACGTAGGCCACCTTGGCTCGATCAGTTGGAAATGTTGTTGGTTGTAATTCAAAAATGAGGGGGCACTGGGAAAGAAAAAGAGCAGCAGGTACTGGGCTCTCCCGAGTACATTTCTGGAGAAGGCAGATGGGGCTCTTGGACAGGAGGAGTAAGCAAGAACGCGAAGGGTGGGGCGGAAGATGCAGTCGCAGAATGTTGATGGGCACTCTGGGCTGCTGGAGTGACTGAGTCTGGGCCACAAAACTGGTTACATCAGCAGAAAGTGACTCCACTGCCCCGAACACAGACTCCAGCTGGTTCTGGTGTCTCCCCAGCATCACTCCCTGGTGTTCCAGGACAGCTCTCAGATGACTGGGGTCTGCTGGATCTATTCTGGCCAGATTGTACTGTCAGGACACTGAAGCAGGGACCCAATCACAGACCAAGTACTGTGCGCTCTGTGATATTTCTTCAGCAGCAAATCCAGAGAGGCAACAAAGTCAACGTCAAAGTTCAGGCAGAGATCAAATGTTCCAGAGAAATCCAAAAACCAGAACTGGCAAACTGGCAGAGTCAATATTCAGACAGACAGTTCAGATACAAATACTGAAACGGGTCAGGAAACTCACTGGAACAACCTGGCAACAAACAGCTGAAAACACAGGACTGCAATACACTGAGCAATAAACAGAGAGGCAGATGATAGGTGGAGCACAATGAGACAGAAGTGGCAGCAAAACAGGGAATAAAGAGAAACAGGTGAGAGATGGAGTACTCAGTAATACAGTAGAGCAGGAGCGGGACAGGAGAACATGGGGCATGAAAACAAACAAGAACACACGGCAATACAAAACCACAGACTGACAGCTAGGGGGAAACACACAAAAAGACAGAGTACAACTGGAGGTACTGACAGTCAACCACGGTTGTACGATTTTGCCATTTGAGTATTTCTTTGTTTTTGGAATATATCTATCATGCACTTTCCTCATTTTCCCAAGAAACTCACACCATTGCTGCTCTGCAGTCGTCCCTGCCAGCGTCTCCTTCTAGTTTACTTTGGCCAACTCCTCTCGCATAGCACTGTGATTTCCTTTACTCCACTTTTAGTACTACTTGATGTAAACTCTACACTGTGGTGCATGAGACAATCAATATCTCTTCCTGCGCAATGGTCCTGTGTCATCCAGTCACTGGTCAACACAGGATAACTAGAATCACAATCAGGTTTATTATCACCGGCATGTGATGTGAGATTTGTTAACTTAGCAGCAGCAGTTCAATGTAATACTTAATCTAGCAGAATGAAAAAATAATAATAAATAAAATAAAAATAATCATGATAAAAAACAAAAGAATCTATTATGTATATTGAATAGATTTTTTTAAATGTGCAAAAACAGAAATGTTGTATATTAAAAAAAAGTGAGGTAGTATCCAAAGATTCAATGTCCATTTAGGAATCAGATGGCAGAGGGAAAGAAGCTGTTACTGAATCACTGAGTGTGTGCCTTCAGGCTTCTGTACCTCCTACCTGATGGTAACAGTGAGAAAAGGGCATGCCCTGGGCGCTGGAGGTCCTTAATAATGGACATTGCCTTTCTGAGACACCGCTCTGTAAAGATGTCCTGGGAACTTTGTAGGCTAGCACCCAAGATGGAGCTGACTAGATTTACAAACTTCTGTAGCTTCTTTTGGTCCTGTGCAGTAGCCCCTCCATACCAGACAGTGATGCAGCCTGTCAAAATGCTCTCCACGGTACAACCATAGAAGTTTTTGAGCATATTTGTTGACGTGCATAATCTTCAAACTCCTAATAAAGTATATCTGCTGTCTTGCCTTCTTTATAACTACATCAATATGTTGGGACCAGGTTAGATCCTCAGAGATATTGACACCCAGGAACTTGAAGCTGCTCACTCTCTCCACTTCTGATCCCTCTATGAGGATTTGTATGGGTTCCTTCGTCTTACCCTTCCTGAAGTCTACAATCAGCTTTTTCGTCTTACTGACGTTGAGTGCCAGGTTGTTGCTGTGGCACCATTCCACTAGTTGGCATATCTCACTCCTGTACGTCCTCCGTCACCACTGAGATTCTACCAACAATGGTTGTATCATCAGGAAATTTATAGATGATATTTTAGCTATGCCTGGCCACACAGTCATGTGTATATAGAGAGTAGAGCAGTGGGCTAAGCACACACTTCTGAGGTGCACCAGTGTTGATGGTCAGCGAGGAGGATATTGCGGAGGGAGGTACAGAGGTCCAGTTTCTGTAACTTCTAAATCAGGATTGTGGGAATGATGGTATTAAATGCTGAGCTATAGTCAATGAACACCGTCCTGACGTAGGTGTTTGTGTTGTCCAGGTGGTCTAAAGCCGTGTGAAGAGCCATTGAGATTGCGTCTGCCATTGACCTATTGTGACGATAGGCAAATTGCAATGGGTCCAGGTTCTTGCTGAGGCAGGAGTTCAGTCTAGTCATGACCAACCTCTCAAAGCATTTCATCACTGTCGATGTGAGTGCTACCGGGCGATATATGGGATCTAATTATTTGCTAACAATTCTGATCCACTGAATAAATTTGAACATTCAGTTCTCATATTAGGCAGTGGTTTGTCACATTGCAGCACATCTATTTTCTGCTCTTTGATTTGCCATCTAAAGCACAACAAACAGAACAATTGCAGGATCACTGTAGTAGGGCAGGTGAGTGTGTGGAGTGAATCAAACCGCGGATAAATGGATTTCAATGGAATGAGTGTGTAGTTGACTTCTTCTTTTGTCCGTTGCGCTGCTGGTCTTTCAGGCAGCCATGAAGGTCTTCCATATCTGGCGGTGTTCAATGCTTCCTCCATCCTGTCAGTAGCTTCCTCTTGGTTTACTGTCAGTCAAGCAAGTTCCAGTTGGAGAGCTCAGACATAGAAGGATTCTTCGTTGCTGTTTCCATACCAGTTTTGTTTTACCAGTCAGGGTTGTTGGTCCTGAGCTGAACGCTGAACCTGGAGCACCGGTGGACCACTCTTAGTCTGGCCGCTACCCTGCGACCTGTTTGGCATGAGTGACCCGACCATCAGCCAAAGCATAAAGCCCTGTCTCCAGCCAACATAACTCTCCGGGCCATTGAGGCACGCAAGCCTTCAAACCCCAACAAGGTTATTGTCTTCTTGGAGGGCGTGTAGGTGACTGTATATGGAAAAACTGTAGCGAGAATTAGTGAAAAGTTACTTGGGTGAGGATGGTTGGGTAAATGGGTGTGGGGCTGAATGGGAGGGGGAGTGCAGGTATGAGTGAATAATTGTATTGGTGAGTGAATGGAAGTGAGGTTGTGTGCCAGTGAGGAGGTGAATGGGAGAGGGATTATGTGTGTGGCTGAATGTCTGGCTCTGAGGGTGAACAGTGTGAAGTTGTGGGGATGAGCAGATGGGTGAATGTGTGTCTGTGTGGGTGTTGGGTAAATAGGGGGTTAGTTGGGTAAGTGGGTCAGTTTTTATTTTCGGTTGCATGGCTGAGTAATGCCAGGGCAAATCCCAAGGTTTTCATAATTCAGAAAGTCCCAGAGTCTTTCGGAATCTGAGTCACCAGTGGACGACAAGAAGCTAGGATGCAGCCAGTCTGCGCTCATACAGTACAAAATAACCAGGCAATCTATTTTAGCTGTTTGTTGCATGAAACAATAGTAATTACCAAAGCATTGAGGAAAACCTTCTGCTGGTCTGCAGTTGGTTTCTCCAGCCTCTTAGCCACCTAACCTGCAAGCTAACAGCAGTCCACTCAAAACTCTGCCATAGATTACAGGCCTGAGCCTCTGTTATGACTTCTGACACTGAGGAAGGAGATCCTTTCACAGAATCAGATCCAACTCATGTCATCTTCCATCCTTCAGAACTTTTGTTTGTCAATTAGTTATATTCCTACAGAAAGGAGATTAACTCATCTTCCCCTCTATTTAAATATTACATTGTTCTCATATATAAATGCTTTCTGTGATCAGTTTCCTGTATTCATTCATAACTGTAGCATCCTTCTCTTTATATTGTTCACTTTCGAGTTGACAGCTTCACTCATTTTTCTTTCTTATAAAGACATACTATCTATGTAACCATAGCAACCAATCTCTTCTAACCACTGACTGAAAATATGAAATCAGTCACTATGTTGATGTTATTGAGCACAGAATATTATTTCCTCCGCAATTGCCTTTCTTTAGACAATCAATTCTGCACTTATTTTGTTTAAATAAAGAAAGCCTGGCTTGTATCCAAAAGTGTCCTGAATATTGTAGGGGATCTCAAAGCTCTTCATATTTAGCAGATTCTAGAGTGTAGTCACTATTACGTATGCACAGCAAGTTTGCACTAACAGTTATGTGATATTATCAAATTTAATGACTTAAGTGAAACAAGCTGAGGAATAAATAGTCACAGAGTATCAGGAAAGTCCCCTGCACTCTTACATTGCCTGGACAGAGTTGGGTCCAGGGTTCAAGGTTCCTTCCAAAAGGAGCCTAGCTGACAATGCAACATGCTCTCAATTTCAAACTGAAGTGCTGACAGATGTTTTGAGGTTATGTTTCTAAAGCAGTGCTTTAATCCTTAATCTTCTGAATCAATTAGAAATGCTTAAATTGGGGCCCTCACTGGTGCTCTCTCATCTACCCTTCAGTGTAGATTTCCATTGGTGCTGCCTCTCATATTCATAAAAGAGGCAAGCCTTGCTTGTGATAAGACCGTAAGTTATAGAAGCAGAGTTAGCCCATTGAGTCTGCTCCACCATAGCTGATATATTATCCCTCTCAACCCCATTCCCCAGCCCTCTCCCCATAACCTTTGACACTCTGATTAATCAAGACACTAACAACCTCCACTTCCTATATATCCAATGACTTGGCCTCCACAGTCATCCATAGCAATGAATTCTGCAGAATCACTCTCCTCTGGCTAATGAAATATCTCATCTCTGTTCTAAAGGGGAGTCCTTCGATTCTGAGGCTGTGTCATCTAGTCCGAGACTCTTCCACTATTGGAAATATCCTCTCTACATCTACTCTCTCTAGGTCTTTCAACATTTGGTAGGCTTCAATGAGATCCATATCCCTCTCATTCTTTTCAACCCCAGTGAGTAAAGGTCAGAGCCATCAAATGCTCCTCATACATTAACTATTTCATTCCCAGAATCATTCTCATAAACCTCCTCTGAACTCTCTCCAATCCCAGCACATCCGTTATTAGATTATGGAGCCCAAAACTGCTCACAATTTCCCAAATATAATATGACCGATAGGTTATAAAGTCCGAGCATTACATCCTTGCTTTTGTATTCTTGCTTTCTCAGAATGAATGCTAACATTGCATTTGCCAGCTCTATTTACCAACTCCACCTGCAAGCTAGCATTGAGGGAATCCTGCACTGACTCCCGAGTTCTGAATTCACTTGTGCTTATAAAATAGTCTATGCTTTTAATCCTTCTACAAAAGTGCATGGCCAAACATTTCCCTGCACTGTATTCCATCGGCCACTATTTTGCTCATTTTCTTATCTGTCCAAGTCCTTCTGCATGCTCCCTACTTCCCCAACACTACCTGCCCTTCCACTCACCTCTGTACCATCTGCAAAGCCTAACACAAAGCCATCATTTCTGTCATCCAAATTATTAGCATATACCATGAAAAGAAGCGGTCCCAAAATTAACCCATGCAGCACTCCACTAGTCACCACAGCCAATGAAAAAAGGCCCATTTATTCCTGGTCCTTACCTTCTAAAACAGCCATTCTTTTCTGTAATGCCATGGGCTCTTACCTTGTTTAGCAGGCTCCTGCGTGGCAGTTTGTCAAAAGCCTTCTGAAAATCCAAGTAAACAACATACACTGGCTCTCCCTTGTCTATCCTGCCTGCTATAACTGCTTGATATAACTCAACGAGTGATTCTGCCCACTCTGCTGATATCAAGGTCCTGTCTATATTAACTGCACTTGATCCACAGCATAGAACAACATTGAACAGTACAGCACAGGAACATCTCATTGGCATCTCATTGGCGTTCTATGTTGAACACAATGTCAAAATAAACTTCATGTCTTTTGCCTTACATGTTCTATATCTTTTCATTCCCTGCACAGTTATGTGACTCTCACAGCTCCTTCAAGCCAATGTTGTATCGACTTCCACCTCTATCCCTGGCATCTTCCACTCTATGTGTAAAATACTTGCCCTGTATATCATTTTAATTCCCCTCAGCCTCTGATGCGCCAGAGAAAAATAACACAATTTTGCTTAACCTCTCCTTATAGCTTATACCCTCCAAATTCAGGCAACATCCTGATAAACCTCTTCCATACCCCTTCCAAAGCCTTCACTTCCATCCTGTAATGGGGCAACCAGAATTCCATGCAATACTCCAAGTGTGTCCTAATCAGCTTTATATAGTTACAACATAACTCTATTTCCAAATGATGGAAGAGAACCATCCTATATACCTTCTATACCACTCTATCTACTTGCCTGTCTGCTTTCACTGGATATATTTAAAGCAAACAGGTTCTTGATTTTTAAGGGTATCAAAGATTATGGGAAGTAGTTAGCAGAATGGGGTTGAGAGGGAAAATAAATCAGTCATGAGTGAATAGCAGGGCAGGTTCGATGGGCCAGATGGCCTAATTCTGCCCCTATGTCTGATGGTCTTTCAATGAACTATGGATTTGGATCCCAAAACTTCTCTGTTCATCAGTGCTGTTAAGGGTCCTGCAATTAACTATACACCTACCCCTTACATTAAACTTTCCAAAGTGAAACACCTCAAACTTCTCACCCGCATCTCCTCCACTTCCCGCACTTCAGCCCTTAACCCATCCTCTCGTCACCACAACAGGGACAGCGTTCCCCTTGTCCTCAACTACCACCCCACCAGCCTCCGGATCCAACACATTATCCTCCGCAACTTCCGCCACCTTCAACAGGATCCCACCACCCAGCACGTCTTTCTCTCCCTACCCCTCTCAGCTTTTCGCAGGGATCGTTCCCTCTGCAACTACCTGGTCCACATGTCCCTCCCCACAGAACTCCCACCCAGCACTTATCCCTGTAAGCACAAATGCTACACCTGTCCCCACACCTCCCCCCTTACCACCATTCCGGGCCCCAGATAGTCCTTCCAGGTGAGGCAACACTTCACCTGCGTGTCTGCTGGAGTTGTCTATTTCATCCGGTGCTCCCGGTGCGGCCTCCTCTACATCAGCGAGACCTGATGCAGATTGGGGGACCGCTTCGTCGACCACCTCCGCTCCGTCCGCCACAACAGACAGGATCTCCTGGTTGCCACCCACTTCAACTCTGCCTCTCATTCCCATTCAGATATGTCCATACATGGCCTCCTCTACTGCCATGATGAGGCCAAACTCAGGTTGGAGGAGCAACACCTCATCTACCGTCTGGGTAGCCTCCAGCCTGGTGGTACGAACATTGAGTTCTCCAATTTCCGGTAATTCCCTCCCCGTCACCCTCCCCCTATCCCAGGTCCCTCTCTGCCTCTCTCCCCTTTCAACTTTCTGCTCCTTTATCTCTACAGTTCTTTCATGCTTATCCCCTCCCCCCCTTTATCTTTCCTCTGATTGGTTTTCCACCTGGCGCCTCTAGCACTTCCCCCTCCCCTATCTCTATTACTGGGCTTCGGTCCTCTCTTCCCCCCCCCCATTCCTGATGAAGGGTCTTGGCCCGAAACGTTGGTTACTCTTTTCTCACGGATGCTGCCTGACCTGCTGAGTTCTTCCAGCGTTGTGTACATATTCTTTGATCCACAGCATCTGCAGTTGTATTTTTGTGTACCTCAAACTTCTTGCTGTCTATGCTTTGGCATTTCATGTGCTTGTCTAGGTACAGCTTCAGTGTGCTTGTCTAGGTACAGCTTCAGTGCTGTGAGGCTACCTGTCTCTACCACCCATTCTTGTTGTATCAGGAAGTAGTTCACAAGAGTGGCAACACTAAGGCATTAAACAGAGGTTTCCTTTGACAACAAACCTTAGCATTTCTGTATCCACGTTCTCAACCACAAGACTGGAAGCTGTGCATAAACAACAGGATAGCTAACATGAAGAACAGTGCTTTCTGTTACAGTCATGGATCTTTAGATGATAGTTTCTTGTTGCAAGAAGTCTTCCTATTGGGAGAATTGCAAACAAGGGCACATGGAGTCATACTACAGAACAGAAACAGGGCCTGCAGTCCATCTAGACCATGCTGACCTGATCTTCTGCTAAGTTCCATCTATCTGCACCCATATCTATCCAAAACTCTTCTATCCATGTGCCTATTCAACCTTCTCTTAAATGTTACAATTTAACCCACATCTACCATTTCTGCTGGCAGCTTATTCCATAATAGCACCATACTCTGATTGAAATTGTCCCCCTCAGATTCCCCTTAAACATTTCACCTATGACTTTTAGTTCTCGTCTCATCAAGCAAGAGAAGGGAAGGCCTGCATATATTCACCCTATTTATACCCCTTTATACCCCACCTATGACTTTTAGTTCTTGTCTCATCATGCAAGAGAGGGGAAAGCCTGCATACGTTCACCCTATTTATACCCCTTTTTACCCCTCATAATTCTATGACTCTATGTGCCCTTGTTTGCAATTCTCCCAATAGGAATACCCTTCACAATAAGGAACTATATGATCTCCATGGTTACAAAATAAGGGGCTGGTCAATTAAAGTGGGGATACATAAAAATTCCTTCTTTCAGAGGGTAGTAAGCCTCTGGAATTCTCTTCCCCAAGACTGGCGGATGATAGATGATTTTGGGAGAAGATAGGTAAGTAACTGAAAGATCAAGGAAATGTGGGGTTATGGGGAACAAGCTCCAGGAGAGGAGTTGGGGCCAGATTAGATCAGCCATCATCATTTTGCATTGCGGGGCTCCTGATCTTATTTTCTTGTGTTCTCACACTATTTTTAGAGAGAAGGCAAAACAAAAATTATCTCATCTCATGATTGGAATGGAGCTAGAGCATCCCACACAGTGGTCCACTGGAGCTTATATGTAGAAGTTTGAAATATAAAGTAAACATGATATCCTTAAGATAAACAATTGTACCGTGACAATTGCTGCTTGTTAAGAAGAGTTCAAAGTTCTGCTACCCTTACCTAACAATGTGCTTCTTAGTCATACTTTTATGTTAATTGGAATATAAAGGATTGTAAATTGTGAGAAACTATAACATCTCTGATTAGACCACACTTGTGAGCAGTTCTGACCTCCATATCACAGAAGGGAGCAGCAAGTAGATTCAGAGTGATATCTGCACTGGGTGTGTTAAATTTATGACTGAGTTTACACAAATGGGAGTTGAGATTCCTTAAATTTAAAAAATTAAGGGGTTAAGTCTTGGATGATGTTTCTGAGGCCACAGAGGAACCACTTCTGCTATTTCTGAAGCTTAGAAGTCAGAAACTTTTCTGGAGTATTGCTAGGTGATACTGTGTATCTGCACGTTGAGAGTGTGGGAGAGGGGAGGTGAACAAAACTCTCTTCCTTACATGTCAATTAATGTTGAGCCGCCTATAAACATCAAGTCTGAGATTTATGGATGTTTGTCATTCAAAGTTTTTGAGGATTATGGAATAAAGGGAAATGTATTGAGTTAGTAAGTTAGTCCCGAGCCTTATAGGCTCATCAGGCTTATGCTGGTTTCCATGGTGTGAAGCGACTGAGAGTACGAGACTGCCCGGGTAGGACGCCAGTCTATCACGAGGTCAACCCCCAGCATTTTGCCGGTACCCATTTTCAGCTGGGTGGACTGGAGCAGTGTGTGGTTAAGTGCCTTGCTCAAAGACACAGCACGCCACCTTCAGATCGTTAGTCCAACGCCTTAACCACTTGGCCACCTACCACACGTATTGAGTTAGGTCACAGAGCAACCATGGTCTCATCACATTGCAGCAAAGTGTGGAGGAACTAAACTGCCTGCACATTCTCCTGTGTTCCCATGTAAATGCAATGTAGAAAAAGGAACATATTGGGAATAAGCCCAGAATAAACTCCCTTAGAACCTGTAGTGCATCTTAATAACTGTGTTTGGCAGGTCAGCAATCATGGGCACAGTGCAGTATTCTTCACCCCAGGGCAAAGGCTTCATAGCTACTTAAGTAGAGTTACAGTTCGACTTTCAGGCATTCCAACAATTGATTGAAAATGAGCTGCTTGGGCTGAGCCCAAGTCTGGAGAATCAGGGAGGGAAAAGGTCTGCAATCCAAAGGATCAATGATCAGAGAGTTAAGGACCTGGTAGTTCAATTGGAGTTGAGTGGAATCAGTGGAAGATCAGTGCCTGCGGGAGCTTTAGGGAGGTGCTACTGAGGGATAGTGAGAGGATGGGTGTGGGGGGAGTCTAGTGGCTAGAGGAAGGATTGAAGGTAGTTGCTCCTCTAAAAAACAACAAATAATCTACTGGGGGGATTCAGCAGGTCAATCAGCACCTGTATGGAATTGTCAACATTTTGGGTCAAAACCCTGATTCAGTACTGATAAATGGTTTTCACCCGAAACATTGATAAAACCCTCTCTCCACACCCCCTCCCCCGACCCCCACAGATGCTTCGTGACCTGCCCAGTTCCTCCTGCTGATTGATTGTTGCTCCAGATTCCAGCGTCCACAGTCTGTTGAGGTTTTTTTCGAACAATGTGGTTTCAGCTCACAGTTAGTGCTTCACACGATTGATAAATGGAGTGATATCACCTGACAAACATCAGGCATGGAAATCACGTCCACAGCACAGGCATGGCTTGTGGCAGGAAGTGTCCTATTCTACTGTGCCTGCATGACACAAAATGGTCCAAAAATGAACGGTATCTTGCTTCATTCTAGATTTCAGTGGTGTGGCACCAGCATGCACAATCAAATTTCTAGGCCACTGTGATCTGCAAAGCAAGGATTAAAAAAAAGAAAAGCTTAATTAGCAAAATAGGCTAACAAAAATTATTATTTTTGCCAAAAGTATTGAGGATCTGTCATTATAAAAGGAAAAATCTAAACACCAAGAAGTGATCAAATCAATACAGAATGTTCAGTGAAAATATTAAGTCTTGTATGCAAGAAAAAATAATTTTAATGAAGAACGATATGATACGGAAAGGAACACAGAAAGCAACTTAGATGAAACCACTACTGGGAAATACGGAACTTCACCAGAGGATCAAAACTGCAAAAGGAACTGAAAGATACCAAAAATGAAGCATAGGAACAGAAAGAGAGAAGTAACGTGATAAAACCAAATCATCATCTACAAACCTACAGTTCAACAAAAAGGATTCTCCCATACATTCTGCAGATATGGTCAGCTGCCGGGGTTCTCTTCCTAAACTGGTAAGTCCCTGAATGTGAGTTCATACACTGACAAAAGTTAAGTTCTGTTTTTAAAAAGTCTGGCAAAAAAAATCCTGTCAGCAAAAGTAAGTATAGAATTGTTGGATTGTGAGTAAACCAGTTCACTGATGTATCTTCTCACAGCAATTAATGCTGGGCAGTAAGATTCTGCCTTGGTAATGTCATCCACTTTTTGTGAGTGAATACTTAAAAATGGCTAAATGTAGTAACAACAAGACTGAATTCAGGAGCAAAATAAAACAAGTTCCTGCAGGAACTCAGTAGGTCACGTAGAGGAAAATGGATGGACAAGATTTTGAGATGAGATCCTTTATCTGGACTGAATTCAACAACCTTTGTTTAATCTAAGGGATATTGGAGACTCTGCAAAAATCTTGTATAAGTAAGAGTTAAGTGACCTTTTAAAACTCGATACTCATTTGATCGGTATAATCACATGATTTAAGCAGTGGCTTAATATTCTGCAGGATTACATATAACACAGAAACAGGCCAATTGGCGCTTTCAGTCCATGCTGACATTTGTGGTTCACTCAAGCTTCCCCTTGCTTTTCCTCATCAAAGTCTCTCAGCACAGCTTTTCCACCGCTCCTGATGTCCCTAAGACCACGTCATAGGACAGAATCAGGCCATTTGGCCCATTGAGTCTGCTCTGCCATTCAGTCATGGCTGATCCCTTTTTCAGCTCCTCAGCCCCATTCCCTGGCCTTCTCCCTGTGACCTTTGATGCTGTGTCCAGTCAAGAACCTACCAATCTCTGCCTTAAATACATCCAATGACCAGAGCTGCCTGTGGTAACAAATTCCACAAATTCACCAACCTCTGGCTAAAGTTCTCCGTATCTCTGTTTTAAATGGACACCCCTCTATCCTGAGGCTGTGCCCTCTTGTCCTAGATTCCCCCACCATGGGAAACACCTTTTCTACATCTATTCTGTCTACACCTTTCAATATTAAAAAGGTTTCAATGAGATCCCCCTTGATCCTTCTAAGTTCCAGCAAGTGCAGACCCAGAGCCATCAAACATTCCTCATAAGATAACCCTTTCATTCCCAGAATCATCCTTGTTAACCTCCTCTGAACCCTCTCCAATGCCGGCACATCTTTTCTTAGATGAGGAGCCCAAAACTGTTCACAATACTCAAGGTGAGGCCTCACCAGTGCTTTAAAAAACATCAGCACCACATCCCTGATCTTGTATTCCAGACCTCTTGAAATGAATGCTAAACTTGCATTTCCTTCCTCATCTCAAACCCAACCTGCAAGTTAACCTTCAGGGGATTCTGCACAAGGACTCTCAAGTCCCTCTGCATCTGAGATTCATGGATTTTCTCCCCATTTAGAAAATAGTTTGCACATTTATTTTTACCACCAAAGTGCATGACCGTGCATTTTCCAACATTGTATTTCATTTGCCACTTTCTTGCCCATTCTACTAATCTATCAAAGTCCTTCTGCATCAATCTTTGTATCATCTGCAAACTTGGCAACAAAACCATCTATTCCATCACCTAAATCACTGATATATAGCATAAAAAGAAGTAGTCCCAACACGGACACCTGCAGAACACCACTTGTCACTGGCAACCAACCCGAAAAGGATCCCCTTATTTTCACTGGCTGCCTCCTACCAATCAGCCAATGCTCTAAACATGCCAATAACTTTCCTGTAATACCATTAGCTCTTAACTTGCTAAGCAGACTCCTTGTGGCACCTTGTCAAAAGCCTTCTGAAAGTCCAAATATACAACATCTACTACATCCCCTTTATCTATCCCACTTGTAATTTCCTCAAAGAATCCAACAGGTTTGTCAGGCGAGATGTTTCCTTAAAGAAACTATGTTGATTTTGTCCTATCTTGTCCTGTGTCACCAAGTACTCCATAACTTCATCCTTGACTATTAACTCCAATACTTCCCAACCACTGAGGTCAGGCTAACTGGTCTATAATTTTCTTTCTGCTGCATTTTCCCTTTCTTAAAGAGTGGAGTGAGATTTGCAATTTTCGAGTCCTCTGGCACCATGCCAGAGTCCAAAGCTGTGTGTAAAATCATTACTACTGCCTCCCCAATCTCTACCACTACCTCTTTCAGAGCCCTAGGTTGCAATTCATCTGGTCCGGCTGACTCATGTGCCCTTAGGTTTTTCAGCTTTTTGAGCACCTTCTCGCTTGTAATAGTAACTGCACTGACTTCTCTTCTCTCACACCCTACAACATCTGGCACACTGCTAGTGACTTCCACAGTGAAGACTGATGCAAAATACACATTTAGTTCATCTGCCATCTCCTTGTACCCTGTTATTACTTCTCTGAACTCATTTTCTAGCAGTCCTATACCTACTCTCGTCTCTCTTTTATTTTTTTTATATACTTGAGAAAGCTTTTACTATCCACTTTACTATTGTTTGCTAGCTTGCTTTCATATTTAATCTCTTCCCTCCTAATGATTCTCTTAGTTGCTCTCTGCATGTTTTTAAAAGCTTCCCAATCCTTTTATCTTCCTGCTAATTTTTGCTTTGTTGAATGCCTTCTCTTTTGCTTTTACATTAGCTTTGACTTCCCTTGTCAGCCATGGCTGTACTATTTTGCCATTTGAGTATTTGTTCATTTTTGGAACACATATCCTGCATCTTCCTCATTTTTTCCAGAAGCTTGTGCCTTCGCTGTTTGCTGTCATCCCTGACAGCATCTCCTTTCAATTTACTTTGGCCAACTCCTCTCTCATACCACGCACGTTAAGTTAAAACAGCAGGACAGAAGTTGTTCTCGGTGATCTGCCACTGACGAAATCTTTACAGAGGAATCAAACACTTGTCGTGACATTTCACACACTATTCTCACAATGAAAGCTTAGAATTGAATCCGGTTTATTACCATTGATGTATTGTACAGTGCAATACATAAAAATTACTGCAAGTTACAATAAAAAATGAACAAGTGAATAAATAGTGCAAAATTGAGCAAAATAATGAGGTAGTGTTCACAGGGTCATGGACCATTCAGAAATATGGTGGTGGATGGGAAGAAGTTCCAAAGACGTTGGGTGCACACTTCACACTCCTGCATCTTCTTCCTGATGAGAAGAGGGCATGTCCTGGATAGTGAGGGTCCTTAATGACAGACATCACCCTTTTGGGGCACCACCTTTCTAAGATGTCTTCAATGGTGGGCAAGCCATGGTGGATCTGGTTGTGACTTTAGCCCTTCGCAGCTTTCTTTGATCCTGTGCGTTGGAACCTCCATACCAGGCGATGATGCTCTCCATGGTACATGTGGAGAAATCTGCAAGAATGTTTGGTGACGCACCAAATCTCCTCAAACTCACAATGAAGTACAGCTGCTGGTATGCCTTCTTCTTGACGGTATCCAGAATAGTGTGCTGAGGATAAATCCTGCCCATCCTTTCCACTGTTGGCCCCTCGATGAGGACCAGTATGCCTTCTCCCAACTTCCCCTTCCTGAAGTCCACAATCAATTCCTTGGTGTTACTGACATCAAGTGCAAGGCCATTGTTGCCGAATCACTCTATCAACCGATCGACCTCACTCCTCTATGCCTCTTACATCACCATCTCAGAAGCATATTTAATTAAGTGATCCTTGTTTTGGAGAATTGCAGCCAGATGTTGGCTGTGCTGGCCTTAGGGTGTATCGAGGACAACACATTTTTAAGACATCAGTACCAATTTTGGACACTTGCACTGGATTGAACATTTACCTCAATCCTAAATATGTTCAAAGATTCATTTTATTGTCAAAGTATGCATGTACAATACAACACTGATATTCATCTTCTCCAGATAGCCTTGAAATACAGGAAAGAGATAGACATCAACCCCCCCTCCCCGCATGAAAAGGAAAAAGAAACAAAACTTCCAAACACCAAACCCCCCACACACTCCCTCACTCAAAAGTTAACAGATTGCTCACACAGAAAATGGTGGCTGGAACATCAAACCCTAAACTCTCGCAAAAAAACCCAGCAACAATAATATCAAACCCTTCACTATACCTATCGTCAGAGCCCCTACACAAATCAACTTCTCACCTTCCCCAAAGTGTCCTGAACTCCCAGCACCAGTCCCTTCCCTGCATTCTCAATGTTATCCTTGCTGATCTCAAACCCACTCCTGATCTTTAGAGCATTTGTGATCTCCCTCTATTCAGCCACATTCATGATCTCCTCTATTCTTGACTGCAGGTCCATTTCCAATCACAAGACTGTTCCCAATATCCACCATCCCTGAATTTAAGCCATCAGCCTTTGTCCATGCTGGTCTGTTGGCCAGACATCTGAGCTTGTTCTGGGATGTCCCACATCCACATTACTGCCCTTCAAATGCAGAGTAGAGATTTAAGACTTAAGACTCTGCCCTGTCCTCTAATTCCTGTAATTTCCCCTCATCCCTGCTTCTAAAACCCTGTCCAGCATGGAATTGTGAAATGCCCTTTTGGTTGCCACAATATCAGTGACCATGATATTTGTTGTCTCACCTGTTGATGGAGTCTAATTCCCTTGGGAATTTTCCTGGTTCTATCTACCAGTTTTTTTAATCAGGTTGGATGTACACTCAAAGATTCAAAGTATACTTATTATCAAAGTTTGTATACAGGGTACAACTCTGAAATTCGTCCTCCCGCAGTCAAATGCAAGACCAAGAAACCCATCACGTGAGAAAAAAACAAATTGCGGAAATGGTACAAAGTGAGCGAACAACAGAGAGACTATCAAACATCAAACCAGGAGTCCAGTAGTTTTCGGTTTAGTTCAGTTTAGCGCCAGACCGCTAGCCCGCTACAGGCCACAGAGCCATTCTTCACCAAAGTGCCCCAGTCCGCAATGCTCCCCCATTCATAAACAGCTAAAAGAAAGGTAATCAAACTTCAGTAACACTTACCACATGAACCTCATCGTTTGCAAGAACGAGTCCACAGTCATGAGCCTGGCTGGTCAATCCTCACAACGTGTAACCCGAGGCTCCTGCACTTTCCTCCGACAGCTGGTAACGAGATGGCGAGGAAGAGCAGTCAAATGCAGGCAGGCGGTACTGATCATGGAGTTGATCATGGCCCCGTCTCCAGGCTTCCAAGCCTACAGGGTGAACACTCTGCTACAACTCGAAGTCTATTGGAGGCACCAAAGTGCCTGATCGCTCAAACGGCCCAATAACAAACCATCAAAATGTGAATTACAGATTCCAATCGCATACAGCTTAGCGGTAGAATCGTATTTGAAAGAAGCAGAAGTAAAAGTAGTAGTTTAGTGGACCATCAGCAGGACGTCGCTGTTGGTCACAATGTTTGCTGGCACTATTTTGTGGAGCAACTCAATGCATCAAAATCATCATTGACGGACAGAACAGTCCCTTATTGAAGCACCTAAGTTCAACAGTTGCTTCAAAGTGCATAAGCATGTTTACATCATTCTTCTTGTTGTCCTGTGTTTACATGTTTCCCTAGTGCATATGTGTGTGCAGTGCAAGTATTCCAAGGAATACTGACAGGAATTTGTATCATAATCTTGGAGTTTTATCTAGTGGTATAAATGATCAAGATACCTTGGATTTTCCTCTTCCTCAATTCTCGTTCTTTTTCACGTAAGCAAATTTCCCTTGGTCTATTTACAACATGCAGTCTTGTGGTTTTGGTGCACGTCACCCTCTTATCCATTCTGAATCCTTCTCCTTGATATGTCTCTTTCTTTTGAACTCAGTATTTCCTCCTTATAATTCTGCTTTTTTGCCCAGTTTACAATACAGTGTAAATTGTGCAAATTCCTGGCTGATATAGTGAGAGGGACACAGGCATATATCAGCTCACTCTTACAACTTCCAATCTGTTGTCTGTTTGCTTCTGGTTTCCTTTTACAGTTTGGTTAGTGTTTCAGATTTATGTTGGGCATCTTCAAGAGACGGTGTCTCAAGAAGGTGTCTTCTATCATTAAGGACCTTCATCATCTGATGAGGACTCAGTTCATATACAATATCATGAGGGATATAGATAGGGTAAGGGCAAGCAGACTTTTTCCACTGAGGTTGGGTGGGACTACAACTAGAGGTCCTGGGTTAAGGTCGAAAGGTGGGGGGTACATGAGGGGCAACTTCTTCCTTCAGAGGGTCGTGAGAATGTAGAATGAACTGCCAATGCAAGTAGTGTGTGCAAACTCCATTTCACTGTTTCAGAGAAGTTTGGATGGGTACATGGATTGCAGAGGTATGGAGGGCTGTGGTCCAGGAGCAGTTCAGGTTAAATAGTTCACCGTGTACTAGGTGGGCCAAAGGACCTGTTTCTGTGCTGCATTTTTCTATAATTCTATGCCCTTTTCTTGTTACTGCCATTGGGGAAGAGGTACAGGGGCATGAAGACCCACCTTTAGTCATTCAGGAACAGTTTCTTTCCTCTGTCGTTAGATTTCTGAACAGTCCATGAAAACTACCCCATTAATCCCTTTTGTCACTATATGCTTTTATAATTCTAAGTAATTTTATGTCTTTGGATTGTAATACTGCCACAAAACAATGAATTCCATGTCATATAAGTCAGTAATGATAAATTCGATTTGCTTCTGATTGTGATTCTGCCTTCTTCATTTGAAGAGACAGTTTGCTGATAAATATCTTCCTTTGAGCAGGAAAGTAAAACTATCAGACAAAAAGGGAGGGAAAGTACATAAACCATGTTTCCTTCCCAGGTTACTTTTCGATCTTTGTTAGACAATCAGGAGTAAATAAAGCTTGGATACTCATAAAATCAAGTGTCTTTTCAGGAAGAGTGATCCAAAGTATCATGACTCTTTACCATTGATGCACCATCAATAACTCTCGGAGACGGGAGGCGAATGATAGGCTTTTATTAGCAGCAAGAGACCGCCACACAACATCCTGGAGACTGAGGGGGGAGCAGTGCCTCCAATCGCCTTTATACAGGGGTCTGTGGGAGGAGCCACAGGAGCAGTCAGCAGAGGGGCGTGTCCAGACAGGTATATGTAGTTCACCACAACCATAAAGAATTGCTACCTGCCTTTGCTCCTAATTGGCTTCACTTAACATGATGTCACTTTCATTTGGACTTCTGTCATTTCCTCATATCTGTGCAGTGTATAGTATATACAGTAATTAAGCTAAGGAGCATACAGTCAAACCTGATGCAGTCTTCACCGGAGATACCTATGCATGCAAACACATAGACAAATACACAGTTCATGCGCAGCATTTCAGTGGAGTAAAGGAAATTACAATGGCATGAGAGAGGAATTGGCCAAAGTAAATTGGAGGGACATGTTGGCAGGATGACAGCAGAGCAGTAATGGCACGAGTTTTTAGGAAAAATGAGGGAGGTGCAGGACAGATGTATTCCAAAAACAAATAAATATACAAATGGGAAAATTGTACAACGATGGTTGACAAAAGAGGTCAAAGCTAGAGTAAAAGCAAAACGGGGCATACAACAAAGCAAATATTAGCAGGAAGATAGAGGATTGGGAAACTTTTAAAACCTCACTGGGAGCAATTAAAAGAATTACTAGGAAGGAAGAGATTTTTTTTTTAAGCATGTGAAAAAAATTAAAGAGAGATGAGAGAGGATATAGGACCACTAGGAAATGAGGCTGGAGATGATAATGGGGGTCAAGGAGATGTAAGATGAACTAATTAAGTAGCTTGCATCAGTTTTCACTGTAGAAGACACTAGCTGTGTGCCAAATGTTGAAGGGTGTGAGGGAAGAGAGTGAGTGCAGTTATTATTTTAAGGAAGAAGGTACTCAAAAAGCTGAAGGACCCAAAGGTACAGCAGTCACCCAGACCAGATGAACTACACCCTAGGGTTCTGAAAGAGGTAGTGGTAAAGATTATGGAGGCATTAGTAATGATCTTTCAAAAATCATTGGACTCTGGCATAGTGCCAGAGGACTCAAACACTGCAAATCTCACTCCACTCTTTAAGAAAGGGAAAATGCAGCAGAAAGGAAATGATAGACCGGTTAGCCTGGCCTCAGTGGTTGGGAAGATGTTGGAGTCAATGATAAGGGTAAGCGTGTGGAGTACTTGATGACACAAGACAAGGTAGGACAGAGTTAGCATAGTTTCCTTCAGGGAAAAACTTGCTTGATGAACCTTTTGGAATTCTTTGAGGAGATTATAAGTAGGATAGATAAAGGGGATACAGTCGATGTTGTATATTTGGACTCTCAGAAGGCCTTTGACAAGGTGCCACACAGAAGGCTGCTTACCAAGTTAAGAGCCCATGGTATTACAGGAAAGTTACTGGCATGGTTAGAGCATTGGTTGATTGGTAGGAGGCAGCGAGTGGGAATAAAAGGATCCTTTTCTGGTTGGCTGCCAGTGACTTCTTTTTCCGGTTGTATATCAATAATTTATATGATGGAATAGATGGCTTTTTTGCCAAGTTTGCAGATGATACAAAGATTGATGGGGGTGGAGGTGGGGCAGGTAGTGTTGATGGAATATTTAGGCTACAGAGGACTTAGACAGATTAGGAGAATGGGCAAGAAAGTGGCAAATTAAATATAATGTTGGAAAATACGTGGTCATACACTTTGGTAGTAGAAATAAATGTCAGACTACTTTCTAAGCAGGGAGAAAATCCAAAAATCTGAGATGCAGAGGGACTTGGGAGTTCTCGTGCAAGACTCCCAGAAAGTTAATTTACAGATCAAGTCTCTGGTAAAGAAGGCAAATGCAATGTTGGCATTTATTTCAAGGGGAATAGAATATAAAAGCAGGGATGTGATGCTGAGGCTTTATAAGGCACTGGTGAGGCCTCACCTTGAGAACTGTGAACTGTTTTGGGCTCCTCATCTAAGAGAAGATGTGCTGGCAATGGAGAGGGTTCAGAGGAGATTCACAAGAATGATCCGGGAGTGAAAAGTCGTTATACCAGGAACGTTTGATGGCTCTGGGTCTGTACTCACTGGAACTTAGAAGGATGACAGTGGGAGTTATCTCCTTGAAACCTTTCAAATGTTGAAAGGCTTAGACCGAGTAGATGTGGGAAGGATGTTCCTTGTGGTGGGGGAGTCTAAGGCAAGACAGCATAGTCTCAGGATAGAGGGGCATCCATTTAAAATAGATGGGGAGAAATTTCTTTAGCTGGAGGGTGACAAATTTGTGAATTTGTTACCACAGGCAACTATGGAGGTCAGGTCATTGAATGTATTTAAGGCAGAGACCGATGGATTCTTGATTGGACACTGTATCAAAGGTTACGGGGAGTGAGGCTGAGGAGGGGAAAAATGATTTGTCATTATTGAATGGTGGAGCAGAATCGATGGGCCAAATAGCATAATTCTGCTCCTATGTCTTATAGTCTGTGGTGTTTTTAATACAAACTCAAACAGGTAACCTAACAGGCAAAGAATATCCACAACTCCTTTGCAAAACTACATATTCTTAAACATGTGGACATCCAGATGTTAACAAAGAAACATGAACAGAAACACAAATGAGACATTTCATGCTCCTCCTCTCCCTACCGTTTTACTCTGGCCTCTGTGAAGTTCGAGTACGGGCCGTAACGTGGCTCCATCTGTTGATTTTCTCCTTTTTTCCCTTTCTCCTCGTCTGCCTCCATCCATCTTTGCCACAGTCTCCCAGCTCCATCCCCACTCAGCTTCCTTACCTGCCTGGCGTCTCACACCCCTCCTCAGTTCACCAATTGCCTCAGAGTCACTCCCCTTCCCCTCTCCATAATGGACATCTTGCCTCTCCGCTCTCAGTTCAGATGCAGAGCTTCATGCTGCTCAGCCCCATCCTGCAGCAGATTTATTGATCATAATATTCAAGTCGCTGAATAGACCTCATGTCATCAAGAGATACCTGAAATATGAGCTTTCTCTGGATCTTCAATATGAACAACACATGCTTCTGTTTTTCTTGCTTATGATAAGCCCGCTTCCTGAGTTAGGATCAGGCTGCAGCTGCAGCTAAGAGTAAAGGGGCACTACAGAGGAAATACAGATTGTGAAGAAGCAGAGAGAGAGAGATAGACACAAGGCAATATAGACAGTCACACAGACAGGGAGAGACAGACTAAATGTGATTAACCGCCAGATAAGACACATATATGATGCAGAAATGGAGCGAGAGAGAAAAGAAATCAAATCTCATATTTTCTTTGCCATCTGAAAAGGGTTATCATTGTGAAAAATCATTCATTAAAATTATTTTCAACTCAGAGATCACAACCAGGATTTATTTTCCATTCAGTAATCAAAACTAACCTTAGTCTAACAATAAGAAATGAATGGGTTCTGAATATAAATAGGCTGTTTTACACCAGATAATAAACTGTCAGCAGAAGGAAAGCGTCTGAAGAGCTCTTTGACAGTAAAGTGACATTGTTGATGATGGAAACTCCTGTTAATTTAGAATCAAAACTCTGCAAATCAGTGAGTCATATTGTATATGGAAAGGATTGGAAAGATTTTTTCAATGGCCAAACATTTTAATTCAAATTCCCATTCCCGTTTCAACATGTCAGTCCATAGCCTCCTCTTGTGCCAAGATGAGGCCACCCTCGGGGTCGAGGAGCAGCACTGTATATTCCATCTGGGCAGCCTCCAACCTGATGGCATGAATATCAATTTCTGCTGGTAAAAACAATTTCCCTCCCTCTCCCCTCTTCTAGTCCCTGCTCAGGTCATTTACCTCTTCTCATCTGCCTATCATCTCCCCCTGTGTCTCCTCCTCCTTCCCTTTCTCCTGTGGCCCACTCTCCCAACAGATTCTTTCCTCTTTACATTTCCTACCCACCGGCTTCACCCATTACCTGCCAGCTATCCTTCTTCACCTCTCCTCACTCTTTTATTCCGGCACCTTCGCCTTTCCTTTCTTGTCCTGAAGAAAGGTCTTGGCCTATTTCCGTAGATGCTGCCTGACCTGCTGATTTCAGCCCTGGAGCTTAGCTCCTGACTTGAATATGAAATACTCACACACCTTTGTAGAAAATCATGCAATGATCGCATTTTTTAAACTATTTCTGACTGTGGTTTTTATGTGAATGTCTGCCAGTTCACTCCTTCATTGTGTAGTGACTACATTATATGGTCACTTCCCCCTTCCTCTCCAGTCCTGAAGGAGAATTTTGACCCAAGGCGTCATCTGCTTATTCATTTCCACAGATGCTGCCTGACCTGTTGAGTTCCTGCAGCATTTTGTGTGTTTTGTTTTGGATTTCCAGCATATGCAGATTTTCTCATGTGAAAGATCTTGAATGCAAAATGAGCCTGGAAGAATGAATCTGTAATAGTTTTACCTCCAAACCAGGATTAATACCTCCAAGCCATGATAATCGTTGGAGATTTTAACATGGAAGTGCAATGGGAAATCCAGGTCAATGCTGGACCTCAAGGGAGAGAATTTGTAGAATGTCTAAGGGATGGCTTTTTAGAACAGCTTGTTGTTGAGCCCACTAGGGGATCGGCTGTGCTGGATTGGGTGTTGTGTAATGATCCTGCATTGATAAGAGAGCTTAAGGTTAAGGAACCCTTGGGAAACAGTGACAACAATATGATCGAGTTCACATTGAAATTTGAGAGGGAAAAAGTAAATTCCAATGTGTCGGTATATCAGTGGAATAAAGGAAATTACAATGGCATGAGAGGGGAGCCGGCCAAAGTTGACCGGAAAGGGACATTTGCAGGAAGGACAGCAGAGCAGCAATGGCTGGAGCTCCTGCGAAAATGAGGGAAGTGCAAGACAGATATGTTCCAAGTAAGAAGAAATTTTAAAGGGAAGAAAGACACTACTGTGGCTGACAAGTGAGGTCAGAGCCAAAGTAAAAGCAAAAGAGAGGGCATACAAGGAAGCCAGAGCTACTGGGAAGATAGAGGATTGGGAAGCTTTTAAAAACTTGCAGAAGGAAACTAAGAAGGTCATTAAGAAGGAAAAGATGAATTATGAAAGGAAGCTGGCAACTAATATCAAAGAAGGTTAGCTTTTTTAAGTGTATAAAGGGTAAAAGAGAGTTGAGGGTAGATATAGGACCAATACAAAATGACACTGGAGATATTTTAATGAGAGATGCAGAGATGGCAGAGGAACTGAATGCGTATTTTGCATCAGTCTTCACAGTGGAAGACATCTGCAGTATACTGGACATTCAAGAGTGTCAGGGAAGTGAAGTATGTGCAATGAAAATTATGACTGAGAAGGTGCTCAGGGAGCTTAATGGTCTGAGGGTGGATAAATCTCCTGGACCTGATGGAATGCACCCTCAGGTTCTGAAGGAAGTAACTGGAGAGATTGCGGAGGCATTAAGAATTAACTTTCAAGAATTGATATATTCTGGCATCGTACCGGATGACTGGAAAATTGCAAATGTTACTCTGCTATTTAAGAAGGGCAGGAGACAACAGAAAGGGAAACTATAGACCTGGTAGCCTGACATCAGTGGTTGAGAAGTTGTTGGAATTGATTGTTAGGGATGAGATTATGGAGTACCTGGAGGCACATGACAAGACAGGCCAAAGCCAGCATGGTTTCCTAAAAGGAAAATCCTTTCTGACAAACCTACTGCAATTCTTTGAGGAAATTACAAGCAGGGTAGACAAAGCACATGCAGTAGACATGGTGTACTTGGATTTTCAGAAGGCCTTTGACAAGGTGCCTCACATGAGGCTGCTTAGCAAGATAGGAGCCCATGGAATTACAGGGAAGTTATTAGCATGGGTGGAGCATTGACTGGTTGGCAGAAAACAGAGAGTGGGAATAAAGGGATCCTATTCTGGCTGGCTGCCGGTTACCAGTAGAGTTCCACAGGGGTCAGTGTGGGGACCGCTGCTTTTTATGATGTATGTCAATGATTTGGACTACGGTATTAATGGATTTGTGGCTAAATTTGCCAATAATACAAAGATAGGTGGAGGAGTGGGTAGTGTTGAGCAAACAGAGAGCCTGCAGAGAGACTTAGATTGTTTAGGGGAATGGGCAAAGAAGTGGCAAATGAAATACAATGTTGGAGAGTGCATAGTCATACACATTGTAGAAGAAATAAACGGGCAGACTATTATTTAGATGGGGGAGAGAATTCAAAATGCAGAGATACAAAGGGACTTGGGAGTCCTTGTGCAAGATACCCTAAAGGTTATCCTCCAGGTTGTTATGAAGGTGAATGCAATGTTGGCATTCATTTCTAGAGCTTTAGAATATAAGAGCAGGGATGTGATGTTGAGGCTCTATAAGGCACTCGTGGGACCACATTTGGAGTATTGTATTCAGTTTTGGGCTCCTTATTTTAGAAAGAATACACTGACATTGGAGAGAGTTCAAAGAAGATTCACGCGAATGATTCCAGGAATGAAAGGGTTACTGTATGAGGAATATCTGGCAGCTCTTGGGCTGTATTCCCTGGAGTTCAGGAGAATGAGGGGGGATTTCATAGAAAAATTCCAAATGTTAAAAGGCCTGAACAGATCAGAGATGGCAAAGTTATTTCCCACGGTAGGGGAGTCTAGGACAAGAGGGCACAACTTGAGGATTGAAGGACGTCCATTTAGAACAGAGATGCGGAGAAATTACTTTAGTCAAAGGGTGGTAAATCTGTGGAATTTGTTGCCACAAGCAGCTGTGGAGGCCAAGTCATTGGATGTATTTAAGGCAGAGATTCTTGATTAGCCAGGGCATCAAAGGGTATGGGGAGAAGACAGGGGAGTGGGAATGACTGGAAGAATTAAATCAGCCCATGATTGAATGGTGGAGCAGCCTCGATGGGCCGAATGGCCTACTTCTGCTCCTATATCTTATGGTCTTAATAAAAAGAATTGCTGATTGTGAAGTACATGCCAGAGGACCTCAAACACCCAGAGATATTTAAGCAAAATGCAGAAAATGCCTATTTCTTCACACCAGAACTACTCAATCTGATAGAAATGTCAAATGAGCTTAACAAAATTGTCTAAAAATAATTCACCAGCTAGTGTGTATATATATATATTAGATTTCACCCACAGAACTCGATATTCTTTTGTATTTTGCACAACTCTCTGTAAACTCTAGAGACAGATGCGTGAAAGTCCCAGGAAACCAGTAATTTCCGAGATAGCCAACCCATCCCGTCTGGCACCAACAATCGCTCTACGGTCAAAGTCACTTAAATCACATTCCTTTGCCATTCTGATATTTGGTCTGAGAAACAACCGAGCCTCTTGACCGTGTCTATATGCTTTTATGTATTGTGTTGCTGCCACATGATTGGCTGATTAGATATTTGCATTAATGAGCAGGTACGCAGGTGTACTTAATAAGGTGGACCCACTGAATGTTACTCATCTGATGCTGTGCACCTTGATGTTGCTGCAAGAAAATTTCTCATCGCACCTATGCATACATGTACTTGTAAAAACGACAAACTTGACCTTGACCATATCATTTGCCATCTTAACTGCTTACTCCACCTGCATTCTTACTTTCACCCATTTAGTTTTTTGGATCTATTTTTACAAGACTTTACATTATTTCTCCAGCATGCAATTCACTCAAGTTATGCCAATAGTAATAGAGCACACAGAAATTTGCTTTCTAAGCCTTTCAACCCGACTTAAAGCTCTTGTTGAAGGGCCAGGCAAATTTCTCCTACTGTTGTGAGTCAAGACTTCACAGCTCTTTGCAAATCAAACCTCAAGAAGCTAACCCAAAATACTGACACCACCAGGTTGTTTCAATAGGCAGTTGTTCAAAGTTTAACAAGTAGCAATATTCAAAGAGTGCTGAGAAATGTGACAAAAGGAGAAACTCATCTGAATAAAAAAAGAGGCATTGTAACACCTTCTCCACCCTGATTTCACAGGAAATCAGCCTATGACTAAAGCTTTCTCACGCTGCAAATCCAATCTCTCAGGTCCCACTGCCAGATCTTACATCCTCAGAGGCTCCATCTTCCTCTTCCCCCCACTTTCTAGAACACCCCAACCCCCCTCCCTCCTCTGACACTCCCAACCCCCTTCCTCCTCTGATCCCAGCTCTCATTCGTGTTGGGTTTTCACCACCCTCTCAGACCTTCCCCTCTTCTGAGGCAGAACTTTTTGTCCTTTGTCAGGGCCTCACCATTGTCCCCCTGCACCCACACCTCAGTGAATTCTGTGCCCGCCATGACGCTGAGCTCTTCTTCCACTGCCTCCGACTCCTTGAGTACTTCTTCTCCACCCCACATAGATGACCCCTTCTCATGTCTTCGAACCTCCTCCTCTTCCTGGACACCCCGCTCTGGTCTTCTGCCTGCTCTGGATCTTTTCATTGCTAACTGCCAACAGGACATCAACAGTCTTGACGTCACCACCCTTTTCTCCAATTCCAACTTCACTCCTTCCAAACGCACTGCTCTTCACGCTCTCCACACTAATCCTAACCACACCATCAAACCCACAGATAAAGAGGGTGCTGTCATAGTCTGGTTTACCAACCTCTACCTTGCTGAGGCCCAGCGACAGCTGTCGGACACCTCTTCTTATTTACCCCTCGAACAGAAGCCCACCAAGGAGCACCAGGCCATGGTTTCCTACACCATCACAAACCTTATTAACTCTGGGGATCTCCCATCCACAGCCACCAACCTCATAGTTCCTGCACCCTGCAAACCCCTTTTTCTACCTCCTACCCAAGATCCACAAACCTGCCTGTCCAGGTAGACCATTGTTTCTGTCTGTCCCTGCCCCACTCAACTTAACTCAACTCAACTCAGTTTTATCCCCCCCGGTTCAGTCCCTTCCTATCCACATTGTGACACTTCACATGTTCTTGATCTTTTCAGTGATTTCAAGTTCTCTGGCGCCGAGCATTTCAGTTTCACTATGGATGTCCAGTCCCTATGCACCACCCCCAGAAGGAGGGCCTCAAAGCTCTCTGTTTCTTTCTGAACACCAGACCCAACCAATTCCCCTCTACCACCACTCTCCTCCGTCTGGCAGAACTTGTCCTCGCTCTCAAAAATTTCTTCGTAGGCTCCTCTCACTTCCTTCAAACCAATGGTGTAGCCATGCAGACTCGCATGGGTCCCAGCTATGCCTGCCTGTTTGTAGGCTACGTGGAACAGTCTATGTTCCAACCTGCAGTAGTATCACTCCCCAGCTTTTCCCACACTATATTAACGACTGCATTGATGCATTGATGCTGTTTCCTGCACCCATGCATAGACAGACTTCATCAACTTTGCCTCCAAATTCCGCCTTGCCCTCGTTGTCCATGGGAATGGTACCGGAGGACTGGAGGGAGCCGAATGTTAACCCATTGTTCAAAAAAGATAGTAGGGATAGTCCAGGTAATCATAGAGCAGTGAGCCTTATATCTGTGGTGGGAAAGATTCTTAGAGATAGAATCTATGGTCATTTAGAGAATCATGGTCTGATCAGGGACAGTCAGCATGGCTTTGTGAAGGGCATATCGTGTCTAACAAGCCTGATAGAGTTCTTTGAGAAGGTGACCAGGCATATAAATGAGGGTTGGGCAGTGGATGTGATCTACATGGATTTTAAGTATGGCATTTGACAAGGTACCACACGGTAGGCTTATTCAGAAAGTCAGAAGGCATGGGATCCAGGGAAGTTTGGCCAGGTGGATTCAGAATTGGCTTGCCTGCAGAAAACAGAGGGTCGTGGTGGAGTGAGTACATTCGGATTGGAGAGTTGTGACTAGTGGTATCCCATAAGGTTCGGATCTGGGACCCCTACTTTTCATGGTTTTAATTAATGACCTGGATGTGGGGGTAGAAGGGTGGGTTAGCAAGTTTGCAGATGACACAAAGGTTGGTGGTGTTGTGGATAGTGTTGAGGATTGTCAAAGATTGCAGAGAGACATTGATAGGATGCAGAAGTGGGCTGAGAAGTGGCAGCTGGAGTTCAACCCGAAGAAGTGTGAGGTGGTACACTTTGGAAGGACAAACCAAGGCAGAGTACAAAGTAAATGGCAGGATACTTGGAAGTGTGGAGGAGCAGAGGGATCTGGGGGTACATGTCCACAGATCCCTGAAAGTTGCCTCACAGGTAGATAGGGTAGTTAAGAAAGCTTGTGGAGTGTTAGCTTTCATAAGTCGAGGGATAGAGTTTAAGAGACGTGATGTAATGACGCAGCTCTATAAAACTCTAGTTAGGCCACATTTGGAGTACTGTGTCCAGTTCTGGTCACCTCACTATAGGAAATATGTAGAAGCACTGGAAAGGGTACAGAGGAGATTTACCAGGATGCTGCCTGGTTTAGAGAGTATGGATTATGATCAGAGATTAAGGGAGTTAGGGCTTTACTCTTTGAAGAGAAGTAGGATGAGAGGAGACATGATACAGGTATACAAGATATTAAGAGGAATAGATAGAGTGGACAGCCAGTGCCTCTTCCCCAGGGCACCACTGCTCAATACAAGAGGACATGGCTTTAAGGTAAGGGGTGGGAAGTTCAAGGGGGATATTAGAGGAAGGTTTTTTTACTCAGAGAATGGTTGGTGCATGGAATGCACTGCCTGAGTCAGTGGTGGAGGCAGGTACACTAGTGAAATTTAAAAGATTACTAGACAGGTATATGGAGGAATTTAAGGTGGGGGGTTATATGGGAGGCAGGGATTAAGGGTCGGCACAACATTGTGCGCCGAAGGGCCTGTACTGTGCTCTATTGTTCCATGTTCTATGTTCTATTTACCTGGTCCATTTCCTGACACCTCCTTACAGGTTACTGTCGATGCAATGCTCCTCAGACAGGATGAAGAGGTCAATACTCCCCAATGCCATTAGGCTTTACAATTCAACTGCCAGGACTTAAGAACTTTTTTTAAAGCTATTATTAATGCTTTTTGAGTTAGTGATTTAGATGCATATCATATTATTACTGAGTTAAGTATTGTATGTAATGAGTTTTTGCTACAACAAGTGTATGGGACATTGGAAAAAATGTTGAATTTCCCCATGGGGATGAATAAAGTATCTATCTATCTATCTATCTATCTATCTATCTATCTATCTATCTTTCTTGATCTCTCTGTCCCTATCTTTGAAGACAGCTTACCTACTGATGTCTATTATAAACCCAATGATTCTTACAGCTACTATATCTCTTCGGGGGTGGGGAGGGGAGGGGGGAGATGGATATATATCGACACACTGCCAGACTGTAACCTGCCTGTTAACAACATGGAAGCTGCTATCAGTCATCATAGCACCAAGCTGAAGGAACATGTGTGTAAATTCCTGAGCCCTGCTCAAGAGGGGGATTGGTCGTGGAACCAGAGGGTCCAAACAGCATCTACTGGTAGACAAAGCAGACATGCAAGACTCCAAGACCAGGCAAACCAACCTAAGCACAGTGTGGATCGACAACCAGAAAGCATACGACTCAATGCTCCATACGTGGATCCTAGAATGCCTTTCTCTATGCAAGGTCAACAAGATTGTAAGGATCTTCATCAAGAACTCAATGGGCTGTTGGGGGAAAATGCGAGAAGTTATCCCAAAGCCATTAACACAAGTGCATGTCAGATGTGGAATATAACTGGGTGATGCACTATCCCCACTGCTGTTCTGCATAGGTTTGATTCCCCCTCAGCCAGATCATCTCAAAGAGTGGACATGGGTACAGTTCAAGAGTGGAGTCACCATCAACCACCTCCTGTATATGGATAACATCAAGCTGTATGCCAGAAATGAAAGAGACGTTGATTCACTAATCTGCCGGACAAGGGTGTAGAGCAGAGAGAACCAGAGGACATGGCAGGACAAGGCACTGCACAGGATCACCAGATATCAGAGGTGACTGACATAAGAAAGTCCTTCCAATGGCTGGAAATGGCAGGGCTGAGGGACAGCACAGAGGTGCTGCTTCTGGCTGCAGAAGAACAGGCACTGAACAAAGAGTAATAGAAGCAGGGCTCTGTCACACCAAGCAAGACCCAAGATGCAAACTGTGCAAAGAATCCGTTGAAACCATCCAGCACATAGTAGCATGGTGCAAGATGCAGGCAGGGTCAGCATACACTGAACGGCACCAAGTTGCAGGAATTGTGTACAGGAAAATCTGTGCTGAGTATGGATTGGACACTCCCAAGTCCAAATGGGAAATACCCAAGAAGGTAGTGGATTATGACAGACCAAAGATCCTGTGGGACTTGCAAATACAGACCGATAAGCAGGTACTGGCCAACCAGCCAGAAGGAGTAACACTGGACAAAGAACTGAAGAAAGCAATAGTAATAGACGTGTTAATTCCGAATGACAGTAACATCAGGAAGAACATCACATTCTACAGAGGTTGTATTGAGAGGATCCTGAGCAGCTGCATCACTGCCTGTTTCGGAAATTGCACCATCTCGGATCGCAAGACCCTGCAGCGGATAGTGAGGTCAGCTGAGAAGATCATTGGGGTCTCTCTTCCCGCCATCACGGACATTTTCACTACACGCTGCATCCGCAAAGGAAACAGCATTATGAAGGACCCCATGCACCCCTCATACAATCTCTTCTCCCTCTTGCCGTCTGGGAAAAGGCTCCGAAGCATTCGGGCTCTCACAACCAGACTATGTAACAGTTTCTTCCCCCAAGCTATCAGACTCCTCAATACCCGAAGCGTGGACTGACATCTTACTTTCCTATTGTCCTGTTTATTATTTATTGAAATGCCTGCACTGTTTTTGTGCACTTTATACAGTCCTGTGTAGGTCTGTAGTCTAGTGTAGCTTTCTCTGTGTTGTTTATTTTTACATAGTTCAGTCTAGTTTTTTGTACTGTGTCATATAATACCATGGTCCTGAAAAATGTTGTCTCATTTTTACTACGTATTGTACCAGCAGTTATGGTTGGTGATAGGAACACTTGGAGCTGTGACACCTGGACTGGGAGAGCGGCTCCAGCAAATCCCAGGATCAACATCTGAGATCTCAGTCCAGAAGAGCACATTATTAGGAACAGCAAAGATACGGTGCTGAATCCTCAAACTCTCAGACCTCTTATATATATTGCACTCTACTTCTGCTGTAAAACATCAAATTTCACAATGGATGTCAACCATGTGAAACCTAATTCTGACGTTGTCTCAGTTAGCCTAGGACTTGCTTCAAAGGAGCTTGGCTCTGTGATTCTATGGGAAGTCTGCTTTCCATGCAATAATCCGAAGGGCAGCCTGTACTCCGGGAAGCAATCATTTATGTATTCTGACAACATAACCTTAACCTTGCTGGACTTTTCCAAAGTAAGAGAATGTTTAATACATTTTGTAGGAAGATATAAAGCAAAATAAAACCATAAGTGGCCTGCCTTATACTCAACCTTACACAATCTAAAAGTTCTTAAAGCTCTTTACAGATGATGAAAAATTTTAGATGTGTGGTCATTGTTGCGATGTTGTAAAGATTAGTTTCGTTGGTTAACTCCAAAGTAATGCCAGTTGTGTAACTTGCCATTTTGAAACAAAATAGTAAAATCTGACTATTTAACATAATCATCCTCAGGTGGTATACAGTATTGAAATACATACCCACCTCCTCTATGCCACTGACACCGAGCACAGTCTCGGTAAGCTTTTCACAGAACATTTATACTGGCCATCCCAAGCTCCCAGTTTCAACTCCCCTTCCCACTCCGACACAATCGATCCAGCCTTGGCCTTCTCCGCTGCCAGGATGAAGCACAGCACGAATTGCAAGGGCAACACCTCACATTATGCCTGAGTAGGATACAACCAAAAGGCATGAATACTGAGTTTTCCAATATTAGGTAAACACCTCCTCTCTCTTTTTTTCCACTCTCTCTTCTACTCTTCTCCATCCATTCCTCCCACCCCCTCCCCCCGCCCCTGGTCCTCCAGTCTTCACATTTTTGACCGCTTCCCTCCTTCTCCTCAGCTCCTCTTCACGCAATTTGTTCCCTTCCCCTTCTCCCTCCTGGCTCCATTCCTCCATTCACCCACTTCACAATCAGGTTTTGCCACCCACCCACCCTCCACCCATCTGCTTCCAATAGGCATTCACCTCTCCTTTCTTCTCTCATGGCTCCCATTCTTGCCTCATTTATTCTATCTGGTTGAGTTCTGTGTTCCTGCTTATCTCCCTCCAGTAGCTGCCTCCCATCTTCATGCTCTCCTCCCCCACCTTGCTACATCGGATCCCCTCCTCCGTCCGCCAATTGCCTCGGAATGATCACTTGCCACTCAACTCCTCTGCCCTGTGCAGTTGGGAAAGTCACTTTTTAAAACGAGGGATGCAATTTTTCTCACTGTTCACACCTGGAGTATTGTGTTCAGTTTTGGTCTCCAAATTTCAGGAAGGACATTCTTGCTATTGAGGGAGTGCCGCGTAGGTTCAGGGGGTTAATTCCCGGGATGGCGGGACTGTCACATGTTGAAAGATTGGAGCGACTGGGCTTGTATACACTGGAATTTAGAAGGATGAGAGGGGATCTGATTGAAACATATAAGATTATTAAGGGATTGGACACGCTAGAGGCAGGAAACACGTTCCCAATGTTGGGGGAGTCCAGAACCAGACGCCACAGTTTAAGACTAAGGGGCAGGCCATTTAGAACAGAGTTGAGGAAAAACTTTTTCACCCAGAGAGTTGTGGATCTATGGAATGCTCTGCCTCAGAAGGCAGTGGAGGCCAGTTCTTTGGATGCTTTCAAGAAAGAGTTAGATAGAGCTCTTAAAGATAGTGGAGTCAAGGGATATGGGGAGAAGGCAGGAACGGGGTACTGACTGTGGATGATCAGCCATGATCACATTGAATGGCGGGTGCTGGCTCGAAGGGCCAAATGGCCTACTCCTGCACCTGTTGTCTATTGTGAGTGTTAGATGTTAGCAGACCAGACACCACACTCCTGAACTAGGCCCTCTATTCTTAGTTCTATCATTAACAGAATCAAAGTGAGATTTATTATCACTGACACGTATGACATGAAATTTGTTGTATGGTGCAGGACCAAAAATGAATAAGTGGCACATATAAATAAATAATGCAAAAAGAAAAGAATAATGAGACATTCTTCATGGTTTCGTGGACTGTTCAGAAATCTGATGGTGGAGTTGAAGAAGCTGTACCTGAATTGTTGAGTGTGGGTCTCCTGGTTCGTGTAGCTTCTCCCCAATGCTAGTAACGTGGCGGGCATGTCCTGGATGGTAGGGGTCCTTAAGGATGGATGCTGCCTTTTAAGACACTACCTCTTGAAGATGCCCTTGATTCTGGGGAGAATTGTAGCTATGGTGGAGCTGGCTAAGTCTACAACCCTCTGCAGCTTCCTGCAATCCTGGGCAATGGTGGGCCCATAACAGTCAAGATACTCTATACTGTATGTCTACAGAAATTTGACACGACTTGGGTTTCACAGAATCATGGAATTCTACAGCACATCACAGGCCCTTTGGCCCACAATGTTGTGCCGACCATGTAACCTACTCTAGAAACTGCCTGGACTTTCCCTAGCACATAGCCCTCTATTTTTCTGAGCTCCCTATACCTATCTAAGAATTTCTTAAAAGACCCTGTTGTATCCGCCTCTACCACCATCACTGCCAGTGCATTCCACGCTCCCACCACTCTGTGTGAAATACTTAACTCTGACATCCCCTTTGTACTACTTCCAAGCAGCTTAAAACTATGCCCCCTCGTGTTAGCCACTTCAGCCCTGGGAAAAAGCCTCTGACTATCCACACGGTCAATGCCTCTCATCATCTTATGCACCTCTATCAGGTCACCTCTCATCCTCCATCGCTCCAAGGAGAAAAGGCCAAGTTCACGCAACCTATTCGCATAAGGTATACTCTCCTCTGCAGTCTCTTTATAGTATCCTCATCCTTCCTGTATGAGGTGACCAGAACTAAATACTCGAAATCTCCTCAAACCAAATGAGACAGAGCCACTGACATGCCTTCTTCGTGATCGTATCAATGTGTTGCACCCAGGGTTGGTCTACTGAGATGTTAATACCAACGTACTTGAGGCTGATCACACTTGGCACCGCTGATCCCTCAATGAGGACGGGTGTGTTCTGCCCCAACTTCCCTTTCTTGAAGTCCACAATCAGTTCATTGGCCTTGCAACATCACTCAAGCAGTTGATCAATCTCACTCCTGTACACCTTCTCACAATCATCTGAGAATCTGCCAACAACAATGCTATCATCAGCAAATTTATGGATGATATTTGAAGTGTGCCTAGCCACACATGAGTGTAGAGAGAGCAGAGAGCAGTGGGCTAAACACACATCTTTTAGGTGCATCTGTGTCAATAGTCCGTGAGGAGGAGATGTTATTATTCATCCGCGCTGACTGTGGTCTCCTGATGAGGAAGTTGAGCGTCCAGTTTCTGAGGGAGGCACAGAGGTGTAGGTTATGAGGCCCGTGTTTTTTCAGCACTGAGGGAATGATGGTGTTGAAGATAAACCTGCGTTCAATGAACAGTGGTCTGACATATGGCTTGCTGTTGTTTAGGTGCCCCAAAGCAGAGTGGAGAGCCAATGAGATTACACCTAATGTGGACTTGTTGCGTGATGGGTGAATTGCAGTAGGCTGTTGCTCAGACAAGAGTTAATTCTAGCCGTAGTGTCAGAGAGATGCAGCATAGAAACTGGATCTATACTATCAACTGCCCACTTACACTACTCCTATTTCATTCAAACTTCAAAGTAAAATTTATTATCAGAGCACACACATGTCACCACATACAACCCCAAGATTCTGATTCTGCAGCATACTTAAATCTATAGAACAGTAACTGTAAGGTAGCAGACAGCCGACGATCCCAGGGGATCATGGGTTTATGCCTCTGGTGAACTGTGTCCTCTCCAGGGCACAAGCCGGGGTGGGAAGATTTGAAGAACCGGCTGTTGCCCATGCAGCGGGCTCCCCTCTCCACGTCACTGATGTAGTCCGAGGGAAGGGCAAGCGCTGATACAGCTTGGCACCAGTGTCGTTCCAGAGGTTGCCAGAGTGAAGTTGTGAACATCAAACTGCCCTAGGGACCCCAGCTCTAGATTTCTTCTTCAGGGTTTACTCCCAAAACCTTTCCCATGAGTGGAAATGGCCGCAAGGCAGCGGAGGTTTAAAATCAGAGCTTTCCTTCTCCTAGGTGGGCTGCCGTCCAAGGCTGATGAACCCCGCCTGCCCAAAGCAACTGGTTTTGAGGCACCAGTGGTCCACCTTTGCCTCTTCTCTTGTCAGTAGAAACAGTTCCGCCGGGCCTAGTAGCTAAGCCACACGTGAAGGCCAAAAACTGGACGGTTGTCAGGGGCTGGTAGAGTTGCATGCCATTTGGAGCACTTTATAGGTAGTGGGAGCTTATCCCCACGACCATGCCCGGCTATGTCAACCTTAGGCACCAGTAGCTGTAAACAGGATCTGTACACTAAACATCAGAAACTGTAAACCGTAAACAAATTGTGCAAGTGCAAATAAATAGCAATAAATAATAAGCATGAAATAGCAAGATGAAAGGGTCCTTAAAAATTGTATTTATCCCCTTTTGTTCAAGAGCACTCTCATGAACCTCTGCACCTCATTCCTGACTCGACCAGAAAAGGGCAATTTATAGTGGCTAAGTAACCCGCATATCCTTGGGATGTGGGAAGAAAGCTGAAAGTAAAACACTCACAGTCCCAGGGAGAACGTACAAACTCCATACTGACTGCACCAGAGGTCAGGATCGAACCCAGATCACCTAAGCTGCACCACTCTACTGGCCAGTCCTCTTAAGGCTTTTTATAAAGATCTAGTCTGGCGCAGGCAGTGCACTGAGTACATTTCTAGCAATTCTACTGGTATAGAGAGAGGAAACAGAAGCACTTTACCGAATGACACTAAGGGTAAGAGAATTCAATAAGTTGGAGATTATGAAGAAGCTGTCATAGTGTGCTCTCAGTGACTGAACACAAGTGCGGAGGATCGGCAGGCGTTCTCAGTCGTGGGTGTCGCTGGCACTGACTCCACCCAGGAGCGGGGGGACTACAGAATCCCCACAAAGAGACGGAAACAAGAGATTAGACGGGAACACCAACAGAACCTCTGAGGAACGGCTGAGCAATGTCACGAGACAAAACATTCTCTCCAACGCAATCACTTTGCTAAGGCACTAACCAAGAAGTCCTCTTTAGATAATCATAGAGTGCAGGAAACACGTGCCAGCCACAATTAACTTGATAAGATTAAAATGAAAACACAAGGGTTTAACTGCTCTAGTTAAGATAATGATTAGTAAATACTGGTGCTCAAGACCTAAAAGCTCAACGCTCTACGGCAAGTCGCAAAACTCATAACAGAAGTTGGGGTTGTTGCTCTTAGAGCTGAGGAAGTTCAGAGATGATTAAGTATTTAATGTTATGTAAAATTTGACAGAAAAAATGGGGAGAAACTATTTTCTCTGGTAAATAAGTTGGTTACCATGTACATCATTTTAAACCTATTTACCAAACAAAATCTGAACAGAGAACGAGGAGATTTCCTTCACTCGGAAGATTTTTAAAATTTAGAACACACTATTTTAAGGAGCAGTAGTACCAGAACCACAGGATCTTCCAAAAAGTAACTGGATATGTACATGGAAAGGTTTAACTTAAGATGATGGAAAGGCTAGGGTAAGTGACTAAATTATTCAGCTCTTTCAAAAGGACAAAGGGAAATTGTTATTTCCTTAAATAACAATCCTCTGTACCTAGGATTCCATTTTATAGGGTTACAGAAAGACATTTCCGCCCTTACAATACATTTCTAAAAGGTTCATGCACATCAACTACACCATTAGTCATTTATAAACTGCTTGGAAGCAACCAGATGATATGCTTTATATCGGGTACCGAGAGTATATCTAGGTATATCTAGACTTGCTTGGACATTGAATTTGTAAAGATCTTTACACACATACACACAGTATTGATGCACTATCAATAACTCTAAAAGACTGGAAGTAGAGTAAATACTGAAAGACTTTTATTAGCAGTAAAATGGAGCACGTCCATGCTGGATGACTGCCCTGGACTGTGGGAGGAGCAGTGACACAATCGCCTTTATCCAGGGGTCTGTGGGAGGAGCCACAGGAGCAGTCAGCAGAGGGGTGTGTCCAGACAGGTATACATGGTTTACCACAAGTATATAGTGCTAGGGTGCCTAAGACTTTTGCACAGTATTGTTGTAATTTTATGTACTGTATTACACCATACTGCTACTGTTAAAAATTTCATGACCCACTGTATTGAGCAATGATAAACCTGATTCTGATATGAGTCTCTATTGTGGACTGAGAGTGGGAAGGGGACAGGGAGAGGAGAATCTTGGTCGGGAAAAGGGAAAGGGTGAGGGGAGGAACCAAGAAACCCCTGAGAGACGTTCTGTAATGATTAAGAAACCAATTGTTTGGAATCAAGTTACCTTGCCTGGTATCTCAGGGCTGGGTGTGTCTGCACCCACTCCATTTCCACCCCCCACCACTTGCACTACTTCTCTGCCTCTTGTCCACAATTCTCCCGAGGCGCTCCACCCTCACCATTCCCAAAATCCGTTGCTCCTGCCAAATTTACAAACTCGTCCTCCACTCAACGTTGACAAATAGAATCAGAATCAGGTTTATTATCATTGGCATGTGACAGGAAATTTGTTAACTTAGCAGCAGTAGTTCAATGCAATACATAATCTAGCACAGAGAGAAAAAAATAATAAATAAAATAAAACATAATCATAAATAAACAAGTAAATCAATTACGTATATTGAATAGATCATTAAAAAATGTGCAAAAACAGAAATACTGTATATTAACAAAAAGTGAGGTAGTATCCTAAGATTCAATGTTCATTCAGGAATCGGATGGTGGAGAGGAAGAAGCTGTTCCTGAATCGCTGAGTGTGTGCCTTCAGGCTTCTGTACCTCCTACCTGATGGTAACAGTGAGAAAAGGGCATGCCCTGGGTGCTGGAGGTCTTTAATAACGGACACTGCCTTTCTGAGACACCGCTCCCTAAAGATGTCCTTAGGTATTTTGTAGGCTTGTGTCCAAGATGGAGCTGACTAGATTTACAATCTTCTGCAGCTTCCTTCAGTCCTGTGCAGTAGCCCCTCCATACCAGACAGTGATGCAGCCTGTCAGAATGCTCTCCATGGTAGAACCATAGAAGTTTATGAGTGTATTTGTTGACATGCCAAATCGCTTCAAACTCCTAATACAGCTGCTGTCTTGCCTTCTTTATGACTACATCGATGTGTTGGGACCAGGTTAGATCCTTAGAGATCTTGACACCCAGGAACTTGAAGCTGCTCATTCTCTCCACTTCTGTGTAAAAGTTTTAGGCACCCTGGCTATATAAAAGTGCCTAAGTCTTTTGCACAGTACTGTAGGTTTACAGATATACCACGTGTAAATGACAGCTGCAGTATGAGGGCGAATCCTATCCCCCAGTGCCTCCATCAGAGAGCTCACCCAGAAACTAAGCAACCAGAAACTTATGAGTTTCTGGTGAATAGCAATCTCTGTTAGAAGCATAGAATGACGAGGTTTGTCCCGTTCTGAGTGTAGGTTTCGCTGCAATGAGCTTTAATGCCTGTTTCATAACTATAAACTGTACAATTCTCATTTCAATCTGGACTCAGATCAGTATACTGCAAATGGAGGTGGGGGTGGGTATAAGTGGGTTAGTGATCAGATGTGAAAATTGTATTTTGTAGCTCAATACTGATATGTTGGAAGATTGATAAAATCCAGCTGCAGATGTTAAAATTTGCTGTAACTCCATGGTTGTGATTTAGTATTAGCCAATGAAAAATATCATAGTGAAAGACTCAAAGGTGGAAAGTAAACTTTCTTTGTTCCTTGCTGCATATCTCTGGCATAATTTGCCTGTTCAAATCTTCCCAGTGAGTCCCACTCGTAGTATAGAACTACGATTTTCCAGTTATCACATGGTTGGCAAATACAGTAAAATCTTCAGGAAATGATTGGGAAGGTCAGAAACAAATTCTGAATCAGAATCAGAGCACGGGGAGGAAGAGAGAAACTCCAGAAATTCTGTCTTATTGTGTTAGACCATATGAACATGACTAATGAACTTTCCAGCTACGGTAAGTAGCCGAGATTCACAGATGTACATATTTCCATTATGAAGATCATGGTTTTTATTACAAACTTCATTTGTTCTCATTTGGCCAGGTCCACACAATCAGCCTCAGCCCCAGAACAGATCCCTGAGGCACACCACTGGTCACTGACCTCCAAGCAGAATATGACCTGTCTACAACCTTCTATGGGCAAGCCAGTTCTGGATCCGCAAAGCAACGTCCTCTTGGATCCCATGCCTCCTTAACTTTCTCAATAAGCCTTGCATGGGGTACCTTGTCAAATGCCTTGCTGAAATCCATATACACTACATCTACTGCTCTACGTTCATCAATGTGTTTAGTCACACCCTCAAAAAATTCAATCAGGTTCGTAAGGCACAACCTGCCTTTGACAAAGCCATGCTGTCAATTCCTAATCATATTATGTCTCTCCAAATGTTCATAAATCCTGCCTCTCAGGATCTTCTCCATCAACTTACCAACCACTGAAGTAAGACTCACTGGTCTATAATTACCTGGGCTATCTCTACTCCCTTTCTTGAATAATGGAACAACATCTGCAACCCTCCAATCCTCTGGAAGCTCTCCCATCCCATTGATGATACAAAGATCATCGCCAGAGGCTCAGCAATCTCCTCCCTCACCTCCCATAGGAGCCTGGGGTACATCTCATCCGGTCCCTGTGACTTATCCAATTTGATGCTTTCCAAAAGCTCCAGCACATCCTCTTCCTTAATATCTACATGCTCAAGCTTTTCAGTCTACTGTAAGTCATCCCTATAATCACCTTTTCCATAGTGAATACTGAAGCAAAATACTCATTAAGTACTCTGCTATATTCTCCAGTTCCATACATACTTTTCCACTGTCACACTTGATTGGTCCTATTCTCTCACGTCCTATCCTCTTGCTCTTCACATACTGTAGAATGCCTTGGGGCTTTCCTTAATCCTGTCTGCCAAGGCTTTATCATGGCCCATTCTGATTCTCCTAATTTCATTCTTAAGCTTCTTGCTGCTAGCCTTATAATCTTTGAGATCTCTATCGTTACCTAGTTTTTTGAACCTTTCGTAAGCTCTTCTTTTCTTCTTGACTAGATTTACAACAGGCTTTGTACATCACGGTTCCTATACCCTACCATCCTTTCTCTGCCTCATTGGAATGAACCTATGAAGAACTCCACACAAACATCCCCTGAACATTTGCCACATTTCCCTGAGAACATCTGTTCCCAATTTATGCTTCCAAGTTCCTGCTTGATAGCTTCATATTTCCCCTTACTCCAATTCAACGCTTTCCTAACTTGACTGTTCCGATCCTTCTCCTATGCTATCTTCTGATCTTGTTGCAACCAACAGCACATCACTACTGGTGAGCATTATGAAGAGCTCATGAAGATGATTAGTTTTACTTTGCTTGAATGTCAGTGGTATGCACCCTGTAATTTTGCATTTACAGTGGAATACACCAATGCTTTAGTGTAGAAAATCCTGAGGCAATCAATTGTTTGGAGATGTCAAGACCTTTCAGTAAGTTGCTTATGTGGAGTACAGATATGAGTCAAGTGACCAACACTGCCTTGATTTTGCCTCTACATCCTTTTGAATGCACTGTGTCGAATAGGAGGGCAGGCACCATCGAGCAGACTTCATCACTATGACACAATCCAGGTCCAGTTGTTGGGTATAAGGTGCATCGTACCCAATATTGAATTGGATTGACTTTATTACTCATGTCTTTCATATACATGGTGAGTAAAAATCCTTATGTTACGTCTCCAATCTAAATGTGCAATTTATAGTAATTTATAGTTAGTGTTGGCGCGTGGCCTAGTGGGCAAGGCATCAGACTAGTAACCTGAAGGTCACTGGTTTGAGCCTCAGCTGAGGCAGCGTGTTTGTGTCCTTGAGCAAGGCACTTAACAACACATTGCTCTGTGACGACATCGGTGCCAAGCTGCTTGGGTCCTAGTGCCCTTCCCTTGGACAACATCGGTGGTGTGGAGAGGGGAAGGCCTGCAGCTTGGGCAACTGCCGGTCTCCCATACAACCCTGCCCAGGCCTGCGCCCTGGAAACTCCAGGCGCAGATCCATGGTCTCTCGAGACTGACGGATGCCACCACCACCAGTAATTTATATAAATAGTATGTACAACAGGACAGTAAATATAACATAGAAATACAACTGTATCAGCATCAATTAATCAGTCTGATGGCCTGGTGGAAGAAGCTGTCCCAGAACCTGTTGGTCCTGGCTTTTATGCTGTAGTACTGTTTCCCAGATGGTGGCAGCTGGAACAGTTTGTAGTTGGGGTGACTCGGGTCCCGTTTTTACACATCTGTCTTTGTAAATGTTCTGAATAGTGGGAAGTTCACATCTGCAGAACTCTCTGCAGAGTCCTGCGGTTGAAGGAAGTATATAGTTCCTATACCAGGAAGTGATGCAGCCAGTCAGGATGCTCTCAATTGTGCCCCTGTAGAAAGTTCTTAGGATTTTGGGGGCCCATACCAAACTTCTTCAACCATCTGAGGTGAAAGAGGTGCTGTTGTGCTTTTCTCACCACACAGCCAGTATGTACAGACCACGTGAGATCCCCTGTGATGTCTATGCTGAGGAACTTAAAGCTGTTCACCCTCTCAACCCCAGATCCATTGATGTCAATAGGGATTAGTCTGTCTCCATTCCTCCTGTAGTCCACAACCAGCTCCTTTATTTTGCAATATTGAGGGAGAGGTTGTTTTCTTGACACCGTTGTGTCAGGGTGATGACTTCTTCTCCGCAGGCTGCCTCATTTTTATTTGAGATTAGGCCGATCGGTGTAGTATCATCAGCAAATGTAATTAGCAGATTGGAGCTGTGGGTGGCAACACAGTCGTGGGCATACAGAGAGTAAAGGAGGGGACTTAGGACATAGTCTTAAGGGGCACCCGTGTTGAGGGTCAGAGGGACAGAGGTGAGGGAGCCCACTCTTACCACGTGCCGGCGATCTGACAGGATGCATTGTTCACGTACCTCATGTGCACGGATAGTGCCTTTGCCAAGCAACAGCGGAATCTCAGCAGAAGAGTAAAGTGGAGGGATCGTATCAGATGTGGATGACCATGAGCAGCTTTAGAAGTTGGGATTGCATCCCTGTTGTTGGGAATATGGTCGCACTCAAGGAGGGCTGGCAAGGGTCAGCAGACTTCCCTTCCTATTGACTCCATGAAGAATCCAGTGGCTCTTCTTCCGGCAATTTCTGATGTTCCAGAACATGTCTTTAGGGTGCATGGGGAAGCAGAACTTTGAATACGGAACATGTCAAAGAATGTTGATTTTGTCAATGATCATCTAATATCACATATGCCTTTAATTTTGGCTCAGGATGTCCTTTTGGGTAGATGTTGTCTGGACTTATCTTAGAGCAGGATTTGCATTGGAAGACCTTCCCACGTACCTCTGTGAATGAGGAAGTAGCTACATCTGGTGGACACACAGTTTGCTCCCCGAGAGCTCTGCTGCGGGTGTGCTGGAACCAGCACAAGGTGCTGACCCTGAATGAAGTGCTGATATGTGCTGGTCCACTGTTGCACTCAGTGCAACACTCTTTGGCTTGGCGTGCTGTTGGAGCACAACACTTGAAACACATCGTGTCCTCTTTTAGAAAGCATGTCCATCCTGCAAGTGGTTTTTTCCCCTGAATCCCCTGCATTTCCCTAAGGGTCGAGGTTTCTTATGTACTGGGCATTGATTATTGGGGTTCATGATAGAGTTCTCCACTTCACTTTTGCTGACCCTGATAGAGGTTTTGGTTTTTGCTCCTGCTGGAGACCTCTCTTTGAATGAGGTGTTGCCAGAAGTTGAGAGCTCAAAGCTAGTGTCATTTTACATGGCAGCAGATGAATTTCAGGAAGCATGAAAGTGGAGGATATGGGGCATGATGATTCATTTTATGCTGGAAACCTTTGGTTATCCACTGTTTTTAGATGTTGTTTGGTAGTTCCTTCACTATAGGGTTTATTCCTCGTTTTATTCCAAGAAACTCGGTCCTAGTAGGTAACCCTTGTCTTTTGTGGCCTGCAGTTCTGACAACCAATCGGAAAGCCCCCGTAGCTGCTGCCGTTCTTTGTATGAGAGCTTTGGAAAAGTATCGAGCCTACTGAAGGGAGATACTTCATTTGGCTCTGGAGAGCTGTAGCATTTGTCCAGCCTCTGCCACAGCGTTTGTAAACCCATAGCTGGATTATTGATGTGAACTCCTCTAACCCTTCTTACATGTTGCAGTGACTCCCCATCAAGCCACTTACAGAGAAGGTCCAGCTCTTCACTAGGTTTGAGACTTAGTCCTTCCATGGCTTTACGAAAGCTGGACTTCCAGGAAAGATAACTGTCAGTCTGGTTGTCGAACACCTCGCCCGGCTATGATCAGATCTCGATGAGCCTGATACCAAGCCAAATCTAATGCATATGGGGAGAAATTTGTGGAGACTGGTTTGCCAGATACGTTTTCTGCAATGGATGGAAATTCAGTCTGTCCACGTCTGTTTAGCTGGGATCAGCATCAGTTGTAACTCTTGACTGAGGTTTTTGCTGTGGTTGAACTGTTAGTGAGAATGTTGTGGGTAGAAAGAAGACCCACCAAAGCACATCAACAAATTCAAGATGATAAATGCAGAAAGTGCCCAGAGAAACCAGAAACAATGTAACACATTGCAGGATCCTGTAGCAGCTTAACTCAATCTGATTACTGACACAGACACAATCAAATGGCAAACATCATTTGCCAAAATCTTGCTTTAATAAACAGACACATAAAAGACACCAAACCTGATCCAGTTTTAGAATCAGAGTCCTACAAATTATGTTATGACCGATCTATTATTACAGATAGGACAATCCATAATAACCATCTGGATATAATATTATAGCAAGAACAGCTTACTGAATAGATACAGCCTCTCCAAACACACATAACGTACAGAAATCAATATGAAAAGCACCAGAAATACACTGAATTAAAAGAGGAAATTGAAAAATTATGGAGCTTGAACAGGGTATACATTGCCCCAATAGTAATATCTACAACTGATATCATCCCAAAGTCACTACACAATAGCAATAAACAAATAGACCTACACGGCAATATTTATGTAAATCTCCAGAAAGCCATGATACCGAACACCAGTAGGACTGCCTTACAGTCCTAGCAACTGAGCAATGAGTGTGTTTTGCTATGCCCCGACCTCAGGTTTTATCAGCTTGTGCTGATAAAAAATAAATAATAATGATAACTTATTTATAGAGCACTTTGCATACAAACACTGTAGTTCGAAATGCTTTACGATGGGATAGAGTACAAACATGAAAATAAAAGACAAAATGATGGATAAAAGCATAGTTAAGTAAGCAGGTTTTCGGCTGGCATTTAAGTGTCTGCATCCCTTATATTTTCAGTTATTGACTTCCACGATTAGAAACGTAGTTAAAAAAAAGCTGACCTGCCAATTTTGTCTTGAGGGAGATTGTTTAAATTTAACAGACCAGCAGAAGAAGACCTGAGAGCTTGATCAGTATCATAAAAAGAAAGTGATTCTGTGATGTTCTCCAGTCCCAGACTGTTTGGAGTTTTAAAAACAAATAAAATAACTTTAAAATCAATTCTTAAAAAATACAGGAAGCCAATGCAGACCAGCTGAATGGGAGTGATACGATTTGAAGTCTGTCAATAGATTGCTTTGGAAGGCCTGTAAAAAGTACATTGCTGTAATCTGGGTTTTTCGATATAAAGGCGTGAATTAGTTTTTCAGCATCATTATGTGACAGGAGCGGATGTAATTTCAATATTTCTTAATGGAGAAAATGCTGCTCTGGTCACTTTCTTTATGTGGGATTTAAAATTCAAATCTGAGTCATGGATAACACATAGGCTTGTTATTTCCTGTTTTACAAGGGTCTCAGGAGGAACTGGGATAAACTACCTTTTTGGCATGTGGTAACTTTGAATGAGCCAGATAGAGACTAGACCTACACAATAGTTCTAACAGATCTTTATTCAGCACACAAGCAGACATGAAGTGGGAGACATGCTGGGAAAATATCTTGGTAAAATCTCCTAGGAGAATCTCTCTAAACTCAAAGCACATTCAGTTTTATACTCTTTAAGCAGGGAGATAACAGCAGGGGATTAAGCACATTTCAATAATTCCATTTTGCTGTAGAAAAATGCTTTAGTAAAATTACATACTTACAATGGGAGCACATCTTACAAGACCAATTCTGAATATTTAATCATGGTTGCTGGAAATCCGAACACACAATCAGCCTTCTTTTACCACTGTATTGTGAGGGGTGTCTCTCTGGATGTGCAAACAATCTAAATATTGACTGGCAAATATGACTAGGACCATGTGATAAATGATAACCCTCCCTGATCTCATTCTGGGAGTTTCAATGTCGTCCGATTAACACGACCATTTATCTGTTGTGTTCTCCTGTGCGTTACTAAGGGGCAAAACTAAATATATCCCATGCCTAATGGCTGTCTGTTTTCAGTGCCCTCACAATATTGATGGATGTCACCTTATTTGGCAAAGTATCTTTATGCAAGTGTCTGTCAAGCAATTGTCTTGTCAATTTCCAAAGCATACCTATTGAGTTGCCTCCTGCTGTGACCTGGTCGCCCCTTTCTTTGTTGACACTGTGTTTGTATATGCAGCTGTCTGTAATTGCAGGACCAATTACTGCTTGTTACATTTAAAGATAGCTTGACGGCAGTGGCTCATTTGTATTAACAATTACTACCCCACTGCGTGTCCGCAACAGGGCATTTTGGCTAAATACAGTATACTTACAAATGCTTCATCTTTTTCTTGGCAGCACATGGCATCGGGCGTCATGGTAGCGTAGATCCTAGTACAGCTCGGGGCATCGGAGTGCAGTTCTGACGCTGTCTGTAAGGAGTTTGAATGTCTTCCCCAGATGCTCCAGTTTCCTCCCACATTCTAAAGACATAGCGTTTAGTAGGTTAATTGGTCATGATAAATTGTCCTGTTGTGTCTTTTTGCTGTAATTTGGACAGGTACATGGATGAGAGGGGTAATGGAGGGATATGGTCCAGGTGCAGGTCAGTGGGACTAGGCAGAAAAATGGTTCGGTACAGCCAAGAAGGGCCAAAGGGCCTGTTTCTGTGCTGTAATGTTCTATAGTTCTATGGTTCTAGGCTAGAATTAATAGGTGGGTTGCTGGGCAGTCCAGCTTATTGGCCCAGAATGTCCTGTTCAAGAGTGCATCTCGAAATAAATGAAGTAATGTTTGGTCCTGACTTTGTTGTGGATAAGAATGTTTTGGGAGCTTCCCCCACTCATAAGCTGTTGAATTTCCATCACCACTCACAATTAAATATTGAAGGCCTGAGGAAATTTGACCTGATCCGTTGATTGTGAAGTTGTCTTTTGCATGCTGTTGAGCAACCATGCTGTCTTACGTTACAGCTTCATTAGTTTTGGCACCTCATCACTTTTAGAAATGCCTGGTGCTGCTCCCAGCTTGACCTCCTCACTCCTCAATCAACCAGAGCTGATAGTGTTGCTAGAAAGATGGAGATGTTGAACCATGAGTTTCCAGTATATGGTGCTGCTATTGCTGAAGGCCCATAGCCCCTACTGGATTGAAAGTCATGTAAATAGCATCTTGAGGTACTACCACTGTCTTAGAATATTACCGTGTATGTCAGGACATCTCCATATGTTCACCTGTAAGATGTGTGGAGGACCTGGAATATCCATTTGATGTGAGACATTCTAAATCTTGAATCATGGTAACACAGAGGGAAGCACAATAGATAAATGGATGTGTTAACCAGACTATTGAAACCCCAGGATGAAATTTGGGAAGATTGTCTCTTAACACATGAGCTAGATCTTCTGGTTTCCTTAATAAGCATTTTAAATAGAATTTCAGTTAGCGTTGCACTTGGTGGATTTTCGGGCAAGAGTTTAGAGCCACGAATATGGCCACTCAGCTCAACTTGGCTACACCAATTTTATACTTCACGTGACTTTTCTCTTTTGATCGAGTCCCGTCAGCATAACTGTCCAATTCCTTTATTCCTTGGCTACTTTTATCTATATTACTCTTTGCAGCTACCCCATAGAGTAGAAGCTTTACAATCTAACCATACTCTGAGTTAAAGACATTCTGCTAAAGTCCCCTAAGTGCATAATTTTTTTGCACATTAACCTTCATTTTGCTTTTTCTATGCAGTTCCTTAATTTGGTTAACTGCAATGTTTCTTTCTCCTCAGATACTGCCTGACCTATTGTGTGTTTCCATCATTTTTGTATTTGTATCTGATTTTCAGAATCTACAGTACTCCATTTTTGTAGTTTTTCATCTGGGCGTGACCGTTTACACATGGTCAATTCCCTGTTACCATTTTCATAATAACTTCCCTTTCTTTTGCCATTTTCAGTCAAAAATCATCTTAACATGTGTTCAATTTATTGTCGTTTTCACCTCAACTGTGTTTTAGCTCTTCTCACTTCAATAAATAAACACCTGCTGCCCTGAAAGGAGGAAGGAGAGAACATAAAAAGCACACAGTTGTCGCTTCTGTTGCCTAAAATCTAAAATTTTGTTTGCAGTTTTATTGTATCAGCTTTCCATTTCATCCGCAAAATTTCTAAGGGGCCATCATCTTTCATCACCACATTTCAGGCTGGACACTGTATGGTTTTTATTGGGAATTTCTTGTTATTGTTATTTTGGGAGAGGTGCGATGATAGGTTGCTGATAAAGGGCAAAAAGCCAGACATTATTGCGTCAATATTAGGTGCCGAGAAGCCTAGAGTGAATGCCGAGGGAAAACCACTTCCACTGAAGCAGCAAGCTGGCCCCTTTCAGACATATCTTTTCATGGCTTCCAAACCTCTTCATTTACTGTCCAAAGAGAGATTAAATGGTTTAAAGAATGGTCAGTAAATTTATTGAGATGCATAAAATCCAGAGGTGGCACGTGAGAATAAATCTTCAGATATTCCCACTATTGGGACAGTCTTGACTGAGACGACACAGTTTCAAGATCAGGGTCCGGATATTTAAAAACAGAGCAACATACGGTGCTGGCGGAACTCAGCAGGTCGGGCAGCATCTATGGAAATGAATAAACAGTTGCCGTTATGGGCCAAGACCCTTCTTCAGGACTGAAAAGGAAGAGGGAAGACGCCAGAATAAAAAGGTGGAGGGAAGAGGAGGAGGATAACTAGAAAGTGATAGGTAAAGACAGGTGGGTAGGAAAAAATAAAGGACTGGAGAGGAAGGAATCGGATAGGAGAGGAGAGTGGACCATAAGAGAGAGAGGGAAGGAGGAGGAGGGGACCCACAGGGAGGCGATAGGCAGGTGAGAAGAGGTAAGAGGCCAGAATGGGAATTGAAAAAGGGGAAAGGGGAGGGATTTTTTTAACTGGAAGGTGAAATTGATATTCATGTCATCAGACTTGAGACTAAACAAACAGAATATAAAGTGTTCCTCCTCGACCCTGAGGGTGGCCTCATCTTGACGCAAGAGGAGGCCATGGACTGACATGTTGGAATGGGAATGTGAATTGGAATTAAAATACTTGGCCACTGGGAAGTCCGGCCTTTGGTAGATAGAATGAAATGCTCCACTAGTTTACGATTGGTCTCAGTAATATGGAGGGGGCCACATCAGGAGCATCAGATACAATAGACAACTCCAGCAGATTCACAAATGAAGTGTCGCCTCACCTGGAAAGGCTGTTGGGGGCCTGGAATGGAGGTGAGGGAGGAGGTGAATGGGCAGGTGTAGTACTTTGGCCACTTGCAGGGATAGTGCTGGGAGGGAGGTTAGTGGGGAGGGACAAAAGGACAAGGGGATTACATAAGGAGCGATCCCTTTGGAAAGCGGAGAGAGGGGGAGGTAATGATATGTTTAGTGGTAGGGTCCCTTTGGAGATAACGGATGATGATGTGTTGGATGCAGAGGCTCACAGGCTGGTAGGTAAGGACAAGAGGAACTCTATCACTGTTTAGGGGGCTGGAAGATTTGGTGAGCGTGGATGTCTCGGAAATGTAGGAGATGCAAGAAAGGGCAGCATCAATCGTGGAGGAAGGGGAAACCTGTTTTTTTGAAGAAGGAGGACATCTCTGATGTCCTGGAAAGGAAGACTACATCCTGGAAACAGATGCAATGGAGATGAAAGAAATGAGAAAAGAGAATAGCATTTTTACAGGAGATAGAGTGGGAAAGAGGTATAGTCAAGATAACCGTGGAAATCAGTAGGTTTATAAAAGATATTGGTTAACAGTTTGTTTCCAGAGATGGAGACAGAGAGATTGAGAAAGGGGAGGGAAGTGTCAGAAATGTAAGGGCAGGGAAGAAGCAAGAGGCAAAGCTGATGAAATTGATGATTTCAGCATGGGTGCATGAAACAACACCAATGCAGTCATCAATGTAGCGAAGGAAGAGTTGGGGAGCATTATGAAGGAAGGCTTGGACGGACAGAGACTGGTCTAAATAACCAACAAAGAGGCAAGCATTGCTGGGGCCCATGCAGGCACCCATGGCTACCCCTCAAGTCTAGAGAAAGTAGGAGGGACTAAAGGAAAATTTGTTGAGGGGAAAATTGTTAGAAACAGACGTAGGTGGGAATTTCTTAACAGAGACCACAGAAGCAGATGTCAATAACGTCATTCAGTCCATTCTCGCGCCGAAGTGATTAGTGCCCTGTTTGCTGATAGAAATATTTTCATTATGCTTCCAATCACAATGGCAGCAGCAGGATGGGTTTAGGTGTTTGTAGAAGTTCTAGGATTGAAGCCTCCTACAAGGTGAACCCACCATTTCCTGAATTGAAAACTTCTGTCTGACTTGACTGGTTGTATCACAGCCTGGTTTGAAAACACCAATGCCCTTGAACAGAATATTCTACAAAAAGCAGTGGTTACAGCCCAGTCTATCATGGGCAAAGGCCTCCCCACCATTGAGCACTGTCGCAGGAAAGCAGCATCCGTCATCAAGGACCCCCCACCACCCAGGCCGTGCTCTCTTCTCGCTGCTGCCATCAGGAAGAAGGTACAAGAGCCTCAAGACCCACACCACCATGTTCAGAAATAATTATTACCCGTCAACCATCCAGCTCTTGAACAGTGGGGATAACTTCACTCAATTTCACTTGTCACTTCACTGAACTGTTCTCACAACTTATCGACTCACTTTCAAGGACTCTTCATCTCATGTTCTTAATAGTTATTGCCTGCTTATTTATTTACTTATTTACCTATCTCTATCTATTTATTTACTTACATGCTTATTTATTTATTTGTCCATTTATTTCTTTATTTATCTGTTCATCATTGTTATTTATTTATCTATGTATTTTATTTGTTTTTTTATTTTGTATTTTCGTAGTTGTCTTTTATACATTGGTTGTTTGTCTTTCCTGTTGTTTGCAGCCTTTAGTTTATTCTATTATGTTTCTTCAATAAACAGTCCTAGATGGTCTTAAGTCACCAGTAGCTCACCTTTTCCCCTTCTCCTGTCAGTAGAAATGGTTCCACCAGGCTTAGTAGTTAAACCACATGAGAAGGTCAGGGGTTGCACTTGGTTGTCAGATGCTATTTGAGACGCACTGTTATGGTCCGGTCCGGAGCCCGCATTCCGGGTCTTGATCTGGTCTGCGAATTCTGGATTCCGGGTTTTGCAGCCATCCCTCCTGTCACCCTTAAGCCAAACAGGATCATCTTGGCTTAAGAAGGTGCACCTGTTGCCTATCAGCTGGCAGGTAGATATAAGGGACTCTGGGACTGCGCTGAGGTCGGTCGGTCGGTCTTTGTTTTGTCCTGGTTGCTTTGTATGAGCTGGTTTGCTATGTTCTGAGGTGTTTTGTCTGATTGGCTCTGTTTGTTCTGGTTGCCCTGGCTTGGAGGGCCCAAGGCTTCATCCCCAAGTTCTGTGAGTCAGCCTTGGAGTCACCCTGGACCAAGTTCCCTCCTGATCCCTTGCCTCTGTCAGGTAGCAGGCTGGACTGTTGTTGCCTGGTGGGGGGACTCTATCCCCTTCCTACCCCTCACCTCTGATGGGTGGTGCCTGCTACCTGCCCAGGTGTCCTGTGTCTTGCCTGGGCCTCTGTGGTCCTGCCTGGGAAGTGGCCCTGCCCAGGAGTTATGCGGCTGCCCAGGGGGCTCTCCTGCCTAGACATGGACTCTGGGACCCAGCCTAGCCATGGACTCTCTCTGAACCCCAGGATTACCTAGCATGCCCTGTCTCTTTCGCATGCCCTGCTCTCCCCATCTGGTTCTATCCTTTAGTTATTCCTGTCCTGCCCCTAGAACTTCAGTACCTGCATCCTGCACTTGGGTCCAGCCTCCTGTCCCCTTGTGACATGCACAAGCCAGCATTTTCACAAAAGGAAGTTTTAATCACTTTTAGCCCCAGTCACTCATCTTGTACTAAAGAAAAGCCAAAACATAATTTGGCATATACATTGCATGGGAATTGAAAAAGAAGCACATTAAAGATATTTCAGAGAGATTAGAATCAATTGGGCTAAATGGCCTTTGCAGCTTATTCTATGGTTGAATGCTGCCATTGGGTAGAAGATACCAGAGCTTTAGAACATAGAATAGTACAGCACAGTACAGGGCCTTTGGCCCACAATGTTGTGCCGACCCTCAAACCCTGCCTCCCATATATCCCCACACCTTAAATTCCTCCATATACCTATCTAGTAGTCTCTTAAATTTCACTAGTGTATCTGCCTCCACCACTGACTCAGGCAGTGTATTCCATGCACCAACCACAATCTGAGTAAAAAACTTTCCTCTAATATCCCCCTTGAACTTCTCACCCCTTACCTTAAAGTCATGTCCTCTTGTGTTGAGCAGTGGTGCCCCAGGGAAGAGGTGCTGGCTGTCCACTCTATCTATTCCTCTTAATATCTTGTATACCTCTATCATGTCTCCTCGCATCCTCCTTCTCTCCAAAGAGTAAAGCCCTAGCTCCCTTAATCTCTGATCATAATCCATACTCTCTAAACCAGGGAGCATCCTGGTAAATCTCCTCTGTACTCTTTCCAGTTCTTCCACATCCTTCCTTTAGTGAGGCGACCAGAACTGGACACAGTATTCCAAGTGTGGCCTAACCAGCATTTTATAGAGCTGCATCATTACCTCGCGACTCTTGAACTCTATCCCTCGAGCCACCGGTTCAAGGACAGTTACCACACCTCAAACTTCATGCTCTTGAACAAAAGTGGAATACTACACTCATTAGCCCTTTCAGCGAGACGTTCCCACAACCAATGATCTCACTTTTAAGAACACTCTATCTCATTATCTCATAATCTCATAATCACATTACTTATGGCTATTCATTTATATTCATAGTTTGTTGTCTTCTGCACTCTGGTTGATCTTTCATTGATTCTGTTATAGTTACTATTCTGTAAATTAGCTGGGTTGTTAATGGTGACATATCTATACTTTGATAATAAACTTTACTTTGAACTTCGAACTTTGGTGAGGATGAAATTTGCAACAATTCCATTTTCCTGCATTCTTCCATATTCCTTGATTCCTCTTGTGGTCAGAAATCGATGGAGCTCTTTTTTGCTTTTGTTACAAAGCTAGGCTGACTGTCCCAAAGCAGGCTATTCTGTTCAGTATCTAGGTAAATTCTATCCCTCAGTGTCAATATTTTCTTAGAATTACTATAGTAGGATTAGTTCTCCTTAAATAGTGATAGAATTCAGAAATACATTACCCAGTAATGACAAAGGAGAAGTTAGGATGTCATGTGAATCAGGGATGATTCTGAGTTCTTGACGGTAAAGTTACAGATGACCAAAGTGCTATCAGCCATGCTTGGACATTTGGTGAAGTATATCCTCTTGCTGATCCGTTTAGCAATTGGAGTGTCCCTAAAGAAATCAAGAGACTATATAACAAACAAGTGCACTGCTGTATTCCGGATGGTGTCAAGTTTTTAAAGTGATATTGCATCCGCACTTCTTAGCAAGTGATCACTACCCCAACACATTAGTGACACGACCTTTGCGGATGGACTGATTTGTTATTGAAGCCTCTCTTTTGGTTTTGTAGCTAAGGTTCTGATACTTCCTATCCAATCAATGGTGAATGGTCATCCCTAAGAAAATGCTATGGCTTGGTTTCATGTCTCATTTAAAAGTCTGCATCTCCAATAGTGCTCTATTCCCTTAGTTCTATAGTGGAACATCAATCACAGTCCGTAGATTACACCCAAACCTCTGGAGAGATCCTTGAATCTGTGATTCTTCAAGCTTAAAGGCCAACATTCTTCAGCAGAGACACAACCCACAGTGTACAGGAATGTGGGACTGGGAAGGAGTTGTGGAATGTAATTGTCAGTAGCATAATCTATGTTGGAACGTAATTGTATACTAGGTATTCCTAAAATACATTATAATATCTACTGTACTTAATTCTTCATGGTATAATCCACTGGAGCTCTACAGTAGCGTAGCAGTTAGCATAACACTATGACAGCTCAGGGCATCAGAGTTTGTAATTCAACCCTAGTGTCCTCTGTGAGGAGTTTGTACATCCTTCCCGTGGAATGTATGGGTCTTCCCTGGGTGCTCAGGTTTCCTCCCACAGTCCAAAGACATACCAATTAATAAATTAATTGGTCATTGTAAATTGTCCCATGATTAGGTTAGGGTTAAATCGGGGGTTGTTGGGCAACATGGCTCCAAAAGCCAGAAGGTCCTATTCCGTGCTGTATCTCTAAATACATTTTTTTAAACCGTGCAGAAAAAGTAAAGTTTTCAATGTTAATTCAAGAAAAATTGCAGAAATCCAAGCAACACACACAAAGTACTAGAGGATCTCAGCAGGCCAGCCAGCATCCATGGAAAAGAGTTAGCAGTCAACAGGCTTGCCTGCAGAGGGTTGTGATGGAGGGAGTACATTCAGATTGGAGGGTTGTGATTAGTGGTGTCCCACAAGGATCTGTTCTAGGACCTCTACTTCTTGTGATTTTTATTAACGACCTGGATGTGGGGGTAGAAGGGTGGGTTGGCAAGTTTGCAACGACACAAAGGTTGGTGGTGCTGTAGATAGTGTAGAGGATTGTCGAAGATTGCAGAGAGACATTGATAGGATGCAGAAGTGGGCTGAGCAGTGGCAGATGGAGTTCAACCTGGAGAAGTGTGAGGTGGTACACTTTGGAAGGACAAACTCCAAGGTAGAGTACAAAGTAAATGGAAGGATTCTTGGTAGTGTGGAGGAGCAGAGGGATCTGGGGGTACATGTCCACAGATCCCTGAAAGTTGCCTCACAGGTAGATAGGGTAGTTAAGAAAGCTTATGGTGTGTTAGCTTTCATAAGTCGAGGGATAGAGTTTAAGAGATGTGATGTAATGATGCAGCTCTATAAAACTCTAGTTAGGCCATACTTGGAGTACTGTGTCCAGTTCTGGTCACCTCACTATAAGAAGGATGTGGAAGCATTGGAAAGGGTACAGAGGAGATTTACCAGGATGCTGCCTGGTTTAGAGAGTATGGATTATAATCAGAGATTAAGGGAGCTAGGGCTTTACTCTTTAGAGAGAAGGAGGATGAGAGGAGACATGATAGAGGTGTACAAGATATTAAGAGGAATAGACAGAGTGGACAGCCAGCACCTCTTCCCCAGGGCACCACTGCTCAGTACAAGAGGACATGGCTTTAAGGTAAGGGGAGGGAAGTTCAAGGGGGATATTAGAGGAAGGTTTTTCACTCAGAAAGTGGTTGGTGCGTGGAATGCACTGCCTGAGTCAGTGGTGGAGGCGGACACACTAGTGAAGTTTAAGAGACTACTAGACAAATATATGGAGGAATTTAAGGTGGGGGGTTATATGTGATGCAGGGTTTGAGGGTCAGCATAACATTGTGGGCCGAAGGGCCTGTAATGCGCTGTACTATTCTATGTTCTATGTTAACATTGGAGATGGTGGAAGTTACGGAGAAATGAGATCCCTCCACCAAACATACCTTTCCCTCCTCCCCCGCCCCCACTAATTTTCGGCTCGCTTTCTGCATCAATCGCTCCGTAGACAACTCCCTTGTCCATTCATCCTTCTCCACTTATCTCCCTCCGGGTACTTATCCTTGCATTCAGAACAAGTGCCATACCTGCCCTTGTACCTCCTCTCTCACTACCACCCTGGCCCCCAAACAGTCCTTCCAGATAGGCCTGTTCACCTGTGACTCTGTTGGGATTATTTGCTGTATTGTGACCTCCTGTATATCGGTGAGACACAGCATAGATTGGGAAACTGCTTTGCCAAGCACCTGATGGCAGGTACATCAATTTCTCAAACTTCTGGGAATTGTGCACTCCCCCGCCCCTTAGCCCTTCACCATTCTCTGTTCCCTCTCTCACCTTATCTCCTTACCTGCCCATCACCTCCATCTGGTGCTCCTCCCCCTTCCCTTTCTTCCATGGTCTTCTACCCTCTCCTATCAGATTCCCCCTCCTCCAGCCCTTTATCTCTTTCACCAATCAGCTTCCCAAATCTTTACTTCAGCCCTGTGTTGGCGCGTGGCCTAGTGGATAAGGCATCGGTCTAGTGATCTGAAGGTTGCTAGTTCATGTTGTGTCCTTGAGCAAGGCACTTAACAACACATTGCTCTGCAATGACACCGGTGCCAAGCTGTATCGGCCCTTGCCCTTCCCTTGGACAACATCGGTGGCGTGGAGAGGGGAAGGCTTGCAGCTTGGGCAACTGCCGGTCTCCCATACAACCCTGCCCAGCCCTGTGCCCTGGAAACCTTCCAAGGCGCAAATCCGTGGTCTCACGAGAGTAATGGATGAAAACTTCAGCCCTCCCCCTCTCCCGGTTTCACCTTGCGCCTACCACCTTGTATTTCTTCCTCCCTTTCCTCCACCTTCCTGCTCTAACTTATCATCTGTCATCACCAGTCCTGACAAAGGGTTTCAGCCTGAAATGTTAACTGTTTACTCTTTTCCAGTGAAGCTTCTGTACGTTTGCCTGTTTTCAAGCATGGAAGCAAATGATGCAAAAACAGCTGTTTCAGATGTGATTGTTTAATTAACAAGTAAAGATGTGTCACAGCACATCCTAGGATGTATCTCAGCATCGTTTAATTAACAAGTAAAGATGGCTGCATCTTAATGGAACATGCATTAGTTTAAAAATCATTCTTAGGCAGCCTTCAAGTGTACAGTATTATTTATGAAACTCTTTCCTTCCTCATCTGTTAAATATATCTGAAAGGGATTTTATGTGAGGTCATAGAATGTACCTCATGGTATTCCACATAATTTCAAGGCAGCTAATTTTCAGTTAAAGTTCATGAAGAGGGAAATAATAAAAACTATGACATTGGTGCATTATGATTTGTTACATTGTTATTATTTTAATAGAACATAAAGTGAGTTGCAGGGCTTTGATGTTGATTTCAATGAGGTTTGCAGAAAATAATACAAGTGGGGCTTCTAACTACAAAATATAAGATAAACTCTGCTTTACAGAAGCACAGGACTGGCTTATGTCGTTCCAACAATTTTTCCATTATGAAATCTTACGTCTCTATTTGTAATAGAATCTGCTATTGTTAGCAATGCAGAACCCCCCCCCACCCCACCCACAACCAGAACCCCCCCCACCCCACCCACAACTAATTAATGTACCAAGGGACAGTATAATTACAAAATGATCATAGGCAGTTTTTATCATAATCAAGAACATAGTAATTTATAAGTGATATATAAAAATAGAAAATTAGACTTGCAAGTTGAGAAAATATTGAATTACATTTATACCCAGAGATCCAAATAACCCTTGAACTTTAACCTCATTCTATATACAATTTGTAATTGGCTCAAACTCTCCATGCACAATAAAAATACTGACTGATACATTCAATAAGTATATCTGTAAATACAACTAGAAGAACCATCTATCACAATTTCTTTGATTGTGAGAAAGTATCAGTGGAACGATACAGAATTTCTTCACAAAGAATTTCTTTATCTTTCAATGAATGGTGATAGAATTCATTTTATTGTCTCTCTGCCCTGTTTCCCCCTATCTCTGATACTGAAATTCCTCACAAGCAAATTCCTTAATGCTCCAGAGAACGGTGATAGTTCTACTTTGTATTTTGTCTGTCTATATCTCTCTGTCCCCTTTGCTTTTATCTCTCTCTGGCATAGTATTTCCTCACAGAGAAATTCCTTTATGCTCTAGAGAATGGAGACTGATTGCATTTTATTGCCTTTCTGTCTGTTTGATAGCATTTTCTCACCAAAAAATCCTGTATGTTCTAGAGAATAATGATAGATTGCATTTTATTGTTTTTCTCTCCATTCCTCAATTCCTCTGACAAAGATTGTTTCACAAAGAAATTCTCTTAAGCTCTAGAAAATGACAGACTGTACTTTATTATCTCTTTTTGTCGCTTTGTGATATAACACCGTCACAAAGAAGTACAATTATGCTCCAGAGAATTGTAATAGAATAGTTTAAGACACTCTCTCTCTCTTCTGCTCTCTCTTTCTCTCTCTCTCTGTCCCTCTCCCCTCTCACCTTTCCTCTCTTTCTCTCTTTATCTCTCTCTTTCTTGATACAGATATCTTTATTCATAGTGTGTATGTTTAACCTTTGGACTAACATTTCAATCCTGAGGACTGAATAAGAGCTCTTTCAACTACCAACAAAACAAATCAAACAGTGGGATTGTAGCGGTGCTACACGCAGCGCTAAAATAACGACACGGAGTCGGTAAACTACGATCAAAGAATGTTTTATTCGAACTTCACAGCCTTGCTTTAAAGCCTCCCTCATCCCGCCCTCCCCGGGCGCGGATGGTCCAAGAGACACGTACTCACAAACCCCCGCAGGCTTTTTCCCTTTGTTGCGGACCTGGCCTTTGTGCCTGCACGCTGGCTAATTGTGAGCCGGTTCGAGTGCGCTAGGAAGTGGGTGGCCACATAACCCCCCCCCAGAACCGGCGATACACCCCCCAATGTCCACAGTCTGGGCCGGACCCTGTTTGGGAGGTCGGCCTCTGCGCCGCGGTGCCGGAAACTCGACTGGCTGCGCCAGGTCCACATGGGCCGGCTTGAGTCGGTCCACCGTGAAAACCTCCTCTCTCCCCCCAACGTCCAGCACGAACGTGGACCCGTTGTTCCTGAGCACCGTAAATGGCCCCTCGTAGGGCCGTTGTAGCGGTGGCCGATGCCCGCCCCTTCGTACAAACACAAACTTACAGTTCTGCAGGTCTTTGGATACATGGGTCGGGGTCCGTCTGTGCTGCGAAGTGGGTATGGGGGCCAGGTCACCGAGCCTCTCGCGTACTCTGCCCAGGACTGCTGCGGGTTCTTCCTCTTGCCCCCTTGGGGCTGATATGAACTCCCCGGGGACGACCAGGGGTGCACCGTACACCAACTCGGCCGACGAGGCGTGCAGATCGTCTTTGGGCGCCGTGCGGATACCGAGTAGGACCCAGGGAAGCTCATCCGCCCAGTTAGCTCCTCACAGGCGGGCCATGAGAGCTGACTTTAAGTGATGGTGGAAACGCTCCACTAGTCCGTTCGACTGTGGGTGGTAGGCAGTGGTGTGGTGTAGCTGTGTCCCCAAATGGCTGGCCATAGCTGACCACAGGCTGGAGGTGAACTGGGCGCCTCTGTCGGAGGTAATGTGGGCCAGTACACCAAAGTGGGACACCCAGGTGGCGATCAGTGCCCGGGCACAAGATTCGGAGGTGGTGTCGGTGAGCGGGATCGCCTTTGGCCATCTTGTGAACCGGTCCACGATAGTCAGGAGGTGCCGCGCTCCTCGCAACACTGGCAGGGGGCCCACGATATCCACATGAATGTGGTTGAAACGCCGGTGGGTGGGGTGGAACTGCTGTGGCAGAGCTTTGGTGTGCCGCTGCACCTTGGCCATCTGGCAGTGCATGCACGTTCTGGCCCATTCACTGACCTGCTTGCGGAGTCTGTGCCAAACGAACCTGTTGGCGACCATCCGGACGGTTGTCCTGATGGAGGGGTGCGCTAAGTTATGAATGGAGTAGAAAACACGTCGTTGCCAAGGTGCCGGGATGACGGGACGAGGCTGGCCGGTGGTGACGTCACAGAGTAGGGTCCTCTCACCTGGGCCTACGGGGAGGTCCTGGAGCTGCAAACCGGAGACTGCGGTTCTGTAACTCGGGATCTCCTCATCTGCCTGCTGTGCCTCTGCCAGCGCCTCAAAGTCTACTCCTTGGGAAAGAGCATGAATGTTAGGGCGAGAGAGCGCATCCGCCACGACATTGTCCTTACCCGAGACGTGCCGGACGTCAGTCGTGTATTCAGAGATGTAGGACAGATGGCGCTGCTGGCGGGACGACCAGGGATCGGACACCTTTGTGAATGTAAAGGTAAGCGGTTTGTGGTCCGTGAACGCGGTGAAGGGCCTACCTTCTAAGAAGTACCTGAAATGCCGGATTGCCAGGTATAGTGCCAACAGTTCCTGGTCGAAAGCACTGTATTTGAGCTCGGGTGGTCGTAGGTGTTTGCTGAAAAACACCAGGGGTTGCCAGCAGCCCGCGATGAGCTGCTCCAGTACCCCACCGACTGCCGTGTTAGAGGCGTCCACCGTGAGGGCGGTAGGGACGTCCATTCTGGGGTGCACTAGCATCGTGGCATTCGCTAAGGCATCCTTCGTTTGAATGAAAGTGGCGGCGGACTCCTCGTCCCAGGCAATGTCCTTGCCCGGACCGGACAGCAGGGTGAACAGGGGGCACATGATCCGGGCAGCTGAAGGGAGGAAGCGGTGGTAGAAATTGACCACACCTACGAATTCCTGAAGGCCTTTGACCGTGGTGGGTCGGGGGAAATGGCGGACCGCATCTACCTTAGCGGGCAGAGGGGTTGCCCCGTCTTTAGTAATCCTGTGGCCCAGGAAGTCAATGGTGTCGAGCCCAAACTGGCATTTGGCCGGGTTGATTGTTAGACCGTAGTTACTCAGCCGGGCATAGAGTTGACGGAGGTGGGACAGATGCTCCTGACGACTGCTGCTGGCTATGAGGATGTCATCCAAATAGATGAATGCGAAGTCCAGGTCACGTCCCACCGCGTCCATTAACCGCTGGAACGTCTGTGCGGCATTCTTCAGGCCGAACGGCATGCGGAGGAACTCGAAAAGGCCGAACGGGGTGATGAGAGCCGTTTTGGGGATGTCGGCCGGATGCATCGGGATTTGATGGTATCCGCGGATGAGGTCTACCTTGGAGAAGATCCGTGCGCCGTGCAGGTTTGCTGCGAAGTCCTGAATGTGCGGCACAGGATAGCGGTCCAGTGTGGTATCATCGTTCAGCCTGCGGTAGTCGCCGCACGGTCTCCAGCCCCCTGTCGCTTTGGGCACCATGTGCAGGGGGGAGGCCCACGGGCCGTCGGACCGCCGGATGATCCCCAATTCCTCCATCCTCTTGAACTCCTCTTTCGCCAGTCGGAGCTTGTCTGGGGGAAGCCGCCGAGCGTGGGCGTGGAGGGGTGGTCCCTGGGTCGGGATGTGGTGTTGTACGCCGTGTCGGGGCATGGCTGCCGTGAACTGCGGTGCCAGAACCAATGGGAAATCCGCCAGGACCCTGGTGAAGTCGTTGTCGGACAGCGTGATGGAGCCGAGGTGAGGGGCTGGCAACTGGGCTGCACCCAGGGAGAACGTCTGAAAGGTCTCGGCGTGGACCAGTCTCTTCCTGGGCAGGTCGACCAGTAGGCTGTCAGACCACAAAAAATCCGCACCCAGAAGCGGTTGGGCTACGGCGGCCAGTGTGAAGTCCCACGTGAACCGGCTGGAGCCGAACTGTAGCTGCACCGGACGGGTGCCATAGGTCCTTACCGTGCTGCCGTTCACGGCCCTCAGGGGGGGACCCGGTGCCCTGCTGCGGGTATCGTAACTCGTCGGAGGTAAGACGCTGATCTCGGCACCGGTGTCAACCAAAAAACGGCGTCCCGACCGCTGGTCCCACACATACAGGAGGCTATCCCGATGGCCAGCCGCCGTAGCCATCAGCGGCGGCTGGCCCTGGCGTTTCCCGGGAACTTGCAGGGCGGGCGACAACGGCGGGCTTCTGCACCCCACCGCTGGTGGTAGGAACACTATTGTTTGTTGGGCTCCCCACCCCTGCCTCTGGGGCTAGAGGGCTCTGCGGCCGGGCCTGGACTGGTTTGCTGCTGGGAGCGTGGCCGGGTGATCTGTGCGATGGACACCCCACTCACCTTCTTGGCGTTCCACAGCAAGTCCGCCCGGGCTGCCACCTTCCGGGGTCAGTGAAATCCACGTCGGACAGCAGCAGGCGTATGTCTTCGGGCAGCTGCTCTAGGAATGCCTGCTCAAGCATGAGGCAGGGTGTGTGTCCGTCGGCCAGAGACAACATTTCATTCATTAAAGCTGATGGAGGCCTGTCTCCCAAGCCATCCAGGTGCAGTAAACGGGCAGCTCGCTCGCGGCATGAGAGTCCGAAAGTCCTTAGGAGCAGAGCTTTGAATTCCGTGTACTTGCCATCCGCCGGGGGAGACTGTACAAACTCCGCAACCTGGGCCGCTGTGTCCTGGTCGAGGGAGCTCACCATGTAGTGGTAACGGGTGTCCTCTGAGGTTATCTGCCGAACATGGAATTGGGCTTCTGCTTGCTGGAACCATAGGTGAGGTCATAGCGTCCAGAAGCTTAGCAGTTTCAACGAAACCACATGAACTGATGCGGCGTCGGTCATCTCTGGTCCAAAATCGTTTGGACCGTCGGGGTCACCAATTGTAGCGGTGTGCTCCACGCAGCACTAAAATAATGACACGGAGTCGGTAAACTGCAATCAAAGAATGTTTTATTCGAACTTCACAGCCTTGCTTTAAAGCCTCCCTCATCCCGCCCTCCCCGGGCGCGGATGGTCCAAGAGACACGTACTCAGAAACCCCCGCAGGCTTTTTCCCTTTGTTACGGACCTGGCCTTTGTGCCTGCATGCTGGCTAATTGTGAGCCGGTTCAAGTGTGCTAGTAAGTGGGTCGCCACAAGATTGTATTTTGTCTGTCTGTCTCTCTCTCTCTCTATCCCCTTTGTTTTTATCTCTCTCACACACAGTATTTCCTTAGAGAGACATTCCTTTATGTTCTAGAGAACACTCCTCTCCCCAAATCTAACCTCACTCGCTCTGAACGCACTGCTCTCCACTCTCTCCGCACTAATCCCAACCTCACCAGCAAAGCCGCAGATAGCTGCAGTAGTCTGGCAGACTGACTTCTTCCTTGCTGAGGCCAGGTGGCAACTTTCAAATGCCTCCTCTTACTTACCCCTTGAACAGGGCTCCACAAGGGATCGACAGGCCATTGTCCCCTGAACCATCACTGACCTTATCAACTTGGGATCTCCCATCCATTCCTACCAACCTCATAATTCCGTTTCTACCTCCTACCCAAGATCCACAAACCCGAGTGTCCAGGTAGACCTATTGCTACCCCACTGAACTTGCGCCTGCATATCTTGACTCTGTTGTATCGCCCCTGGTCCAGTCCCTTCCTACCTACTACATCCATGATACTTCACATGCACTACCATCCTATCAACAGGGTCTTGAAGCTCACTGCTTCTTTCTGGACAACAGACCCAACCAGTTCCCCTCCACCACAAACTGCTCCATCTGACCAAACTGAATTGAATTGAATTGACTTTATTTCTTACATCCTTCACATACATGAGGAGTAAAAATCTTCATGCTACGTCTCCATCTAAATGTACAAAGTGCAACCAAAGTAATTTATAATAAATAGAACAGTCAGTGTAATATAGAGTACACTCAAATCAGCATGAATTCATCAGTCTGATGGCCTTGTGGAAGAAGCTGTCCCGGAGCCTGTTGGTCCTGGCTTTAATGCTGTGATATTGCTTCCCAAATGGTAGCAGCTGGAATAGATTGTGGTTGGGGTGACGTGGGTCCCCAATGACCCTATGGGCCCTTTTTACACACCTGTCCTTGTAAATGTCCTGAATCATGGGAAGTTCACAACTACAGATGAGCTGGGCTATCTGCACCACTCTCTGCAGAGTCCTGTGCCCTGTCATGGATGTAGGTAGGAAGGGACTGGACCAGGGGTGATAAAACAGAGTCAAGGTATGCAGATGCAAGTTCAGTGGGGCAAGAGCAATGGGTCTACCTGGACACTCAGGTTTGTGGATCTTGGGTAGGAGGTAGAAGCGGAACTATGAGGTTGGTAGGAATGGATGGGAGATCCCAAGTTGATAAGGTCAGAGAGGTGTAGTTTCCATACTAGCCAGTGATGCAGCCAGTCAGGATGCTCTCAGTTGTGCCCCTGTAGAAAGTTCTTAGGATTTGGTGGCCCATACCAAACTTTCTCAACCATCTGAGGTGAAAGTGGTGCTGTTGTGCCTTTTTCACCACACAGCTGGTGTGTACAGACCACGTGAGGTCCTTGGTGATGTGGATGCCGAGGAACTTAAAGCTGTTCACCCTCCCAACCCCAGATCCATTGATGTCAATAGGGGTTAGCCTGTCTCCATTCCTCGTGTAATCCACAACCTGCTCCTTTGTTTTTGCGACATCGAGGGAGAGATTGTCTTCTTGACACCACGGTGTCAGAGAAATGATCCTCACCCTCAATAATTTCTCCGGCTCCTCCCACTTCCCAGCTACGCCTGCCTTTTTGGCAGCTACGTGGAGCAATCCACGTTGCAAGCCTACACCAGCATCACTCCCCAACTCTTCGTACGCTACATCAACGGCTGCTTCCTGCACCCGTTCTGAGCTCATCAATTTCATCAACTTTGCCTCCAACTTCCATCCTGCTCTCAAGTTTACTTGGTCCATTTCTGATTCCTCTCTCCCCTTTCCCAATCTTTCTGCTTCTACCACTGAAGACAAACTATCTACTGACATATTTTATAAATGTACTGACTCTCACAGCTACCAGGACTATATCTCTTCCCACCCTATCACTTGTGAAAATGTCATCCTCGTTACTCAGTTCTATCTGGTTCCACCACATTTGCTCTTGGGATGAGGCTTTTCATTCCAGAACAAATGAGATGTCCTCCTAAAGAAATGGCCTTCTTCCACCATCAATTCTGCCCTCATCTACATCTCTTCCATTTTGCGCACATTTGCTGTCAACCCATCCTCCTGTCGCCACACCAGGGGTAGGTTCTGCTTGTCTTCATCCATCACCCCACTAGCCTCCGTGCCCAGCACGTAATTCTCTATAACCTCCGCCATCTCCAATGGGATCCCACCACCAAGCACATCTTTCCCTCCCCCCCCCCACTTTCCACTTTCCGCAGGGATCGCTCCCTATGCAACTCCCTTGTCCACTCGTCCCTCCCCATTGAACTCCCTCCTGATACTTACACTTGAAAGCCGCAGTTGCCCCTACACCTCCTCCCTTACTACCATTCAGGGCCTCAAACAGGTGAGGCAACACCTCATCTGCAAGTCTGTTGGGGTCATCTACTGTATCTAATTCTCCTAGTGTTGCCTCCTGTGAGACCCAATGTAGACTGGCAGTCTGCTTCGCGAACACCTTCATTCCATCCACCTCAAGAAGTGGAAATTCCAGTGGCCACCCATTTCAATTTTACTTCCTATTTCCATTCCAACATGTCAGTCCATGGCCTCCTCTACTGCCACAATAAGGCCACTCTCAGGTTGGAAAAGCAACACCTTATATTCCATCTCCATAGCCTCCAATTTGATGGCATGGACATCAGCTTCTCTAATTTCTGGTAATTGACACCCGTCCCCTCCTTCACCATTCCCCGCTCCTGATTACCTTCCTTACCTGCTCATCACCTCCCTCTGGTGCTCCTCCCCTTTTCCTTTCTTCCATGGTCTTCTGTCCTAGCAGATTCCCCCTTCTCCAGCTCTTTATCTCTTTTACCGATCAACGTCTCAGCTCTTTATTTCACCCCTCCCCTCTCCTGATCTCACCTGTCACCTGCCACACTTCACCTTGTACCTCTTCCTCCCCTCCCCCCACCTTCTCCCCTTCCTTTCCAGTCCTGATGAAGGGATTTGGCCCGTAACGTTGACTGTTTATTCTTCTCCACAGATGTTGGCTGGCCCATTGAGTTCCTCCAGCACTTTGTGTGCCGTGCTTTAGACTTCCAGCATCTGCAAATTCTAACAACGGACACAGAATGCTGGTGGAACACAGCAGGCCAGGCAGCATCTATAGGAGAAGCGCTGTCGACGTTTCGGGCCGAGACCCTTCGTCAGGATTCTCTTCTGTTTGTGAATTTGTGTGCAAGACTTCAACTAAGACTTTGTGTTGGCTCATCTTTGTATTACATTTCAAAAATATTACTTTTACTACGCAGTAAATTCATGTGCTGTTAGTCTAGAAAACATTGTATCATTTCATTTATTTTACATCTGTATTCTTTTAACCCATGTTTCAGTGCCCTCCGTACGCAATGCATCTTTCACCTCTGACCTTTCCTGAATCATCCTCTACAACGGGTGTAACAAGTGTAACAACCTCTACAAGGTTGGCTGTGTTCCTCAACATGGTGGAGTGTACCAGCCTGCAACATTTGGTTGGGAATAGCTCCTTGCACTAAAACACCAATAGACTAGAGGCAGCTTTCAATGAGTTGTTAATCTTCTGTCAGCAAATGCATCAGATTAAGTGTGACCCAGCTGTTTGGAAGAACCCCAACAAACATTATAATCAAAATCTGAAGTTCAAAGTAAAATTTATTATCAGGGTACATGCATGTAATCCTGAGGTTCTTTTTCTGCGTGCATACTTAGCAAATCTAAATAACAGTAACTGTAAACAGGATCCATAAACTGAAATCTTTCTTTAGGATCTTTTTGGGAGAAATGAATTCCAGAAGTAGATGGTTGATAATGCCATCCCCATCACTGTCATCTTGAGGGCAATGTGCACCGGTGCTGATATGTCGTGTGTACATGAATGATCTGGCAGTGATGTCATCCAGATAAGGTCCTGGTCCTTGTTTAAAAGTTTTGGCGATGGGCTATTCTGCCAAATGAGCTTGACAGCCTGCATTGGGAATCATTCTGCATAATCCACTGTCTCCTTTTCCATATGACCTCAGAACCACTGTTTGCAGATCATTAACACAAGAAAACCAACTAGTGGTGTAGTGGCATTGTCACTGGATTTTGAGTTGAGTTGTCCTGGGTTTGAATCCAGCCAGCTTCTTGCACATTTTCCATACGCGCTGGGTTGAGTGTTGAACTAGCAACTCGGCCTCATAAAAAACAGACAAAATGCTAAAGAAATGGCAATTGTTGCCACCCAATGTGGCACAAGACGTGGAGAGGAATAACAAGTAACATAAGAGATACTGCAGATGCTGGAAATCTAGAGCAACACACTCAAAATGCTGGAGGAACTCAGCAGGTCAGGCACCATCAATGGAGGGAATTATGATGAGTCCTGATGAAGCTTTTCAGCCCGAACAATCGAAGATTTCCCTCCACAATCATTGACAGATTGGCTGGTGTTCATGATACAAAGCTCAAAGGAACATTTCAGTGCAATATGGCCAGAGCCACTCTTTGCAACACCAAAGATGGACAGAACTACAGCATGTAGTAACAATTGGTGATTGCCTGTTCGGGATCAATGCACAACTTGACATGGCCACACACAAAGGACCCCATTAGGGCAAAGGCCATATTGGGCACATTTCTGTTTATTTTCTCTGGAGATTTCTGTATCAGATAGAATTTACTTTCGATCTTTCATAAAATGGAAGATGACTCAGGTGACTGCTGCACTGCGGGGACAGTGTATCAGCTACCAACAGTGTACCAACCACATGCATCAATATCAGGAGCACCCTGTGCTCAATGATTGACTTCCCTGCCACATCGAGAGAGATGCTGGTGACACAATACTAGCTTCTACCTCACCTTGTTTTTGTCCTCCATCTAGTTCTTGGTGCATGCTTTGTGCCTTGAAATCCCCATTTCTGACAACTTCAGGTTACAGGACCTGATGATGAAGAGAGCTATTGGACCAGTTTCCAAGGAATATGGGCCCCAATTCTACTGTGCAGAACCCTGGCCTTCAAGGATATTTTGACAGTAAGCCTATTGCTCATCAATCCAAGATCAACAGTAGATCCAGACGGAAACAGGGCGGGTTTGATTTAAGTACCTCTGCTACTTGGATTCATCAATTCTACTTGTAAGTACATGCTGATAGATTCCGAAAAGCTCATACAATACACAAACAAGACTAACAGCCAGGGCAGCCAATCTAAATTACTGTTTTTACAAGGGTACTTTCTGTTTCCCATCCACTGATTGGACTGCCTTACTGATGTCCTTGTAGAACAGTTATATCCAATTGCCAATTCACTTCCAAATTCAGTTTAAAGAGGTATGTCCATTCACCTGGACCATGTTGATTAAGAAGGTGTCCACCCCGGAGTCCTGTGGGCAATCATATGTCAGAGTAGGGCAAAATTGGCAGCCAGCAATCTGCCTGCTGGATTTAGCACGAACAAAATGATGGAAGAACTCAGCAGGTCATGCAGCATCTATGGAGGGGATTAAATAGTTGATGGTTTGTTTATTTCCTTCCACTGATGCTTCCTGACCTGCTGAATTCCTCCAGTATTTTCCATATGTTGTGCAATATTTCCAGAATCTGCAGAGTACTTTGTGTCAGTACAGATGTGACCTGGGTGAATTATCAACTACAAGCATAATTGGTGATGACCTTGGACTCGATGTAGTTAGTGTAATAATCCCCATACAGTGCCAGCAAAGTATAAGTGCTCCCAACTACAGCTTTAGAGAGAAGTATAGATAACATATGGCATTTTTGTATGGATAGTTTGGAAGAGGAAACAACCTATTTGTAGAAATTGACAGAAAAAAAGATAGGGAACAAAGAAACTTTGATGAAAAGTTAACAAGTGAATACATTAGATGAAATGGGAAAAAGGGGAGGGAATTAACAAAAGAAAACAGTTCAAGGTCAGTAATAATTGCTGTGAATGAGGGAAGTAAAACAATTTAAATCAGTTTAGAAGTGCACAAACAATATTCAAGACTGGAAGCAATGGGAAAATAGGTTGCTGGCGAAGTTTTGAAGAAAATAAACTACATTTAAATAAACAAAAGGGACATATCAGAAGTTGGCAATGGTGTCAAGCTAAAAAGAGGGACATTGGATCAGGGGCCAGGGCAGGGGGTGTGGGGAGACCAGTGAAAATGAGGAGGGCTGAGAAACTCAGAGACTTAGATGTGGGACTAAGAATCTAAAATGAAGGGCATTGAGACCCCAGAAGGATGCTGGCTAGTAGCTACTATACAACATTTCAAATGATTTCATTACAATATATCAAGCAATGTGATTAGGAAGTGTTTCAGCATACTAATAGGTGTGTCATTTATTTTTTATTAGTCATAATAAAAGCGCATGATCTCTACCACAGTAACTTAATTTTGTATGATGAAATGAGAGTATGAAGTACTGAGAAGGTGCATGAGAAATTCACCAAAATGATTCCAGAGACTTGGAAATTTGTTTGTGTGGATACACCAGAGAGTGGAAGATTTTCACATTGGAACAGAGAAGATTACAAATATAATTTGATAAAGTTATCTGAAATCATAAGGATATACTATAAACTTAGTGGTGACTTTTGGCCACTTTATTTGGTACACCTGTTTGTTAATGCAAGTAATTAATCAACCAATTATGTGGCAGTAACTCAATGCTTAAAAGCATGCAGGCATGATCAAGAGGTTCAGATGTTGTTCAGACCAAACATCAGAATGGGAAAAAAAAGTGATCTAAGTGACTTTGACCATGGAAAGATTGTTGGTGCCTAACAACTTTTGAGTATCTCAGAAACTGCCGGTCCAGGGTTTTTGCATACGCCTCTAGAGTTTACAGACAATGGTTTGAGAAACACAGAACACCCAGTGAGTGGCAGTTCTGTGAGCTAAAGCACCTCGTTATAAAGAGAGGTCAGAGGAGAATAGCCAGGCTGCTTTAAGCTGAGAGGAAGGCAGCACAGTAATTCAAATAACCACATGTTAAACAGTGGTGGGCAGAAGAGCATCTCTGAACGCACGACATGTCAAACCTTGAAGTGGATGGACAACAGCAGCAGGACACTGTTGTGTATGTAATATTTCAGTAATATTGTATATATATATAGGTTAATTAAGTATTCTTGTTCATTTAAATACGTTTGTAATTCATTACAGGTTATATGTATAAAAATGTGAACTGCATTCATCATCATGTTATCACATGATACGTGCATGCTTTGCTTAAAGTAAAATGAAGACTCGCATCTCGCAGCTCTCTTGTTTACCTTTGAATTAGGTTATTGTTTTGCAACACACACAAAGTGAAGGAGGAAGTTAGCAGGTCAGGCAGCATCTATGGAAAACAGTAAACAGTCGACATTTTGGGCTGAGACCCTTCTTCAGGATTGGAAAGGAAGGGGGAAGATGCCAGAATAAAAAGATGGGGGGGGCGGTGAAGGAGAATAACTAGAAGGTGGTGGGTAGGAAAGGGAAAGGGTTGGAGAGGAAGGAATGTGATAGGAGAGGAGAGTGGACCATGGAAGAATGGGACCCTGGGGGAGGTGATAGGAAGAGGTATGAGTCCAGAGTGGGGAAGAGAAGAAGAGGGGAGGGGAATTTATTATATTCATATTCATTCAGGTTGGAGGCTACCCAGAATGAATATAAGGTGTTGATCCTCCACCCTGAGACTGGCCTCATCTTGGCGCAAGAGGAGTCAATAGACCAAGATGTCAGATGGGAAAGGGAATGGGAATTGAAACGTTTAGCACCAGGAAGTTCCACTTTAGGCGGATGGAGCGGAAGTGCCTAACGAAGTGGTCCCCCACTTTACGACTGGTCTCACCAATGTAGAGGAGGCCACATCGCGAACACTGGACACAATACTGGAGAGAGAAAAACTGTACCTATTGGAAAATAGAACAAAGGTGTTCAGCAAAAGAATCTAAAGAGGCATCAGGAATTGGTTATTACACTGTGAGTAGTTAGAGCTTGGAAAGCATGGTCAGGGTAGTCATGCAGGTAGAATCATTTGTGATGTTAAAGCTAGAAACGTATCTGAAAGTAAAAAAAATCCAGAGCATTGGAAGAGGGAACAGGAGTGGAACTACCGTAGATGTCGGATTATAAGCCGCTACTTTTTTCCCACATTTTGAACAGCTTTGAACACTGCGGCCTTTACTACGGTGCGGCTAATGCATGATTTTTTTTCATGCCGCCAAAAACATTTTGCCTCGTAACAGTAGACCAATAAAATTGATGAGTAGTTCACAGAGGTCCAATGAAATTGTACGATAAATCAAGCGCACTTTCACAATTAAATTATTGTAAATCAGTCATTTGTACTCACCCTCATCAACATGGAAAACACTCGAAGAAAAGCATTGTGCTGCCTTTATGGCAGTTATTTAGTTTATAATATTTTCGCTTAGTAATTCATTTGTTAGTATTTTCTAGTTAAAGTTAGAAGTGTTTTAACTATATTTGTTTTCTGTACTACATCCCGGGATGCTATGACGTCACATCCGATTTCGCCGCGTCTTGTGGGAAATACCGGTTTGCGATAAACGGGAAGGTGGGGGGGAGCACATTACCCGAGCGAAACGCTGCTTTTAAGTTAAAGGCGATCAATAACTTTTCCTGGTAGGCTGCAGTATATATATTTTTTACCAGTCGTTAGGAGATATGGGAATGTTGTTCAGTAAAAAAGTATACGCAACGTAATTTGTGTGTTACCGATACGTATGTATATTTAAAAGTAGCCGCGTTACAGGCACGGTTCGAAAAAAAGCATTTGCAATATGTATTTGTTTATGTTACCATATGGATTTAATTAAAAGTTAAAAAATCCTCACGTGTAATATCTTTCTGTGTAAATATCTCATATTACAACGTGGGACACCTGCGGCCTAAAATCCGGTGCGGCTTGTACAAGTACAAAATTGATTTTCTTTCTAAAATTAGAGCCAGCGGCTTTTAATCAGGTGCGCTCTGTAGTGCAAAATCTACGGTAACTACATTACTTTTGCTACAGTCAGTGCAGACCTAATGATTCAAATATTCTCATCCTATACTATAACCATTCTGTGATTTACAACTGTTATAATTTTGATTTAACTATTAATTAGACAAACAGTTTTTGTCATCCTCAACAATACAATTTGCTACCATTACATTAAAATGTTTGTTCTTTCTCTAAATAACAGTTTGCCACAACATACACAAGAGTAAATCTCTTCCATTTCACTGAATGCATTTCTTGATAGGTTACTGAATTCTCATGTGCTGATGCAATCTGACAGAAATCTCAAATTAGTTCCATTATAAAGTGAACCCCTTCAAGGACAAAAGTATGAGGCAGAACATTTATAACATACATATTTATCCTGTGAATAAATATATATAAACAATCATAGTTTATCCACTGTGTAATTGTTTAATTATTTACCTAATATGTACATATAGCTAGATCTAAGCATAAACATTTATATTAATTACATAGTAGATTGCATAATGTCTCCTACAGCTTGGTATTTGCACCACTATCGTAATGACTGAGTATTAATACAGGATACAACATAAAATACATAAAACAATACACTAGCTTCAAAGCCTGTATGACTGGTCTCAAGAACTGCTTCTTCTCATTTGAGGAAGCCAGGGAGCTGGTGATTGATTTTCAGAGGAACAGGTCTGTGACGAGTCCTGTATACATTCTAGGAGAAGAAGTTGCGGTGGTGGAGGAGTACAAATACTTGGGTGTTCACCTCAACAACAGACTCGACTGGAAAACCACCACCAAGGCTGTTTACAAGAAGGGGATGAGCAGACTCTATTTTCTAAGGGAGGTGAGATCCTTCAATGTGTCCAGCAGGATGTTGGAGATCTTTTACCAGTCTGTTTTAGTGAGTGCAGTTTTCTCCGCGGCTTTATGTTGGGGGAAGCAGCATCAGTGCTGGTGAAGGAAAGAGACTGAATAAACTCATTAAAAAGGCTGGATCCGTCCTTGGCTACAACCCGGACTCTTTTGAGTCAGTGGTGGAAAAGAGGTCACTAAAAAGACTGTTGTCCATTACGAACATTCTGGCACATCCTCTCCATGACCTACTGAATAAGCAGTGGAGCACCTTTTCGAACAGACTCATTCAGCTCCGCTGTCACAAGGAATGTTACAGAAAATCTTTCCTACCAAATGCAATAAGCATATACAACAGTTCATCTTGTGCGACAGGAGAACACCCATCATAGTACAATAGTCTCTGCTTTATTATTTCATACATTAATATTGCACATTGGTAAATTATTATTGCGTATATTATCATTCTGTACTTTATTATTAGTTAAGTCTGCACACCACTAAGTGTGTTTTTAAATGTTACTGCTGTAACGAAAGAATTCCCCACTCAGGATCAATAAAGTTCTTCCTCTTCTTCTTCTTCTTATTATTAAGACGATACCGGTGAACAATGCAACCAAGGTTCACATCCCCCAGCCGATTTACAAAACTAATTCTTTTACTTCTGCATCTTCTTTTTCTTTCAAATGTGTCTGTGCTACTGTTGGAGCCTATGATCTATATTTTGATGATTTGTTTTCTGGTGCTTTGCTGACTCCGAGGGAATTTGGTGAGGTTTTGATGGAAGTATGCAGTTTTGAGGCCAAGAGGCTCATGACCAACTCCATTCCTTGCTGATCTCACTGAATGAAACATTCAGGAAGTTTGAAATGATCGAGGCAAGAGCAGAAGGAAAGCAGGTGTTCAGGGCCGTCTACCAGTCCCTTGCTTGCTGCTGCCAGAGGAAGGTGTCTGCGTGTAATGGTCTCTCTCTCCCTCCCTCTTGCTTGATAGTCCCAGAGGCAGATCCCTGCGTTCGAATGATCTCTCTCTCTCCCTCTCGCTCGGTGCTGTCAGAGGATGGTGCTGGAGTCCTGGGTCTTGAGCAAGGTTTAATCGACGCGGTTTGTGATTGGACTCTGTAGTTCATGTCATGATGTATTTCTAGTCTCTGGTCGCTGCTTCTTTGGTCGCCATCTTAAGCAATTCTGATCAGTGCGGCCTGCAGATATTGAACGACAAAGCACAAGATTGAACTGAAGTTAATATGCCTGAACTCTTTCGATTTTGTATTTTATATTGTGTTTTTCGATCTTTTTTGTCCTTTGTTTTGTTTGCAGGTGGGGGTGGGATGGAGGCTGATATTTTTCTTTGAACAGGCTTCATGGTTTTCTTTGTTTCTTGGCTGTCTTTGGGAAGACAAATTTCATGGTTTGTACCTTATAGCTACTGTATAATATGGGACTATTTTATGTCGTAGTAAGATGTTATTGAGCATGTGCTATTAGGCGCGTATTGATCTGTATATATGTGTTCAGTTCGGGTTCCATAAGTAAAAAGCCCTATTAACTTAGCCCCAGTCTCTAGCATTTTTATTAATGTTATTGTTGTGTAAACGGCCACATACATAACAAATTGGTGACGAGGTTAATGAACCTGCATCGTATCGGAACGCCGTGTTTTAATTGATAACGACACTCGGAAGAGGCAGAGCAAGGCCGCGAGTCTGAAAAGAAGCGGGTGTTCAGCCAGAATTGGGAATGTCGAGAGACCAAAAGACACAGTTGGAGCCACGGCACATCCAGGCGAGACCACAGCCGGCGCTGAACCCCAGGGCTGAGGGTCTGCCTGCCTCAGAAGTGAGATTAAAAAAAGCAGCGACTCACGCATCTAGCCAGAGTACGCTCGTGACGCTTGCAAAAAAGGTCACGTGAGTCAAAAAGAAAACAAGGGACTGGGGTGAAATTAACATAACAAGGATAAATTAACACAACAAGGATGGCGTTAATTGGAACCATTACAATGTTTAATAGTGGCATTGAAGATTGGGCAATTTATGTTGAAAGAATAGAGTTATATTGTGATGCTAACGATATTAATAAAGGAAAGAAAGCCAGTGTCTTACTTAGTGTAATGGGCGCGAAAACATACGGCCTGCTACAGAGCGTGTTAACCCCTGAAAAGCCAGCTGACAAAACATTCAAGCAAATAGTGGACACTCTCCAACAGCACTTAAACCCCAAACTACTGGTCATTGCTGAAAGATTTGAATTCCATAAACGGAATCAGAGCAAAGATGAAAGCATTTCTGAATATTGTGATGAATTGTGCAAATTATCAGAACATTGTCAATTTGGAGCTGGTCTGTCAGATGTATTGAGGCATGCACTGTGAAACCACACAGACGAAGCTCCTGTGTGAAAAAGACCTTACATTCAAGAAAATGCTAAACATCTCAATATCATTAGAAATAGCCACATGAGGTGCTTCAGAGATACAACAAAAATCTCTGGAATAAAATATCACTGAGCAGAAATGAAGAAAATAAATGTTACTGTTGTGGGAACTGGTCACATGACCCTGATTGTTGGTTTAAAGATAAAGAATGCCAAAACTAAGGCAAACAGGGCCACACTGGCAGAGTATGAAAAGCTAGTAAACAGCAGGAAAAGGGCAAAATACAGAGAAACAAGAAACCCCAGAAAGGAAAATACGACAATTTACAAAAAATGAAAGAAAGCAATCTGAGTAAAATGACTCAGACAAAAGTGAATTGTCTTGTCTGTCACTTCACAGCGTGGAAGAGACAGATGATCGAAGACTAATATGGATCACTCCACAAGTGGCAGGCGTGAGATTGAAAATGGAGTTGGACACAAGCTCAGCCTTAACAGCGATCTCTGTACATGACTACAAATGACTGTTTTTTCACACACCTCTGAAACGAACTAAACTACTGCTAAAGACTTACACAGGACAGAAAGTGTGTCCAAAAGGCAAATTTAAAGTGACAGTTACCTATGGAGACGAAACACAGCAGCTGAACCTCTATGTACTGAAAAATGGAGGACCACCGTTGCTGGGACGTGAATGGCTCAGAAAAATCCAGTTCAACTGGCACACCATCAAGGCACTAGATGTGTCAGCAAAGGCGGGCAGCAAGGCTACATCTGAGAGACTGTCAGAAAATACTTGCTGACTCTGAGGAAGTGTTCATGAAAGGAACAGGAACACTTCAGGGCATGAAGGCAAGGATTGAGATTGAGGAAAATGCATGTCCAAAATTTCAGAAAGCCAGACCAGTGCCATATACAATCCGTCGTGCAGTAGATGCAGGGCTGAAAAATCTGGAGCAGACTGGGGTCCTGTCAAAGGTGGATTGGAGTGAATGGGCCATGCCTATTGTTCCAGTGATGAAGAAAACCTCTAGCACCAAACCAGGAAAACCAAGCAAGGTGCGCATCTGTGGCAACTTTAAAGTGACTGTCAACCCAGTTCTCCGCACAGTACAGTATCCCCTACCGCATATTGAGGATACTTTTGCTTCTCTGTCAGGAGGGGAACATTTCACAAAAATTGATTTGGCCCAGGCTTATCCCCAAATGGAAATCGAGGAAGCATCTAAGAAATACCTGGAAATAAATACACACAAAGGACTTTACCAGCACAACAGGTTGGTGTTTGGGATAGCATCAGCTCCTGCAATCTGGCAAAGGGCAATGGACTGGGACTTGCAGGGGATTCCAGGGACTCAGTGTTACCTGGATGATATCATTGTCACCGGCAAGGATGATGATGAACATCTTTCTAACCTTGACCAAGTGCTCAGCAGGTTACGAGAACATGGGCTCAGAGCTAATCGCCAGAAATGTGAGTTTTTCAAAAAGAAAATCTCATACTGTGGGCATGTGGTCAACAAGGATGGTTTACACATGTCTCTAGACAAGATAGAAGCTGTGCTCACCTGAAAATGTGTCTCAGCTGAGAGCATATCTTGGACTAGTGAACTATTACCACAAGTTCTTGCCTAACCTATCCACAGTCCTACACCCACTAAATGCACTATTACAGACAGGGACACAATGGAAGTGGACTCAGAGCTGTGAGAAAGCATTTCGGGAAACCAAAAGACTCATAACTTCAGATGGAGTGCTCGCGCACTTTGACCCCTCCTTACCAATCAGACTTGCTTGTGATGCCTCGCCCCATGGGATAGGAGCTGTGTTATCGCACAAGTTTCCAGATGCATCAGAAGGACCAACAGCCTCTGCCTCAAGAACGCTAACTTCAGCTGAACGCAACTACGCACAGATTGAGAGAGAGGCCCTAAGCCTCATGTGGGGAGTCAAGAAATTCAGTCACTACCTGTATGGCCAAAAGTTTACTCAGTTGACTAACCATCAGTCTCTCAGGTCAATCTTCAATCCAAGAAAAGGCATTCCAGTGATGACAGCACAAAGGCTATAGCGATGGTCTCTTTTCTTAGGAGGTCACAGGTATGACATTGAACACAAGGGGGCCAAGCAACACGGCAACACAGATGGTTTGTCACGTTTACCACAGCCCACTTCCGAGGTAACTACATAAATGGACTCAGCAGAGATCTTTCACACGACAACAGTTGAACAATTACCAGTAACAAACAGCCTCATTGAAAGGGAGATGCGCAATGACCCTACGTTTACAAAAGTGTATGACATCACGGTAAAGGGATGGCCAGTGCGTGGTAACACACTGTTTCCAGCCTTCTCAGTGAGGAAGGAGCAGTTGTCAGTGTGTCGGGGAACACTAATGTATGGCTCACGAGTCATGATTCCTCCCAAGCTACGCACCAGAGTGCTGGAGGAACTGCACGAGGGGCACCTGGGTACCGTGAAGATGAAAGGTCTTGCCCGTGCCTATGTGTGGTGGCCAGGAGTCGATAAGCAAATTGACCAAGAACTGTGCTGGATGTCAAAAGATCCAGAATACACCACCACAAGCCCCTCTCCATCTATGGGAGTGGCCCTCATCACCATGACAACGAGTGCACATTGACTTTGCTGGACCATTCATGGCCTCTATCTTTTAATCGCCGTTGATGAACATTCCAAATGGTCAGAGGTCATCAAAATGAAGACAACCACATAGGAAAAGACCACTACAGTTCTGGGGGCCATATTCACCAGGAATGGCATACCAGAACAAATCTGTACAGATAATGGATGACAATTTGTCTCTGAAGAATTCCAAAGTTTTGTGAAGAACAATGGAATCAAGCACTTTACATCGGCTCCTTACCATCCATCCACAAATGGCTTAGCGGAAAGATTTGTACAGACATTCAAGAAAGCCATCAAGGCAAGGGACCGTGAAAATTGACCATTACAACACAAGATAGACAACTTCCTCCTTGCCTATCGTAATGCAGTACATGCAACCACTAACCAGACTCCAGCGATGATATTCCTGAATAGGAACCCAAGGTCCCGCATGGATCTTCTCAAATCAGATGTACGGCGGGATATGGAGAATAAACAAGTTTAAACACTTGAATGCTAAGTCCACAAGGAGCTTCAGCATGGGACAGTCAGTTCATGCATGGGATTACCGGACTGAAAAGTGGCAGCTGGGTATAATTTCCACCACTGACGGGCCACTGATGTATAGAGTACAGGTGGGAGAGAACGTACGGAGACATCATGTGGATCAAATTCTGGATGCTCAGGTGAAAAACTCAACAACACTTTGCCCGGACTCCCGTGACAGAGAAGCACCTTATGTGGATCAAATCCTGAATGCACAGGTGGAGAACACAACAACATCTTGCCCTGACTCCCCAGACATAGAAGCAAACACTCCTGATGTGACCACGTCAGCCTTGCCCACAGATAAGCCTGACATCAGTGCTGAAAACCCACCTGATGTACCTGTGGAGACTAATTCCCCAAAGCAAACGTTGCAGGGCAGACGTTACACAGAGAGGCCGAGAAGATCCCCCCTCCCAAAGACTTGAGTTACAATTATTATAATTATTATGTTACTTCGTTATAAGTTCATATTATTAAGTTATTAACTAAACAATGGGTGGGCATTTGTATATTAAGGGTACACATACAGTATTTGCTTAGCATAAAAAAAGTTAATAAACTTTTTAAATAAAAGGGGAGGAGTGTACCATATAGCTTACTGTATAATATGGGACTATTTTATGTCGTAGTAACACATTATTGAGCATGCGCTATTCTCACGTATTGATCTGTATATATGTTTTCAGTTTGGATTCCATAAGTAAAAAGCCCTGTTAACTTAGTTCCAGTCTCTAGCGTTTTTATTAATGATATTGTTGTGTAAAAGGCCACATACACAACATGGTTGTAAACTGAATACATACTTTGATAATATATTTACTTTTGAATCTTTGATATCTGAGTTCCAAACCAATCACCACCACCCCCACTTCCTGGTTGTGTTGCTACCTTTTCAACTCTTTAATTTTCCTCTTCAATTATTGCTATTTCATTATTTCTTTTTGTAATACTGGTCAACCTTCACTAATCTGGCACTCCTCAGGTCCCAATGGTGCCGGATTAGTGAAGGTTGACCCGTATTGCAAAAAGAAATGATGAAATAGCAATAATTGATCACGTTAAGCAATAGCTAACTGCCTCAGCCAATAGCGCCAGTAGCAAACTCGTCAACAAAATCTGCTGCTGCTTCCTTGTCTGTTGAACGTCTTTCACCACACACTGCACGAAATTGTAAGCCATTGATGCTGCTTGAACCGATGAAGCCAGCCTTCATTATAGTTACACTCATAATCTACTCCTAGTTCTTCATGAAATACTTTTGCTTGTTCCTTCACCATATCTTCAGATAGTTCAATACCTTCACTTACATGAAGATTAAATCATGTTATCAGCACTTTACCTAGTTCCGAACTTCTTCCGTCTTTCATCGTTTTTATTATGCACATCAGTTTCTCTGAGCCACTATCAGCAAAAAAAGTAGCAGTTTTTCTTTCTGTTTCCTTATATCGTACACTGTGGAAGAGCCAATGTTGTAACACTCGCACAAGCTTTTCACCGATACACCACTGTACATTTTTTTCAAGAGTTCAATCTTACCTTTAATGGATAATCTGTGGTGTTTTCACTTAACAGCACGAGGTGCATTTCCTTTACTCACTGGGGCCATAATTGGAGCAAAAAAAGAGCCAATGATACTAATAAATGCAGGAAAACAAGCAGAAATTGCCTGTCTGTGCTTACAAGAGCGCACCAACACATGAACAGATCTAGCGCAACCAAAACAATACGTATCAGATTGGTACAGTGGCACGGGAAATGTGAAATTACAGTTGCACGGAAAATTTGAAATCAGTGCCAGATTATTGAAGGAACCAGATTACAGGTAGATGGATTAGTGAAGGTTGACTGTACCGTAGTCTGCACTATGATATTTTGTTCCATGCCATTGTTTTGCGCTGTGTTGTATTTATTATTGCCATATGCACTGCTTACTCTGTGAATGACAAGAAATGTCATTGCACCTGGTGTATATGACAATAAACTGATCTGAATCAGAATGCTGTGGGTAGAATGAAAAGCCATCAATATAGTCAGAATAAATAGGTTTTTGATGGTCAACACCAGCTATGTTGGCCGAAGGGCCTGTTTCCGTGCTGCATGACTCTCTATTTTCAAATTCTGCAGATAATTGAAAGTTAGCAGGAGATTCCAGAACGGGAAAGACAGCAGGAGATTCCAGAACGGGAAAGACAGCAAGAGATTCCAGAAAGGCAGATGTACTGCAGATACATAACATACATGACAACCATTCGGGACCAGCCTGAAGACCCACAGTCAACACAAGAGCAACTTCCTTCCCTCCGCCATCAGATTTTAGAATGGTCTATCAGCCAACGAATACTGTCTCTTACAATGTTTTTTAATGATTTGCATTGTACTCCTGCCGCAAAGCAACACACTTCACGACATATGTCGGTGATAATAAACTATTCTGATATGAGTGTGAAACGATGCATTTGGAAGGAAAATGAGATGATTTAATATATATTAAAGAGTGTGTACAGGGATTAATGTTCACAAATTATTGACCATGGCACGAGAACTTGACTTAATACGTGTCCCAGAATTATAAACAGAACAGAGAGAAAGCGAGTGAATAATGGTAAACCTTTAGGAACTGGTTAGAACTCAGAGTATGATAGAAAATTGCGGGTACCCTTTACTTTATAAGGTCTTCGGCGCGGTTACGGTTATATTTATAATATTTATATCAGGCATGACGAAACACCATACATAATGTGAAGGAGCCGTTATTTCTTTACAAATAGGGTGACGGGGAGATTTAATGGTCCTCTTTCAAATAAGATCGTGCAGACAGAGTATATAGGGTTAACTATTCTAACTCGCGGACCGGTCGGCAATCAGAGCTCACGGAAGGCTAATTACAAAATATTATGTAGGAAGGAGGTGAAACTCTTTTTTTTATATAAATAGTGGGGAAATGGATGCATACTCTCAAAAAGTAAAATGCAAAGAAATGTGAAGTGCAAGGGAGCGGCAAAGAGTGAACGAAGAATGACCTCCTGTGCTGTATGATTCTACACGATATAGTGGTTGTCCAATGAATATCTACGGACACATTCCTTGGGTTATAAATGGTTAGCGGACCCTCGGAACATCTCCCACTCCAGACAGCAACATCCGCAGTGCAAGGCTCTCCGTCAATCCAACTTCACTCCAATTAAAATCCCGCCCCCTCCACAAGCTGATTGGCAGTCGACGTCACTGCAGTCGCGTCACCGCCCGGTCAGCGTTCCAGCGATTGGCTGTGAGCGGCTGCCACTCACGGCGGCCTGGTTGAGTTGTCTCTGGGGCTAGGCCCATTGACAGTCGTTGTGACGGGTGGTCAGTGGAGTCTGGTTCTGTCTATCACTTACGGGCTCCGGGCCGTCATGCTAGCGGCCGGGGAGGACACGCGGTCCGCCGGCGTTGCCGCCCCCTTGCATTTACAAGGCCTCAACGACGCCCGGGCGGAGCTGAATTAGCAGGGTAGCGGGCCGCGGGCGGCGAGGCCCCGGGGACAGCTGCTAGGGGAGATCACCCGGGTCAAGCGAACGACTGGCAGGAGCCCCGGTGGGAGGCCAGCCCCGGCTTGGGCCCACTGGCCCCGGGCTAGGGGGCCGCCCGCTTGGGTGTCTGCATCTCTCCAACGTCACTCCCCCCACCTTCCTTCCGGCCGGCGCTGCGGATCCTTTAACCATTCATATTCAAAGCAACGACGACGAGTTGTGTTACTGCTCCACCATTGACCCAGGTTAGTGCCGTGAGTTGGTCTCTTCCCACCACCCACCCCCTTTGCCTCTATCCCCCTCCCCCTTCTGTGTTTGTCTGATGAGCAGCGGGGGCTTTAACTTGGGGGCATGTCTGTGTCTTTCACTTCCACATTCCCTCATGCCTTGAGAGAGTAAATGGCGTCTCTACTGAGCCGACAGAGGAGAGAACTCATCCCAGCTCAGACAGTTGCTTCTGGTTTCAAGAGACCAGGGGCTGGTGTAGGAGCAGAAAGAGGCAACTTGTGAAAGCTCAGTAAATGATACATGGGAGCAAATATTGTGTGTGTCAAGATGATACTTTTTTTTAAAGTGAAGTGTTTTATTGTCACAATTTCTTTGTTAGTTGCGTGCAGTTATGATAGTCTATGTGGTTATTTTTGAAGCAACCTGAATTTTTTTTCTGAGGTAAAGGTTTTTATTTTCAACATCTCTCCTTTCAGCTCCCTTTTGTATGGACTGTCTGCATTCTCTTTTCAAAGCTTCTCTTCTTTCATTCACTTCCTTTCTGCAGTTCTGTCTCTTTTGTTCCCTTTCTCTCTCTCTATGTAGGTTTTTTTATTTCGAATCATTTTGAGATGGGGGAAGTGCTCAAAAACTACAATAACAGCGTTCCTGCTTTAATACAAAAGGGGAAACGTTGGTACTGAAGGAGAGATCTTAAAGTAAACTATTTGCAAGTGCACTGGTTGTAATGTGAATGTCAGAGTACAGTACCTGTTGACAATGGTTTTTGACTTGATTTAATGGCTGTCTCTTTAATTCCAGTCACAACATAGAAGGAGATCTTAAAAATTTTGAGCAACTTGATCCCCAATAGAATGAACCTAAGGCTGATTGTCTTTAAATTTTAGGAAGGAGCCAAGCCATGTAATTTAAATGACAGGACCCGGCGATAGGATTACTTTTGAATATGATTGATATTTCTCTTCCTATTGAGTTAAGTTGCTTGAATTTAGGAAGTTATTTAGAGCAGATTTTTAAAATATGTATAAAAATAAAAAGTGGGTGAGCAGAATTGAGCTAATTGGTTAGAACCTGAGAAAAAGACAGCTCTAATGTCTCCACTTGTCACGGTCTGAAGAAAAATGCATAATATGGGTGTGAAAATATCCAGAAATAAAGTAATCTAGAATAATTGCTGCAATATTTTTTCCTGAAGAGAAATAATGTGCTTAAAATTTATTTGTTAAGGGTTTAATAGTTCAGCTCAAACTGTTTAAATCATATCTGGTGCTAGGAATGAAAATGCCCACAGAGGAGTAGTGTAATTCTGTTTGTCGAAGTAATAGTTTTAGTCAGTTATGTGACAACATAACTCAAATTTTACTTGAGAGCTGCAGGTCTGTTAAGATTTGAATAAAATTGTTTGGAGATGCTTGATGTAGGATTAAGAAATAGTTCTAATTGATTATTCATGTTTATATTTTTGATTTTCTGTGAGGGACCTTGAGGTATTTGTTATTAATTAATTGTTATATTTATTATAATTAATGAAAACAGCTAAATTTCTGAATATCCAAATGACGAATGTTTGATACTAATTCGATAGTTCAAATTAAATGCAATCTTTGTTTCAAAATTGTAAATAGCTTTGCTTCATCGTGTGTTTCTTTATCTACTTAGCCTCAATATACCACAATCTTGGCACTACATTTTATGGCCTTTGGCAATCCCATTTTTCATTGATTTGCTGTTTGTATGATGGAAGTTCCAAGCTCTGGAATAGTCTCCCCAAACCTTTCCAATTTACTAACGTGTCCCTCACAAGGAGTTAGACATCTGTCCTAATTGCCTAAATACTGTGGATGCTCAAACTCTGAAATTTATTTAAAGCAGGAATATGTGGGGGAAAATGGTCAGGCAACAGCTATGGAAGGAGAAACTGAATGTTTTGGGTCAGTGATCCTCATGAATAATCTTGAAAGTCATTGGTCTGAAATGTTAGCATTGCTCTTCTTTCCCATTGCTGCTTTTTGACCTATTGTATTTTTCTATGACTATATTTGTATTGTTGACTTGTGTTCTACTGCATTTTAATTTGTTTACTATTGTGTGAGGATAAAAGCAGAAACTACTGGAAATACTTAGTAGTTCAGCCAGCATCTGTGCAGAGGGAAATGGCCATTGATATTTAATCAGAACAAGTAAAAATTAGGAATGATCAAATTTAAAGTCCAGAGATGAGGGAATGGAGAAGACAATGGAATACCTGTGATAGGGTGAAAGCAGAGAATATGTTAGTGGTGTTGGCTGAGAGTATAGTAAAACCTTTATCACAACTGATGTTTTTTTTCCCTTTTCTTGTATCTGTATTTCTTCCTCTAGATGCCGTAGGATACAATAGGTGCAGGAGTAGGCCATTTGGTCCTTCTAGCCAGCACAGCCATTCACTGTGATCATGGCTGATCATACACAATCAGTACCCTGTTCCTGCCTTCTCCCCATATCCCTTGACCCCGCTATCTATAAGAGCTCTATCTAACTCTCTCTTGAATGCATCCAGAGACTTGGCCTCCACTGCCTTCTGGGGCAGAGCATTCCACATATCCACCACTCTCTGGGTGAAAAAGTTTTTCCGCATCTCTGTTCTAAATGGCCTACCCCTTATTCTTAAACTGTGGCCTCTAGTTCTGGACTCACCCATCAATGGGAACATGCTTCCTGCCTCCAGTGTGTCCAATCCCTTAATAATCTTATATGTTTCAATCAGATCCCCTCTCATCCTTCTAAATTCCAGTGTATACAAGCCCAGTCGCTCCAATCTTTCAACATATGACAGTCCCGCCATTCCGGGAATTAACCTTGTGAACCTACGCTGCACTCCCTCAATAGCAAGAATGTCCTTCCTCAAATTTGGAGACCAGAACTGCACACAATACTCCAGGTGGGGTCTCACCAGGGCCCTGTACAGCTGCAGAAGGACCTCTTTACTCCTATACTCAATTCCTCTTGTTATAAAAGCCAGCATGCCATTAGCTTTCTTCACTGTCTGCTGTACCTGCATGCTTGCTTTCATTGACTGATGTACACGGACACCTAGATCTCGTTGTACTTCCCCTTTTCCTAACTTGACTCCATTTAGATAGTAATCTGCCTTCCTGTTCTTGCCACCAAAGTGGATAACCTCACATTTATCCACATTAAACTGCATCTGCCATACATTTGCCCACTCACCCAACCAGTCCAAGTCACCCTGCATTCTCATAACATCCTCCTGACATTTCACACTGCCACCCAGCTTTGTGTCATCAGCAAATTTGCTAATGTTACTTTTAATCCCTTAATCCCTTCATCTAAATCATTAATGTATATTGTAAACAGCTGCGGTCCCAGCACCGAACTTTGCGGTACCCCACTGGTCACAGCCTGCCATTCCGAAAGGGACCCGTTAATCACTACTCTTTGTTTCCTGTCAGCCAGCCAATTTTCAATCCATGTCAGTACTCTGCCCCCAATACCATGTGCCCTAATTTTGCCCACTAATCTCCTATGTGGGACTTTATCAAAAGCTTTCTGGAAGTCCAGGTACACTACATGCACTGGCTCTCCCTTGTCCATTTTCATAGTTACATCCTGAAAAAACTCCAGAAGATTAGTCAAACATGATTTTCCCTTCATAAATCCATGCTGACTCGGACTGATCCTTCTACTGCTATCCAAATGTGTCGTAATTTCCTCTTTTATAATTGACTCCAGCATCTTTCCCACCACTGACGTAGGCTAACCAGTCTATAATTCCCTGTTTTCTCTCTGCCTCCTTTCTTGAAAAGTGGGACAACATTAGCCACCCTTCAATCAGCAGGAACTGTTCCTGAATCTATAGAACATTGGAAAATGATTACCAATGCGTCCACTATTTCTAGAGCCACCTCTTTAAGTACCCTGGGATCAGGTCCCCGGGGCTTACCAGCCTTCAGACTCAACAGTCTATCCAACACAGTTTCTTGCCTAATATAAAATTCCTTCAGTTCATCCTTTACCCTAGTTCCTTTGGCCACTATTACATCTGGGAGATTGTGTTTTCCCTAGTGAAGACAGATCCAAAGTACCTGTTCAACTCACTGCCATTTCCTTTTTCCCCATAATAAATTCACCCGTTTCTGTCTTCAATGGCCCAATTTTGGTCTTAACTTTTTTTTGCTATTCACATACCTAAAGAAGCTTTTACTATCTTCCTTTATATTCTTGGCTAGTTACCTTCGTACCTAATTTTTTCTTGGTGTATTGCCTTTTTTGTTATCTTCTGTTGCTCTTTAAAAGCTTCCCAGTCCTCTGGTTTCCCGCTCATCTTTGCTATGTTATACTTCCCTTTTATTTTTATACTGCTCTTTACTTCCCCCGTCAGCCCTTTACTCCCCTTAGGATCTTTCTTCCTCTTTGGAATGAACCGATCCTGCACTTTCTTCATTATTCCCAGAATTACCTGCCATTTTTGTTCCACTGTCTTCCCTGCTAGGGTATTGTTCCATTGAACTTTGGCCAGCTCCTCTCTCATAGCTCCATGGTTCCCTTTGTTCAACTGTAATACTGACACATCCGATTTTCTCTTCTCCTTCTGAAATTGTAGGTTAAAACATATCATATTATGGTCACTGCCTCCTAATGGTTCCTTTACCTTGAGGTCCCTGATCAAATCCGGTTCATTGCACAACACTAAATCTAGAATTGCCTTCTCCCTGGTAGGCTCCAGTACAAGCTGTTCTAAGAATCCATCTCGGAGGCACTCCACAAACTCCCTTTCTTGGGGTCCAGTACCATTCTGATTCTCCCAGTCTACCTGCATGTTGAAATCCCCCATGACAACTGTATCATTACCTTTGCGATATGCCAATTTTAACTCTTCATTACTTACAACTTACACCCTACATCCAGACTGCTGTTTGGGAGCCTGTAGATAACTCCCATTAGGGTCTTTCTACCCTTAGAATTTCTCAGTTCTATCCATACTGACTCTACATCCCCTGATTCTATGTCCCCCCTCGCAAGGGACTGAATATCATTCCTCACCAACAGAGCCACCCCACCCCCTCTGCCAGTCCTTTCGATAAGATGTATATCCTTGAATATTCATTTCCCAGGCCCTGTCCGCTTGAAGCCATGTCTCAGTTATTCCCACAACATCGTACTTGCCAATTTCCAACTGAGTCTCAAGCTCATCTGCTTTATTCCTTATACTTCGTGCATTCATATATAATACTTTTAATTCGGTACTCCCCTCTCCTTTCATAGCAATTCCTATTTCACTTGGCCATATTGTATGATCTCTTCTTGAGCTTTCTACTCCATTGATTCTGTTGTCCTTTTTAACTTTTCTTATTTTCACTTTCCCTTTAACTCCATCCTTATATTTCCAGTTCATCCCCTCCCCCCCCCCACTACTTAGTTTAAACACATCTGTGTTGCAGTGGCAAACCTGTCTGCCAGAATGCTGGTTCCCCCGCCTATTAAGGTGCAACCCGTCCCTTTTGTACAGTTCATCCCTACCCCAAAACAGATCCCAGTGGTCCAAGAATGTAAATCCTTGCTTCCTGCACCAGTTCCTCAGCCACACATTCAGATCCATTATCTCCCTGTTCCTGCCCTCTCCAGCACGAGGAACTGGAAGCAAACCAGAGATGACCACCCTGGAAGTCCTGCCTTTCAGCCTTCTTCCGAATTCTCTGAAGTCCCGCTGCAGAATGTCCTTCCTCTTCTTCCCGATGTCATTTGTGCCAACATGCACTACCACTTCCAGCTGTTCACCTTCACCCTTGAGGATTCCCTGCAATTGGTCCGTGATGTCCTGGATCCTAGCACCAGGGAGGCAACGCACCATCCTTAAATCTTGCCTGTTGCCGCAGAAACCCCTTTCCGTACCTCTTACTATGGAGTCCCCTACTACCATGGCTCTTTCTGATCTCTGACTCCTCGGCTCTGCTTCTGCACCAATTTTCGGCTCGCAGACCTGTCCACCTCTCAGACTGGCAGTATCTTCTGTCCTGACAGCTTCCAAGCAGGTGAACCTGTTTACGAGAGGTACATCCCCTGGGATCTCCTGTACTTCAAGCATCCTTTCCTTCCTCATCATCGCCCCCTTTCTCTCTTCCGGTATCCTTGGTGTAATGACTTCACTGTAGATCCTGTCCAGAAAACCCTCGTTTTTGCAGATAAACCTGAGGTCATCCAGTTCTTTCTTCAGTGCTGCAACATGCTCCTTCAGAAGCTGAATCTGGACACACTTTCCACAGCTGTAGCAGCCGGGGGCACCATCAATGTCCCTGACCTCCCACATTATGCATGTAGCACACTGAATTAGCTTAGCGGTCATGTCTTCACGCTCTGCAATTGTGCCTGGCTTAGTCTCCTCGCCGAAGACTCTCGAGCCAAAGACTAGCACTTTTCACATCAGTCACTTCCCTCGACCAGGCCGCTTCCCGACAGGCCTATTTTTTTTGATATTTTTTGGATTTTTTGACAGGATATTTTTGTATGCTAAAGGCATTGTGTGAATGGAAATTTTATCACTGTTATCTTTATTAATAAATACATTGAGCAGTAATGTAGGTATGCAATATTTGAAAGTGAAATACGCTTGTAAATTGAAGGTTGAGCTCAAGTATCAATTCTCAAATTGTTTTAATACTTTACTCTGTAAATGTGTATTGGTTTTGGACTTTGTTGTTGATAGAATAACTTTTTGAAAGGTTCACTTCAAAATTGGAGCTGGCCTTGAGTCTTGATTAAGTGTTTATGTCATTGCCTGCCACTCAGGGATGCTGTGAAGCCTATCAAGACACCCTGAGTCAAGTAGTTCGATGGTATCCTTTGAAATTAGAATGCAGTATCACTTAAGAGTCTGATCAAATAAATAGTGAATGATTGCTTGTAATTGCTAGAGGTGTCAGGATAAGCGAGTAAACTGAAGAATGAGATTGCAAGTCTGTTCATCCATTGGCTAGCTGTCCTTGGGACAGTTTACTGATGAGGTCTTGCTTGATTGTCAGTCTTTGCCAATGTATGAACCGCTTTGTTTTTCTTTCGCCCTCCCATCTTTCATAAGTCACAACACTCCTACAGCAGTAGATGTCCAGTTTTGCCATTCATGCTTTCCCATCACTTAGACTATCCCTTTGTATTTGAATATAGTCTAAGATTCGGCACTTAATAATAAAACAGTTCCTTTTCTGATTCTTGAGATACTTTCATATCTTCTCCTGTCTGAAGCAAAGCAACAGGTAATCTTCATACAAATTTGTAGCACTGCAGCTCTGAAAGGCAGTTTGAGTTTTATTTGACTTGCATAACAATGTTGATAATCAGATTCTTTTTCATTTGGAAATCACTGTAATTATTACCATAAACTGTTAATATAACTTAGTTTCCCTAAATAGTTTTAAGGAACCGTGGTTTTTGAGAGAGATTGAGGCTCTGGTTAAGAAGGTATAAGCAGCAAAGAATAAATGAGTTACTTGAGTACAAGAAACAAAGGAGAACACTGAAGAAGAAAATCAGGAGGGTTAAAAGAATGCATGAGGTTGCTCTAGCAGACAAGGTAAAGGAGAATCCCAACGGCTTCTACAGATATTTTAGAGCAAAAGGATAGCAAAGGATGAAATTAGTCTGTGAACATCAGTATGGCCATCTATGCATGGAGCCAACAGAGAGAAGGGAGTTCTTAAATGTTTTTATTTTGCATCTTTGTTTACTTGGGACGTGGATAGGACACAGTCAATAGAAGGCAAAATGGCGGTGAGGTGATGGACTGTATATTGATTACAGATAAAGAACTCCTTGTCTTGAGGGAAATTAGGATGTCTAAATTCCTGTGGCCTGATAAGGTGTTCCCTCAGACCTTATAAGTAGACAGTGTGGAAATTGCAGGGCTCCTAGCAGAGGTATTTAAAACTTCCTTAGCTACGGGGGAGGTGCTGTAGGATTGGAGTGTAGCTAATGTTGTTCTTTTGTTAAGAAAGGCTCTCAGAATAAGCCAGGGAATTATACGCCGGTGAGCTTGACATCAGTAGTGGTTAAGTTTTTGGAGTGTATTCTAAGGGACTGGATATGCAAGTATTTGTATAGACAAGGACTGATTAGGGATGGTCAACATGGCTTTGTGCATGGTAGGTTGTGAGGTTTTTTTTGAGGAAGTTACCAGGAAAGTTGAAAGAAAGATACTGGGTGATTAGCATGGCCTTTGACTGGATTTTACTTGGGAGGTTGGTCACAAAGGTTCAGTTGCTTGGCATTCAGGATAGTACATTGGATTAGACATTGGCTTCGTAAGAGAAGCAGAATGGCAGGAGATTGTTGCCTCTTTGACTAGAGGCATGTGACTAGTATGTTACAGGGATCAGTGCAGGGTTTGTTGTCACTTGTCATCTATCTCAGCAATCTGGATGACTCACTAAACTGATCAGCAAATTTGCAGATGATACCAAGATTATGAACATAGTAGACAGCAAAGAAAGCTATCAGAGCTTGCTGTAGGATTCACACCAGCTTGGCAAATTGGAATTGATGGAATTTAATGCAGACAAGTATAAGGTGTTGCAATTGGGGTAAATGCAACCAATTTTTTTCCATTGAGGTTGGCTGAGTTTGAAATAGAGGTCATGGATAAAGAGTGAAAGGTGAAATGTTTAAAGGCAGTATGAGGGGAACATCACTCAGGGTGGTAAGTGTGGAATGAGCTGCCAGCAGAGTAGTAGATGTGGGTTTGATTTTGACATTTAAGAAAAACTTGGACAGGTACGTGGATGGGACGGATATGGAGGGCAATGGTCATAGGCAGAATAATAGTGCAGCATGGACTATATGGGCTGAAGGGCCTGTTTTTGTGCTGTAATGTTCTATAACTCTTTTATGACTAATTATTTAATCATTACATGATAGATAGGGATCATTACCTTTCTCCTTTGAGCTTTTGCAATGTGATATTTATTATTGACTAGACAACTGGGTGACCCCGTTGGGGCACCTTTGAGAGAAAGGTAGTGCAGTCTGATGTGACGAGAATGAACACTAAATGTTCCTGAAAGCTATCGCTTTGCTTTGGACATTAAAGAAGAAAAACTCAGTTTATTTAAGATGAAAGATGCGTAGCAAGGGAAATATAGCTCCTCGTTTAATGAGGGACACTTCTGATGGCAACATTTCTGGTTGATCTTCCACTCTTGTGCCTTTCATTGTCATTCTGGAGATGTGCAGTCCTTTCATCCACCGTCTCTTCATGTCTTCTGCTGTTTGTTGTTTGTCTCTGATCCTGGAGTTGTGCATTTCTCTGCTCCTTTGTCTCTTCCTCTCTCCTCCTCCTGTGCCTGTTGTTGTCATTCTGGAGACGTGCAGTCCTTTCATCCTTTGTCTCTTCATCTCTTCTACCATTTGCTTTTTCTCTCTGATCCTGGAGTTGTGCGGCCCTGGCCTCATCCAATTCTTGTTCTCTCCCTCTCCTTGCCGCTTCCCAACGACTTTTGGCATCATCTCTTGACCATAATGCCCCCCTTCTCTTTCCATGTGGATAATTAAGCTGACCATATTTTTTTAACCTAATGCTGGATAGAAGATACGAAGCAGTAACACCAAAGCCTCCAGGATGCTGATTTTTCTTGATGATGCAGTTGACGTTTTTCTAAATGGACGTGATATAGTCACCGCTGTCCTTTGACTGCAGCAAAGGGTTTGATGGGTGTTTCGAAGTACGTCATTACAATTAGATTTAATGATCTCTTATTGATGGGTGGCAGTTTGATCTGTCCCAATCCTGCACATGCTGATGGTGATTAGCAGAATGTGACTGCTCGAAACAGAGCTGCCCTGCTCTTTTGCTCCACTTGCTGTCATTGCTGTGAGCATCGTGAGGCGCTGCTGAGGCTGGCCGTGCACATGCGTCGTGGTGTCACGTCGTGGTTTCCATTAAAGCTGGAATCGGCTCAGGTTGAGGAAAGTGGGGCCTGTTGATTGATGAGTGAGCAATTTTATACGAATATATAACCCTGAACTTGTATTCTGTAAGTTAGCGCATTTTAAGTCGATTTAGTCAAATAAGTGCCACTGTAATGCACCGTTAGGGCTAATTGGAGGTCACAAACAGAGCAGGAAAATTTTAGTAATATATAGATTCTTGCATTCACTGCTGTGCTGGTGATGAACCATTTTAGACTGTAAGACATGGGAGCAGAAATTGGGCCATTTAGCCCATCAAGTCTGCTCTGCTATTCAATCATGGCAGATAATTTTTCTCGGCCGCAGCCCCACTCCCTAGCTTTCTCCCTGTTACTTTTGATGCTGTGCCCAATCAAGAATCTTATCAATTTTCACCTCAAATACACCCAGTGATCTGGCTTCCACAGCTGCCTGTGGTAACAAATTCCACAAATTCACCACCCTCTGGCTAAAGAAATTTATCCGCATCTTTATCCTGCTCTTCTATCTTGAGGCTATGGCCTCTTGTCCTAGAATCACCCACCAAGTATCCTTTCCTCATCTACTCTATACTTTAAACATTCAAGAGATTTCAATGAGATCCTCCTTCATCCTTCTAAATTCCAGTGAGTACAGACCTAGAGCCATCAAATGTTCCTCGTATAACCCTTTCATTCACAAAATCCTCCTCTAAACCTTTTCCAATGCCAACACATCTTTTCTTAGACGTTCGCAACTCTAAAGGTGTGTTATATGGACTCAGCATCACAGCCCGGCTTTTATTGAATTGACTTTATTTCTTACATCCTTTACATAATGAGTAAAAATCTTTGTTACATCTCCATCTAAATGTGCAGTCGTAGTCATTTATAATAAATAGAAGTCAATGTAACATACGAGGGGTGATTGATATGTTCGTGGCCTAAGGTAGAAGGAGTCAATTTTAGAAAACCTAGCACATTTATTTTTCAGCCTAGTCCCCTCCTACATTTACACACTTAGTCCATCAGTCACGGAGCCACACAGCAGGGGCCCAAGGTAGAAGGAGTTGAGTTATACAGTTCTTGTTACATGCGCATGCAGTTCAACTCTTTGAGTGATTATGCAGAAAATTTGGAGTTAATAACTCGGGGTGATTGATAAGTTTGTGGCTTAAGGTAGAAGGAGATGTTATTAACTTCAAGCTTTCCGCATAATCACTCAAAGAGTTGACCTGTATGTGCATTTAAAGAGAGCTGTATAACTCATCAACTTCTACCCTAGGCCACAAACTTATCAATCACTTATCTGTGGACACTTTCTGGAGGTCTAAGATCTGTATGCTCCACGACCAGTGATCTAAGTGTGTAAATGTAGGAGGGGACTATGTTGAAAAATAAATGTGCTAGGTTTTGTAAAATTGACTCCTTCTACCTTAGGCCACAAACTTATCAATCACCCCTTGTAGAAATATACTCAAGTCAGCGTGTTAATCAGTCTGAAGGCCTGGTGGAAGAAGCTGTCCTGGAGCCTGTTGGTTTTGGCTTTTATGCTGTGGTTCTGTTTCCCGGAGGATAGCAGCTGGAATAGATTATGGTTGGGGTGACTTGGGTCCCCAATGATCCTTCGGGCCCTTTTTTCACTCCTGTCTTTATAAATGTCCTGAATCATGGGAAATTCACAACTGCAGATGCGCTGGGCTGTCCTCACCACTCTCTACAGAATCCTGTGATTAAGGGAGGTACAGTTCCCATACCAGTCAGTGATGCAGCCAGTCAGGATGCTCTCAGTTGTGCCCCTGTAGAAAGTTCTTAGGATTTGGGGGTCCATACCAAACTTTCTCAACAGTGGTGAAAGTGGTGCTGTTGTGCCTTTTTCACCACACAGCTGGTATGTACAGACCACGTGAGGTCCTCAGTGATATGGATGCCGAGGAATTTAAAGCTGTTTACCCTCAACCCCAGATCCATTGATGTCAATAGGGGTTCGCCTGTCTCCATTCCTCGTGTAATCCACAACTAGCTCCTTTGTTCTTGTGACATTGAGGGAGAAGTTGTTTTCTTGACACCACTGTGTCAGAGAGATGACTGTAGGCCCCCTCATTGTTTGAGATTAGGCCAAACAATTGTTGGCAAATTTAATTAGCAGATTAGAGATGTGGGTTCCTCTTGAAATAAATGCTATCATTGAATTTGCTGCCTTTACCAGAGACTTAACCTGGGTGACTTGCTGAAAGACTCCCAAGTCCTTATTGCACCTCTGATGTTTGAATTTACTCCCCATTTAGATAATAGTCTACACTATTGCTCCTTTAACCAAAAATGCATTATCATACATTTCCCAATGCTGTATTCCATCTTTTTTGCCCATTCTTCTGATTTGTCTAAGTCCTGCTGCAATTGCATTGCTTCCTCAGCACTACTAACCCCTCCACTGATCTTTATATCTTCAAACTTATCCACAAAGCTATCAATTCCATTAGTTAAATCATTGACAAACAATGTGAAAAGTAGTGGTCCCAATACTGACCCCTGAAGAACACCACTAGTCACTGGCAGCCAACCAGATAAGGCCATCTTTATTCCCACTCCTGTCTGTAAACCATTCCTCTATCCATGTTAAGTATCTTTCCTGTAAAACCATTGGAATTTATCTTGTTCAGCAGCCTCATGTGTAGCACATTATCAAATGCCTTCTGAAAATCCAAGTAAATGATGTCCTCTGCCTCTCCTTTGTCCACCCTGCTTGTTACTTCCTCGAAGAACTTTTTACAGATCTGTCAGGCAAGATTACCCTTTTACAGAAACCATGCTGACTTTGACTTATCATTAGTCTTCAAGTACCCCCAAACCTCATTTTTAGTAATAGACTCTTAACACTTTCCCAACCACTAAGGTTAGGCTAACAGGCCTATAATTTCCTTTCTTTTGCCTTCCTCCCTTAAAGAGTAGAGTGATATTTGCAATTTTCCCATCCTCCAGGGCCATGCCAGAATCAAGTGATTCTTGAAAGATCATGAGCAATGCATCTGTTATTTCTTCAGCAACTCCTTTCAGGACTCTAGAAAGTTGTACATCTAGTCCAGGTGACTTGTCCACCTTAAGACCTTTGAGCTTGCCAAGCACTTTTTCCTTTGTAATAGCAATGACACTCACTCCTGCTCCCTGACACTCATAGACCTCTGGCACACTACTAGTGTCTTCCACCGTGAAGACTAATGCGACATACTGAAATTTCATTTTCCATTTCTTGGTCTCACATTACTACCGAACCAGCATCATTTTCCTGTGGTCCAATATCAACTCTCAGCTCCCTTTTACTCTATAAACTGAAAAAAGCTGTTAGTATCCTCCTTTATTTTATTGGCTAGTTTGTCCTCATATTTCATCTTTTCCTATATAACTTTTTTAGTTTCTTTTGTTGGATTTTAAAAGTTAACCAATCATCCAACTTCCTGCTCACTTTTGCTACCTGATATGTATTTTCCTTGGCTTTTATGCCATCCTTAACTTCCCTTGTCAACCACGGTTGTCATTTGTGAACTTCTATGGGACATTGCTATCCTGCAATTAGTGAAATATTCCCAGAAACTTCAGCCACCTCTGCTCTGTCGTCACCCACCTCCTCCAGTCCACCTGGCAAGCTCCTGTCTCATGCCTCTGTAATTATCTTTAATCCATTGTTATACTGATATGTGTGACTTGTGCTTCTCCCCCTCAAATTGCAGTGTGAATTCAATCATCTTATGATCACTGTCTCCTAAGGGTTCCTTTATGTTCAGCTCCCTAATAAAATCTGGGTTATTGCACAATACCTAATCTATGATGACCTTTCCCTAAGTAGGCTCAAGCACAAGGTGCTCTTAAAAAGCCATTTCGTTGGCATTCAACAAATTCCCTCTCTTGTGATCCAATACCAATCTGGTTTTCCCAATCCCCTTGCATATTGAAGTCCCCCTTTACAATTATGATATTACCCTATTAAATGCCCTTTCCAGCTCCCTTTGCAACCTCAACCCCACATCTTATTTGGAGGCCAGTATGATTCCCATAATGTTTTTTTTACCCTTGCAGTTTCTTAACTCCACCCACAAAGATTCAACGTTCTCTGACCCTATGTCACCTCTTTGTAAAGATGTAATTCCATCTCTTACCAACAGAGCCACACCACCGCCTTTGCCTTCCTGTCTGTCCTTTTGATACAAGGCATATGCTTTGATGTTAAGCTCCGAACTATGGCTCCTTTCAGTCACAACTCAGTGATGCACAGAATGTCATACTGACCAATCTCTAATTGTGCCAGTGAGTTTGTCCACCTTAATCCAAATTCCATGTGCATTTAAATAAAACACCTTCAGTCCTACATTCTTCGCCTTCTTGAATTTGCACTTGTTGGTACAATTTAACTCTTTGCTCTGTCTGCATTCATACCTGGTCATTGGTTTGTCCTTCCTTACATTCATGTTACACCCATTATGGACTTGTAAACCTGCTGGCTGATCATCAGCTCTATCATACTGGTTCCCATCCCCCTGCCATGTTAGTTTAAACTACTCCCAACAGCTCTAATAAACTTGCCCACAAGAATATTGGTCCCCCTCTGATTCGAGTGCAATCCGTCCCTTTTGTACAGGTCACACCGACCCCAGAAGAGACCCCCTGATTATCCAGAAATCTGAATCCCTGCCCCCACTTCAATGCTTCAGCCGCACGTTTATCTGCCACCTCATTCTATTCCTATCCTGACATACAAAAAAGCTGGATGAACTCAGCAGGTCGGGCAGCATCCGTTGAAAGGAGCAGTCAACGTTTCGGGTCGAGACCCTTCGTCAGGACTAAAGAAGGAGGGGACAGGAGCCCTATAAAGAAGGTGGGGGGAGGGTAGAAAACCAATCAGAGGAAAGATCAAGGGGTAGGGGAGAGGAAGCAGGGAGGGAATAGGCAGGAGAGGTGAAGAAGGAATCTAAGGGGAAAGCACTGTGGGTAGTAGAAGAAGGCAGAGTCATGAGAGGTGATAGGCTGCTAGAAGAAGAAACAGAGTGAAGGTGGGATGGGGGAAGGGAGAGGGGGGTAATTACCGGAAGTTGGAGAATTCGAAGTTCATACCAAGGGGCTGGAGACTACCCAGACGGTAGATGAGATGTTGTTCCTCCAAACGAAGTTTGGCCTCATCATGGCAGTAGAGGAGGCCATGTATGGACATATCCGAATGGGAATGTGAAGGAGAGTTGAAGTGAGTGGCAACTGGGAGATCCTGTCTGTTGCGACGAAGCGGTCCCCCAATCTGCGTCGGATCTCGCCGATGTAGAGGAGGCCGCACCAGGAGCACTGGATGCAATAGGTTACCCCAACAGACTCACGAGTGAAGTGTTGCCTCACCTGGAAGGACTGTTTGGGGCCCTGAATGGTGATAAGAGATGAGGTGTAGCACTTGCGCTTGCAGGGATAAGTGCCAGGTGGGAGATCTGTGGGGAGGGACATGTCGACCAGGCAGTCGCGGAGGGAACGATCCCTGCGAAAAGCAGAGAGGGAAAGATGTCCTTAGTGGTGGGGTCCTGTTGAAGTTGTGGAGGATAATATGCTGGATCCGGAGGCTGGTGGGGTGATAGGTGAGGACAAGGGGGACACGGTCCCTGTTGTGGTGACGGGAAGATGGGGTGAGGGCTGAAGTGCAGGAAATGGAGGAGATGCGGGTGAGGGCATCATTGATGATGGCAGAAGGGAAACCACGATTCTTAAAGAAAGAGGACATTTGGGATGTCCTGGAACAGAAAACCTCATCCTTGGAGCAGATGCAGCGGAGACAGAGGAACTGGGAATAGGGAATAGAATTTTTGCATTTGGCAGGGTGGGAAGAGGTATAATCAAGGTAGTTATGGGAGTCAGTGGGTTTATAGAAGATGTCAGTGGACAGTCTATCTCCAGAAATGGAGACCGAGAGATCGAGAAAGGGGAGAGAAGTGTCCGAGATGGACCAAGTGAATTTGAGGGCTGGGTGAAAGTTAGAGGCAAAGTCAATGAAATTGACGAGCTCAGCATGGGTGCAGGAAGCAGCACCAATGTAGTCGTCAGTGTATCAAAGGAAAAGTTGGGGAGCAGTACCAGTATAGATTTGGAGCAGAGACTGTTCCACATAACCCACGAAGAGGCAGGCATAGCTAGGGCCCATGCGAGTGCCCATAGCTACGCCCTTGGTCTGGAGAAAGTGGGAAGAGCCGAAAGAGAAGTTATTAAGTGTGGCACACGTAGCAATCCCAAGGTTACTACCCTTGAGGTCCTGCTTCTCAGCTTCCTTCCTAACTTCCTGTATACTATTTTCAGGATGATCTCCCTTTTTCTACCTATGTCAGTATGTACCACAACTTCTGGCTGCTCACACTCCATTTTGGGATATTGTAGATGCTTTCAGAAACATCGTGGACCCTTGCACCTGGGAGGCAAACTACCATCCGGGTTTTTTTTCGTGTCCAGAGGATTGCCTCTCTTTCCCTCTAATCATAGAATCCCCTATTATTGCTGCCATCCTCTTTAGTTCCCTACCCTACAGAATCGGGTTTATTATCACCAGCATGTGATATGAAACTTGTTAACTTAGCAGCAGCCGTTCAATGCGATACATTATATAAGGGGAAAAATAATCAATTTCAGTATACATATAATGAATAGATTTTTAAAAACCAGGCAAAATAAGAAATGCTGTATATTTTAAAAAAGTGAAGTAGTGTTCACAGGTTCAATGTCTGTTTAGGAATCAGATGGCAGAGGGGAAGAAGCTGTTCCTGAATCGCTGAGTGTGTGCCTTCAGGCTTCTGTACCTCCTACCTGATGGTAACAGTGAGAAAAGGGCATGCCCTGGGTGCTGGAGGTCCTTAGTAATGGACGCTGCCTTTCTGAGACCTCACTCCCTGAAGATGTCCTATGTACTTCGTAGGCTAGTAACCAAGATGGAGCTGACTAGATTTACAACCCTCTGCAGCTTCTTTCAGTCCTGTGCAGTAGCCCCTGCCGCCACCCCCCCCAATACCAGACAGTGATGCAGCCTGTCAGAATGCTCTCCACAGTACAACTGTAGAAGTTTTTGAGTATATTTGTTGACATGCATAATCTCTTCAAACTCCTAATGAAGTATAGTATGCTGCGACAAAGATGCATCCTCCGAGATCTTGCCATCCAGGAACTTGAATCTACTCACTCTCTCCACTCCTGATCCCTCTGAGGATTGGTATATGTTCCTTCATCTTGTCCTTCCTGAAGTCCACAATCTGCTCTTTCATCTTACTGACTTTGAGTGCCAGGTTGTTGCTGTGGCACCTCTCCATTAGTTGGCATATCTCACTCCTATATGCCCTTTTGTCACCACCTGAGATTCTACCAACAATGGTTGTCAGGAAATTTATAGATGGTATTTGAGCTATGCCTAGCCACATAGTCATATGTATATAGAGAGTAGAGCAGTGGGCTAAGCACACACCCCTGAGGTGTGCCAGTGTTGATCGTCAGCGAGGAGGATATGTTATCACCAATCCAGAGATTGTGGTCTTCCGGTTAGGAAGTTGAGGATCCAATTGCAGAGGGAGGTTCAGAAGCCCAGGTTCTGTAACTTATCAATCAGGATTGTGGGAATGATGGTATTAAATGCTGAGCTATAGTTGATAAATAGCATCCTGATATCGGTATTTGTGTTGTCCAGGTGCTCTAAAGCCGTGTGGAGAGCCATTGAGATTGCATCTGCCATTGACCTATTGTGGCAATAGGCAAACTGCAATGGGTCCAGCACCTTGCTGAGGCAGGAGTTCAGTCTAGTCATGACCAACCTCTCAAAGCATTTCATTACTGTGGATTCTGAGCCATAGGGCCAGACTCAGTGCTCGGCTGCTGTTGCTTCCCCCAGATAGGTCGTTTCCCCAACAGTACTGAAAATGGAGTAGATACTGTTGAGGGGGATAGCCACAGGGGTGCTCTCCCCTCCCTCACCCATTTATCTGTCTCCTTTAGCCTTGGGCTACTTTCTATATTATATTTGCCTTGAAATATTCCCCTTGGAATCTGGAGACCATGCCAGAGTCCAATGATTTTTGAAAGATCATTACTAATGCCTCCATAATCTCTACCACTACCTCTTTCAGAACCCTAGGGTTCATCTGGTCCAAGTGACCTGTGTGTGTAGGTTTTTCAGCTTTTTGAGCACCTTCTCCCTTGTAATAGTAACTGCACTGACTTCTCTTCCCTCACACCCTTCAACATTTTGCACACTGCTAGTGTCTTCCATGGTGAAGACTGATGCAAAATACTCACTTAGTTCACCTTGTCCCTTGTTATTACTTCTCCGGCCTGATTTTCTAGTGGTCTTGTATCTACTCTCAAATCTTTCTTTTTGCATACTTCAGAAAGCTTTTACTATCCACTTTGATATTGTTTGCTTCCTGCTAATTTTTGCTTTGTTCTATGCCCTCTTTTTTGCTTTTACGTTAGCTTTGACTTCCCTTGTCAGCCACGGTTGTACTATTTTGCCATTTGAGAATTTTTGTTTTTGGAATACATCTATCTTGCACCTTTGTCATTTTCCTCAGAAACTTGCGCTATTGCTACTCTGCTATCACCTCTGCCAGCATCTCCTTTCTATTTACTTTGGCTAACTTCTCTCTCATACCACTGATTTTAGTGTTGATACTACTCCACGGAGGTAGTGTCTGGTTAACATCCTTTCCTTGGGGGGGAAAATGCATCTAAGTGCTGTGATTTTTTTTTTGGGTTGAATATAATGTTATTTTTGTCTTTCTTGATAATGGAAGTTGTATTGAGCGAATATGTGGAAAAAGTTCAGAATATTAAATCATTGTGATTGTGATGTTCTTTTTTTGTTCGACATCTAGCACCCAGATTTCCAAATAGAAGTGACTTCCTATAAAATGCAATTTGTTCTAAACCAACAGTTGAGCTTTTTGCCATTCTATTTTAGTAAAACAGAAATAAGCAAAGAATTGTAGTAGTAGTTATTGCTATTCCTATGCCACTGAGTGGCTTAGTTAGCATCTCCCACTGGGAGAAGTTCACATACTGTACAAGTGGGGTTGTCAGTAAAGTTCAGCTGAGTATCCTGCATGCTAGCGTCCTGGTGTGCTCTGCACCGCCCCTCAATAACAAGCACAACATGGTATCAGAAGTGGTTGATTGTCAAACTGGTCTTACAGACCAAGTAAGTTCCCCAACAAGAAAGAATTTACAGTAAGACAGTTCTTGTTTGCAGGCCAGGCAGCATCTATAGGGAGAAGCGCTGTCGACGTTTCAGGCCGAGACCCTTCGTCAGGACTAACCGAAAGGAAAGATAGTAAGAGATTTGAAAGTAGTGGGGGGGAGGGGGAAATGCGAAATGATAGGAGAAGACCGGAGGGGGAGGGATGAAGCTAAGTGCTGGAAAGGTGATTGGCGAAAGTGATACAGAGCTGGAGAAGGGAAAGGATCATGGGACGGGAGTCCTCAGGAGAAAGAAAGGAGTGGGGGGAGCACCAGAGGGAGATGGAGAACAGGCAAACAACTAAATATGTCAGGGATGGGGTAAGAAGGGGAGGAGGGGCATTTACGGAAGTTAGAGAAGTCAATGTTCATGCCATCAGGTTAGAGGCTACTCAGCCGGTATATAAGGTGTTGTTCCTTCAGCCTGAGTTTGGATTCATTTTGACAATAGAGGAGGCCATGGATAGACATATCAGAATGGGAATGGGACGTGGAATTAAAATGCGTGGCCACTGGGAGATCCTGCTTTTTCTGGCGGACCAAGCGTAGGTGTTCAGCGAAACGGTCTCCCAGTCTGCGTCGGGTCTCACCAATATATAAAAGGCCACACCGGGAGCACCGGATGCAGTATACCACACCAGCCGACTCACAGATGAAGTGTCGCCTCACTTGGAAGGACTGTCTGGGGCCCTGAATGGTGTTGAGGGAGGAAGTGTAAGGGCAGGTGTAGCACTTGTTCCATTTACAAGGATAAGTGCCAGGAGGGAGATCGGTGGGAAGGGATGGGGGGGACGAGTGGACAAAGGAGTTGCGTAGGGAGCGATCCCTGGGAAAAGCAGAAAGGGGGGAGGGAAAAATGTGTTTGGTAGTGGGATCCTGTTGGAGGTGGCGGAAGTTATGGAGAATTATATGTTGGACCTGGAGGCTGGTGGGGTGGTAGGTAAGGACAAGGGGAACCCTATCCCGAGTGGGGTGGCGGGTGGATGGGGTGAGGGCAGATGTGCGGGAAATGGGAGAGATGCATTTGAGAGCAGAGTTGATGGTGGACGAAGGGAAGCCCCTTTTGTTTAAAAAAGGAAGACATCTCCTTCGTCCTGTAATGAAAAGCCTCATCCTGAATGCAGATGCGGTGGAGACGGAGGAATTGTGAGAAGGGGTAGCCTTTTTGCAAGAGACAGGGTGGGAAGAGGAATAGTCCAGGTAGCTGTGAGAGTTGTAGGCTGTTGTCTGGCGTACTGACCTCTACCTGGCCGAGGCACAGTGACAACTCTCTGATACCTCCTCTTATTTACCCCTTGATCATGACCCCACTAAGGAGCACCAGGCCATTGTCTCCTATACTATCACCAACCTTATCAGCTCTGGCGATCTCCCATCCACTGCCACCAACCTCATAGTTCCCACACTCCACACTTCCCGTTTCTACCTTCTACCCAAGATCCACAAACCTGCCTGGCCAGGTAGACCTATTGTCTCAGCTTGCTCCTGCCCCACTGAACTCATTTCTGCATACCTTGACACTGTCTTATCCCCCCTTGATCAATCTCTTCCCACCTATGTTAGTGACACTTCTCATGCTTTGAATTTTTTCAATGACTTTAAGTTCCCTGGCCCCCACCGTCTTATTTTCACCATGGACGTCCAGTCCCTATATACCTCCATCCCCCACTGAGATGGTCTCGAAGCTCTTCGCTTTTTTTTTTTGGATTCCAGACCTAACCAATTCCCCTCTACCACCACTCTCCTCCGTCTAGCAGAATTAGTTCTTACTCTCAATAATTTCTCCTTTGGCTCCTCCCACTTCCTCCAAACCAAGGGTGTAGCCATGGGCACCCGTATGGGTCCCAGTTATGCCTGCCTTTTTGTTGGCTTTGTGGAACAGTCCATGTTCCAAGTCTATACCGGTATCCATCTCCCTCTTTTCCTTTGCTACATCGATGACTGCATTGGCGCTGCCTCTTGCACGCATGCTGAGCTCGTCAACTTCATTAACTTTGCCTCCAACTTTCACCCTGCCCTCAAATTTACCTGGTCCATTTCCGACACCTCCCTCCCCTTTCTTGATCTTTCTGTCTCCATCTCTGGAGACGGCCTATCTACTGATATCTACTATAAGCCTACAGACTCTCACAGCTACCTGGACTATTCCTCTTCCCACCCTGTCTCTTGCAAAAAGGCTATCCCCTTCTCACAATTCCTCCGTCTCCACCGCATCTGCTCTCAGGATGAGGCTTTTCATTCCAGGACGAAGGAGATGTCTTCCTTTTTTAAACAAAGGGGCTTCCCTTCGTCCACCATCAACTCTGCTCTCAAATGCATCTCTCCCACTTCCGTAAATGCCCCTCCTCCCCTTCTTACCCCATCCCTGACATATTTAGTTGTTTGCCTGTTCTCCATCTCCCTCTGGTGCTCCCCCCCTTTCTTTCTCCTGAGGACTCCCGTCCCATGATCCTTTCCCTTCTCCAGCTCTGTATCACTTTCGCCAATCACCTTTCTAGCTCTTAGCTTCATCCCACCCCCTCCGGTCTTCTATCATTTTGCATTTCCTTCTCCCCCACTACTTTCAAATCTCTTACTATCTTTCCTTTCCGTTAGTCCTGACGAAGGGTCTTGGCCTGAAACGCCGACAGCGCTTCTCCCTATAGATGCTGCCTGGCCTGCTGTGTTCTACCAGCATTTTGTGTGTGTTGTTATTCTCGTTTCTTTTTTGCAACCACACCTGAGAAAGTACCAGGTTGCTTCTAAACACTTCAAACTGCACCCAAAGTGGACACATTGTAATAATGTGTTGGCCAGTGCCACTAGCCTGGGCAAGTGCACAATGACACAGACACAGCAGAGGCAGTCAAACTCTCGGGGGGGTGGGGGGGATTTTTTGGTAGTTTAAATAAATAGAATAATAATAGACAAAACCAGGAACATGGAGCAAATACCTACATCTGCTTACCTAATAAAGCCTCCGAGACATTTGCTTTCTTTAAACCAGGAGTCTTTGAGAGATTTGGAGTTGGAAGCAATCACACTTAGTCCTCTGAAGAGCGTCAAGTAAGTACACCGATATAGTGCAGGACAAATTCAATCAATATTTCCCAGGAAAGTGAGGGGAAATTTCAAATCCAGAAAACCGGAGCTGGATGAAAGTGTAAGTGACTTCATCACAGTATTGTATGCCCTGTCAAAGAACTGTGCATCTGGACATCTCAGAGATGGACTCATTAGAGACAGGTTTGTTGTCGGGCTACTAGACACCAAATTGTCAGAAAATTCAGTTGCAGGCAAAGCCCACACTAGAGGAGCTATTAACACATACAAACAAGCTGGATGAATTCAGCAGGTCGGGCAGCATCCATTGAAATGAGCAGTCAACATTACGTTGGTTAGGCAGAGTGAGAATGTTCGTCAGCAGCATGCAGAACTTGGGCATGAAAATGATGCTGAGGTAAGGCTAGAAGCTGTACAAACAGGGTGGAGTCAGAAAGGCTACAGAAAGAGGTGAGAACAGAGCTCAGCTCAAACAAAACAGACAAGGAAAACCAAGACCAGATAAAAATGTCCAACTGCAGGAGATGTGGCAAGTCTCCATTCCATGTCTAGCAAAAGTGAAATGCCACCAATGCAGTAGAGTTGGCCATTGTAGAAGCCAGAGTTACTCAAAGCAGGTCTTCAGGAAGTCAAAGAAGATGATTCTGATGAAGGAGCTTTCCTTGGGAATCCAGATTCAAATAGACCAGACTGGTGTCCTGTGGCTCAGTTGCAAAATGAGACTGACGTTCAAAGTGTACACTGTGGCAGATGTCACAGCCATCCCTGAATGTCTGTCCACAAAACCTAAACACAACCAAGGAAGTGCTCATAGGGCCAGGGAAACACAAGCTCACTGTGAAAGGAATGTTTATTTCCATCTGTAAAAATGAGAAACGGTTAAAAGAGGATGTCTGTTACTGGGACGATATGCTGAACCTCGGCAAGGTTTGATTCGCTGAACAATGTTTAGTGGCAGGCGAAGTACCCAGAATTGTTCACAGGCATGATGGTAAAACAACCAAATCTGGTGCAAGGTCATGCAATACTGTGAGCGTGGATGGCCAGCTGTCCGAAAAGAAACTCAGAACTCAAACCTTACTAGCTTAAAAGGGACAGAATCACCATTCTTGATGGTTTGTTGCTAAAGGGCTTTGGACTCACCATTCCTACTTCTATGCACGCCAAAATCGTCAGTCGTATCCACCAAGGACATCAAGGTGTCAAAAATGCCATCTAAAAGCAAGGCAATCCATGTGGTGGCCTCGTTTGAGTACACAGCAGGGAGATTGTATACAGCAATATCAAGCATACAGAAAACTGCCCAAAAATGATGCTGATCCCACAGAATTCAGATTTCCATGGCAAATTGTAGGCACAGACATTTTTGAGCTGAGAAGAGACAAATACCTTCTCACTGTGGATTATTACTTAATGTTGACGTGTCCAAGCTGTCCTCTACATCCTCAGCAACAGTTGTACAGCAAGGTGGAATCAAGCGGAATAGGCCTGCGCTTGTGCATGAAAGACAAAGAAATGGTGGCCTGATCCTTCTGATGAGGACCTCTTTCCTGAGGTGGACGTACCTGTTTAGGAATCTGCGCTGGCTCCAACACTTCCAGAAACTTGTACCAGGTTGGGTCATTTATCTGTCCCACCACAGATGTACTCCATAGCTTAGAGCAAGTGACTGAAGAGGCAGAATAATCCTCTCACTTTGCTAGAATGTTCAGGTACTCTACTCTGACCATCATTAAATTCGTTTTTTTTAAAAGAGTTCTCATGTTGAAAATATTTCCCAAAATTAGTTTTTTAAATTTTTTTTTGCTCAGCATAACAAAACTTTCAATTTCCAGATACATTTACATTTCTTCCCCTCACAGATATCAGCTATCAAACACTTCTATCAAAATATAGACATCACCACAACATCCTATACAAAAGCCCTTACTAGTATAGCAGACAGGTTTACATCTATATACTGCAGAGAAGGTTGCTATGTTTATGAAAACTATTTGTTTTTGAGTGTACCACACATGTCAAAAAGTCCAAAGGAATATATTCCATGATTAATTTACGCCAACCAATAAGCCCAGGGGCGTTATCGGATATCCAACAAAGTAAGATGTTCTTCCTCGCACAAAAAGTCAGTATGTTAAAAAGTTTTTTCTGATGTGCATTAATAATATGACTTCTGGGTAAGCCTAAGAGAAAAGACACTGGGTCCAGTTCAAGCTCCATCTTCAGAATCTTTTCAATTTCACCCAAAATATCACTCCAGTATGCCTGAAGTTTGGGACAAGTCCAAAAAACCTGGGTGAAAGTTCCAGTATTTACTTTAATTTAGAACACATTGGAGAAACCCCGGTCTTATATTTGGAGAGACGATCTGGTCGCAGACAGGTTTTATTTACTTAGGCATATTTATCACACCTAAGATTGATCAATTGTTCAAAGCTAACTTTATACAGTTATTTGATAAAATCAAACAGGATCTTGAGCGATGGAGCACTCTTCCCATTTTTTGGCTTGGCCGAATATCCTTGCTCAAAATGAACATTCTTCCGCATCTGCTCTACCCAATACGAATGATACCAGTTATTTTTACCCAACAAATACTTAAAAAAAAATGGCTGGTTTGTTTCTTTCATCTGGAACAAAAAAAGACCCTGTATTAAAATGTCTAAGTTACAGCTTCCCAGTAGTCTAGGGTGTCTGGATTTTACAGACATCAAAAAATATTAATTAAGTTCCTTTTTATCTTATGTGGTTGACTGGGTTTGCAGGGAACCCTCCTCAATTTGGCTAGACATTGAAGCTTCACAAGCAAAATGCCCTCTCATTAATTTGCTTTTCGTCAATAAGATGAAACTAGTTAAGGAATATTGTCGCAATCCAATAACAATTAATACAGTCAGGCCTTGGAGAGTCAGGCCTTGGAGGGCGGTGCGACAAATTGAGGGCAACACAGTGAAAATGTCACCCTTAATTCCAGTCCAGGTTTTCAATCTGACATAATGGTTTCTAGAGTTAAACTTTGGATTTCTAAAGGTATTTTCCATCTAGGAGATTTGTTTGATGAAGGAACGATGATGTCTTTTAGTCAAATAGTACAGAAATTTAACATACACAACAAGGATCTTTTTCGTTTCTTTCAGATAAGAGATTATATACAGGAAAAAAAACATTTCTATAGTTCTGACATAGAAAAGAGGGTGTTTTGTTCTAAGGGTGAAGTCTCCATTAGTACTTTTTACAGCATCCTGAGGGAATGTTCTTGTGGAGAGGCTGACCAGCTGGGAAGGGTCTGGGAGGAAGAGCTGGGAGTAGAAATTACAGCTTTTGCTTCTGGTGTTACACAGTGGGCTCATCATGAGAAACAGAGGCCTACTGCACCATGTGAAAATAAATTTTGCTTGCTATCAACATAATCAAAATGTTGCAATAATGGTGGGAACTAGAATCTCTGCATTTTGAAACAGGAAGCTGAATTTAAATTTATTTTGGCTTTGGAATTCAGTTTTTAAGTGTTGTGGTGTCTGCTTTTGTTAAAATAATGGAGGAAGCTCTACTCCATGCTGAACTGTTTTAACAAATCCTTGTAAAAACTTGGGGCTCTTTTTCAAATTTTAAATGTGACTAGGCAACCGGGTGACCTGTTGGGGCACCCTTTGAGAGAAAGGTAGTGCAGTCTAATGTGATGTGCTTTGGAAATTAAAGAAGAAAAACTCAGTAGCAAGCAACTATAGCTCCTCCTCGTTTAGCGAAGGACGCTTTTGATGGCAACATTTCTGGTTGATTTGCCACCCTTGTGCCTTTTGTTGTAATTCTGGAGACGTACAGTCCTTTCATCCACCGTCTCTTCATCTCTGCTGTTTGTTGTTTGTCTCTGATCCTGGAGATATGCATTTCTCTGCTCCTTTGTCTCTTCCTCTCTCCTCCTTCTGTGACTGTTTTTGTCATTCTGGAGTCGTGCGGCCCTGGTCTCATCCCATTCTTGTTCTCTCCCTCTTCTTGCCGCTTTCCGACAACATTTGGTGTCATCTCTTGACCATAATGTCCCTCTTCTCTTTCCATGTGGCATAATTAGGCTGACCATATTTTTTTAACCTAATGCTGGATAGAAGATACAAAGCAGTAACACCAAAGCCTCCAGGATGCTGATTTTTCTTGATGATGTGGTTGGCGCTCTCCTAAATGGACGTGATATAGTCACCGCTCTCCTTTGACTGCAGCAAAGGGTTTGATGGGTGTTTCGAAGTATGTCATTACAATTAGATTTAATGAACTCTTATTGATGGGTGGCAGTTTGATCTTTCCCAATCCTGCACATGCTGATGGTGATTAGTAGAATGTGACTGCTCAAAATAGAGCTGCCCTACCCTTTTGCTGTGCTTGCTGTCGTTGCTGTGAGCATCGTGAGGCGCTGCTGAGGCTGGTTGTGTTCATGCGTTGTGGTTTCCATTAAAGTTGGAATTGGCTCGGGTTGTGAAAAGCGGGGCCTGTTGATTGACATCTGAACAATTTTATATGAATATATGACCCTGAACTTTGCATGCATTCTGTAAGTTAGCGCATTTTAAGTGGATTTAGTCAAAAAAATGCAGCTGTAATGCACCGTTTGGGCTAATTGGAGGTCACAAACAGAGCATGAGAAATTTAGTAGTATATAGATAGGCAGGCTTTCAATTAATATCGACATCAGGCATACTTTATGCTATATTCAGGCAACTTGTAATTGTTTGAGGTTTCAAAACTTCATGGATATGCAGTTGACTTTGGCAAAGCAGATAATTGTCTTATTAAATTTACTAATTAAACATTAAACTTTAAAATCCTTTGGTTTTTGCATTGATTTTCTACATGTAGTCTCTAAAATTGCAATGATTTTTCTACTTGAATTAGAAACTTGTTCCCAGAGCATTGCCAGGCCCAACTGTGAAAATTATTATTGACTTTTTAAGCTTTACTTTTATGGTTTGAAGTTAATGTCTGCTCTTAGAATTATTTTGGAAATTTTAAGTACTTCAAGAAAGTTGTATCATGTATACAGTACCTATCAAAAGTATTTACCCCCGTGGAAGTTTTCATGTTTTATTGTTTTACAACATTGAGTCACAGAGGAATTAATTTGGCTTTTTAGACAGATCAACAGAAAAAGACTTCCATGTCAAAGTGAAAACATCTCTGCAAAGTGATGAAAATTATTACAAATATAAAATACTATACAATTGATTGCATAAGTATCCACCCCTCCCCTTAAAATTACACACCAAATCATCACTGTTATAGCAAATTGGTTTTAGAAGTCATATAATTAGTTAAATGGAGATCTGTTTTTAGAGACTTGTGTGCTGTCAAGGTGTAAAATACACCTATATCTGGAAGGTCCAGTGGCTGGTGAGTCAGGATCCTTGCAATAACTACACCTTGAAGACAAAAGAATAATTCTGCGAAAAGGTGTTTGAAAAGCACAAGTCAGGAGATGGATGCAAGAAAATTTCCAAGTCTGTGAATATCCCTTGGAGTACATCATCAAGAAGTGGAAAGAGTATGGTACAGCTGTAAACTGGCCTAGAGCAGGCCATCCTCAAACTGAGTCCCTGTGCAAGAAGAGGACTAGTGAGGGAGGCCACCAAAAGACCCATGATAACTCTGGAGGAGTTACAAGCTTCAGTGGCTGTGATGGGAGAGGTACATAAAACTGTTGCCTGGGTACTTTACCAGTTATGGCTTTATGAGAGAGTGGCAAAGAGGAAGCCGTTGTTGGGGGGAAAAAACTCACATAACATCTCGGCCAGAGTTTACCAGAAGGCATGTATGTGGAGACTTTGTAGTCAGCTGGAAGAAGGTTCTATGGTCTGATGAAACCAAAGCTAAGCTTTTTGGCCATCAGACTAAATGCTATGTTTGGCCTAAGCCAAACACTACACATGAAAAACACACTGTCCCTACCGTGAAGCATCATGCTGTGGAAATGCTTCACTGCAGCTAGCCCTGGAAAGCCTATGAAGGTAGAGGGTAAAATGAATGCAGTAAAATACAGGGAGATCCTGGAGGAAAACCTGATGCAGTCTACAAGAGAACTGTGACTTGGAAGATTTGTTTTCCAGCAAGACAATGATCCCAAGCATAAGGCCAAAGCTACAGAGGAAAGGCTTAAAATGGAAAAGCTGAAATCCTGGAGTGGACAAGTCAGAGTCCAGACCTCAATCCAAATGAGAATTTGTGGCTGGACTTGAAAAGGGCTGTTCACTCATGATCCCCGTGCCATCTGACAGAGCTTGAACAGTTTTGTAAAGAAGAATGGGGAAAAATTGCTGTGTCCAGATGTGCAAAGCTGATATAGACCTATCCACACAGACTCAGGGATGTAATTCCTGCCAAAGGTGCATCTACTAAGTTTTGATTTGAAGGGTTGCATACTTGTGCAGTAAATTAGTGTGTGTGTGTGTGTGTGTGTATTAGTTAAATAAGTAGTGGAGAAACAAGTATAGTGAGGTAGTGTTCATGGTTTTAACGTCCATTCAGAAATCAGACGGCAGAGGGGAAGAAACTATTCTCGAATGAGAATTGAAACAGAATCAGGTTTATTATCAATGACATGGTATGAGAATTGTTTTGTAGCAGCAGTACATAGAAATTCTTCTCTTTCAAAGTTACAACATAAAAAAATTAGTGCAAAATAGTAATACTGAGCTACTGTGTTCACAGACCATTCAAAAATCTTGTGGAGGGGTCCCTAAAACTTTGAGGGTCTTCAGGCTCTTGTACTTCACTAGTAATGAGAAGGAGCATGATCAGATTGGTGGGTGTCTTTAATGATGGATTTGTTAAGTTAACCATAAACAATATTTTCAGTCTCGAAAGTGCACCCTTTGGTGGTCTGTGTTTCTGTTCTCAATTCCTGCAGATGTTAACATTCCTTCCTATTTAGATTGAATTTCCTTGTTTCCATTTAAAAATTATTTCTGCTCACTGATTCATCACAAGTGAGCAAAACAAAATGCAGTAGATGGAAATGTAACAAAAGTAGAAACTGGCTGAAAATATGGAGAGGCGAACAGCATTAATGTTTTAGACCACTTGCCTTTCATCAGAATGAGGAAAACTGAAATGTTTGAAGTTACAGGCAAGGGGATGGTTTGGAGATAACAAGTGTGATAAGATGGAGACTGGTTGAAGGACAAGTACTGACAGTGCTATTTATAGGTCTCTTGGAAAGATAAATAGCAAGAGAATGAGAGTGAAGAGGTGAGGAAGTGGAAAACAATTGTAGAACTTTGAAATATGAAACAAAGTTGCTGGAAATCTTGGTGTTCTTTGGCAGTGGGATCTCTATGTATTAGTATACCTGTATTAGATATTGTGTACTTTGATTTACTTCAGATTGCGGTATAATCACAAAACTTGGTAAAATAGTACTCTGGCCTTTTCTAATGTTCCAAAAATGGCTAACATAAGCTAAAGGAATAGCATCTCCCTGTTCAACTAGATTTGTTACAATCCTCATGATTTTGCATCAGATGCAGATTGCCAGCCTTTCTGGTTTGTATCAGAACCTGTTATCCAGTTTTGATTGAAGTTGTAACACCATTTCCTCAACAGATGATGCCTGATGTGTTGAGTATTGTGACATTCACATCTATTTCTGATTTCCAGTGACTTCAGTGTTTTATCTTCATTCCAGTGCTGATAATTTTTTCCCCTTTTGTTCTTGTTTATTTCTATTGACACCTTCAGACAGATTAGCTGTGATCAGAAGGCTTTCAGCAGCCTCACTCAGCTGTCACCCACCACTTGTCTCATTCAGGTTTGCATAGTTTCCACCATATCAGACACTACTTTGTTCTTTCCACCTCCCTCTCCCGTCTCTGTAGTTTAACATTTCTTTGATTTCTAATGATCCCATTCTGCTGAAAGGTCAGTAACCTGAAATGTTAGTTTACTTTCTCCACAGATGCAGCCTGACTTAATGTTAAGTAAATATTTGGCAATGAATTCTGCAAATTTTAAAGTGTGTAACTTTGAACTGACAATACCAATGCCACTACTAAATATCTTCCAAAATGTAGAATTTCTCTTATAACATCTTCAGCAGCACACTTCCTTTATTCTATGAGACTGATTGTATTGAAGTAGAGGAAAATACAAAGCTCTGAATAGATGTGTTTGTTAAAGGTTGTTTCAGCAAAGCACAAATGATAACATTGTCAAGTGAACAATATAAATATTCTTGAATGAGATACTCTTGCATATGTATTGAATTCCTGATTTGTCTACTAAGTGTTGTATTCTGATGTTTTAATCCAAGTTTCTTTCAGAAATCAGGAGAGTAGCACAAAACTTCGAGTCGATACAACAAAGGAAAATTGAAATGACCAGTAGTAGAGATCTGCTAAGCGCCAAGTGACAAAAGAATTAAGGTCTTGAGATGACGCTGTGTTGCGGTCAGCAATTTTTATATCCATACACAAGGAAGGTTCCGTTCAAATTTTAGATAAGTTGACCAGTGAGAGAGCTCTTATTCAAGCAATGCAGAACACAGGCTTCTGGAGCTTTTGAGCATTATTACCAGTGTAGCCACTAGGGGAACACAGACAATTACATATACCTATTGTAACCACTAGGGAGCAAACTAAGCAGTTATTTGTACATAAGTAATTATAGAAAAAGAAAAAGTTTATTGTTAAACTGCAAAAAGAATAACAGTTTAACAGTCAAATACAACATGTTGTAGTCTGCAAACTACAGTGGGTTCCAGTTAATTGGGACATACAGGACCTGTACATTTTGGCCCAATTAAGCAGCTGCCTAAATTAGCCAAAGTTTCATGAGAATAGATAAATGGGTATAAAAAAGACTGAGTAATTGTATATTAAAATGAATTACAGGACAAACACTACCAATACCACCACAGTACTATAAAACTATTAGTTCTTAATAGTAATCAACAGAGGAATTCATTCATTGTAAGCTGTGGTGTTCTTATCTGTGCAGAGACTTAGTGTGGATAACAGACTACCCTCATACAATTCTTTTGACAATAACATCCTCCAAAACTTCATTTTCATTATAGCATTGAAGATGCCTGCCAACACCTTCAAATTTTTCATAACTTGAAGTAGGAAAATACTTCCATTTTCACTCGCGGCTGTTCCTGACAACTCCAAGCCTGAAATCAGTGAGCAAAACAGTTCTGAATTGTCTAGCTTATTTCTCACCAACTATCCGTGATAAAAATCACTGCTTTTTAAGCATTCATGCAACTGATGCTACTTAAAAACTGTTTGCTTTAAGCACAGTGTAGTGTCTAACGGCTGCTGACATGCAAGTGACTGACGCTAGTTAGAAGCTGTTTAGCAACAGTCTCCTGTCCCAATTAAATCGCATAATGTCCCAAATAAACAAAAGGGAATCAGGATATTTTCTCAATTACTTTTGGTTCTTTAAGAGTTGTCCCAAAGAAGCCACTGTCACAATTGACTGATGGTTTAATTAACCAGAATCCAGTATATATTGTATGTGCCTTTCATACTAATATCAGCAATAATATATTAACTTGCAAGTATGTAAAGAAAATAAAATTTCAGAAATTTGGTAGCTCATTCCACAGATGTTTTTTAAATACTGTTCCAAGTTTAAGTTTATTATCATTTATCTGTACATATATACAACCAAATAAATCAACGTTCCTCCGGACCAAGGTGCACCCACGGAACATATTGCATTCAGCACACAAAGCAAAAATATTACTGCAAATAAGTTAATAAAATATAATTCAGTGTTTGTAGTGTGCAGTGATGAGACCTCAGTGGCAGGGTGTTCATTAGTGTCTCAGCCTTGGGGAGGAAGCTGTCAGGCAATCTGGAAGTCCTAGTCCTGAAGGTAGTGGGTCAAAGAGATTGTGGAATGGGTGGCAGGGATCCTCAACAATGCCTTGAGTTCCTTGTATACAATGCTTCTGATAAATGTCACAAATGGTGAGGGGGGAGAGAAGGGAGATTCCAGAGATCCCCTCGGTTGTTTTTGCTATCCTCTATAGAGTCTTGCCGTTTGTACCACACAATGATGCAGCCAGACAAGACACTGTCAAAGGTATTCCTGTAGACGCTTAGAATGGGAGCAGAGAGCCTAGCATGTCTCTTTCTCCTTTGAAGTTTCAGTTATAAATGTTTTCCCCTTTCTCCTTAAATCCTTTAGTTCTCGATTTTTCCCCAATCCTCAGAAAAAGGCTGTGTATTCTCTCTATCTGTACTTGCATGAGTTTTTATACTTCTATAAGAGTGCCATTTCAGTATCCTAGGCTCTGGAATAAAGTCCTACCAATATCCTTGCAAATCTTTTTTACTGTAGGAAAAATGTTATTGAACTGAAAGTAGTGGAGAGATCAAAACTGAAGAATACTCCAGTGTGCTTCACAAGTGTCTTGTAGAACCATGCAATGACCTTCCTATTGTTTTTATACTCATAACTTTGAGGGCAAAGAATCTCAATATGTTAAAATGGAGAATGGGTGACGAGCACTCTCAAACATTTGCTCGCAAAGAATCTAGGTTTTGAGACATTAGAAATCTGCTTGGATGGGGAAGTGGATTGGGGGTGGGGCTTGTGGTAAGGATCCAATCACAAACAAGAGAATATCTGCAGATGCTGGAAATCTGAGCAACACGCACAAAATGCTGGAGGAGCTTAGTAGGCCAGGCAGCACCTATTGGGAACAAAAGTAGGGTTGCTGTTTCGGGCCAAGACCCTTCGGCAGGACTGGAGGGAAAAAAGATGAGTAGATTTAAAAGGTAGGGGAAGGGAGAGTAACAAGGTCATCGGTGAAACTGGAAGGGGGAAGGGAGAGATGAAGTAAAGAGCTGGGAAGTAAAACGGATAAAGAGCTGGAGATGGGGGAATCTAATAGAAGGCCATGGAAGAAAGAAAGGGGGTGGGGAGAGGAGCACCAGAGGGAGGTGATGGGCAGGCAAGGTGAGAGGGAAAAGGGGTTGGGGAATGGTAAAGGGGGGGGGGGGCATTACCAGAAGTTTGAGAAATCATTCATGCCATCAGGTGGGAGGCTACCCAGACAGAGTATAAGGTGTTTTTCTTCCAACCTGAGTGTGGCCTCATCTCAACAGTAGAGGTGGCCATGGATTGACATAGTAAAATGGGTGGCCACTGGGAAATCCCACTTCTGGCAGGTGGTGAGTAGGTGCTTGGCAAAGCGGTATCCCAAATCTACGTCAGGTCTCACCGAAATTCAGGAGGCCACACCAGGAGCCTCCTGGTGGTGGGATCCCATTGGAGATGGTGGAAGTTGCGGAGAATTATGTGCTGGACGTGGAGGCTGGTGGGGTGGTAGGTGAGGTCGAGAGGAACCCTATCCCTGGTACAGTTGTGGGAGGATGGGGTAAGAGCAGACGTGTGAAATGGAAGAGATGTGGTTGGGCAGCGTTGATGGTGGAGGAAGAGGAAATCCTTCTCTTTGAAAAAGGTCATTTCCTTTGCTCAGGAATGAAAAGCCTCATCCTGAGAGCAGATGCAACAGAGGCAGAGGAATTGAAAGAAGGGGATGGCAGTTTTATAAGTCACAGGGTGGGAAGGGCTGTAGTCCAGTTATCTGTGAGAGTCCATGGTGGATAATAGCCATCGGTGGATAAGCTGTATCCAGAGATAGATTGAGATCAATAAAGGGAGGAAATGGTGTTGGAAATGGAGCAGGCATATTGAAGCAGGGTGGAAGTTGGAGGCAAAGTTGATTATGTCGACAAGCTCCACATGTGTGTAAGAAGCAGCACTGATGCAGTTGTCAATGTAGTGTAGGAGAAATGGGGGATGAACACCAGTGCAGGCTTAGAACATATATTGTTCTACGTAGCCGACAAACAGGCAGGCATAGCTGGGATCCATGCAAGTGCCCATGGCTACACTTTTTGAAGGAAGTGGGAGGAGCCTAAGGAGAAATTATTGAGAGTGAGGACAAGTTCCATCAGCAGGAGGAGAGTGGTGGTGGAAGGGAACTGGTTGAGTCCAGTGTCCAAAAAGAAATGGAGAATTTTGAGGCTTTCCTAGTGGGGGATGGAGGTGTATAGGGATTGAATATCCATAGTGAAAATATGATATGGACCAGGGAACTTGAAATCATTGAAAAGATCCAGAGTGTGTGAAGTGTCATGGATGTAGGTAGGAAGGGTCTGAACTGGGGGAGAGGAGTTTGGTGAGGAATAAGACAGTCAAGGTATGCAGATATGAGTTCATTGGGACAGGAACAAGTTGAAACAACTGGTTTACCTGGACAAGCAGGTTCGTGGATCTTGGTTAGAAGGTAGAAATGGTAGATGTGGGAACTACGAGGTTGGTGTCAGTGGACTGGAGATCCCCAGAGCTAATGTCAGTTGTGTGGGAGACTATGGCCTAAGAGTTATTGCTGTGCCTCAGTAAGGTAGAGGTGGTCTGCCAGACTACTACAGGACCCTCTTTATCTGTGGGTTTGGTAGTGAGGTTAGGATTAGTACAGAGGGAGTGGGGAGCCGAGTGTTCAGAAGCGGTGAGGTTGGAATTGGAGAGGAGTGTTGAAGTTGAGACATTAGATGTCCCATCGGCAGTTAACAATGAAAAGGAGCAGAGCAGGCAGAAGACCAGTTGCGGGGTATCCAGGAAGAGGAGGAAGGTTGAAAACAGGAGAAGGGACCATTGGCGCAGGGTGGAGAGTCCTTGTCAAAGAAATAGGCTCGGAGACGGAGGCAGGGGAAGAAAAGCTAAGCGTCATGGCGGGTGCAGAACTTGCTGAGGTGTGGCGCGGGGGTCAAAGGTGAGGCCCTTACCGAGCACAGAACGTTCTGCCTCAGAGGGAATGGTGAAGGCTCGGCACGGATGAGAGCTGGGATCAGAAGAGGAAGAGGGCTGGTAGTAAGGGTGCTCTATTTCCTGCTTCACAACTCCTTTAAAAATACTTCCTCATTGTTGGGATAAGCTGACATTTACAACAGTACATTCAACGCTTTGAGTTTATTTTGCTCCTCCATGCTGGCCTCTACCCATGGATTCTTGTAAATATGATTTATCTGAGATGAAGTCTCAATAGAAAATTACTTTTCTTCTTTTAGTGACTTGTATGGAAATTGAATAATTCACTTCTGAGTTTTCACTCATTTTCTAAAACTGCACATAATTTTATAAAGCTCTACAATTTCCTTTAATCATTCTCCAATCTCCTTTTCTTGATTCCCTATTAGTCTTATTAATTAGGCTTTCATCTGCAGGCAGTCCATGGGTTACGTATGTGTTCCGTTCCTGAGTCCGTCTTTAAGTTGGATTTGTACGCAAGTTGGAACAAGTACATCTGGTATTATTTAGCCAAATACGTGCGTGTGTGTGTGTGTGTGTAGAGATATATATATATAGAGAGAGAGAGAGATATATATAGAGATAGATATAGAGATAGATATAGAGCGAGATATATATATATATATATATATATATATATATATATACACACATATATAGAGAGATATATATACATACCTCTTTCATCTCTTTCCAAATGCTTTATTATTTCCACTTTATTTTCAATCGCGATCGCTTCCCGTCAATGGAACAGAAACACTGCGGGCGGCGGAGTCCTGAGCTGCTCCGGCTCGCGAGGTCCGCTGGGTCCTAAGGACCCCGCACTGAGACAGGCTAAATGGGACAGTGCTGGGTTTGGGTATTTGATCTTCCTCAATATTCCGCGTAGGAATTTAAACTGGAGGTGGCAATGTTTTTTTTTACGAGGTCGAGTTTTGAGCTCGACATCAACCTAGCACAGATGGTACGGGAGTCACTGGATCGACATCAACCCGGCACGGGACCGGTCTGTCACTGGATCGAACTCGAGCCCGGCACAGATCTCACTGTGCCACCAGCCGACCGGAACCGGGGTGGGGGGGGGAGGGGGGAATGGTGGTAGCAGGGGCTGGGCGAATCTTACTAAGAAGAATTTAAGCCAAATACAAAGTTAAGCACTCAACACAGTGTCAATGGTAACGACTTAAAATGGCAGACGGCATTCCCCTTCCTCAGTTCATAAGTACGAGTTGTCCGTAAGTCGGACGGTCGTAACTCGGGGACTACCTTTATATTTAAGTATTTGGAAATACCAATTGCCAATTTTTCTTTAATGACCAGAGGGCTAGTTTTCTGTAGTGCTGTATATTGTCAGTGGCACTTCACTTTGTCCTTATTGTTTTGGTTGATAAGTTACAAGTAGTTTGCATGATTTTGACACATTTCCTCTTTTGTTTTTATACTGAAACGTATCTTGATCTGTTTCTTCAATTTTACAATTGTGTTGCTATGTGAATAAAAGTGTATCAGTGTATCTTGCATATGAACTTCTGGCAATGCAGTATAAATTAGTAATCTAAATACTCCTCATCTAAATTTTGAAAAATTGGATTGCTACCTCTCATGAAGTGAGAAAGCAGCTTTGGGGGGGAGGGGGAAAGTTTGGATTACAAGTAAACTAATTACCACCAGTTTTTGCAGATTCAACCCAAATTCTCTCTGCTGCAGCCCCACCTCCTTTCGGTAGTGTATTTTTAAGTTGCACAGCTTTATTCAGGATATGTTATATGACTTGCACAAAACCTTAAATTAAAAATGGAGAAAGGATTCTCTGTCACAAATTTAGAAGTAACAAAATGTAATTTGCCCAAGTTAAATTGTACTGATCTGTGGTTCATATTCTGAGATACTTTTCAAAAATGGGACATCAAGGAAATACTTAAAGGAAAGTGTAAAAGAAGCAAGCTAATCCAGATACAAGTGAATGCACAAAATAACCTTCCTAGCAAGAGAAGCTCATTGTTCATAATGGCCTTTGTGGCAATGTGTGCATCATTCTGAAGCTATCCCAAGGGTTCTTAATGAATATAGCTGTTTATTTGTATGCTCAGGGATTAAGTTAAAATCTTACATGCATCATTTTAAGTAGGATGCATGTAAGATTTTAACTTAATCTCTGAGCATACAAATAAACAGCTATATTCATTAAGAACTCTTTGGATAGCTTCAGAATTTCTTCTAAACATTGCAACAGAGGCATGAACTTGGAGACGTAGGCCTGAGCCTCCTGTTGTGGGAGACCAACCAAGCTTGTTAGTCACCTGACTAATGAGCTTGCTGTTTCTTTGTGGAGATACTTGGTTGCACATCAGCTGGGTCTAAACTGATCAACTGTGCAGAGCCCCTCATCTGTAGACAGTTGTGCATGAAAATCCCAGGAGATCAACTTTTTCTGAGGTACTTCAACCATCTGCTTAGCACCAACAATCATTCTATGGTCACAGTTACTTTGATCACTTCCCCCCCCCCCCCCCCCCATTCTGTTGTTCGTGCTGAGCAACTGAACATCTTGATCATGTCTGCATGCTTTTATGCATTGAGTTGCTGCCACAAGATTGGCTGTTAGATATTTGCATTAATCAGTAGATATATCTAATAAAGTGGCCATTAAATAATTCAATTGATGTACATTGTACTTCTCTCCCTTGTAACCATACTTTGAATGAGAATGCTAGATTCTAGGTTGGCTGGTACTTGTTGGAAATTCTGGAAAAAGTTCAGTACTCTGAACTTTAAGGTGAGAATGTAATTGGGAAGTCACAGGTCATCAGCTGTGTGGAACTTCTGGACTTGGGTGTTTGCATATGGTCTAGACTTTCAACATAATCACAGAGGCAATGGCTAGAAAATTCTGAAAGTATCTGGAAAATGTTATACTAATTTTTTGTATGAATATTTTGATTCTGAGATTTGTACTCGTGTAACTATTGGCTGTATATGAATATGATTATGCTGCACATTTTAGAGTGAGTTTTTAAATTTTAGTTAATCAGTTAATAAATTGTTAAATAGGGCATTTTTTGTGTGTGTATATATTTGATTTTTTTTTTGTTTGTCTTACAGATATCTCTTGGAGAGCAGTCGGTAATGCATTGAAAGTCATGGATCACCTTGTAAATACTGGAACCCAAACAGATCCTGTTGTGATACTAAATTTTGCACAAGCAGTTACTTTGGGCCTTGTTGGTCAGAATGGTCTTTTGAATTTTCCATTCAAAGAGAATGGAATTTATCATATACCAGATGCATCAGTTAATGAGAGTACTGTACTTGAGCATCTCACACCAGAGCAAAGTCCTGGACTGGATGTGATTAATACTTCAGAATGTTATGAACAACACGAGGAGGAAAGTTTAGAAGTGGAGAATGGCTTTATACCTTTTGAAAGACAAGCTAGGAGAAGGAAAAGGCAGCCAGTGAAGTTAGTACATGCTGAAAAAAATGATGAGAATTGCAAGGAAGAAACTGTTGAGGAGGAGTACAATGCAGGGAATCAATCCAATACTGTTCTGTATAGAAATGGAATAAAAATGATTGACATTAGTAACTTCAAAAGGAAACATCTACACCGTCCTCTTCGTGAAAGGACTCAAGAAGTTCAAGTTGTTGCCTTTCCTCCAGCTTTTAAGGAAAACCTCCACTGCAACTCTTCTGACCAACAGGAAAAGATTGGCACTGAAGGGGAAAAAATAATAAGCAGCTATTTTGAGACAAACAAATCGGCAAACTTAAGCCAAATGGTAGAACAATTTCCAGAGGAGTCAGTCACTCAGAATCGTAACTTTGTGTGGCAGGGCCAAGTGCCATATGAAGTGGAGGTGTCTGCTCCACAACCGGAGGATCGAAACAGAAGAGCACAGATAGATCGTTTGGATATTAATGTACAGATTGATGATTCGTATTGTATTGATGTTGGGGAAGGGCAGAAACGATGGCAGTGTCGATTGTGTGAAAAATCGTACACTTCTAAATATAACTTGGTTACTCACATATTGGGCCACAGTGGTATTAAACCTCATGAATGTCAACACTGTCACAAGCTTTTTAAGCAGCCAAGTCATTTACAAATGCATCTTCTCACTCATGAAGGCATACGGCCACACAAATGTGAGGTATGTGACAAAGCCTTCACACAGACTAGCCATCTAAAAAGGCACATGTTACTGCACACTGACATCAAACCTTACAGCTGCAGAGTTTGTGGGCGTGGGTTTGCCTATCCAAGTGAGTTGAAAGCTCATGAAGCAAAGCATGAAAATGGCAGATGTCACGTTTGCATTGAATGTGGCTTAGATTTTGTGACGCTCATTCAGCTAAAAAGGCACCTTGTTGCGCATCAAGGTCCCACACTATATGAATGCACAGAGTGCAACAAAACTTTCAGTTATCGGAGTCAACTCCAGAATCATATGATGAAACATCAAAACATCCGGCCGTATGTCTGCACTGAATGTGGTATGGAATTTACTCAACCTCATCATCTGAAGCAGCACTCGCTTACACACAAGGTAAAGCTGTTCAGTTTGCTATTCATCTGAGGATTTTCAAATTAAAAATGAGTTTAAAATCTTTCATTTATATTCATTGATATTCAGTTGCAAGAAAAAGTTTGTGAACCCTTTGCAATTAACTGGTTTTCTGCATTAATTGCTCATAAAATGTGGTGTGACCTTTTCATCTAAGTCGCAATTACAGACAAACACTATCTGCACGAACTAATAACACAGACAATTGTACTTTTCATGTCTTGAATACGTTGGAAGAAGTATGTGAACTCTTGTATTTAATAACTGGTAGAACCTCCATTAGCAGTAATAACCTCCACCATATGTTTCCTATAGCTACTGATCAGACTTGCACAATGGTGAGGAGGAATTTTAGACCATTCTTCCATACAAAACTGTTTCAGTTCATCAATATTTCTGGGATACCTTGCATGAGCAGCCCTCTTCAGGTCATGCCACAGCATCTCAATTAGGTTAGACACTGGACTCTGACGAGTCCATTCCAAAACACTCTCTTTCTTTTTAAGTATAGAAACATAGAAAACCTACAGCACAATACAGGCCCTTTGGCCCACAAAGCTTGAGAAGAGCTTTGTGAGGAGCTATTAAGCCATTATCTCGAAAATAGTGGGCTTTGTCTGTAACCTGACTTGGTGTGTCTTTTTTCTATGTAGGGCAGGGCACCTCTACAACCGACACCTCCAATCTCATCTGGATCACCTGACTCAAAATAGCTTTTGTAGAAGGCATTACCCCTTCCACAAGGGGTAATTGTGATTGTTTAAATGATGTACTCAGTATTGACGAGAACTACAATCGTTTGTGTTATTAATTTGGGCAGATTGTGTTTGCCTATTCTTGTGACAGATCAGGCTGCATTTTTGAGTAATTAAAGCAGAAAAACAGGTAATTGCAAAGTGTTTACAAATTATATAGCAGTCATTTTTCAGAATTTAGGAGTTGTACAAAACACTCTGATTCAAATTTGAATTATTTCTACCAAAAGATAAATAATTTTATTAGCTTATCAAGCTTAAAGCAGATTTCTAATTTGATAATTGAATGTTACATCAAAACAATCAAATTAGACAAGGCACAATATAAAAAATAAAGATTGCCACCAATAGCACTGCTTAGATGTTGCATCTGTCAGTTGATGACATTTGGTAGTTGTATGTTGTAACAGCCAGTAGAAATAGAAATGGGTTAATTTGGTTATAATTTTACTTTCAGATTGCTTAATGGGCACAGCTAAAATCTAGTATTTATATGCATTGTGACCTGTGGCTGGGAGGGATACAACTGTATGAAGACTTTAATGTTTTGCTGTTATTACTGAGCAGAATAAAATCTTTATTGAGTTTGTGGATATTTTAGTTATTTTTCTGTTGTCCGTGGATAAACAATGTTTTCCTTACCTACAGGGCTATTTTTCAACATAATTCAATAGAATTAAGGGCTTGAAGCAACAAGAGCTGCCTACGTTTTTTTCCCTTAGAGTTCACAGAAAATGAAAGGATAAGATAGTACAGTACATGAAACAGTATTGTGCAAGAGCAAGCTATTCAGCCCACCATGTCTTTGATGCCAATCCCAACTAATCCCATCTGCCTATTCATGGTTTATGACCTTCATTTTCTGTGTGTCCATCCAAACACACCTTAAATGTTGCTTAATATCTGTTTCCTCCACTTTCTCTGGCAGTATGATCCATATATCAACTGGCCTTTCCTGTTAAATTCTTTAACCTATACTTTAAAGATGAATCAAATGGTGATCTCAGTAAGACGTATTAGACCTACAATAATGAAAGGGATTGGCAGTGTACAAATAGAAAGGCTGTTTCTTTGTGCTGAGAATTCTGAATTTGAGAGATGGGTATAATGACAAGATGGCGATTGGCCATCCCTGAGGCAAAGGTTGGGATCTATTGCTTTACCCTCAGGGCTGTAAAATTCTCTACCCCATAGGACGGTAGGTGAGTTTATCATGGCTGGAGTTATTAGATATTTGAAAACTGGGCCTTGTGATAATCGAAATTGGTCAGGATAATTGAGCAATTATCTACCGTCTTGATATTGGGCATTCTCCAACATGTGTTCAGGAATCACTAAGTTGTGAAATAACTGAAGTGCCTTTAATTGGATTTTTCTCTCTCTGTTCAGTTCTATAAAACAGTGGAGCAGTGTTTTGTAGGCTGGCCTTGTTTGAAATTATTTGAGGTGTTCAAAATAAACTATTAGTACAACTTAATTTGTGAAATCTACCAGCAGTTATTGATGGGACCTCAGCTCTCGGAATTATTCATAAAAGTATGTATAGTGAGTAGAAATGTGAGCAGTCAGTTGTTTCATTTTGCGCTCCTTTTGCAAAGCATGTATGCTCTGAAATTAGTGTAGGAAATCTGAAATAGAAAATGTTGAGCTGGGGTATTGTAATTGAAATATTTAAACTTTAGTGAAGAGTTTTTCTCACAGCTGAAAAAGGAAGTTTAGGATTCTGTTTGAAGCACTGACTAAAATAAATTAGAGTAAACGTTGTTGCTCAGCGATTTTGGCAGAAGAGAAAGGGGGAGAAGAGGGGAGCAGTAGTGATGGGGGATTTAATAGACTCTGGACATGAATGGGATGCCTGGGTGGTATGTTGCCTGCCCCCCCTCCAGGTCCCAAGGTCAGGGATGTTTCGGATCAGGCCCACAGCATTTTGGAGGGAGAAGGAAGCCAGAAAACTTGGTACATATTGGTATAAATGACGTAGGAAGGAAAAGCAAAGAGGTCCTGAAGAGCGAATTTAGTGAGTTAGACAGAAAGTTGAGAAGTAGGACCTCCAGGTAGTAATTTCTGGATTGCGACCTGTGCCACGTGCTAGTAAGGGTAGAAACAGGATGGTTTGGTAGATAAATGCATGACTGAGAAGGTGGTGCAGGAGGTAGGGCTTCAGGTTCTTGTATCATTGGGATCTCTTCTGAGGAGGTATGACTTGTATAAAACCTGGTTGCACCTGAACCTGAGGGGAATCAATATTCTCATGGGCAGGTTTGTTAGAGCTGTTGGAAAGGGTTTAAACTAATTTGGCAGGGGGGTGGAAATGGAGTGAAAGGACTCAGGATAGAACAGATGGTTAAAAAAAAAGCAAAGATAGCGTGCAGTCTGCCTGTCAGGACGGGCAGGCAGATGATGGGACAAAATTGCAGCCAGCGTGGTGAGTATCCGTGCAGGGATGCAGAATCAGAGGGCAGCAAATACAGTACCCAAAGTGTTATATCTCAATGCATGCAAGAAATAAAGTGGATGATCTTGTTGCACTATTACAGATTGTCAGGTATGATGTGGCCATCGCTGAAGAATGGTTGTAGATGGGATCTGAATGTCCAAGGTTACACATTGTACAGGAGGGATAGACCTTTACCAGGCAGAGGGGGTGGTGTGGCTCTGCTAGTAAAGAATGGCATCAAATCAATAGAAAGATGTGACATGGGATCGGAAGATGTTGCATCCTTGTGGGTTGAGTTAAGAAACTGCAAGGTAAAAAGACCCTGATGGCAGTTATATACAGGGCTCCCAACAATAACTGGGATGTGGACCACAGGTTACAACAGGAAACAGAAAAAGCATGTCAAAAGGGCAATGTTATTGTAGTCTTGGGAGATTTTAACATGGGAAAATTGGGGAAAATCGGGTTGATAATGGGTCTTGACAAGATGGCTTTTTAGATAGATAGATAGATACTTTATTCATCCCCATGGGGAAATTCAACTTTTTTTCCAATGTCCCATACACTTGTTGTAGCAAAACTAATTACATACAATACTTAACTCAGTAAAAAATATGATATACATCTAGAACAGTTTGTCGAGCCTACTAGGGTATTATCTAACTGGATTGGGTGTAATGTGATAAAGCAGAGGCGATAAGGGAGCCTAAGGTAAAAGGAGGAGTCAGTGATCACAATATGATTGAGTTCAACTGAAGTTTGATGGGAAGAAAGTAAAGTCTGTTGTACCAGTATTTCAGTGGAGTAAAGGAAATTAGTGGTATGAGAGGGGAGATGGCCAAAGGAAACTACAAGGATGATAGCAGAGCAGCATTGATGTGAGTTTCTGGGGAAAAATGAGGAAAGTGCAAGGATATATGTATTTCAGAAATACTCAAATGGCAAAATAGTACACCATGGCTGTCAAGGGAAGTCAAAGCTAATGTAAAAGCAAGAGAGCATACAACAAAGCAAAAATTAGCAGGAAGATGGAGGATTCTGAAGCTTTTAAAAATCTACAGAGAGCAACCAAAAGAATCATTTGCAGGGTAAAGATGAAATAGAAAGCAAGCTAGCAAACAACATCAAAGTGGATAGTAAAAGCTTTTTCAAGTATTTTATTTAAAAAAAGATGAGTTGAGAGTGGATATAGGACCACTGGAAAATGAGGCTAGAGTTAATAATGGGGGACAAGGAGAAGACAGATGAACTAAATGAGTATTTTGCGTCATTCTTCACTGTGGAAGACACTGGCAGTATGCCGATTTTGAAGGGTGTGAGGGAAGAGAAGTGAGTGCAGTTACTATTACAAGAGAGAAGGTACTCAAAAAGCTAAAAGATCTAAACGTACACAAGTCAGCCAGACCAGGTGAATTACACACTAGGGTTCTGAAAAAGGTAGATGTAGAGATTGTGGAGGCATTAGTAATGATCTTTCAAAAATCACTGGATTCTGGCATGGTGCCAGAGCACTGGAAAATTGCAATTGCCACTTCACTCTTTAAGAAAGGAGAAAGGCAGCAGAAAGGAAATTAGACCAGTTAGCTTGACCTCGGTGGTTGGGAAGATGTTGGAGTCAATTGTTAAGGATGAGGTTATGACACAGGACAAGATAGGAGAAAGTCAGTATGGTTTCCTTGAGAGCAAATCTTACCTGACGAACCTGTTGGAGTTCTTTGAAGAGGTAGCATGTAGGATAGATAAAGGGGATGCAGTGGCCTTTGAGGTGCTACGTAGGAGGCTGCTTACAGGAAAGTTGGCATGGTTAGAACATTGGCTGATTGCTAGGAGGCAGTGAGTGGGAATAAAAGGATCCTTTTCTGGTTGGCTGCCAGTGACTAGTGGTGTTCCGCAGGGGTTGGTGTTGGGACCGCATCTTTTTAAGCTATATATCAATGATTTAGATGATGGAATAGATGGCTTTGTTGCCAAGTTTGCAGATGATATGAAGATTGGTGAAGGGGCAGGTAGTGTTGAGGACATAGGTAGGCTGCAGTAGTCAGATTAGGAGAATGGGCAAGAGTGGCAAATGAAATACAATGTTGGAAAATGCACAGTCATGCACTTTGGTAGAAATAAATGTTCTAAACGGAGAAAATCCAAAAATCTGAAATGCAATCAGATTTGGGAGTCCTTGTGCAGAATAACTTGAGGTTAACATGCAGGTAGAGTCGTTGTTGAGGAAGGCAAATTAAGTGTTAGCATTCATTTCAAGAGGCCTAGAATGCAGGGATATGCTGAGGCTTTATAAGGCACTGGTGAGGCCTTTCCTTGAGTATTGTGAACAGTTTTGGGCTCCTCATCTAAGAAAAAATGTGCTGGCAATGGAGAGGGTTCAGAGGAGATTCACAAGGATGATTCTGGGAATGAAAGGGTTATTATACGAGGAACATTGGATGACACTGGGTCTGTACTCATTGGAATCTAGAAGGATGAGGGGGGAGTCTCACTGAAACCTTTAAAAAGGCCTAGACAGAGTAGATACGACAAGGATGTTTAGGCGAGTCTAGGATAAAAGGGCACAACCACAGAATAGAGGGCTGTCCATTTAAAACAGTTACAGAGAAATTTCTTTAGTTGGAGGGTGGTAAATTTGTTACCATAGACAGCTATGGAGACTAGGTTATTTGGTGTATTTAAGGCAGAGATTGATAAGTTCTTGATTGCACACATTGTCATAGGTTACGGGGAGAAGGTTGGGACCTGGGCTGAGGAGGGGGAAGAAGGGTTCATGATTGAATGGTGGAGCTGATTTGATGGGCCAATGGCTTAATTATGCTCCCATGTCTTATGGTCTTGATGCCTTGTTGTAAGAAATACCTTGACTCCAAAATGAAAATCAGAAAATGGTAGTGAAGACAAGTAGATAAGGCATCATCAATGGAAATGATCTATGGATACTGCCTAACTTCATGGTATTAAATGCTGGTTGTTTTTAAACTTGGATTTTTAGCAACTGCATTTTTTTTGCAACATTTCAACTTGTAATCTGATTCTGAACATACAGGCATGATCCCTTATTCTTATCTTTGAAAATTATCCACATGATCCCTGGTTGTATTTATAACTTAAATCAGAAATTTTAACATTTTCTAAAGACTGCTATAAAGCCGGTCGGTGGTATAGTGGCATCTACGCTGGACTTCAAGATGAGTGATCCTGGGTTTGAATCTGGCGGGCTCCTTGCATGCTTTCTATCTGTGCTGGGTTGAACGTCAAGCTGTAGCAACTCTGCCTCGTAAAAAGTGCACACAAATGCTATGGAAATGGCAAGTTTGCCGTCTGATGCAGCACAAGATGCAGATAAGAACAACTATAGACTGCCATTGCTCCAAGCCTTTAACAGTAACAAAGTTTGTCAATTAGTTAGTAATCTAATGGCACTCTTCCAAATCTCTTCAGCCATCTATTTCACTGGAGCGTGGTTCAAAATGTGACAGAATGCTAAATGAGGCTTGACTAAGCATTTGGGGAGGAACATTATGGTGCTGTATTTAGTTTTTAATTAGATTGTCCTTTCAGCATTCTTTTAGAATTTGCTTTCAACCCATGGCATTCAATATAATTACTGTATACCAAGTCTCTAGCTCTCATGTGTAGATTAATTTTCAGCCCAGCAGACTTTGTAAATGCTTGGAGTGAGTTATAGCACTATTTTAACTTAGTGGCTGGGTTTGTTTCTCCCATGCATCCAGGTCTAATTTTTACTTTACATTCTAGTAGGGTTCTGAAAGCACAGTGCAATCATTAATGTTCAAATTTTCACAAATAATTAATGTTTTATGTAACAATGTTTACTTTCGTGCCATTGAATTGACTTTATTTCTTAAATTCTTGACACACAGGAGTAAATATCTTTATTTTAAGTCTCTGTCTAAATGTGCTGGCTGGTGGTGTAGTGGCATCAGCCCAGGACTTCAGAGCGAAGGTTCCCAAGTTCGAATCCAGCTGGCTCCCTTGCACGCTTTCTAATAACCCAACCTCATAAAAACCTGCTTTAAAAAAAAACGCTGTCACAACAGCGTTCCGATGACTCCACTCAGAGTTGAGGGATTCTTCTTTCTGTCTAAATGTGCACTGTACTTTAAAGCAGATAACTTTGCTTTTCTTAAAGCTTTTGCTCCAATCTTGAATATTTTTTGAATTCACATTGATGTGCTGTGTCCTCATCAATTTGTTTTTTGGGGTTTTCTTTAGAAAGTTACTAGGGTGGTAACATTGCAATCAGTGAGTTGTTTTTTGTTTTGTTGGTTTTCCCTCTTGCTGTGTGACATCTCGCTGCCCCTTTATTAACAGGGGAGAGAGAGCCTGTGGCCTGTTAAGTTGTTGGGTGAACAGTTAGTTTTTGATGCCCTGCAGATCATGGCCTCCCTTTGAGGACTTCACTGTTGTGTGGTGGGTGCTAATACTTCTTGCTGAATAAGAGAGGGAGGGTTGATGCTTTGTTGCTTGTCTGTGGGGGAGACAAGCTGTCACTAATTTTGTGGAAGTCCACGAAGAGCAAGAATTCTAGGTTATATATTGTATATATTTGCTGATATTAAATTGAACTATTGGGAATTTCCCTCTATTCCAATATTTTTTTGCAACCAAGGTAATTTTTTTCTTGCACAGTGAGAATGTGACAAGCTTTCCATGCTGCATTGAATAACTCAATCATTTGGTATCATGGTCAATGTTCTTATCTCACTGGAGAGGCAGTGTGGAAACTGAAAAGCTTCTAACAACTATGGGACCAAGGATTTAATCACCTTGGAATGAATTCAGGCCAACCAGCATTGTAATGACAAAGGGGTGGCTAACAATCAGGTTAAGACCCTTCATCAGCACTGAGCATAGAGGGGAGGTGACTGGTATAAGTAGAGGGAGGGGTAAGGCAGGAGGTGTTAGGCCACAGGTAGGGCCTTGATTTTCCAATTATGAATAGCCTGCAACTCCCAACCCCATGTTCACACTTGATCTACCTACGTGCTCTTAATCCCTGTTTGCAATCTTCTGTTCCGTCTGCCTATCACCCACAGATTAAACCTAGCAGGTCCCCTATCTCTTCCCCCAACTGGTTTATTTGCCCATCATCCTTCCCTTGTATGGTTCCTTCTCTGTCTTGGATTCCAGAATCTGTAGTCTCCACTTATCACTCTAGCATCTGTCTCTACTCCAACTGCCTCCTTTTCTCTCCTTATCGGTTTCTACTTATCACTACCAGCTCCATCCCTTCAGCATCTGGTTTCATATACCTATCCGAATCTTCCTCCAAATCTGGTTTCCGTGGAGTTCCTCCAAAAGTTATTTTGGCTTCTGTTCACAGCAACTGCAGTCTGTCTCCATTTAACCACCTCTGCTGGTCCACTCCACTTCCAAAACTGTTGCACTGTGTATCCACCTTGCCTCTTTCTGATCAGGCTAATTGCAGTGTCCATTTTTGTAGCTCACCATTTGAGTTTTGGCTTCACTTCCAGGAACATAAATTTTTTTAAAGAACTACTATGTTTGTGAACTGTGCCTAACAAATGAGGTGACAAATTATTCTAAGTCTTACCTGTTACTATTCTCCCCTCTAGGGAGTTAAAGAGTTCAAATGTGAAGTGTGTGGACGAGAATTTACCCTTCAAGCAAATCTGAAGAGGCACATGTTGATTCATACCAGTGTGCGAGCTTATCAATGCCACATCTGTTTTAAAACTTTTGTGCAGAAGCAGACTTTGAAGACCCACATGATTGTTCATTCACCTGTCAAACCATTTAAATGTAAGGTAAGAGTAAAGGATAACCTTCTGATCTCCTTGCACTTTTCATCCACTAATAGTACAGTGGGGAGGACATAGAGCCAGCGACAGGTCATTTGTAGATATAGCTATAGGAAAAAAAATACTAACATCTAAATGAACTGGAAAATTGCAAGCATTTACGGGTGTACAGAAAAGAGCTATTTATCTTTGGGAACTTAGAAATAAAACAAGCTTACTAATAGATAATTGGAATTTAGACCTTTTCCTTTCTTCTCATCTACACTTGTTTTAATGTATGTTTTCCTTGTTTCTCTGGTTTGAAGACCAATTATATAGTGATATTCTTATTGTCAGTTGAGAGCATGAAATTTAGGTTCATTTTAGCAATCAGTAAAAAGGATGCTTGAAAGCTAGGTAGCACTGAGTTGAGAAGGAGGTACAAAGATTTTTGGAGGGAAAATGCAAGCTAAGTGAAGGGGTAAGGACATTATATTTGCACAGATTACTTAAATTGACTAAACTTTTTGATAACATTGAGTGGCCTGACAATTGATCTAAAATTGTATATGGTGGTATCAAGCACTTATTCAGCACTAATCACTGGGGGACTGAACACTTGGAAGCACTTGCAGAGGAGCCTTTGATCAAAGTTTATTTTGTGATTCATAATTATCAAAGGTTTTTGGTGTTTCAGAATTGCAGTTCATGGTGCATATTCACCATGAGGTACCTTAATATAAGTGTGTAATTGAAATAAATTAGTAAAGCAGTCCCAGTGATTCAACAGTGCTTGTGAATTCTTATACCCTTTTAGCCACTGGAAATATAAACAGATTATGGTGTGCAGCATGTGTTAAAGCTTTGAGTAATAATGCCCATTAGTTGAGCATCTTATTAAGAAAAGTGATGCTACACTACCTGAAAATGTATCTGCAGGCAAAAGCAGGTTGATTATTATTTCCACACACAAAATGCTGGTGGAATGCAGCAGGCCAGGCAGCAACTATAGGAAGAAGTACAGTCGACGTTTCAGGCTGAGACCCTTCGTCAGGACTAACTGGAAGAAGAGATAGTCAGAGATTTGAAAGTGGGAAGGGAAGGGGAGATCCGAAATGATAGAAGACAGGAGGGGGAGGGATGAAGCTAAGAGCTGGAAAGGTGATTGGCAAAAGGGATACACAGCTGGAGAAGGAAGAGGATCATGGGATGGGAGGCGTAGGGAGAAAGAATGGGGGAGGGGAGCACCAGAGAGAGACAGAGAGCAGGCAAGGAGTGTTTGTGAGAGGGACAGAGAGAAAAATGAGAGAGAAAAGAAAAAAATGGGGGGGGGGGAGGGAGAGAGAGAGAGAGAGAGAGAATAATAAATAAATAAATAAATAAGGGGTGAGGTAAGAAGGGGAGGGCGGCATTAACGGAAGTTAGAGAAATCATTTGATTTTTTTTCTTTTCTCTCTGACTCTCTCACAATGACTCCTTGCCTGTTCTCCATCTCCCTCTGGTGCTCCCCTCCCCCTTTCTTTCTCCCGAGGCCTCCTGTCCCATGATCCTCTTCCTTCTCCAGCTGTGTATCCCTTTTGCCAATCACCTTTCCAGCTCTTAGTTTCACCCCTCCCCCTCCTGTCTTCTCATATCATTTCAGATCTCCCCTGCCCACTTTCAAATCTCTTACTATCTCTTCTTTCAGTTAGTCCTGATGGAAGGTCTCGGCCCGAAACGTCGACTGTACTTCTTCCTATAGATGCTGCCTGGCCTGCTGTGTTCTACCAGCGTTTTGTGTGTGTGGCTTGAATTTCCTTTCCCTCCTTAAATTAGCACCCAAGATCATTTAATACTGTTGCTTACCTGGTCTGGATGCCTTGGGCAAAGCTTGCTGGCCTTTTTAAAATTAAATACTGCTGAGTGATTTGGTTAATTAAATTCATTGTTTGGTTTTAGATTGAAAGAAAATGCATCTAATTTTGCAAAGGGCAAAAGTGAGTTTGAGGATTGAGGGAATTTTAGAAACCCTTTAAAAGGAGGAAATAGAATGTAAAGTTAAGAGCAAGAAATGTATAATGTATTGTAATTCTAGAAATACCTGATAAGAATAGCAAAAATATTGGTCCCCTAGTTCTAAGAGGAATTAATACAGAACATTAAATATTTGACTTTGGTGCACTTTGATATTTTCTTGTGTAAAGTGATATATCTTATGTCATGTTTAATATTTTTCAGACTTTTAGGATGCTTTTGATTTGATAAACTTAAGTTTTCAAGACTTTGTAAGATACAAAAGGTTACTCTATGTGATAATGCTTAATGGAGGTGTTTAATGTACAGAAAATGGTGACGAAAAATCATTCAGGTTTCTAGAAGTAGAATGCCTTGGGGGTCATTGCTTGTGTCTTGGTTAGCTGCAATCTATATTAATTTTGGATATAACATTCTTGATTCCTTCATTTAAGTTTCCTGTTATTACAGTGATATGTGGGAAGGTTCCATTGACCAAGAGCAAATTCTATGTTGGGTTCCTGCAGCATGTGACTGGCTTTCTAACTCCCAGAGTCTTCTCAAAAGGCACAGCTCTGAAGTAGAATTGGATATTATCTGAATGTCCAGATGCTAAGTTCAATACCACTCTTACCAGAACAGTCCACTTAATTGGTACCTCATCCACTACAGTCGAACAGAGGCTGTATGTAATGTGCCACCTATGAAATGTATTAAAGTTAGTCTCAGTAATTTTATATAATAGTAATATAAGACAAATGCAAATGTCTTGTGTCATTATTGTACCTGCCTCGGCTACTTTTTCTGGAAAATTGCATGCACCATCTTCTGCATGAAGTAGTTGTCTCCTGGGGCCTTTATTAAATCCTCCCCCCACTTAAACCTGTATCCTAGTGTTTGGTCCCCCTTCCCTGGATTAAGAGTATATCCAATTTATCTACAACCTCCCATAATTTTATATACCTCTAATATCTCTTCCCCTCCTCCCCCATTGCCTTTTAATATCTCTTCCACTCCCTGCATTCTCCTATTCTCCTATGCTTCAAGGAATAAAGTCCTAGCTTGACCAGTCTCTCTTTATGACTGAGTCCCTTGAGTCCCAGCAACATTCTTGTAAATCTTTGTATTTTTTCTAGCTTTATTACATCCTTTCTATAACAGTATCCAAACCTGTGCAATACTTCAAGTGTGACCTCAGAGTCTTGTACAAATGCAACATAATGTCCCAACTCTTGGACTCAATGTCCTGAATGACGAACAGCATGTCAAATGTAATCTTCACCACCTACTTTCAGTGAACTGTATACCTGTATTCCTAGGTCCCTTTGTTTCAAATTCTCTCAGTGTGCTTCCATTTACTATGCAGGTTGTACCATGATTTGATTTGATAACTTCAATACCAGTTTGCCTAAACTACTCTTAACATCTCCAAAGCCTGATTTCTTTCACTGAAAAGGACAGTAAGTTCTTGGGAACACAATAATTGAAATATTTCTTTCCAGGTTGCACATCATCTTGACTTGGAGATGTATTATTGGGTCTAAATCCTGAAACAGTTCTCAACAGCGACGTGATTGTACTGTTATCAAAAGGAATACAGTAGTTCAAGAAAGTAGCTCCCTAGCACCCACCCTTAGTGCAACGAGGAATGATCAGTAATTTGTGGCCCTCACATCAATGCTCATATCTTAAAAAATAAATTTTGTTTGCTATAATGTAAATCTGTTTGAGAGATGACAATATCTATTCGATTAGATGGAATGCAGAAGAGAGCACTGAAAGTAACCAGATTACACAAAATCATATTATCCTGTTAATTCCTTGCATTTCTAGTGCTACCCTCCACCTTTACGCTTGCTGACTTTTCTGCAGACCCGGGTAACAACTTGGAGGAATATGTTTTTTTTTAATTTAAGCTATTTGTACTGAAATTAGTGCCAAATGAGCCTAGATCAGACTGGATGTTGAAATGGGAACCTGTAGTTTGTATTGCATTATAGGTCGTGAGAAATGATTAATTTTAACATTTCCTCTGTCTAATCCTTTTGTGCTCTTTATTGTCACACATTGATGTTTAGCTATCTTAAATTATGCAAACTCTTTACAGTGGAAGAAGTGCACTTGGGAGTTTTTGATCTGGTTCACTGGTTTTATGGTAGCATTTGTCATTTTGGAGGCTAACACAAACTGATGCTAATGTCCATTTTTGATGACTTTCTGTAATGTGTTCGAAGTTCAACTGCTAGGCATTATGTAGTGAATGATTAACATCACAATATGGCAATGTTTAACCATGATTTACCATGGTAGTTCACCTGTATCAATTGTTTAGTACTGCTTCTGTCCTTTTTCAGACAACTCAATAATAGTTGGATGACAAAAAAATTACTGCATTCTATGCAAGAAAATACAAGGACCCATCTTTAAGGTGTAACTTAAGAGATTTTAACCTTAAATGAGATTAATGTACTTCATGGGTTTTCCAGGTTTGTGGTAAAGAATTCAATCGGATGTACAATCTCCTGGGTCACATGCACCTCCATTCCGACAGCAAGCCTTTCAGGTGTCCGTACTGTTCAAGCAAGTTCACCCTCAAAGGGAATCTAAGCCGGCACATGAAAGTCAAGCATGGTGTTATGGACATTGTTCTAGATGGACAAGGTACAGTATAGATACATGTATGAAGTATGGATCAAATGCAAAAACTTGGAGTTTCACTTAGCTTTTAAATCAAATTAACAAGTCTGTAGCAATTCTTGAAACATGTAGTTAGTACAGTTGTAGTTAAGTGTTTTTGTACAAATCGGTTTTGCATATCAATTTATGCATTAGAGCTGCTACCAGCAAGTGTTGGACACAGACTACAGACCAAAACTCTACAGTTCTCCAAATGAAGTCTGTATTGATGAAGGTGACCCCTTTATGGATAAGGAATTAAATGCCTTTGTACTTGGCAATGTAAGGAAATTCCCATTATACCAGTTGTCTTGGTTCATTCTCCTGACATAGGTTGAAAGCACATCAATTAGACAGATTGAGGTGGTAATGCTGTGTCCAAAATGGCTACCCTACTACTTCAATAGTTACAAGGTGTTGTGCAAATCTTTCCTTCGTATCCCTTGAGTTATCCTCACTTAATCCCATCCCATGTATCCCTTGATGCTAAGTTGCCTCTCACTTTTCAGAGGCAATACTTGACGCTGCCATGGAGAATTTCTGGGTCATAAATTCATTTTAACACAGAAGCAGCCCTTTTGGCTCATCCAGTCTGTGCCAGGCTATTAACCTGCCTCATCCCATCAATCTGTACACGGGCCATAGTCCTCCATACCACTCCCATCCATGACCCTATACAAATTCTGATTGTATTTTTTTTTGAAGTAGCTAAACCAGACAGGCTAGTAAAATTAGAGAGGAGCTGGTACTGCAGTATTCCAGTGTAACTGACGAAAATGGGCCAGGAATTTTGTATATGCGAGCTGCCAGAAATTGTTTTCTGTGGAGTGTGTCCATTGCATTCTAACTGGTGAAAACAAGATTGGTTGGTGTTAAGGTTTGGGTGATAAATTGCACAATAGATTTCGTTCAGGCTCCTGGCTTGTGTGTAAAGGTTGAGGGAACAGAAATTCTGGCCCAGCCTATTGAATTTTTTTTAGAATAGAAGTAAAGGGGAGTTGGGTGGAAGTACAGTATCCAGAAAATGTACTTCGATTCAGATATTTATAGCAGGACTTCTATTTGAGAGAATTTACTTGTGTGCCCTTATGAATTATTGAGTTGGTTGTTTAAGTTGTTTCCTTTTGGAAACCTCAGTTTGTATTGTAATCTGCTACGATTGAGTGCCTGTGTTTATGCAATGTGCAGCTAGGAAAGTTGTTGGAAAAATTCAGGCAAGTTCTCAGCATCAGTTGCTGAATAATCCCCAACTGCCTTGACTCAGCTGTGCCTAAGTCCTTGTGCATGTACATTCACAGCCTTGAATGAATCTTCTGCACGTGAAAAGGAGCTGTACAATATGCACAAAAATAACAAGAGAAATTATATAGCACCTGACATTTATGTAAAAATAACTGAAATGTTGAGTTATCTTTTGAAGAATAAAACTAAAGTTCACATTAATACGGTACGTACTTTGTCCCTAATGAGGCAAGGGAAAGTAATTCAGAGAGCAATTCTATCACTTTTAAAATGGTGATAGAACAAGATAGTGCAGGCCCATGGGTTAGCATCCTAAAACAGGAAGGGCTGTTTTCCAGTGACGTCATCGTTCAGAATGGCAGCCTAAAATATTAGCTCCTCTGGAAAAACGCTTATTTTGCCCCGTTAATCCGCCAAATACTAGTTTCCTTAAATATCTGACCTGGTAAGAGGGGCAAGAATGGGAAAAAGGAATGGAGATTTTAAAAAAGCATCACTGCGGAGCCTGTGGACGGTGGGGGGGGGGGGGGGTGCAGCGAATGGCTCTCCTACACAAGCATGTGGCTGTGAGGCTGACGCTGGGCCTCATTCAGGCAAAGTGGCAAATTTAGTAAAAATTTTGGAAGCAATATGGGGAAATCCAAAAAGACACAAAACAACAATTAAATGATATCAAGTCAGGGCTCACTAACGTTAATCAAAAGTTGGAAGATCATGTTCAAAACGTGGAACAGATGCTAAGTAAGATGATAAAAGTATTAAATCAACAAGAAAATAAATTACTCGACCAAGAAGGAAGGTCACGACAAAAGAATATCAGGATATATAATGTTCCTAAAGGAGTGGAGGGGTTGTCCATGGTGGAGTTTGTAGAAAACTTGACACACTGGAGCTTCCCCCGGCTATGGCACTTGACATTGAGAGAGCACACTGCGCGCTCATCCCGAGGCCTTTTGGAGACGGGGAAAATAAGCCAAGGTCAATAGTAATCAGGTTCTTTCAGTACAAAACCAAAACAGAGATTCTGTGCAAGGCTTGGGGAAAGAAGAAGGTATTTTTAAATGGGAAACTAATATATTTTGATCAAGATTACCCCCCAGCAATCCTGCAGAAACATAAGGAATATTCTGAAGCGAAGCACGAATTAAAGCAAAGGATTAGCTTCCAGACTCTGTACCCGGCTAAACTGTGAGTGTTTTATGAAGACGGGTCGTGGCTGTATTAGACGGTGGAAGAGGTGACTACATACATGAAGGACAGAGGGTTGCCCGTCAGCATGATCAAATTGAGGGGAAAGCCTGGCTGAGCAGCTATCCCGCTCTGCTTGGGAAATTTTAGTGAGAGAATCAAGAAAGCAGGGGACGGGAGGAGGGTGAGAGAAGAATATCAGGAAGAGACTGAGTTTTCAGGAGACAGCCCTCACCCCCTCCAGAAGAGCCATAAGGTCTGACTAATTTCAAAAGTGTTGATAAAGCTAAACAGAAGCAAAAATAGACTGTTACCTCAAGAAGTACATATTATAATTGGGATTTTATATTACTCAATTATTTCATTTTTTATTCATTCACTCCTTTTCCCCCCACCTAAATGAAAATATATACATGGGAGGAATACGTATGGAAGTCTTTTCTATGTAATGAACATAGGTTTTTTTCACTTTTATGGGTACTGCAGTAGGGGCCCTCAACTCACAGGTAAGAGAGGCTATCCCCCATGGCTAGACGTAGCCTCTAGCTCAACCCAGGGTCATCTACTAGAGACCTCAGCCTTGGAAGCACACCTTTGGTACCTTTTTCATTTGCATTTCTTGGTTCTTATTTGTTCAGGGAGTAGATCGATTAAGTTCTATTTTGCTAGTTTTGATGATATACTGACAGATAAATACACATGGCTAAGGGCAAAGTAAAACTCATTCCTTTTAATGTCAATGGGCTGTTAAATCCAATCAAATGCAGTAAAACTCTTATCAAAAATGAAGAAAAACAAGCCCATGTAGTTTATTTACAGGAAACGCACTTAAGTGATAATAAGCATGGAAAACAAAAGCTTCACTAACTTGTTTTTCTCCTCATAAATCAGGACATAAGAGAGGAGTTGCTTTTCTCATCTCAAGCAAGCTAAATTTTGAAAAAGTATTCAAAATGGGAGATAAGGAGGGCAGATATATTGAATATATATGCAACCCCAGTAAGTGATATTAGTTTCTTCCAGAAAATTACTAACGGAAACAGGTCTCTTGATATGTGGGGGAGACTTACGGTAATTACAATTACAGCCAAAGTTAGACTCTTCCAATAGAAAAACCTATGAAACAAAGTCCTTACATAAGAAAGTTAACACACTTTTTGAGGATGTTGGTCTAATTAATATATGGTGGGACCTTTTCCCTGACAGAAAGGATTACACTCATTATTCTGCTCCTCCCCCCCATTCTGTATATACAAGAATAGACTATTTCATAACATTTGGAAAAGAACCTGTGGAATTGGGACAATAGATGTAAGTGACCATGCACCTATATATTTATCTAATAAAAATACAATGCTGGCAGAACTCAGCAGGCCAGACAGCATCTATGGGAGGAGGTAGTGACGATGTTATATATATTTATCTGTTGATTTTGACCTACAACTAAAGAATATTATTTGGAAACTAAATTCAAGACTACTCAATGATCCCTATTTTAAGGAACAAATTAAAGAAGTTGGTCTTTACTTAAAATTCAGTGATAGAGGTTTCACCTTCCAGTCTATGGAATACTCTGAAGGCTGTCTTAAGAGGGAAAATTATAGCGATATCTTCATCTAAGAGAAAAAAATAAGGAATAAAACATTAGAGGAATTACAAAATAAGTTGAAGGAACTAGAAAAGAAACACAAATTGAGTTTGGCACAGGATGCATTAGAGGAAATTTTAAAAATTAGGAATGAAATTAATAGTTTGGCTACACAAGAAATTAGGGAAAATCTAATGTTTCTGAAACACAGACACTATGAAAGTGAAACAACAACACACACATAATGCTGGTAGAACACAGCAGGCTAGGCAGCATCTATAGGGAGAAGCGATGTCGATGTTTCGGGCCGAGACCCTTCGTCAGGACTAACCGAAAAAAAAGATAGTAAGAGATTTGAAAGTAGAGCGGGGAGGGGGAAATGCGAAATGATAGGAGTAGACCGGAGTGGGTGGGATGAAGCTAAGAGCTGGAAAGGTGATTGGCGAAAGTGATACAGAGCTGGAGAAGGGAAAGGATCATGGGACGGGAGGCCTCAGGAGAAAGAAAGTGGGGGGGGGGGGGGGGGAAGCACCAGAGGGAGATGGAGAACAGGCAAACAACTAAGTATATCAGGGATGGGGTAAGGAGGGGCATTAACGGAAGTTAGAGAAGTCAATTTCCTCGTGTTTACATTATGAAAGTGGATCTAAATCTATGAAAATACTGGCGTGGAAACTGGGGGAGAAAAGATAGCAAAAAATACAATTCTTAGAATTAGTGAACCAAGAACAAAAGTGATTTAAAAAAAAATAAGCTAAGTGAAATTCAAGAAGCTTTTGAAGTGTTTTACAGAACTCTATATTCCAAAGTTCCAGGGGGAAGCATAACCTAAATTGACACCTTCCTGAATTCTCTAGAGTTACTTTCTTTAAGCGAAGAACAAAGTAGAACGATGACTGCTGACATAACTGAAGTTAAGCTAAAAGCTGCAATTAGTAGGCTTAAATTAAGCAAGTCACCAGGATCAGATGGATATATGGCAGAGTGGTATAAAGAATTTAAAAATGAATTAATTCCTGTTTTACTCCCCACGCTGAACTGGGTTCTTTTAAAAAAAAAAGAGGCACAAATGCCACCCAGCTGGAAGGAGGCGATAATCTCAGCTATACCGAAAGATGTCAAGGATAAAATGGAATGTGGGTCATTTAGACTGATATCTGTTCTGAATGTAGATTACAGATTATTTATCTCCATCATGGCCAAACGATTAGAAGAGTTTCTACCCACACTGATACATAATGATCAGAGAGGTTTTATACAACAACACCAAACACAAGACAATATACGAAGGACACTTCACATTATGGACCATATCCAAAAAAAAATTGAAGCAATAGTGATAAGCATGGACGCTGAAAAGGCATTTGATTCGGTTAATTGGAATTTTCTTTACAGTGTTTTACATAGATTTGGTTTACATGACAGTTATTAAAACTATATAGGCACTATATGACAATCCTACTGCTAGGATTAAAATTAATGGATATTTATCAAATAGTTTTACCCTAGAAAGGGGCACGAGACAGGGTTGTGCATGGTCACCGCTACTCTTCGCATTTTATCTGGAACCACTAGCTCAATACCAGACTAAGTGAAGATATCAGGGGAATTACTATTAAAGGGACAGAGCATAAATTGGCCTGTTACACAGATGACATTTTGGTCTATCTAGAGCAACCAACATACTCTTTACTTAATTGAAGCAATCCTTTGAACAATATGGTTAATTATCAGGATACAAGATCAACATAGATCAAACCTAATTACTTTCATATAACTATAGCCCTCCAAGAGAAATTGAAAGTAGATATCCCTGGGCATGGCAAACAGCCTTTCAAATATTTGGGCATCATTATGCCAAAAGATTTGGCAAAATTATCAGAATGCAATTATCCACCTATATATGGAAAAAAATTAAGGAAGATCTAACAAGATGGAACCTAATTCCTTTTTTTAGTCTCAGTTCAAAGATTGAATCCATTAAAATGAATATATTGCCCAGACTATTATATCTCTTTCAGACCCTACCAATAGAGATTAACCAAAATCAATTCAATGAATGGAACAAGATGTTATCAAGATGTATATGGCAAGGTAAAAGGCCTAGAGTTCGTATCAAAACTTTGCAGTTAGCCAAAGAAAAGGGGGGATGGGGCCTACCTTCTCTTAAGATTATTATTTTGCAGCACAGTTGAGAGCTGTGATGTGTTGGTGCAACCCATCATATGACACTCAATGGAAAAACATTGAAGAGGGGATACTTCCCATCCCCATACAGGCAATTTTGGCTGATGACAACCTACAAAATTGCATAAATACTGTTGATAACCCATGAGTGAAATGGACTCTTAAAATATGGAAAACTATTATAAAAGAATATAAACTAGAGGGAGATATTGTATAAGGGTTTGTCAAATCTTAAAACACATTTGACTTAATAAATTAAAAGATTGGAGAAGGAAGGAGGGATAATATCTGAGGAAGAATGGACAATAATATGGAGTTATCAATGGAAGTGTACCAGTTTACAGCGATGGAGGGAGTTTGGATGCAAAAACTTGATAAGATAAGATATTTTATTACACCCTCTCAGAAATCCCATTATCATAGTAACCTCCCTATTTGTTGGAGAAATTGGGGAAATCAAAATGCAAACCATTACCATATTTTCTGGGATTGCCCCATTATCAAAGACTATTAGACAATAGACAATAGGTGCAGAAGTAGACCATTCGGCCCTTTGAGCCTGCACCGCCATTTTGAGATCATGGCTGATCAATTCCTTATCAAAACCCGGTTTCTGCCTTGTCCCCATATCCCTTGATTCCCCTATCCATAAGATACCTATCTAGCTCCTTCTTGAAAGCATCCAGAGAATTGGCCTCCACTACCTTCCGAGACAGTGCATTCCAGACCCCCACAACTCTCTGGGAGAAGAAGTTTTTCCTTAACTCTGTTCTAAATGACCTACCCCTTATTCTCAAACCATGCCCTCTGGTACTGGACTCTCCCAGCATCTGGAACATATTTCCTGCCTCTATCTTGTCCAATCCCTTAATAATCTTATATGTTTCAATCAGATCCCCTCTCAATCTCCTTAATTCCAGCGTGTACAAGCCCAGTCTCTCTAACCTCTCTGCGTAAGACAGTCCAGACATCCCAGGAATTAACCTCGTGAATCTACGCTGCACTTCCTCTACAGCCAGGATGTCCTTCCTTAACCCTGGAGACCAAAACTGTACACAATACTCCAGGTGTGGTCTCACCAGGGCTCTGTACAAATGCAAGAGGATTTCCTTGCTCTTGTACTCAATTCCCTTTGTAATAAAGGCCAACATTCCATTAGCCTTCTTCACTGCCTGCTGCACTTGCTCATTCACCTTCAGTGACTGATGAACAAGGACTCCGAGATCTCTTTGTATTACTCCCTTACCCAACTCTATACCGTTCAGATAATAATCTGCCTTCCTGTTCTTACTCCCAAAGTGGATAACCTCACACTTAATCACATTAAACGCCATCTGCCAAGTATCTGCCCACTCACCCAGCCTATCCAAGTCACCCTGAATTCTCCTAACATCCTCATCACATGTCACACTGCCACCCAGCTTAGTATCATCAGCAAATTTGCTGATGTTATTTTCTATGCCTTCATCCAAATCGTTAACGTAAATGGTAAACAGCTGTGGGCCCAATACCGAACCCTGTGGCACCCCACTAGTCATCACCTGCCATTCCGAGAAACACCCATTCACTGCTACCCTTTGCTTTCTATCTGCCAACCAGTTTTCAATCCATGTCAATGCCTTCCCCCCGATGCCCTGAGCTTTGATTTTACCCACCAATCTTCTATGTGGGACCTTATCAAATGCCTTCTGAAAATCGAGGTACACTACATCCATTGGATCTCCCCCGTCTAACTTCCTGGTTACATACTATTGGAATGGCCTACAAGACATTTTTAAATGTGAAATACCCTTAGAAAGTAAGACCATATATTTTGGGTATATACCTCAAGAATGGTTGAAAAGAGATAAATATTTAATGAATGTACTGCTGGTGGCTGGTAAAAAGAGTCTTACCAGGAAATGATTATCACAGGAGAGCCTGACCTTAAACGATAGATGGAAATTACAATGGACATTTACAAAATGGAGAAGATAACAGCATCTGTTAATCATAAGCTGGAACAATTTGATTCATACTGGGGAAAATGGTTTAACTACATAACTCATAGGCCTGATTTTATTCTCACAAATCAATGAATATGTTGTTTTCTTTTTTTTAAAAAAAGGAGCTCTCCCTAATTGTACATAGTTTTCTTCTTTTGCTTGTTCTTTCTTTCCTCTTTTCTATAAGTGTATACCTCAGATAAGTATTATCTGGAGATTTGTGGCATATATGACTATATGATATTTATGTACAATATCTGAAATACATCCTATGGAAATGTTTGATGATGAACTTCAATAAAAAATAAATTATAAAAAAAACAGGAAGGCTAATTTTGGGCGAATTGAATTGGATCTAGCAGAGGTTGATTGAGCTGGTTTGAAGAGTAAGGAACAAATAGCAAACATGAGGCTTTTATGAGTGTGACATCAAAATTTTAGGGGCAGTGTGTTCCTCTTGGGGTTAAGAGTAAACCTGGCAACTTTTGCTAATAAAATATATTGAGGTTCTGTTGCATACATTAAAAAGAAACCATACATTAGCTTTAGAAGGGTGAGGATGAGTGGATCCCTTTAACTTTAAAAAGCCTCAGTCTTATCTTTTTTTTATATAAACTAAGGCTTCGGTTAGGACTTCTCCCTGAGACTCTACTGTTCAACAAATAAACTGTGGTTCATTTTAATACACTGGAGTACTAAGATGCCCAAGATTTGGAGTGGGAGAACACTATGTAGGAAGATGATTGGACCTCTGCATCTACTTCACTTGTCTGGTTATGATAGGACAAAATTAAGGACCTCACTTGAGTTACAGAAAGAAAATATTTAAAGAGGATATAAAGGCTGCAAATATTCAACTGTGCAAGCCTTGCAATTTGATTACATCTGAAAGAGCACTGGAAAATTTTCCGTCTTTATTCCTGCCAAGGCATTGTTTACAATCTTGTCAAGTCACTTTCATGTCTCTAAACATAAGACTTGACTCTTATCAGTCTAGCACCGAGCCCCAGTTTCTGTTGGGTCTTGAACCCACAGCTTTCTGGCCTGCTTGCATTTACCCTATATATACCCCTCATAATTTTGTATAGCTCTGTCAAACCTCCCCTCAAACTTCTCTGAACCAAGGAATAAAGTCATAACCTATTCAATCTTTCCTCATAACTCCGGTCCTCCAGTCCCACCAGCATTCTTGTAAATTTTCTCTATACTCTTTGTACTTTATTTACATCTTTCCTGTAGGTAGTGATCAAAACTACACACAATACTCAAATTAAGCCTCGCCAATGTCTTAGCTGTTTGATTATGACACAGACAACTGTTCTGTGGGCCATCATGCCACTGAATGATCTCGGGTAAGAGATTAAAACAAATATTCCCACTAGCAGGGAATACTGTTATCATTAATAATGAAGAGTGAAACCAGCTGGAGGGTCTGCATGGTGATGGAGTCCCAAGTAACTCATGTCCAGTCTTCCTAACCTTTAACTTCTAGCTGGGTATACACAGCTAAATGTTCTCATGTATCAGGAGCATAAGTGCAACATTCCTGGCCAAGTACCATCTTTCCCAGCCAACCAAAACTTGAGTGCTAGTTGATTTTATTTTTTAAAAGACCACTGTACAATTGACAACATTTCAGCAGTAATGTTACTGATGGCCTGGTTCATGTTATGTAGTGCTCAGGCGGTATCATTAGCCAATTTCTCCAGCTTTGAGGCTACCTTGGTGCTCTCACGAGCCAGTCTGGCAGGTCACCAGAACAGAGGTTCTGTTATCTAGGAACACTCAGTTTCACTAATGGTCCTTTGATGGCCCCATAAAGTGAAATGTAGAGAGCATAAGCAGATGGTATTAGAGGTGTAACACTCTGCAGCCAGCACGATCTTCAAGTACCTGTTGATTTGATCCTTAAAGGATTTGTGCAACATGCTTTCACTCATAATATGGGTGTCCATTTGTTTTACCGAAGAGACTGGCAAGCACATGGGATGTCCCAGTACTATCTCGTGTGCAGTTGGTTTGGAGTACAGTGCATTGTCGTGAGGGCCATTCAAAGTGCCTCTGGCCACCTTGGCTCAGTCTCATTGATTATATTAATCACCTTCATTTCAGGGCCCCGATCTAACATTTAGCTTAGCTGACCTTAGCTGTCTCATTAGATTGTGGGTGGTAAAGACAAGTGAAATGATGCTTACACTACAAGACTTTTTGACTCTTAACTTTAGACAATAGATAGTAGGTGCAGGAGTAGGCCATTCGGCCCTTCTAGCCAGCACTGCCATTCACTGTGATCATGGCTGATCATACACAATCAGTACCCCGTTCCTGCCCTCTCCCCATATCCCTTGACCCCGCTATCTATAAGAGCTCTATCTAACTCTCTCTTGAATGCATCCAGAGACTTGGCCTCCACTGCCTTCTGGGGCAGAGCATTCTACATATCCACCACTCTCTGGGTGAAAACGTTTTTCTGCATCTCTGTTCTAAATGGCCTACCCCTTATTCTTAAAATGTGGCCTCTACTTCTGGACTCACCCATCAACGGGAACATGCTTCCTGCCTCCAGCGTGTCCAATCCCTTAATAATATGTTTCAATCAGATACCCTCTCATCCTTCTAAATTCCAGTATTTACCTGCAGAGTGAGAACTGTTGTCACTTGAGATTTTCTCAGGGATCCCAAACCTAGGAGTAAATTCTCATAATCAAAGACTTAGTAGGTTATAGTGTAGCATCACTTTCAGGAGTTTGACCTCCTGTCTATGGAGATATCAAACAAGTGCATAGTCACAACCTAGTTATTTAGGTGACTGCATGAAGTTCATTGGGTTATGCAGAAATGAAATCCAGGAGGATGGCCTAGTAGCAACAGACTCTGCAGTGTCTTTTGGGACTGTCTCCAGCAAATTATGCAGTTGCAGCTACTTGCTATGGTTGTGAATCTCTCATTTTTGATTATACTCATTATCATTTTTATGGTCTGCATAAGTGTACTTCAGTTTATAAAGTCTGTTCAGCCAGTGATGCATCATGCTGTAATTTTACTAGTTCATCAAAGAATTCAGAAAGTATTGGCATCTTGATCACATTGGGGTACCGTGTGGCTATAAAGATCTACTCTGCTGCCGTGGGAAAGATGTCAGCTTGTTTGTGCCCTCTTGTTTTCTCATCGTTCTGGTTAGTGTGAGCTGCATAGGTTATTCCAACAATTGCAGTAGATTATAGAAAAGAACCACAGTAATATAGCAGTTAGAGTGAAGCTACTCCATTCTGGGGTATTTTGGAGTTCAGTTCCTGCTCTGCCTGTAAAGAGTTTGTACATTCTCTCTGTGAGCACGTGGTGCTCTGATTTTTCTCCCACACTGTAAAAGACATGCTAGTTAGTAGGTTAATTGTTCATTGTAAATTGTCCCATGGTTAGGCTAGTTTTAATTGGTGGGTTGCTGGGCGGTGCAGCTCGTTGGCCTGGAAGGGCCATTTCCTCTAAATAAAATGACCATTTCCTATTTCATATTTGCATTGAACAAGCACAGGCCACACTATTCTTCTCACTTTCATTTCTCTTACAACATGTCTGCAGACACTCACTTGGTCCATTCCACTCATACTAACATTCTTGGGACAGGGGACTTCCATGCTACCATTCATGCACAATCAGTATGCAGTTTTTAAAAACCACACACTTACTGTGCTTCCACAGTATCCAACCAACGGGCAAATTCTTCCCGTGCTCCTCCAGACTCTGACCCGGACTGGACCACCCTCCTTTTTTTAACACTGCAGCTTTCCTATGTCGGCGATTAAGGTGATGGAGCACCTTGACTACTCCACACAGGAGGAAATGTGTGTTCCAGCAGCAGACTCAATCCTTTGCTCAGATGTGAGCTGCCTAGGATTTGGGGCTGATCAGCTACTGGGACTGAATTCATTACTCCCATATACTGAAGTCAGGAGTTAACCATCTTGCTGCAACCTCCAAGTAACTGTTGTCTCTGATTAACTGGACTCTGAAAACCTGCACTCATTCCTCAATCATACTTTATTTTACTTGTGCACAAGGAGAACAACATAGCCCCTATCACCCACACTGTTCTGCAGTCTAAATAGAGAAATGCCATTTTTATACAGAATTGGCTGGCAGTTACAGATATTGGCCATTTGGTAAACTGCTTATTGCTGAATTCTTTACTTGTAAGATCAATCAACATACACAATATAGGTGCTAAAAGTCAAGAGATACTACAAGCTAACATTTGATGATACTTTGAAGTCGGCAAAGTGATTGCCACTTAGTTCGGGTTTGTGTGTGTTTTGCATCTTTCCGTTATAATATTCTCATCTGCAGCAAGTCAGAATAACTCTGGATATCTGCTCAGCAAAGGGAGGCTATACTCTTCAAAGAATTTTCTTGCCTCTGCAGTCTGCACTCTATCTGCAATCTGTCCTTGCCTGGACATTGTTAACCCTGGCCTTGCCTCAATTTCAACACTTCCTTTGGAACCTTGTCAGAGGCCTTGCTAAAGTTCATGTAGACAATATCCACTGCCTTTCTTTCATCAACTTCTTCGAAAAACTGTAGGATTGGTTAGACACCACTTACCACACACAACACCATGTTGACTATGCCTAATCAGTCCCTGTCTATCCAAATATTTAAATATCCAGTCCTTTAGAATACCTTCCAATAACTTACCCACAACTGACATCAGGCTCACCAGCCTAGGCCAAATAGAAACATCAAAACACAAAGACTTTTCCAAATGAAAAGTTTGATTGTAAGCACTAATCAACAATAAGTGCATGTAGACAAATTAGTGTGAATTGGAAGAGTTATAACAAATCACTACATCAGTCTATTATTTTACGGCATTGTTTTGCTACCTCCTCCCCTCTTAAATTTAGGAATCATGCGTCAATTTCTTTCTGGTTCTTTTGACTACTATCTGATTATCTTTGTAATACTGTACTATGCAATAATGGGGCCTGTAGTTTTAATTCTGTAATTTGCTTAAAACTTGTGATCCAACCATCCTTTGACACTTTCCCTCTACCTTACAGAAAGTTTATTGGACATTGGACATTCAGAACATATGGGAAGTCAGCAAGGAGATATTGATGATTATGAAGAAAATTCTTTTGATTACACAGGTGGGAGAAAAGCTCCTGATGACACTTCAGATTCAATAAAAATGTCTGATGAAGAAAGTATAAAAGATATGTACTTTAATTTTGAAAAAGAAGCTGAACGATATGGAATGGACTTAAAACCATAACTGAAGTGAAGCCAAAAATTAAACTGATCCTGTGCTTTGACCATTGTTAATTGTGCATAGCTTTTTATTAATGCTGCAGTTGCAGATTTTAAATTACATTCCAATTTTAAGCCTATGTTCACAAAAACATTGTAATGTGAATCCATTTACACGTTACTAATCTCAGGGTTCTGTGATTTTTTTTTTTAAAGATGGTCTATTGTGGACCAAAGCAGATGACTACTACCAAAATTGTTGGTCTTTACTGTGTAAAATGTAACTTGGGTTCTGTACATATACATACACACACAAATACAGATTCATTTATTTATCAAATGTACATCAAACCATACAGTGAAATGCACTGTTTGCATTAACAACCAACACAACCTAAGGATTTGCTGGGGACAGCCCACAATACACATACACGTTTACACAGTAATTCATTGAATTACATTGTGGAGTGGCTTTTGTGGATTTATTTTCTTACTGGACTATATAATCATCTACAATAGCAATAAAATAACAAACCTGTTTAAAGTTGCTTGTGTGAAATGTTTATTTGCACAATGACTGAACCATTGAATTCGATTTGAAGAAAATGTCAGCAAGGATGGACCTGTATTAACAAGCATGGAGAGTGTATTAATGTGAGGAAAAAGTGAACTGCTAATAGATCACTGTATTTGCCGATCTTCACTGTTCCAGAAGTATTCTGGAGGTGTGTAGTATACGTTAGTCTCAATAGACCGTGAATTTGCGCCTTGGAAAGTTTCCAGGGCGCAAGCCTGGGCAAGGTTTTTTTTTGTGGAAGACTGGCAGTTGCCCAAGCACGAGTCTCCCCTTTCCACGCCACCGATGTTGTCCAAGGGAAGGGCATCAGGACCCATACAGCTTGGCACCGTCGCAGAGCAATGTGTGGTTAAGTGCCTTGCTCAAGGACACACACGCAGCCTCAGCCAAGGTTCGAACTACCAACCTTCAGATCATTAGGCAAGCGCCTTAATCACTTGGCCACGCGCCAACACATAGCATAGGTAATTATTGGTTTTAGTGCAGCCAGCCTTAAACACCTTGTACCATGTTTAAATGTGGGAAGTTTGTGACCTCATTTATCACTAAGTTTAAAGCAGCTGATGCTCCATACTATTATGTAAGACACCTGATAATTCCTTTATTCCTAGCTCTAAACTTGAATCTTCCTCTGGTTTCTCCCTCTGCAAATGCATCCATCCATGGCCCAATTATCTGTCCCCTCATCCCCATCTTCAACCTGCCGACTGTGTAACTATCTTGTTTAGTTCCGAGGTTAACTGTCTGTAGCCTCCTTACAATATCATTCAAATCTGCTGTCATAATCTCCTTAAATACATAATATCCTCTCTTGTAGGTAGAGGTGGTTATGCATTTAAGCAGATTAAGTTTCCATTTTTTTTTCAACTTTAAGCAACACATACAACACGCTGGAGGAACTCAGCAGGTTGGGCAGCATCCGTGGAAACGAGCAGTCAACGTTTCGGGCTGAGTCCTGATGAAGGGTCTCGGCCCGAAACGTTGACTGCTCGTTTCCACGGATGCTGCCCGACCTGCTGAGTTCCTCCAGTGTGTTGTACATGTTGCTTTGACCACAGCATCTGTGGTTTACTTTGTGTTTTCAACTTTAAGGTGTTAGTGGTTTAAATTCCAAGAATTTCTATAATCTGATTACCTCCCTTGCCAAATGAATGACTTTGAGCAAAGCTGTTTTGGTATTCATGATGGCGCTTTTCCCCCAGCACCGTCTTTCAGTTGTCAGCAATTGTCGACCACATCACCATCCTCTTTCCTGAATTAAAGAATCCTTAGAATAGTCTGTTACTTACTGGTTCTCCTGCTGCTTATGGATTTGGTCATAAAGAAGTACTGCACAAAAACAGGCCCTTTGGCCCATCTAGTCCAAGTCAAAACCATTAAACTGCCTACTTCCAACAACCTGCTCTGGGACCGTATCCCTGCTATCCATGTACCTATCCAAGCTACTCTTAAACGTTGAAATGGAGCTCACGTGGATCACTTTTGCTTGCAGTTAATTTCACACTCGCTCAAGCCCCTGAGTGAAAAAGTTTCCCCTCGTGTTCCCCTAAACTTCTCACTTTTCACCCTTGTGTTATGATCCCACCCAACCTCAGTGGAAAAAGCCTGCTTGCATCTACTCTATGTATACCCTTCATAATTTTGTTTACCTCTATCGAATCTCACAGTCTTCTATGTTCTAAAGAAAGTCATAAGCTATTCAATCTTTCCTTATAACTGTGGTCCTCCAGATCTAGCAAGATTCTTGTAAATTTTTTCTGCACTCTTTCAACCTTCTTTACATCTTTCTTGTAGGTAGGTGACCTAAACTGCACATAATACTCCAAACCAGGTCTCTCCAACATCTTGTATAACTTCAACATAACATTCCATTTCCTGTACTCAATACATTAATTAATAAGGCCAATGTGCCAGAAGTTTTCTTTATGACCCTATCTACCTGTGGTGCCACTTTTGCTGAATTGTGTACCTGTATTCCCAGATCTATTTTGTTCTACCACACTCCTCAGTATCCTGCCATTCACTGTTAAGACCTACTCTGGATGGTCCTACTGAAGTGCAAAAATCTCACTTGTCTGCATTAAGTTCCATCTACCATTTTTCAGCCCATTTTTCCAATTGGTCCAGATCCTTCTGCAAGCCGTGATGGCCTTCCTCACTGTCCGCTATACATCCAATCTTGGTGGCATCCACAAAATTGCATTTATAAGACTGTTGGACATGGGAGAAGAATTAGGCCATTCAGACCATCGAGTCTGCTCCTCAGTTCCATCGTGGCTGATCCCAGATCCCACTCAACCCCATATACCTGCATTGCCATTTTCTTTGATGCCCTGACCAATCGGGAAACAATCAACTTCCACCTTAAGTATACCATAGACTTAGTCTCCACCGCAGTCTGTGGCAGAACATTCCACAGATTCTCGATTCTGTGGCTTAAAAAAAACGTTCTAAAAGGTTGCCCCTCAGTTTTGAGGCTGTGCCCTCTAATTCTAGTTACCCCCACCATAGGAAACATCCTCTCCACATCCACCCTATCTGGTCCTTCCAATCTTCAGTAACGTGATCGAATGTTGAAAGAACTAGAGGCTAGCACCTATCTAAGCAGTGCACGCAAAATGGAGGAACTCAGCAGGCCAGGTAGCATCTATAGGGAAAAAAAAGAGTACAGTCAACAATTCAGGCCAAAACCCAAAAGCAAGTCCTGCCAAAGGGTTTTGCCGTGGAACGCCGATGCTGCCTGGCCTGCTGAGTTCCTCCAGCATTTTGTGTGTGTGGCTTGGATTTCCAGCGTCTGCAGATTTTCTCTTGCTTGTGACTGGCCCGTATTGATTTTGCTCCCCCCTCCACCCCTCCCCTTTTCCTCCTGTCCGACTGGAATATAAAACAACACAGGAACAGGCCCCTCAGCCCTTGTTGTGCCAAACCAGCTAAAAAGTAAATCAAAGCCACTCAAAAACTAATCCCTCCCACCTATACAATGTCAAAAGCTTTCCATCTTCCTCATATACATGTGCATATCTAAACGGCTCTTAAAAACATCTAATATCTTTGCCTATTCCACCATACACTGGCAGCACATTCCAAGCATCCACCACTCAGAGGAAAAAGACTTAAGGCTCACATCCCCTTTGAACCTACCCCGTCTCCCCTTCAAATGCATCCCCTCTGATATTAGCATTTCTACCCTGGGAAAAAGATACTCCCTGTGTACTCTGTCCTTCATAATCTTGTAAACCTCAATCAGATCTCCACAGTTCCAAAGAAAACAACCCAAGTTATTATGGGTCTTTGCTTTTGCTTCTATTTTCTGCATGTTGCTCTCTAGCAAATTATTCAATAACATGTTTATTTCTATAAGTAAACAAGTTTCATTTTACTAACTCTTCTGATCTGATCCCTCCACTATTCCTAATTGTCATCTCTCAAACTTAATGTCACGTCAGTTTTTGAGCCGAAGTTCGAGTACATAGCTCTCTGAGCCAAATTGTCCACAATGCCAGTGATTGGAAATGTATTTTGAACTTCGGACCTCATACTTGTGCTTCACTGAGATTCATTTCCATCTCATTAGCATTGAATCTGTTCTGCTTCAATTCTCCTCACTGAATAAAAAGAACAGTATTAATCATTGGTTCTGTATTTTTTAATGCAAATGCACTCATCATGGTCTCTACTCATTCCACTTTTCATAGCCTAAAAGTCTGCTTGTAACCCAGCCAATATCATGTCCTTTACTGACTTTTGTACCCCCCAACATCCTGTAGTGTTTCCAGCTTTAAAATACCCATCCTTTGTTTTTAGCTTGTAATATTGGATGATAAGGCTTCATTCCCTCAGCTTTTTGACACATTAAAATATATTAATGTGTCACATTACTTGATCTTCACTAATATGGTTCTGCATGATTTGTGTGACGTGCCTGGGGAAGTTCTGCTTGTAGATGGTTTCTTTTAAGGATGCTGTGCAAATGAAGATAAGTAAAAGGGAGAACATAGAACAGTACAGCACAGGAACAGGCCCTTCAGCCCTCAATGTTGTGCTGTACCAGCTAAAATGCAACTCAAAGCACCCAACACTAATCCCTCCTACCTACACCATATCCATATCCCTCCTTCCTTACCATCATGTGCCTATCTAAACATCTCTTAAAAGTGTTATGACCCCAGCCCCCTCCTTTGTGAGAATCGCAAGAGAGAGAGAGCGACGTGCTGAAATTGGACTCAGGAAAATAAGAGAGAAGCCTTAAGGTTTGGAATGTGGTCTGGCCTCTCAGCCAGACAAAAGCCATGGACATAGCCATTGTTTCTTGGAGACACCTTTGTGAAATGGGGACTGGACTATGTGCAAACTCTCAGGGCAACGTGGGCTGGGTGATGGGGTAAGATTGCCACACCCCACCCTGATTGACAGCTACAACCCTGCAAGTCCCGATAAAAAGGTGGGCTGCCGAGGCGGCCCCTCAGACGCACCAAGGAGACATACTAAGAAGACACGTTAGCGTTTCCCGTCGGAGCGGGAAGCCACGTGCATTAGATTCTGGATCAGGAGTCTGTGGCTGAAACCAAAGGAAAAACCGTTTTTAACTAACAACAGGGATTTGCTTCGCAAAGACAACGGGCAAGTGTTCCTTTCTCTCACAAATCCTCTCTCTCCAACACGTGAAATGCCAGCGGTTCCCAAACGGAAAAGCCTGCAGATTTCTGAGTGACTTTTATATTCCATTGGACTCAGTATTATCCCATAGACAACGATAGAGCTTATTTCTGATTGATTATTACTATACCTGTGCTTTAGATTGAGTATTGACGACGTATATGATCTAAATGCTTTGTATTAACCATACGTTTGTGCCCCTTTATAAATAAAAAACGTTTGAAAATAGTACCATCAGACTTCAGCGGACCTCTCTATCTTTGCTGGTAAGCCACCCAGTTACGGGGAACGTAACAAGTGGGGTACTCGTCTCGGGATTTGAAACCAAAGGGGAGGGTCAGTGAATCGGGCTGTAAGTCCAAACTTGAATCTGGGTACGCAGGTAGCCAGACAGAAAACCAGCAAAGATGGACGTAGATGAATTTATGAGAAACCCGACTCCGGGGGCGCTAGGGGCGGCTACCAAATTAGACTTGGTAAATCTGGCGAAGGGGTTAGACCTCACAGAGGTGAGGTCATCAATGAAAAAGCAGGAAGTGTGAAGGGTCATAACTCAGTATTACATTGGGAAGAAGGTGTTTGCAGCTGAGGATTTGGAAAATATCCCCGAAAAAAGATTAGCGAGTGGGACAGATCAGTTAGAATTGGAGAAAGTAAGGTTGGAACATGAATTTAAAGTTAAAGCAGCTGGAAGCAGCTGAGAAGGAAAAGGAACGGGCTGAGAAAGAGAAGGACCGAGCTGAAAAGCAAAGAGAGTATGAGGAGAAAGAGAAACAAAGGAGCCATGAATTGGAGCTGGACAAGCGAAGGCAAGAGCGAAGAGCTCAAGGGGTAGAGAGAGAGGAGGGGTTTGATGTTAGTCGGGCGTTGAGGTTGGTCCCCCCGTTCAAGGAGACGGATGTTGATAGTTATTTCTTGCTTTTTGAAAAGGTGGCAGTGAATCAGAAGTGGCCCAGAGAGCAGTGGGTGGCGTTGTTACAAAGTGTGTTACGAGGGAAAGCACAGCGGGCATATGCAGCGTTGCCCCCGGAATGGGAAGGGAATTATGACCAAGTAAAGGAGGCCATTCTCCGGGGTTACGAGTTAGTACCTGAAGCGTATAGACAAAGGTTCATAAATTTAAGGAAAGGGTGGAATCAAACGTATACCGAGCTAGCCCATGAGAAGGGTGTGCTCTTGGACCGTTGGTGCACCGCGGAAAAGGTGGCCGAGAATTATGGGCGTCTCAGGGAGTTATTTTTGATTGAGGAATTTAAAGGTTGTGTTCCGGAAGAGATCCGGATGTATTTGAATGAGAGGACGAATCAGTCCATCTCAGAAATTGCTAGGTTCGCAGATGAATATGCCCTAACCCACAAGACAAAGTTTTCCTCGCCAAAAAGTTACCAGAGAGACCGTGGGAACGGTAGAGAAAGCCCGCCGGCTGAGGCGGAGATCCCGCTGGGAGCTAGTGGTAAAATTGACGAGGAGAGGCAAGACGGCAGGAGAGGTCCTGGCTTGACCTGTTTTAATTGTGGAAAGGTGGGTCATATTGCATCTAAGTGCTTTGCTCCGAGAAAGGAGCCAGAGAGAGGGAAAGCAGCGGTCCCTATCGGGTGTGCAGTGGTAATCAGAAAATCGGCAAGAGGGTCCCAGGTAATCAGAGAGCACGAGGGGTCGGAGATTTATCTGTCACACGGAACCGTGTCTGTGAGGAAGGGGGACCCGCCAATTCCCGTACGGATTTGGAGAGACACGGGGGCGGAGCTATCATTAATTAGCCGTAACGTATTACAATTCGGACCTTGGGCGGGGGAGGTAGCCCTGAGAGGCATAGGAAACCGGACCAAGGTAGTGCCTTTGCATAGGGTCCTTCTAGATTGTGAGTTGGTGTCGGGACCAGTGGAACTGGGGGTCCTGCCGGAGTTGCCGGGGGAAGGCGTGGACGTCCTTCTGGGTAACGACCTAGCGGGTGGGAAGATGGGTGCAGCCGTGAAGCTGACAACCCAGCCCGTGAGAGTTGAGGACCCTCCCTCAGATCCAAAAATCTATCCCGCATGCGCAGTCACTCGCAGCCTGTCGAGAGCGGCAGCTGAGAACGGGAGCAGTTTAAAATTGGCCAGTTTTGATTTGGCCCAGACGTCTTTACCGACCCTGTGCCACGAGGGTTTCGAGGGTTGTAAAATGAGGAATAGTAACGTAAAAGGGGGTAAGGGAGAGAAGGTAGATCTTCCCTTAGCGAAGAAAAAGGTCCTAGAGGTAGGAAATAAAGATGAGAAACAGATAAAGCTGTTAAAAGGTCCAGGGTTGGACATGGATGATCTGTCTGGTTTGGCAGGACTGTTTGAAGAAGTTGAAAATTCTAAAGGTGTTCCCGATAATGAAATGAGGGCAGTCCTAGATGAAAAGGATGCCATTACCTTGAAGAAGTCTGCTGGGTTGGCAGATGAGGTTGTTTCAGCCCGCTGGGTTGAGTTTACTCCGGAAGTGAGTTGCCCAGAGAGTAACTGGGAGGATCAGGGGAATTTAGAATTTGAAAAGGGTACGGGTATTGAAAGCCTGGAAGAGGCCAATGCCCCGTTTGAGTGTGTCCAAGATGGGGATGCACGTGGTCCTGAACCTAGTCACGGAGCTCAGAAAAAGTCTGAGGTATTTGACTCAGCTGGACAAGACGGCCGTCCTTTTGGATCAGATAGACTTGGTTCGGGGAAGAAAGGGTTAACCTTGGGAAGTGTGAGTTCCCAGATGGTTGTGCTGAAGGGGGTGTTCAGAGTTAATGTGGAGTTTACGAATGGGGAAATAACTGTTGTTGTGGAGGAGAACGGTAAATCTGTAGTTCCCAAATCGAATGAAAAAAAATTAAAGTCTAGATTGATGCCTGCGCATCGATTACAGGTTGATTTGGACTGTAAAGATGCCCCACACGCTATTGTTATTCAAGAAAGCGCTGTGAGGAAGCCAAAATTTAAATACGGCCGGAGAAAAAGGTTCGAACTGAAACACATCAGCCTGCATGGTCTTGACAAAAGGGTTAACTACTTGTGTAGCATTAAAGAATTGGGTGGAAATTCCCATGATGGACTAGGTTGGGGACGCGGAGTTAAGAGAATAACCCTTGTGGGAAGGAAAGGCGGGAGAGTACCTCGCCAAATTACTCAAGTTCCCCACGGGGGGACTCACCGGAAAAGAGGCGATGGTTAATAGAACTGCCATTTTTAAACAGCAACGCCAGTTGTACGGGTTTGCGCCAAAGCCTGTGAATAATAAAGACAACCCCTTTGGAGACCTGCCGGTGAAGTAAAACGACCGAAACGATTAGTATTTGTATAAACTTTTGTAGATGCACCTAAGCTAAGATCACACCTCCTTAGTTTTGTTGCTGAAGAAAATAAATAAATAGGTGGTTATTGAGCTGAAGTTTGATGCTACAAGACTTTAGTACAGTACGCGATGTTAAGATATTAAAGAAAGGGACACTGTAATTGTTACCTGTTTAGATACTGACTTGAATGTATAACGGTCGTACTCTCTGAAAAGGAAAGCTTGTGTAGTGTGTTAGATTCCAAAAATCCTGTACGACTCTGTACCAACTTGTTTTTAACCGCTGGTAAAAAACTTTTAAGAGGGGAGGTGTTATGACCCCAGCCCCCTCCTTTGTGAGAAATCACAAGAGAGAGAGAGCGATGTGCTGAAATTGGACTCAGGAAAATAAGAGAGAAGCCTTAAGGTTTGGAATGTGGTCTGGCCTCTCAGCCAGACAAAAGCCATGGACATAGCCATTGTCTCTTGGAGACACCTTTGTGAAATGGGGACTGGACTACGTGCAAACCCTCAGGGCAATGTGGGCTGGGTGATGGGGAAAGATTGCCACACCCCACCCTGATTGACAGCTACAACCCTGCAAGTCCCGATAAAAAGGTGGGCTGCCGAGGCGGCCCCTCAGACGCACCAAGGAGACATACTAAGAAGACACGATAGCGTTTCCCGTTGGAGCGGGAAGCCATTTTGAAGGAAGCCACGTGCGTTAGATTCCGGATCGGGAGTCTGTGGCTGAAACCAAAGGAAAAACCATTTTTAACTAACAACAGGGATTTGCTTTGCAAATACAACGGGCAAGTGTTCCTTTCTCTCACAAATCCTCTCTCTCCAACACGTGAAATGCCAGCGGTTCCCAAACGGAAAAGCCTGCAGATTTCTGAGTGACTTTTATATTCCATTGGACTCAGTATTATCCCCTAGACAACGATAGAGCTTATTTCTGATTGATTATTACTATACCTGTGCTTTAGATTGAGTATTGACGACGTATATGATCTAAATGCTTTGTATTAACCATACGTTTGTGCCCCTTTATAAATAAAAAACGTTTGAAAATAGTACCATCAGACTTCAGCGGACCTCTCTATCTTTGCTGGTAAGCCACCCAGTTACGGGGAACGTAACAAAAGCCTCTAATGTATTTGCCTCTACCACCATACCAGGCAGCACATCCCAGGCATCCACACTCTCTGAATAAAAAAAAACTTTCCCCTTTGCATCCTTTTTAAACTACCCTTTCTGACCTCCAATGCATGCCCTCTGGTTTTAGTCATTTGGACGATGAAACAGTGGGTGAGATGGTTAGTGTGGAAAGGTGATATTTGGATTGTTAATCTAATAGGCACTAAGTTCTACATTATTACAGAACTTGATACACCATTTGTGTACAAACACAGCTTCCTGTAAATTCTTGTCTCGATGTTGGAAGCCAGCTTCCTAAATTTTATCTCTAATTGCTCCACTCAAGCAATTGAGCATGACCCACCCTCAGACAGCTTAACGTTTTCTGTGAGGAGTAATAAGAATATATAAACACCCACAGGGCTTAAGAACACAGAGAACATGGAGGATCCAACAGCAGAGAAAGGAATACAAAGAAAGCAGAAACTTAAAAAAACACAAGATTGTGTAAAATACTGAACACAAAAGTGACTGCAGATGCTATGATTTGGAACAAAATCAGAACACTAGAAAATCTTAGCTGGTCATATAGAATCCATGGAGGCAAAAAGGTGTATGCAGGACTCAGAGGAAAGATTGCCAGTGTTTTAACAGTACGGTGGATCGGGGTGGGGGCTTGGTGAGATAGAGTCTGATAGTGATAGGTTCATCAAAATAGGAAGAGGATGGTGGACAGATAGAACCAGGTGAAGGAAGGGTATAGGAAAGGGAGAAGAAAATGAATAGGCAGGTGTGTGTGGGGGTTGGGGGTGTGAGGGGAAGAAATTGCTATTTGCTCTGTTCATAACATTGAATGAAAAGGTGACTTTTATGGAGCACTTGAGCTGTGTCTGCAATTTCCATATGTGCTTCTGGTTGCACAGCATTTTAACTCTCCTTATGACTCCCACAGCGATCTTTCTGCTCTTGGCCTTCTGCGTTGCTATGGACTAAATGCAAATTGGAAAAATAATCACAGATTCTTTTGGGTGGTTTATGTACCGATGGAATCAGGATTGAATTTGTTTCCTGTTCTCTCAGTCCTGATGTAGCGTCTCAAATCAGCTTTCACTTTTGACTCCACAGATGTTGCTTGACCCACCGAGTTTTTCCATTTCATTCATCTTTTTATACCTTATTTATTTTTTTCATATGAACAGTATTTTGTAAGGAATCTCAAGGGCATGACTAAAGCTTTGAACAAGTACATTAAGGGAGATGGTAACAGGAACTTTTAAAAAACATGTAACTAGTAATCTGAAATTACAGCCTTGTGGACTACCTTGTTTTGAGACAGAAAAACAAAACATCAAAGGATCTGTGAAGAGAACTCATGCTAAGTACTGTACAAAATGAGACCTGATAATTTAGCTCCAGAAACTCAAGGTGAGAAGACTATATTGTACAGTTTATCCTATTTGATTGGAATGTTGTCAATGTAAACTGCTTAAAAGAAAGAGAATCTAAGAATGTTGTTGGTAGAGATCTATTAATAAGATGAGAGTGACTTCAGTCACCTTCCTTAATAGTAACAGGAAAGTCAAAGGCAGCAGATAAATGGGAGTGCCAGTGACTGCAGGTCACATGCCATCTTTGGAAATGCATCGATATGTTCAGGGTCACTGGGTCAAAATACTGGAGCATCTTACTAAATGGAATTGTAGGGATTCTATTACCACGAAGGCTGCAATGATTTAAGCCACCAGCTCACCGCCACCTGCCCCTGACTGCACCCAGAGAATGAACAACTAGGCAGTGGTTTGAGAGCTAGCGGAGATGCAGATAAATCAGGTTAGTTGAGTCTAATGAAAGTGCTGATAAAATGACTGTGGATGGAGACAAGAGAGATTGCAGATGCTGGAATCTGGAGCAACAAAGATGCAAGAAAACAAAACAGGTCAGACAGCATCCATGAGAGGAAATGGATAATAGACGTGTTTGGTCAAGGGCCTTCTCCTGGACTATAAATATAGTATATGGACTTCCCGGAAGTATTAAACTATATGGCATACAAGGTTCATTGAGTGGGTAAGGTATACAAAATATGGGAGCTACAATATTAACGTTTGGTTAGATTTCACTGACATTCTACGTTTATTTCTGAGTGGGTGATACATTGGTGTCAGAGATACAACAACAGAGAAACCAGGACTGAAGGAATTATGAGTCAAGGGTACACTATATATGAGTTTGGTTATAGAAGATTAAAAGATTATCTAACTGAGGCGCTTAACTAATGATTTTCTTTGGCGAGGAAGTACAGAGAGAAGGAGCAATACATTTTAATCTAAGTTTCGCTATTCAAAGCTAGTGTCAAGAGGTACCTCAATGGAAATCTAAACACTTAACTCAAAATGTGTTGAGGTTAGGTTAATTAGAATATTTAAAATACATATATATCTGGATAACGTTAATGGTTACAAAATGAAAGAAAACAGAGTGAACTATTTGAATGATGGAAAGGAAATGAAAAGCTGAATCGTCCTATAGTGAAATAGGTTAATAACAAAACCCATTGATTTATGAAGCAAAGTTAGGATACTAATGTGTCCCTGCCATATAAACCCCAGGTAAGTCAGAGCCACTGTTCTTGGGAGAAAAATTTCCCTTTCACCCCACCCCCTGTATCTTTCTATATCTCTCTCTATTTGTCTCTCAATATCTGTATCTCTAACTACCTCTCTATGCACGGCTTTATTTTCTCCCTCCCACGACCCATCCCCCATCTGCCTTTTTTTTGTATTTGCACAGATTGTCTTTTCGTGTTGATTGTTCACCTTTGTAGTTTATCTTTGAGTCTATTATATTTCTTTGTTCAGCTGCGAATGACTGCAAGTAAATGAAACTCACTGTAGTATATGGTACACTTACAGTACTGTGCAAAAGTATATAAAGCTAAGCTGCCTAAGACTTTTCACAGTACTGTATATTGTGTCTTTCCAGTTACCAAATAGCACTTAATATTACTGAGCTAATACAAAGCTAAGTACATAGAACATTGTACAGCACTGGAACAAGTCCTTTGGCCCACAATGTTGTGCCAAGTTCGCTGAAAAGCAAATCAAAAACACCCAAACACTAAACCCTCCTACCTACACAATATTCCTGTCCCTCCATCTTCCTTACATCATGTGTCTATCCAAAGTCTCTAATGTATTTGCCTCTACCACCATACCAGGCAGCACATTCCAGGCATCCACAGCTCTCTGAGTAAAAAAACTTACCTCTCATATCCCCTTTGAACCCACTCCCTCTCACCTTCAAGTCAAGTCGCCTTTATTGTCATTTCAACCATAACTGCTGGTACAGTACACAGTAAAGACGAAACAACGTTCCTCCAGGACCATGGTGCTATATAAAACAACACTACACTAGACTACGTGAAACAACACAACATCAGTCTTCAGACCTACACAGGACTACATAAAGTGCACAAAACAGTGCAAGACAGTACAATAATTAATAAACAGGACAATAGGCACAGTAAAGGGCAAATTACAATATTATAATAAATGATATAAATGTAAATATAAATATCCTCTGTGCATACCCTCTGGTATTAGGTATTTAAACCCTGGGAAACAGATGTTCTCTGTTCACTCATAATCTTATAAACCTCTGTCAGATCTCCTCTCAGCCTCTGCTGCTCCAGAGAAAACAACCCAAGTTTATCCAGCCTCTCGTGATAGCACACACCCTCTAAACTAGACTCATCTTTGTAAACCTCTTCTGCACCCTCTCCAAAACCTCAACATCCCTCTTATAATGGGGTGACCAGAACTGTATGCAATACTCCAGATGTGGCCTAACGAAAGTTTTATAAAGTTGCAAAGTTTATAAAGTTTATAAAGTTTTATAAAGTTATAAAGTTTATAAACCTCTTGACTTTTGAACTCAGTCCCTCGACTAATATAAGCAAGCAATCCATAAGCCTTCTGACCACCTAATTGACCTGTATAGCCACTTTGAAGGGGCAATGAACTTGGATCCCAAGATCTCTCTGTTCAACAGCACTGTTAAGGATCTTGCTCTCAGTGTATTCTTCCTTTGCATTTGTCTTAGCAAGGTGCAAAGTACTCTTATTTCTGTTTCCCAATCACCTAGCTATTTTAACCAATGTACAGTATTATGCAAAAGTCTTAGAGGCCCTAACTTTATCTATGTGCCCAAGACTTTTGCGCAGTACTATATGTACTTTGATAACAAAGTTACTTTGTACTTTGCTCCTATCACTGTGAATGTAATAACAAGTTCATTTCCATCTCTGACCCCATTTGATTGGCTGTCCACAAAGAAGTACCATTCTTGGATCTACTAAATCTGAATTAATCTTTAAAAGACTGTAAGTGTTCATGCTTAATTACTGCTGGAGTGAAACCCACTCGCTATTGGGGATAGCTCAATAACTTTTCCCATCGATTCATCTTTGTGTGATAAGGGTCAAAACATCAAACACCTTCACCTAAGAGGACAAATAACCATATAACCATATAACAATTACAGCACCGAAACAGGCCATCTCGGCCCTTCTAGTCCATGCCGACACTTACACTCACCTAGTCCCACTGGCCCGCACTCAGCCCATAACCCTCCATTCCTTTCCTATCCATATACCTATCCAATTTTACTTTAAATGACAATACTGAACCTGCCTCTACCACTTCTACTGGAAGCTCATTCCACACAGCTACCACTCTCTGAATAAAGAAATTCCCCCTCATGTTAACCTTAAACTTTTGCTCCCTAACTCTCAAATCATGTCCTGTTGTTTGAATCTCCGTACTCTCAATGGAAAAAGCCTGTCCACGTCAACTTGATTTAACCCCCTCATTATTTTAAATACCTCTATCAAGTCCTCTCTCAACCTTCTACGCTCCAAAGAATAAAGACCTAACTTGTTCAACCTTTCTCCGTAACTTAGGTGCTGAAACCCAGGTAACATTCTAGTAAATCTTCTCTGTACTCGCTCTATTTTGTTGATATCTTTCCTATAATTTGGTGACCAGAACTGTACACAATACTCCAAATTCGGCCTTACCAATGCCTTGTACAATTTTAACATTCCATCCCAACTCCTATACTCAATGCTCTGATTTATAAAGGCCAGCATACCAAAAGCTTTCTTCACCACCCTATCCACATGAGATTCCACCTTCAGGGAACTATGCACCATTATTCCTAGATCACTCTGTTATGCTGCATTCTTCAATGCCCTACCATTTACCATGTATGTCCTATTTGGATTATTCCTACCAAAATGTAGCACCTCACACTTAACAGCATTAAACTCCATCTGCCATCTTTCAGCCCACTCTTCTAACTGGCCTAAATCTCTCTGCAAGCTTTGAAAACCTGCTTCATTGTTCACAACGCCTCCTACCTTAGTATCATCTGCATACTTACTAATCCAATTTACCACCCCATCGTCCAGATCATTAATGTATATGACAAACAACATTGCACCCAGTACAGATCCCTGAGGCACACCACTAGTCACCGGCCTCCAACCTGACATACAGTTATCCACCACTACTCTCTGGCATCTCCCATCCAGCTGCTGTTGAATCCATTTTGCTACTTCAATATTAATACCTAACGATTGAACCTTCCTAACTAACCTTTCGTGCGGAACTTTGTCAAAGGCCTTACTGAAGTCCATATAGACAACATCCACTGCTTTATCCTCATCAACTTTCCTTGTAACCTCTTCAAAAAATTCAATAAGATTTGTCAAACAAGACCTTCCATGCACAAATCCATGCTGACTATTCCTAATCAGACCCTGTCTATCCAGATAATTATATATACCATCTCTAAGAATACTTTCCATTAATTTACCCACCACTGACGTCAAACTGACAGGCCTATAATTGCTAGGTTTACTCTTAGAACCCTTTTTAAACAATGGAACCACATGAGCAATACACCAATCCACCAGCACCATCCCCATTTCTAATGACATTTGAAATATTTCTGTCAGAGCCCCTGCTATTTCTACACCAACTTCCCTCAAGGTCCTAGGGAATATCCTGTCAGGACCCGGAGATTTATCCACTTTTATATTCTTTAAAAGCGCCAGTACTTCCTCCTCTTTAATTGTCATAGTTTCCATAACTTCCCTACTTGTTTCCCTCACCTTATACAATTCAATATCCTTCTCCTTAGTGAATACAGAAGAAAAGAAATTGTTCAAAATCTCCCCCATCTCTTTTGGCTCCACACATAGCTGACCACTCTGATTCTCTAAGGGGTCAATTTTATCCCTCACTATCCTTTTGCTATTAATATAACTGTATAAACCCTTCGGATTTATTTTCACCTTACTTGCCAAAGCAACCTCATATCTTCTTTTAGCTTTTCTAATTTCTTTCTTAAGATTCTTTTTACATTCTTTATATTCCTTGAGCACCTCATTTACTCTATGCTGCCTATATTTATTGTAGATATCCCTCTTTTTCCAAACCAAATTTCCAATATCCCTTGAAATCCATGGCGCTCTCAAACTTTTAACCTTTCCTTTCAACCTAACAGGTACATAAAGGTTCTGTACCCTCAAAATTTCGCCTTTTAATGACCTCCATTTCTCTATTACATCCTTCCCATAAAACTAATTGTCCCAATCCACTCCTTCTAAATCCTTTCGCAACTCCTCGAAGTTAACCTTTCTCCAATCAAAAATCTCAATCCTGGGTCCAGTCCTATCCTTCTCCATAATCATATTGAAACTAATGGTATTGTGATCACTGGACCCGAAGTGCTCCCCAACACATACGTCCGTCACCTGACCTATCTCATTCCCTAACAGGAGATCCAACACTGCCCCTTCTCTAGTCGGTACCTCTATGTATTGCTGCAAAAAACTATCCTGCATACATTTTACAAACTCCAAGCCATCCAGCCCTTTTACAGAATGGGCTTCCCAGTCTATGTGTGGAAAATTAAAATCTCCCACAATCACAACCTTGTGCTTACTACAAATATCTGCTATCTCCTTACAAATTTGCTCCTCCAGTTCTCACTCCCCATTAGGTGGTCTATAATACACCTTTCCCATTCCTCAATTCCACCCAAATAGTCTCCCTAGATGATCCCTCTAATCTATCCTGCCAGAGCACCACTGTAATATTTTCTCATACAAGCACCCCTCCTGCAACCATGTTTCACTAATAACTACAACATCATATTTCCGGGTATCAATCCATGCTCTAAGTTCTAAATAACTAAATCACTGACACAGGAGAGAGGAGAAAGAAAAGACTGAGCTGAAAATAGTACAATTGGTGTTGAGGGATGGGGCGGAGTGAAGTTTATGCCAATCAAATCGTCACAGTCATAGAAAAGCACAGCACAGAAGCAGGTCCCTTGGCCCACGCCGATCCATTTAACCTACCTACTCCCATCAACCTGTACCGGGACCATAGCCCTCCAAATCCCTACTGTCCATGTACTGTACCTAGCCAACTTCTCTTCCATGTTGTAAACAAAGGAAGGTCAGAGTAGCCCTTGGCAGAAAGTAAGGAAGAAGTAGGGTTAATCGATCTCCAGTATGCAAGAACAAACTCCTTCCAGTGACTAAAGTCAAAATCAAAGTTTTTTGTCATCTGATATGTACACTAGCAGGAGTTACTTTTTAACTCATCTATAGCTGAAGTGCTCTGTATCCAGGCAGGGTTTAAAGTTAAACGCTGCTTGCAAGACAATTGCAATGGGGCAACGGCCTATACAGGTGGAAACGAGATATCTTTGGAGTGAGTTACGTTCAGTCATAATTATGGAGAGGTACTGTACATATGAACTGAGAATTAAGCTTTCACGGAACTCGAAATATAATGGTGCATGGAGTTTTGTAGTTTATGCTAAATAATATTTGTTATTTCTTTGTAACAGCTTGCTTTTATTTGCAGTGCTTGAATTTATATTATTTTGTTTGTAACATTTACTCAATATAAAAAATATATTTAAAAGAATTCTGGGCTATTCTATTCTGAGGTCCTAGATGGATTGAGGACAAGATGACCATCTCCAGATTTGGTGCTCAATATGAGGCCCTCAATATGAGATTGAGAGGGGATCTGATTGAAACATATAAGATTATTAAGGGATTGGACAAGATAGAGGCAGGAAATATGCTCCAGATGCTGGGAGAGTCCAGTACCAGAGGGCATGGTTTGAGAATAAGGGGTAGGTCATTTAGGACAGAGTTAATGAAAAACTTCTTCTTCCAGAGAGTTGTGGGGGTCTGGAATGTACTGCCTCAGAAGGTAGTGGAGGCCAATTCTCTGGATGCTTTCAAGAAGGAGCTAGATAGGTATCTTATGGATAGGAGAATCAAGGGATATGGGAACAAGGCAGGAACCAGGTATTGATAGGAATTGATCAGCCATGATCTCAAAATGGCGGTGCAGGCTCGAAGGGCCGAATGGTCTACTTCTGCACCTATTGTCTATTGTCTATTGACAAGGGAAAGGAATATAGGGTAAAGCAGTATTCTGGTGAGAAATTGTTGCTCTTAACTTGGAAAGTAGCCTCATGTGTAACAGGTTGTCAAAGGCTTTCCAAAAGTCCAAATATACAACATTTGCTGCATCCCATTTATCTATCCTATGGGTAATCTCAAAGAGTTCCAACAGGTTCAACAGGCAAGATTTTCCCTTCAGGATGCCATGCTGACTTTGTCCTATCTTGTCCTGTTTGCCCAAGTACTCCATAACCTCATCCTTAACAATTGACTCCAACATCTTTCCAACCATTGAGGTCAGGCTAACTGGTCTATAATTTTCTTTCTGCTGCCTTTCTCCTTTCTTAAAGAGTGGAGTGACATTTGCAATTTTCCAGTCCACTGGCACCATGCAAGAGTCCAATGCTTTTTGAAAGATAATTATTAATGCCTCTACCATCTCTACCACTAACTCTTTCAGAACTCTAGGGTGCAGTTCATCTGGTCTGGGTGACTTGTGTACCCTTAGGTCTTTCAGCCTTTTGAACACCTTCTCCCTTTAATAGTAACTGCATTCACTTTGCTTCCCTCACGCCCTTCAACATCTGGCACACTGCTAGTGTCTTCCACAGTGAAGGCTGATGCAAAATACGCATTTAATTCATCTGCCATCTCCTTGGCCTCCGTTATTATTGGCCTCATTTTCTAGCAAACTATATCCACTCTCATCTCTCTTTTATTTTTTACATACTTGAAATAGCTTTTATTATCCACTTTGATATTGTTTGCTAGCTTGCTTTCATATTTCATCTTTTCCCTCCTAATGATTCTTTCAGCTGCTCTCTGTAGGTTTTTAAAAGCTTTCCAATCCTTTATCTTCCCATTTTTTTTTGCTTTGATCTATGCCCTCTCTTTTGCTTTTACATTAACTTTGACTTCCCTTGTCAGCCACAGTTGTACTATTTTTCCATTTGAGTATTTCTTTGTTTTTGGAATGCATCTGTCCTGCACCTTCCTAATTTTCCCAGAAACTCAACGCCACTGCTGCTCTGTTGTCATCCCTGCCAGCATCTCCTTCCAATTTACTTAGGCCAACTCCTCTCTCATACCACCGTAATTTCCTTTACTCTGTAAAAATGTTGCTATGTCAGACTTTACTTCCTCCCTATCGAGTTTCAAGTTGAATTCAATCGTATTGTGATCACAGCCTCCGAAGGATACTTTTATCTTAAACTCCCTAATCACCTCCGTGGATTGTCAACTTGTCGTGGTGGAGAAGCTTGTGTGGTCCTGAGATCCCGAGAGCGATGCCTTCTGGAGCTATGCTCTCCCCATGGAGGTAAGGTCAGGGGTGAGGTCCCTGGCAAAGAGCAATCCAATCAAGACCGCAATGGTAGAACAGGCGGACGAAGTTACTTCGAACTCAACGGCTGCGAAGGCGGATGAAGGCTGCAACAAATCCATCAGCTCCAATCGTCGTGGTTTCCACGCCATTGGAATCAGTTGGTTGATTTGTGAAGCATTGTGTGCTTCTTGGAGTGCAACATCAAATACATGTTAAGCAAATACATGCACAGGTGTCTTCACTCTGTGGGCCAATGTGGAAGAACTTTCAAAGCCAAGATTGGACTCATAAGCCACTTGAGAACCCATAAATAGATCAACAGAACGAAGACCATCATCCTCGACCTTGAGAGATAGCCAAGATGACAATTACATTACACCCAATCCAGTATAGCTGATCCTCTAGTAGGCTCAACAACAAACTGCTCTAAAAAACCATCTCATAGGCATTCAACAAATTCACTCTCAAGATCCATTGCCAACCTAATTTTCCCAATTGACCTGCACATTAAAATCTCCCATGTCTATCACAACATTGCCCTTTTGACTCGCCTTTTCTATTTCCTATTGTAATATGTGGTCCACATCCCAGCTACTATTGGGAAGCCTGTACATAATTCAAGGGTCCACTTAATGTCAGAGAAATGTATACAATATACATCCTGAAATACTTTTTCTTTGCAAACATCCATGAAAACAGAGGAGTGCTCCAATAGCAATTAAAGGTTAGAACACCAAAGACCCCCCCCCCAGCTCCCCCTCCCACACTTAAGAAGCAACAAAGCAATGATCCCTCCTCCCCCACCAGCAAAAAGGCATCAGTGCCCCCGCGCACCCCCCACCGAGCACTCAAGTGTGCAGCAAAGCATCAATAAAGACACAGACTTGCAGTACCCCAAAGACTACTCATTCACCCAGTATTCGGTACACCACAGGCTCTCTCTCTAATAAGGGAAAAAGAGGTGTCTCCGTTTCACAGCGAGAGGGGAGACAACAAACAACTCACTGATTTACGATGTTAAAAGTCCGTTGCGTTGCTTTTTCCTAGCTCTGTGCCCAAAGAACTCAGGTCTCTGGGCAAGCAGCCAGAGATCTTCCGTCTCCCGCGACACATTGATTTGCTGCAGAGGCACCGACCTCAAGTCCACCCGCCTCCAAAGCCACCAAATCCCTGTGGCTATCATACTGGGCAAGGGAGAGCAGTACTTGGTTGTACAGTTCTTGAGGGGGACAGACGGATTCTGAAAGAATCCTGCTAAAGATATGATTGCCCAACTCTTAGAAAAGGAGGTTATTCAGGCTGCAGGTAATTACAACACCACTCGTGGTGGAGGTACGCTGAGGGAGGGGTAACATTAGCTGAAATTCTCTACATTCTCTGAGCAATGATAAGGCTCTAACACTCAAAATCTCAATCCCTGTATGATAGCCACAGTAGATTGACAATAAACCTGATTGTAGGAGGAAAAGAGGGAAGGATCAAGGTACAGAGGCATTACATATGGTGATCTATTTCAGCTAAAAGAAAACAAACACCAGGTGTTGGAAGGATTTAGATAGATAGATAGATAGATAGATAGATAGATAGATAGATAGATAGATAGATAGATAGATAGATAGATAGATAGATAGATACTTTATTCATCTTGGTATTTATCTTGGTATTTATGAGATATACACTGTCCAAGAACTACTCTGGATGAAAGTAAAGCCATGGAAAAGTTGTGATGGGGTCAGAGGGGCAAAGGCTTAAAGAATGAAAACAAATGATTTAAAAAAATAGGTTTATTTGATCATTGCTTGTGAAATCACAGGGTCAGTGAATCTACGTGGGAGAAAGATATGTGGCCATTCCAGGAGCATTTTGTAAAAGAAGCCCAGAGTGGTGTTCAGGAGAAGAGTGTTTGCCCAATACCAACAGGATTGGGGGTGAATACTGGGAGAAGTAGAAGTAGAATCTGTGAAATCCCTTAAGGAAACAGAAAGAGATTTAGTAGTGGTAAATTCACCTCAAGCAACTTTATTCGTTTGACCCATTGAGAAATTGGTTGGATCACAGTGAATGACAATTGCATTAAGTAGACAACAGTACAATATCTCCAACAGACTTAGTTTAAGTAACACCAGAAAGGGAGATCAGGATAATTTTGCTTTTACCTTTATAAACTGCAGTGTGTTCTATTGGAGAAGCAAGAAAAGACAATTGGAGAAGCCCTATGAACAAACTGCGAAGAACATCACCCTATTGGCCAATAGGGTGATGCTAGAACCACGTAAGCAGCAAGCATGGGGCAAATGCGGAGATATGCTGGGAGGACTGTTTGCAGCACTCTGAAAGGGATCACAGAACATCACAGAAAATGATAAACCTATGGTTTCTATTGTACAACAACCCATGAAAGTAAAATGGATTCACCTCAACAGATAACGCTATAAGCATTAGATAAGCAATAGATTTCAAAGGAAGCCCATCAAATAATAATAATAGAGGCCTAATGAAGATGTTGGATGGCAGTACAGGCAAGCTTTGTATTACTGGAGGGAGGGGCAGTGTTCCTAGAAAACCATCCATTTGGCATTTTTGCATAATGCCCCCGCCCCCCATTTCTTATTGAATCCCATGTAATAAGCAGAGATGCATTTTTTACCGATGTTTTTTAATTCACATGGGTCCATGATCTACAGGCAAGAGAAATCTGAAACTGGAAAGTTGTACTCACTTTTTTCCCCCTGGCCTGGAGGGAGGTTCAGTCTATTTAATATAGAAGAAGAGGGAAGAGGAGGGGGAATTTTAAAAATATCACCAGAAGGAGAAATCGATGTTCATGCTATCAGGTTGGAGGCTACCCAGATGGTATTGCTTTGAGGTGATGCTCTTCTAACCTAAGAGTGGCCTCCTCATGCCAGAAGAGGAGGCAATGAATCAAATCCCCCTTCCCCCTTCTTCTTATCGCCTATCAGGCCTCTTATCTCTTCTCCTTACCTGCCTATCACCTCCTCCTGGTGCAATTCCTCCTTCCCTTTCTCGAATGGTCCACTCTCCTCTCCAGCCCACTGCCTTTTCCGCTTAATCATCTCCCAGCTTCTTATTTCATTCCCCCTCCTCCACCCACCTGGCTTCACCAATCACCTTCTAACTTGTACTCCTTCACCTCTCACCTCCCCCCCACCCCCACAATCTCCATCCTTCCTTTCCAGTCTTCACAAAGGATCTCAGGCAGAAACGTTGACTGTTTATTCAAATACACTCAAAAACTTCTATGGGTGTACCGTGGAGAGCATTCTGACAGGCTGACAGCATTGAACTGCTGCTGCTAAGTAACAAATTTCACATCACATGCCGGTGATAATAAACCTAATTCTGATTTCCTGCCTGACATGCTGAGTTCCTCCTGTATTTTGTGGGTGTCCCTCTGGATTTCATGTGTTCAGAATCTCTAGTGTTCAGTTTATATTAAGTTTATTTTTCAGTATACACTTTGTTGTATTTCTTTATATTAAAATAAAAATCAAATTTCCTGATCAGATATAACCAAGCTGATTAAAATGATGTTATTAAAATATGAGACTTATTTAGATTGGTAAATCAAAGCACCACGGTTCCTAAAACCAGATTCACATAAACAAAAAATGGCAGACAACTGGCTGATATTGGATTAAAACGCATGGAATTTACGACTTTGCTTACAAACACAGGTTACCTCCACAGAATTCCAAATGCCCTTAAAAATGAGATGAATAGTTCAAACAATTCATAGGGAATCCAGATTGAATGTAGGCAGAGGAGGAGTGCTGTTTTAATTAACTAGAAATTATCAATAGAAGGGGCTACCTTGTCAGTTCCAAAGCAAATCTCTTATGTGATTCTCTTCCCCTGTGGTATTTTTAGACAAGTATGTCACAGAAAAGGGCCTTTTGGCCCAACTAGTCCATGCCAAACCAATTGAACTACCTAGTCCCATTGACCTGCACCCAGACCAGAGCCAGCCATTCTTCAGCTATTTATGTACCAATCCAAATTTCTCTTAAAGATTGAAATCGAACTCACATGCACCACTTGTGCTGGCAGCTCATTCCTCACTCTCACAACACTCTGAGTGAAGAAGTTCCCCCTCATGTTCCCCTTAAACTTTTCACCTTTCACCTTTATCCCATGACCTCTAGTTAGGCCCACCCAACCTCCGTGGAAAAAGCCTGCTTGCATTTACCCTGTCTATACCCCTCATAATTTTGTATACCTCTATCAAATCTCCCCTGGATCTTCTACATTCCAAGGAGTAATTCCTGGCCTATTCAGTCTTTCCTTATAACTCAGATCCTTCAGTCCCAGCAACATCCTTGTAAATTTTCTCTGTACTTTTTCAACCTCATTTACATCATTCCTGTAGGTAAGTGACCAAAACTGCACACAATTCCCCAAATAAGACCTCATCAATGTCTTATACAACTTCGACATAACATCCCTTGTCCTGTACTTTGATTTATGGAGGCCAAAGTGCCAAAAGCTTTATGACCATATCTACCTGTGACGCTGCTTTCAATTAATTATGGACCTATATTCCCAGATTCCTTTGTTCCAATGCTACCCTCAGTGCCCAAATATTTAGTGCCCATTGCCCAACAGTGACCTACCCTGGCTGGTTCTACTGCAGTGCAAAACCTATCACTTGAAAGCACTAAATTCCATCTGCATTTTTCCAACAGGCCCAGATCCCGCTGCAGGCTCTGTTTGTCTTCCTCACTGTCCACTACACCCCTGATCTTGGGGTCGTTCACAGATTTGCTGATCCAGTTTACCACATTACCATCCAGATCATTGATATAGATGACAAACAACAATCGGCCCAGCACCCATCCCTAAGGCACACCACTAGTTGTAGGCCTCCAGTCAGAGAGGCAACCATCTGCTACTTCTGTCTGGCTTCTCCAACAAAGTCAATGTCTGATCCAATTTACTACCGCATCTTGAATGCCGAGCGACTGAACCTTCCTGACCAACCTCCCATGCAGGACCTTGTCAAATGCCTTGCTAAAGTCCAATTGGACAATACATCTGCTGCCTTGTCTTCATCAACTTTCCCGGTTCCTTCATCAAAAAACTAATGTTACGTACCCATGGGTATCTTGTCCTTGTCACGTGACAGTGGTGTTGAAGATATGCTGGACCTAAGGTAGTGGTCTTGTGATGGTGGAGTGACTTCATTTTCCCGCCAGTAGAGGTCATGTGACAATTTTTTTTACAGGGTATAAAAGGAGGACCCCTCCCTGTGAGGAGGGGCAGTTCGTGGCTGGATTTGCCATTTTGACTCCATGCCACTGCATGGTCCAATATTATGACGCAGTTTGGTTGAAAGGTGGAGTTTTATTTAATGCCTAAAGTTTAAAAGGTCATTGCCGGCAGTTTCTTTATAATACTGCCAGTTAAAAATCAGTGGAGAGTGAAGATCGGAGTTTGGGAGCTAAAAGATCGAGAAAAGTCGATTTCGACGGTGAAACAGGTTTGACCTTGTTTGATCTTTTTCAGAAGGAATTCGTTGGCTGTGCCCACGAATATATTAACCCCTGCAAATAATAGCAGAAAGGATTGGGTACAGTTTTGTAAAGGAAAGGTCAGTGCCTTTAAGCCGTTTCATTTTCATCTTTGTAAATTCTCCAGGAAAAGTATAGTTCGACTGGGAACGGCAACAACACGACGTGAAAGAGAATTTAAATCGTCTAAAAAGTCTCTCCTTTAATGGACTGTAAGCATTTTGAACTTTTGCAGTACTACTTTGAAGAACTGTTTTTGCAACATGGCTTTAAGAACTGTTTTCGCTTTATTCCTTTAAGAACTGTTTAAGCTGCCGCACAGCAGCTGATTTCCGGTTACGTTAGTTGTTTGTTTACTTTTGGGGGTTTGTTTTTCAGTGTTTAATAAATGTTTTATTTGTTATAAAAAACCCTGCTTCACTTGTATATTTATTGTTGCTGAATCCATAATACTAAACTGTATAAAATTGGTTAGACATGACCTACCATGCTAACTATCCCTAATCAGTCCCTGTCTATCCAATTACTCATATCTCTGGTTCCTTAGAATACCTTCCAATAACTTCCCCACTACTGACGTCAGGCTCACTGTCTATAATTGCCAGGTTTATTTTTAAAGCCTTTCTTAAACAATGGAACAACATTAGCCGTCCTCCAATCCTCTGGTACCTCACCTGTCACTAAGGATGATTTAAATATCTCTGCTACTGTCCCTGTAATTTCTGCACTTACTTTCCCAGGGTCCAAGGGAACACCATGTCAGGCCCTGGGATTTATCCACACTAATTTTCCTCAAGACAGCAAACACCTCCTCCTCTGTAATCTATACAGGGTCCATGGCCTCCTTTGCCTCATTTCTATAGACTGTCTGTCTCCCAAGTAAATACAGAAGATCTCCCCTATCTCTTCTTGCTCCATGCATAGATTATCATTCTGATTTTCCTGAGAACCAATTTTGCCCCTTGCAGTCCTTTTGCTCTTAACATATAGAATCACTTAGGATTCTCCTTTGCCTTGTCTGCTAAGGCAAACTCATACCTTCTTTTAGGCCTCCAGATTTCTTTTCTAAGTGTTCTTTTGCATTTCTTATACTCCATTAAGTACCTCATTTGTTCCTACCTGCCTTTACCTGCTATGCACTTCCATTTTTTTCTTAACCAGGGTCTCATTATGTCTTGGAATCCACGGTTCCTCAAACCTGTTATATTTACCTTTTAATCTGACAGGCACTTTTAAGTTTTGTACTCTCAGAACTTCACTTTTGAAGGCCTCTGACTTACCAGATACATCTTTGCCAGAAAACAGCCTGTCCCAAACTGCATTTACCAAATCCTTTCTCCAATTTTACAATCTCAACCCACGGACCAGACCTATCCTTTTCCATACTTAATTTTTTTTTAACCTGTTCCATAGATATTTTATTTCAATGAATAAGGTGACATGATGCACCAGTCAGGCTGATATTGTTTCCAGTACCAGTTCCTTCAGGAAAAGAGTATATTTAATTGGTCTGTATGGCTCCTGTTCTAGATCTGCTGTTTAAACAACTTGCGATTCTTTTTCCATACTTAATTTGAAACTAATGGCATTGTGGTCACTGGATGCACGCTTCTGTCATCTGCCCTGTCTCATTCCCTAGTAGCAGATCAAGTATCGCACATACTCTGTTGGGACTTCTGTGCCCTGATTAAGGAAACTTTCCTGAACATGTATGACAAACTCTAATCCCATCTTGTCCTTTTATAGTATTGGAGTTCCTATCAATATGTTGAAAGTTAAAATCACCTACTATAACAATAGTCCTGCCAAAGGGTCTCAGCCCAAAACGTCAACTGTACTTTTTTCCATAGGTGCTGCCTGGTCTGCTGAATTCCTCCAGCATTTTGTGTGTGTTGCTTGGATTTCCAGCATCTGCAAATTTTCTCCTGTTTACTATAAGGGTTGATTGATAAGTTTGTGGCCTAGGGTAGAAGGACTCAATTTTAGAAAACCTAGTACATTTATTTTTCAATATAGTCCCCTCCTACATTTACACACTTAGTCCAGCAGTCGTGGAGTATATGGATCTTGGACCTCCAGAAAGTGTCCACAGCAGGGGTGATTGATAAGTTCGTGGCCTAAGGGAGAAGGAGATGAGTTATACAGCTCTCGTTACATGCACATGCAGTTCAACTCTTTGAGTGATTATGCAGAAAGTTTGAAGTTAATAACTCATCAGTTAGTAACTCATCGGGGTGATTGATAAGTTCATGGCCTAAGGTAGAAGGAGATGAGTTATCAACTTCAAGCTTTCTGCATGATCACTGAAAGAGTTGAACTGCATGAGCACATAACGAGAGCTGTTGTGGTGAACTACATATACCTGTCTGGACACGCCCCCCCCTGCTGACTGCTGACCGTGGCTCCTCCCACAGACCCCAGTATAAAGGCGATTGGGGCCTGAGCCCTGCCCTCAGTCTCCAGGATGTAGTATGGTGGTCAATTGCTGCTTGTTCTTTCTTCCAGTCAATAAAAGCCTATATCTCGCCTCACGTCTCAGAGAGTTATTGATGGTGCATCAGCTGTATAACTCATCGCCTTCTACCATAGGCTACGAACTTATCAATCACCCATCTGTGGATTACTTTCTGGAAGTCCAAGATCCGCATGCTCCACGACCGTTGGACCAAGTGTGCAAATGTAGGAAGGGACTATGTTGAAAAATAAATGTGCTAGCTTTTCTAAAATTGACTCCTTCTACCTTAGGCCATGAACTTATCCATCACCCCTCGTATAACAATCTTATGTTTTTTGCAACAATCTGTGATCTCTCTACAAATTTGTTACTCTAAATCCCAAGGATTGTTGGATGGTCTATAAAATAGCCCCATTAACGTGGCCACACTTCTCTTTCCCCTCAGTTCCACCCATAAAGCCTCTCTAGATGAGTTCTCCAATCTGTCTCGATTGAGTGCTGCCATGACATTTTCCGAGTAGTAACACCACCCCCCGCCCTTTAATCCCTCCTGCTTTGTCACGCATAAAACACTGGAACCCCAAAATACTGAGCAGCCAGTTCTGCCCCTTCTGCAACTAAGCCTCACTAATGACTATACCATAATCCTCTGTTTATTCATGCCCTGACTTCATCTGTCTTTCCTGCAATACTTCTTGCATTGAAATATGCACTGCTCAGAACATTAGTTGCACCTTGCTCAACCTTTTGATTTCTGACTTCGTCTGAGGTCTTACAACATCGGTCTCCACAAGCTCTCCACTATCTGTTCTGACACTCCGGTTCCCATCCCCCTGCAAGTCTAGTTTAACCTCTCCCTCTGTGCAACACTAGCAAATCTTCCTGTTAAACTTTCCTGTCTAAACTTTCTCTTCTGTACAGGTCACACCTTCCCTGGAAGAAAGTCCAGTGATTCCTCCTACACCAACTCCTTAGCCACGTGTTAAACTGTATGATCTTCCTTTTGTCAGGCCTCAGTAGCGCGTGGCACAAGTAGCAATCCTGAGATCGCAATCCTAGCTTGAGGTCCTGTCCTTTAACTTAGCACCTAACTCTCTAATCACTTTGCAGAACCTCATCACTCTTCCTCCCTGTGTCATTGGTATTTACATGGACCACAACCTCTGGTTTCTCACCCTCCCACTTAAGAAAGCTGAAGACTCGATCTGAGATGGTCCTGGCACCCGGTGGGGGGAATCTCATTATTGTATACAGAACCTCCTTTCTGTTCCCTTAACTAACGAATCCCCTATCACCACTGTTTGCCTCTTCTCCCCCATTCCCTTCTGAGTCACAGAGTCAGACTCAGTGCCAGAGACCGGACTCCCTTGACTTCCCTCTGCTAGGTCATCCCCACTGTCAACAGTATCCAAAGCCCTATTGGTGAGGGGGATGGTCACAGGGGTGTTCTGCACTGGCTGTTTAAACCCTTTCCCCTTCCTGACTGTCACCCAGTTTCCCGTGTCCTGCACTTTGGCTGTAACTACTTCGCGATATGTCATGTCTATCACCCCCTCGGCCTTCCGAATGATCTGGAGTTCGTCCGGTTTCAGTTCGAACTCCTCAGCAGGGGGTGTTAGAGGCTGCATTTGGATGTACTTCTTGCAGGTGAAATCGTCGGGGCTACTGGAGGCCTCTCTGCCACCCCGCATCCCACAAGCGGAGAATTCAACTATCCTGCCTAGCATCCAGACTGCTCTAACTGAGCAGGTATAAAGAAGGGAACTATAATACAACTGGGGAAAAATCTACCTACAGCTTTTTTGCCTTTTCTCACTCAAACCTCTTCTTGCTGAAGCCTCGAAGAGTTAAAGCCACAAATAATCACTTTATAACACTGTCCGCTCCAACAATGGCTGCTCCGCTCAGCCCTGCCTTGTTTATATTTGTTCTTACCAATCAATCCCAATCGATGACTGGCTACTGTTCAAACATCAAACTGCCGTGAATCAATGCCTTATGTGCTCAGTCAGCAGACCTGAGTGAGTTACACCTTCTCACGTTTCTGATTGCCGATTGACCATTGCTCAAATTACTGCTGGGAGGTTGCAAGTCACAAAATATATTTTGTATTTATTTTTCACATGTACATTCCATGAAAGTAATTTTTTATTCCATACCTTGAACATGTTATATACCCATATAGCCCCACTCTCTCAGGGAATGGGCCAGAGATAGGCCACAAGGAGTCATATAAATGGAACCAAAATGGAGCAATTTTGGTTCCTTCCATTTGTATGGGGAAGAATGGAATAACATCCGTCTTATGAATAGTGTGGAGGGCGATGCTAATGGTTGGAGCTAATTAGTTCTCATTACCTGAGGAGAGTGACTTTTTCAGTCATCTCTGAATCTAGCACTAGAGTCATTATCACTGTTTATTTTGTTGTCCATTTTGCACATATATATTTTCAGTTATGTACAATTTATGTTAATTTAAGTTTATGTTGGCTTATTTTTGCCCTTGTCATGTAATGTACTGTGATGCTGCAGCAAAAAGCTAATTTTCATGGTATTTACACCCTAGAATGTATATGTATGCCCATGACAATAATAAATATGAACTTGAACTAAGGGGTTGTATGTCACATATCATTATAAGAATAACTGAGCTGTTTTTGGCAGAGTGGAACCGGGAATCAAAAGTCCCCAAAATGGTTTTTTTTTTACGTGGAGTTCATTATGTGCGTTTCAAACTGAAGTGATGGCAATTCCTTCCTCTCCCTCCACTGATGTTGCTTGACCCACAAATTGTTTGTTGCTTCTCTTTTAAAGGTAAAGATAAACTTTATTTGTCCCATGTACATTGAAACACCATGAAATGTGTTTTGCATCAATGAGCAACACAGTCCAACAGCTGCAAGTGTCGCCATGCTTCCAATGCTAACGTGGCATTCCCACAGCTCTCTTATCCTAACTGAATGTCTTTGGAATTGATCATGTAAGAGGCTGCAGACCTGTTTCCCTTGTTTGGTGATGAGACAGGTGACGAGGCAGCTGCGTGGCCTCAGTTGTAATGAGGACTAGGCCTCAAGCCGCAGGATTGCCTGCTGCTGCAGTCCAAGTGAGAAGATGCTGGTGACGGTGTAGCATGGCGTCCATGCTCAGTTGGGTGCTGGCCTCTCCATATTGGTGCTGCCCTCTAGGGTTCAACAATGGAATGACAGGCTGGACTGCCAGGAGTTGTACCATCAATTTGCATCTCACCCTGGGTCTTGGACTATACACGTGCTTTCTTGTGTAACGACGTGTGTGTGTGTTTATTTTTCTCACTATTTTGAATCTATGTTATGCACCTTGGCCCCACATATGGTTCGACTGATAATTAAACTTGATTTGATTTAATCTGTTACGATATGGGAGGAAACCCACACATTCAAGAGGAGAAAGTACAAACTTCTTACAGATGGTGGTGGGAACAGAGCCCCTGCTGGTGAGCACTGGTACTGCAAAGCTATTTCGCTAACCGCTAAGCTACTATGCTGACCTTTTAACAGTGAAGTCAGCTCTAGGAAAGGGAAAACAAGTGACGGGAACTTAGCTTTAGTATAAATGATAGAAGTGAAAGGAGGAAATTTGTTTTTTTAAATAAAATTTGTGGTTTTATATTATACAGGGAAAGCCACCAGCATGGATTCGCTTAATATTGAAATGCCGCAGATAAAATACAAATAAGGCTGTGAGTGGAACCAGCAGTATCTGCGAGATTGATTGAAACCAGGTCAAAGAGGCAACTTTGTGCTTTGTTGACCTGATAAAAGCAGATGGTGTGAAGGTAGATACTACCGTGGGCATTTGGTATTGAGGTAGCAGGAAAGCAAAACATCAAACTAGGGCAACGTATCTGTTAGTAGTTACATTAAAGAAAGTGATTCTGGGTGAAATGGTGGCACATCAAATAGAGTTGCTGCCTCACAGCTTCGTAGACCTGGGCAGTGCCCACGTGGTGTTTGCATGCCCCGCCTGTGATCACGCTCCATTTTGCTCCTACCGCCCTAAGAAGTGCTGGGTGGGAGGTTGTCCTCGGTGGGGCGGGGAAAGTGGAGGGCTGGGAGGGATTCGTGGGCATATGAGGGAGAGGAGGTTACAGGAGAGATAAGTAGGGGAATGTGATTGGAAGGAATGTTCAGAGAGCTAGCACAGACTTGATAATAGACAATAGACAATAGGTGCAGAAGTAGACCATTTGGCCCTTCGAGCCTGCACCGCCATTCTGAGATCATGGCTGATCAATTACTATCAATACCTGGTTCCTGCCTTGTCCCCATATCCCTTGATTCCCCTATCCATAAGATACCTATCTAGAAAGCATCCAGAGAATTGGCCTCCACTACCTTCTGAGACAGTGCATTCCAGACCCCCACAACTCTCTGGGAGAAGAAGTTTTTCCTTAACTCTGTCCTAAATGACCTACCCCTTATTCTCAAACCATGCCCTCTGGTACTGGACTCTCCCAGCATCTGGAACATATTTCCTGCCTCTATCTTGTCCAATCCCTTAATAATCTTATATGTTTCAATCAGATCCCCTCTCAATCTCCTTAATTCCAGCGTGTACAAGCCCAGTCTCTCTAACCTCTCTGCGTAAGACAGTCCAGACATCCCAGGATTTAACCTCGTGAATCTACGCTGCACTTCCTCTACAGCCAGGATGTCCTTCCTTAACCCTGGAGACCAAAACTGTACACAATACTCCAGGTGTGGTCTCACCAGGGCCCTGTACAAATGCAAGAGGATTTCCTTGCTCTTGTACTCAATTCCCTTTGTAATAAAGGTCAACATCCCATTAGCCTTCTTCACTGCCTGCTGCACTTGTTCATTCACCTTCGGTGACTGATGAACAAGGACTCCGAGATCTCTTTGTATTACTCCCTTACCCAACTCTATACCGTTCAGATAATAATCTGCCTTCCTGTTCTTACTCCCAAAGTGGATAACCTCACACTTATTCACATTAAACGCCATCTGCCAAGTATCTGCCCACTCACCCAGACTATCCAAGTCACCCTGAATTCTCCTAACATCCTCATCACATGTCACATTGCCACCCAGCTTAGTATCATCAGCAAATTTGCTGATGTTATTTTCTATGCCTTCATCCAAATCGTTAACGTAAATGGTAAACAGCTGTGGTCCCAATACCGAGCCCTGTGGCACCCCACTAGTCACCACCTGCCATTCCGAGAAACACCCATTCACTGCTACCCTTTGCTTTCTATCTGCCAACCAGTTTTCTATCCATATCAATGCCTTCCCCCCGATGCCCTGAGCTTTGATTTTACCCACCAATCTTCTATGTGGGACCTTATCAAATGCCTTCTGAAAATCGAGGTACACTACATCCACTGGATCTCCCCCGTCTAACTTCCTGGTTACATCCTCGAAAAACTCCAACAGATTAGTCAAGCATGATTTACCCTTGGTAAATCCATGCTGGCTCAGCCCAATCCTATCACTGCTATCTAGATATGCCACTATTTCATCCTTAATAATGGACTCTAGCATCTTTCCCACCACCGATGTCAGGCTGACAGGTCGATAGTTCTCTGTTTTCTCCTTCCCTCCTTTCTTAAAAAGTGGGATAACATTAGCCATTCTCCAATCCTCAGGAACTGATCCTGAATCTAAGGAACATTGGAAAATGATTACCAATGCATCCACAATTTCCAGGGCCACCTCCTTTAGTACCCTAGGGTGCAGACCATCTGGACCTGGGGATTTGTCAGCCTTCAGTCCCATCAGTCTTCTCATCACCGTTTCCTTCTGAATGTCAATCTGTTTCATTTCCTCTGTTACCCTATGTCCTTGGCCCATCCATACATCTGGGAGATTGCTTGTGTCTTCCTTAGTGAAAACAGATCTAAAGTACTCATTAAATTCTTCTGCCATTTCTCTGTTTCCCATAACAATTTCACCCAATTCATTCTTCAAGGGCCCAACATTGTTCTTAACTATCTTCTTTCTCTTCACATACCTAAAAAAGCTTTTGCTATCTTCCTTTATATTCCTGGCTAGCTTGCGTTCGTACCTCATTTTTTCTCCCCGTATTGTCTTTTTAGTTAAGTTCTGTTGTTCCTTAAAAACTTCCCAATCATCTGTCCTCCCACTCACCTTAGCTCTGTCATATTTCCTTTTTGTTAATGCTATGCAATCTCTGACTTCCTTTGTCAACCACTGTGGCCCCTTCCCCCCTTTGAATCCTTCCTTCTCTGGGGGATGAACTGATTTTGCACCTTGTGCATTATTCCCAAGAATACCTGCCATTGCTGTTCCACTGTCTTTTCTGCTAGGCTATCCATCCAGTCAACTTTGGCCAGCTCCTCCCTCATGGCTCCATAGTTTCCCCTGTTCATCTGCAACACTGACACCTCCGATCTGCCCTTATCCTTCTCAAATTGCAGATAAAAGCTTATCATATTATGGAACTAACAGCCTCCCATTATCATCAGGCAATATAATAAATAAAATACCCCTGGTGTGTGGGAGAATCTGGGAGAAGTTGAAGGGATGGTGGGGAGAATAATTAGATCATTTTTAAGTGGGTGCTTGAAGGTCAATGCAGACATGATGGGCTGAAGGCCCCACATTCATGCTGTATCCCTCCATGAATCTGAAAACCAACAAAATTCTTGATACTCTTCAAAACACATGCTTGGACCTTAAATGGCCTTGTATTAATCCTAATCAATCAGACATTCTAACCAGAATGGCTTTATCTTTCAGTTCCATATTAAATTTGACTGTAACAAAATGGCTGAGTTGCTTCAAAAGACATCAAAATGCAGAAACAATTGGTTAAAGGGTTTTGGGGAAACACATGAAATTCGTGGGAATTTAGAAATTTGGAAAATCAGTTTGAAGAAGTGGATAGATCATAGATTTCACCGCCTGCTGTGGTCACAGACCAAAGCCCATAAGGGAACAGGAAGTGAAGAAGTTTGAATAATGGTGTATAGGTGAGAGCAAGCATGGCAGGAATGGGTTAAACTGAAATAGATTTAGTAGCAACAAAAAGTGAACTAAAGAAAGCAAAGCAGCAGGTTAAAAGTACCATACCAAAGCAATAGTTTAACACAGCAGGTTTCATATGTAGACATTAAAATAGCTTAACAATTTTACAAAGTTTACACACCCTATTTTGGACATGGCTAGAAAGTTGAACCATCACAATAACAAAGGTGGAAATGCAGTTCTGGAGCATTTCGAAGTTCTAAGTTCAAAGTAAGCTTATTATCAAAGCAAGCAAATGTTACCTTATACTACCCTGAGATTAATTTCTTGCAGGCATTTACAGAGAAAAAGAAGGACAATAGAATTTTACGAAAAGCCATACATGAACGAGGACTGTCAGACAACCACTGTGCAAAAGAAGTCAAACTGTGCGAATAAAAATAATACCGTGGACATGAGTTGTAAAGAGCCCTCGAAAGTGAGTGTGGGATCAGTTCCGAGTCATGGGGAATGAAGTTCTCTATGTCGGTTTAGGGGTCTGAAGGTCATAGGGTCGTGACTGTTTTTAAACCTGGAGGCAAGTGACCCAAGGATTCTGCACCTCCTACCCAACAGCGGTAATCAGATGAGGGCAAGGCCTGGTTGATGGGTGGACTGTGATGATGAATGCTGATTTCTTGCGGTAGCACTCTATTTAGATATATAGATACTTTATCGATCCCAAAGGAAATTACAGTTTCACAGTGACATTACAAGTGCAGAGATATACAAATATTAGAAGAGAAGTAAGAAAGAATAAAAAATAAGTTACTCAAACAATCTAACATGGCGGGGTGGGTCATCACTTGCCCAGCTATAGGTTGACTCATTATAGACCCTGTTGGCTGAGGATAAGAATGACCTCATTTAGCGCTCTTTGGTGCAGCGCAGTTGTCTTAATCTATTACTAAAAGTGCTCCTCTGTTCACCCTGTTACGTACCCCGTAACTGGGTCACTTACCAGCAAAGATAGAGAGGTCCGTTGAAGTCTGATGGTACTATTTTTAAAAGTCTTTATTTAGAAAGGGGCACAAAAATAAGATTAATACAAACATTCAGATAATATATGTCGTCAATACTCAATCTAAAAGCGCGGGTATAATAATAATCATCAACAAGAAATAGCTCTATCGTTTGGCTAGGGGATACTATATTGTCCGATGGAAAAATAAAGTCAATGTCATTCAAGATGCAGCTCTTTGGGTTTTAGAGAGAGACAGTCTTAAACTTGATGAGGCCAATCCGTTGAGTCGGGGGAGTTGGTTCCCCGTTGTTAGTTCAAGGTCGTTTTCTGTAGTATCAGCCACCGGCTCCCAGGCAAGGGAACCGAACGCACGTGGCTTCCTTCAAATGGCTGCCCGCTATTACGGGATCGCTAGCGTTTCTTCTGGTGCATCTGAGGGGCCGTCTTTACAGCCCCTCTTTTATCTTGACTCGCAGGGTAGTAGATGTCAATCAGGTTGGGGGTGATGCAACCTCTCTCTCAACCAGCCCACTTTGCCCGAGGGCTTGCACGTAGCATAGTCCCCAATCCACAAATGTGTCTCCAAGAGACAATGGCCAATGTCGCGTTATTTCGCATCGCCGGGGAACGAGGCATCCTACACGTCTCTCTCCCATTTCCTGGGTCCTCTGACCCAACCCACTAGTGCCCTTGCGATTCTCACAAAGGAGGGGGCTGCGGGCATAACACCTGCCCTCTTAAAAGCATTTTTTACCAGCGGTTAAAAACGAAGTAGTACAGAGTCTTACAGGATTGTGGAAGCTAACACAATATCAAAGGTTTTTCCTTTTCTACAGAGTAATACAGTGATACATTCAATTCAGCATCCAAACAGTTAACGATTACAGTGTCACTTCCCTTACTTGCTTAACATCTTGTACCTTACTAAAGTCTTATAGCATCAGACTTAAACTTAATAACCGGCTATTTTTTTTTCAGCAAACAATACCAATCGATATGTGGCTTTCAACTTAACAGGCAGGCTTCCAAGGGGTTTGTCTTTATTATTCACATGCTTTGTCGAGATCCCGTACAACCGGCTGGGCTATTTAAAAATGGCGCCCTTCATTAACCGTCGCCTCTTTTCCGGTGAGTTCCTACGTAAGGAACTCGGGTAGTTTGGCGAGGTAAACTCCCGCCCGCCTCTTTCATAGGGGTTATTTTATCAACACCGTGTCCCAAACTTAGACCATTTCCACCCAATTCTTTAATTTTACACAGGTGGCTAGCCCTCTCGTCAGGACCCTTCAGGCTATTGGTTTTTAATTCGAACTCTTTGTTCGAGCAGCATTTCAAATTCTGCCTCTTCACACCACATTCTGGAATAACAATAGGGTGGGGGGCTGCGGCATCTCCCGGCTTAATCTGTAAGCGATCTGCAGGGTTTTAAATTTCTTCATTCGATTTGGGAACTGCAGCTTTCCCGTTTCCTTCCATAATAATATTTATCTCCCCATTTTCGAGCTCCGCATTGAGTTTCACCACACCTTTGAGCCCAAACACCGGGGAACTCTCACTTCCCCCTATTACCAAGGTTAACCCTTTCTTCACTGAACCCAGTCTATCTGACCCAAAAGAACAGCCGTCTCGTTCAGCTGAATCAGATACCTCAGACTTTTTCTGAGCTCCGTTACTAGGTTCAGCACCACGTGCATCCCCATCTTGGACACACTCAAACGGGACATTGACCTCTTCAAGGCCTTCAATGCCTGTACCTTTTTCAAATTCCAAATTCCCTTGCTCCTCCCAGCTACTTTCTGGGCAACTCCCTTCCAGAGTAAACTCAACCCCACGGGCTGAAACAACCTCATCTGCCAACCCAGCAGACTTCTTCAAGGCAAGGGCACTCTTTTCATCTAGGACTGCCCTCATTTCATTGTCGGGAACACCTTTAGAATTTTCAACTTCGTCAAACAGGTCTGCCACACCAGACAGATCATCCATGTCCAACTCTGGACCTCTTAACCGCTCTAACGGTTCCTCATCTTTATTTTCTGCCTCTAAACCCTTGCTCCTCGCTAAGGGAAGATCTACCTCCTCTCCCTTACCCTCTGTCACTTTACTACTCTTCGTTTTACCACCATCTAAACCCTCGTGGCACAGGGTCAGTAAAAACGTCTCGGCCAAATCGAAACTGGCCAGATTTAAACTGCTCTCGCTCTCAGATGCCACTCTCGACAGGCTGCGAGTGACCGCGCATACGGGATAGCTCTTGGAAGCTAGGGGCGGAGCCTCAACACTCACAGGCGGTCGCGTCAGCGTCATTGCTGACCAAACCTTACCACCGGATAAATCATTACCCAGAAGGACGTCCGCGTCAGTTCTCGGGAATTCTGAGGGCACCCCTATTTCAACTGGTCCAGACACCAGCTCACAATCCATAATGACCTTATGTAAGGGCACCATTTCTATCCTTTTATTTATTCCCTTCACTGCTACCATGCCCGTTTTTCGACCAAACTCTAGTACCTTACTGCTGATCAACGACAGCTCAGCCCCCGTGTCTCTCCAGATTCGTATGGGAATTGGTGGGTCCCCCTTCCTCAAAGACACGGTTCCGTGTGACCGACAAATCTCAGACCCTTCTCGTACTCTGTCTACCCGGGGCTCTCTTGTCAATTTACTGATTACCACGGTACATCTGATAGGGACCGCTGCTTTCCCTTTTCCCATCTCCCTCCTCAGAGCAAAGCACCGAGACGCAACATGCCCGCTCTTCCCACAATTAAAACAGGTTAAGCCCGGAAACCTCTGGCCGTCTGGCCCTTCCCCTTCAACCTTACCACTAGCTCCCGGCGGGACCTCTGCCTCAGCCGGCGGACTTTCTCGATCGTTCCCACGGTCCCTCGGGGAACTTTTATTCAAGGAAAACTTTGCCTTGTGGGTTAGGGCATATTCATCTGCGAATCTAGCAAATTCTGAGATGGACTTATTCGGTTTCTCATTCAAATACATCCGGATCTCCTCCGGAACACAACCTTTAAATTCCTCAATCAAAATTAACTCCCTGAGATGACCATAATCCTCGCCCACTATTTCTGTGGTGCACCAACGGTCCAAGAGCACCCTCTTCTCATGGGCAAACTCGGTATACGTCTGATTCTACCCTTTCCGTAAATTTCTGAACTTTTGTCTATATGCTTCAGGTACTAGCTCATAACCCTGGAGAATGGCCGCCTTTACTTTGTCATAACTCTCCTCCTCTTCCTCCTCCATGGACAACGCCGCATATGCCTACTGTGCCTTCCCTCTTAACACACTTTGTAACAACGCCACCCACTGTGCTCTGGGTCACTTCTGATTCACTGCCACCTTTTCAAAAAGCAAGAAATAACTATCAACATCCATCTCCTCGAACGGGGGTACTAACCTCAACGCCCGACTAACATCAAACCGCTCCTCTCGGGCTGACCCCTGACCTCGTTGCTCTTGCTTTAACTTCTCCATCTCCAAGTCATGTTTTCTCTGTCTCTCTGCCTCTCTCTCCTTCTCGGCCCTTTCCTTCTCCTTCTCGGCTGCTTCCAGCTCTTTTAACTGAAGTTCATGCTCTCTTTGCTTCTCAGCTCTTTCCTGCTCCCTTTTCACCTCTAACGCCTTTAGCTGGATCTCATGATCCCGTTTCACCTCTAACTCCTTTAGCTGGAGTGCATGCTCCCTTTCTTTCTCAGCTCTTTCTCTCTCTCTCTCTCTTCAGCTGCTTCCAGCTGCTTTAACTTAATTTCATGTTCCCACCTTAATTTCTCCAACTCTAACTGAGCCGTCCCACTAGCTGGTACCTTTTCAGGGATATTTTCCAATACCTCAGCTGCAAACACATTCTTCTCAATGTAATACTGAGTAATGCCCTTCGCACCTCCCGCCTTTTCATTGACGACCTCACCTCTGTGAGGTTTAACCCCTTCGCCAAATTTACCAAGTCTGATTTGGTGGCCGCCTCTAGCGCCCCCAGAGTCGGGTTTCCTATAAATTCATCCACGTCCATCTCTGCTGGTTTCCCGTCTGGCTACCCGCGTACCAGATCCAAGTTTGGACTTACAATCCCGATTCACTGGCCATCCAATTTGGTATCAAATCCCGGATGAGCCCCCAAGTTGTTACGTACCCCGTAACTGGGTCACTTACCAGCAAAGATAGAGAGGTCCGTTGAAGTCTGATGGTACTATTTTTAAAAGTCTTTAGTTATAAAGGGGCACAAAAATAAGATTAATACAAACATTCAGATAATATATATCGTCAATACGCAATCTAAAAGCGCGGGTATAATAATAATCATCAATAAGAAATAGCTCTATCGTTTGGCTAGGGGATACTATATTGTCCGATGGAAAAATAAAGTCAATGTCATTCAAGATGCAGTTCTTTGGGTTTTAGAGAGAGACAGTCTTAAACTTGCCCGGGTCTTTTGATGAGGCCAATCCTTTGAGTCGGGGGAGTTGGTTCCCCGTTGTTAGTTCAAGGTCATTTTCTGTAGTATCAGCCACCGGCTCCCAGGCAAGGGAACCGAACGCACGTGGCTTCCTTCAAATGGCTTCCCACTATTACGGGATCACTAGCGTTTCTTCTGGTGCGTCTGAGGGGCCGTCTCTACAGCCCCTCTTTTATCTTGACTCGCAGGGTAGTAGATGTCAATCAGGTTGGGGGTGATGCAATCTCTCTCTCAACCAGCCCACTTTGCCCGAGGGCTTGCACGTAGCATAGTCCCCAATCCACAAATGTGTCTCCAAGAGACAATGGCCAATGTCGCATTATTTCGCATCGCCGGGGAACGAGGCATCCTGCACGTCTCTCTCCCATTTCCTGGGTCCACTGACCCAACCCACTAGTGCCCTTGCGATTCTCCCAAAGGAGGGGGCTGCGGGCATAACAACCCAAGGTGGAGTGCAGAGGGTGAGAAACATTGTCCAGAATTGCCAGGGTTTTCTGTAGGGTCCTTTGTTCTACCACAGCCTCCAGTGTGTCCAGTTTGACTCCTATAACAGAGTCAGCCTTTCTAATCAGTTTATTGAGCCTGTTGGCATCACCCGTGTTGATGCCTTTGCCCCAGCACACCACAGCATAGTAGATTGTACTGGTGACAACACTTTGGTAGAACATGTGAAGGCGAGGCCTGCGTACTCCAAAGAATCTCAGTCGCCTCAGGAAGTAGAGGCGACTCTGGCCCTTCTTGTACACAGCCTCTGAGTTGGTGCTCCACTCACGTCTGTCATCCAGGTGCACCCCAGGTACTTGTAGGTCCTCACCACATCCACATCTTCACCATCAATAGTAACAGGGAGCAGGGCAGGCTCAGTCTTCCTAAGGACCATCACCGTCTCTTACTGATGTTGAGCTGCAGATGATTCAGCTTGCACCATATGCCTCCACCAGGCCTTAAATTCATCCTCCCGTCCTCCCTTTACACACTCAACTATTGCTGAGTCATCAGAGAACTTCTGTAGATGACATGTCTCTGCAGACTAATAACCATGGAGGATCTGCAGGCAAATTTTCTGGAAGGAAAACAAATTTTGCCTCGCAATCTATATCAGGGAAATACAGAGTTGTTAATTCAGCTTACAGAGAAACAGGAAGTACACTGTAACCACAACTGCAAAATATTTTATCTATGGAAGTAATCTTGACATGTTCAGTGTACATCCAATATTTATAACGTGCCCACTCGGGTAATAGGACATGGAGTCTTACAGCCTGTTACAAAGGACATAGATATTGATGTAATTGACTATTTTGAACCGAAGTATTTGGCAAATTTGAATAATTTACAGACCTTCTGGAACCTGGAGCCCAGGCCAAAGTGACCAAACTCCAGAATGACTTTAATGTCACCCAGCATGACTGGTGAGAATTAAAAGAAAGGCTAATTTGCAAAAGCCAACTTCCGACATTTTGGCAACTGCCATGTACTCAGAACACAATAGCTGAGAGAGAAATTCCTGAATGAGAATATTTGTCTCAAGTGTTGGCTGGGATCCAAATGGCCGTTGTGATCTGTTTGCTGTATCCAGCTGTTACGATGTTGAAAAGATGAACCGAGGTCAGTGAAAGAGGACATGATTCAGCACGACTAGGAGCAGTTCCATTAAACGTAACCAAGTTAGGACATCAGTCCCTTGAAGATAGATTCCTGTAACAAGGTTTCAAGTACACAATTTATTCATGATAAAAAGTGACAATGTTCCATTTCCTTACTTGCCATGAGGAACTACAGGACTCATGAATACATTTTCGGACTCTGAGCTGAAGGAAATGAACTCGCTTTCTCTCTCTCCCCTGTGAACCATTGTGACCTGGTTGGCCGCAAGACTTACGAATTTACAGAGATAATTCAAGCAGGTTTGTATTCATCCCCAAAGTCCATAAGATATAGGAGCAGAAGTAGGCCATTCAGCCCATCAAGTCTGCTCTGTCATTCAATCATGGGCTGATCCAATTCTTCCACTCATCCCCACTCCCCTGCCTTCTCCCCATACCCTTTGATGCCCTGACTAATCAGGAATCTATCTATCTCTGCCTTAAATGTACACAAGGACTTGGCTTCCACAGCCACTCGTGGCAACAAGTTCCACAGATTTACCACCCTTTTACTGAGGTCTTTGGCAATGTTATACTTCCCAGAAAATTTCAGGTTGAGTTTATTTCTCCCTGCTTCTGCTATTTTCTTCCGAACTATGGATGTTGTCACTTCGTGTAACAAGAGGCATCAATGTTTAACAGCATTTTACATCTGGCAGTTTATTCGAATATTTTGTACTCGTATTTGTATGTATTTATATTAGTTCAACTGTAGACTTCACTTAGTCTCAAACTTTTTAAGAGTGTTTAGGGTTGGATGCTCTGTGAGACTTGACTAGTTACATTACACTGGATCAATTCAAACTCAACCCAAAATACAGTACCTATCATATAACCTCTCAAAAGCGTATTTACTAAAATTAGTAGCTGAAACTTTGGCTTTCATTTCCATGTCACATCACTAAAAAATATGAATTTGGAACAGAAGCCAAGCCCCTCAGGAGTAAGGTAAGCAGGGAGGGTGTTTTTAACTTGCATACAGCTCTGTGAGATGAGGGGTAGAAGTGAATGGAGAATTGATGATTTAAGACACAGCAGAGTGAGAAGTACCTTCACTTCTTTATCTATCTATCTATCTATCTATTTACTTACTTACTTACTTACCTTCCCACCCATTGCAAAACTTTGTTTTGTTGCAGGAACAATTATGATGAGCTACGTTGACCTTCATTAGGATTTTCCATTTTTTTGCTTATCCGCTTGTAAACAATGCCAGCCAGAGTTACTGTATTAATCAGTAGATCCCCATTGAACTCTGCAACAGAAGTCATGTCTTGTGTGTTAACAACCAGCTTATTTTCCCCTTCCAGGTTCATTGTGGCCTTTGTTTTCTGTTCCCTCAAAAACTTGCACTTCAGAAGTACCTTCACTTCTGAAGTCGTTCAATGCAAACTTGCAGGCTGTGCAGGCTCAACAGGATGAGAAGCAACCTGCTGAACATTAGAAAGTACTTGTGGACGTAACCTTTTGTAGGAAGAAAGACAAGTAGATTTCATAAGATTCCTGTATCTAGTCAGAAGCTTTTCGGACAGGGGTTCCCAATCTTTTTAATGCCATGGAGCCTTATCATTAACAGAGGGGTCTGTGTACCCCTTTGTTTTAGGAGCTATTTTATTAGAGGATTGTTGCCTGCTCCCTCTCCAGCCACCCAAGTGCTCTGAATTGAATTCAATTGACTTTCTTACATCCTTCATGTCCATGAGGAGTAAAATTCTTCATGTTATGTCTCCATCTAAATGTTCAATTTATAGTAATTTGTAATAAACACAATGTACAGTCAATATAGCATAGAAATACAATTGTATCAGAGTGAAGTAACCAGTCTGATGGCCTGGTGGAAGAAGCTGTCCCGGAGCCTGTTGGTCCTGGCTTTAATGCTGCGATACTGTATCCCGGATGGTGGCAGCTGGAACAGTTTGTAGTTGGGGTGACTTGTGCCCCAATGATCCTTCGGGCCCTTTTTATCTATCTGTCCCTGTAAATGTCCTGCATAGTGGGAAGTTCACATCTACAGATGTGCTGGGCTGTCCGCACCACTCTCTGCAGAGTCCTGCGATTAAGGGAAGTTCAGTTCCCATACCGGGTAGTGATGCAGCCAGTCATGATGCTCTCATTTGTGCCCCTATCAAAAGTCCTTAGGATTTGGAGACTCATGTCAATCTTCTTCAACTTTCTGAGATGGAAGCAGCACTGTTGTGCTTTTCTCACGACACCACTGGTATGTATAACATTGTTGGCCCTGGCATATTTCAAATATGGAAGAAAATGTCGAACTCGAAAGGGTCAAGGACAGTGGAAGCAGACAGATTGATTGTCTTTGTTCCTGCTATGTGCTTAGAGATAGAGGCTGCCATTTTGTAGAACTGTTTTGCGAGCTCCATTTTGTGTGTTAGTTCTTTGGCTTGATCAGTGTTTTAAAGAAGACACAATAATGCTTCGGAAATCTGCTGGACTAAAGATCATTTCTGAATAAGAAGTTATTTGTGAGATGTTCTTTGGCTGGATATAACATGCAGATTTTTGACAGTTGGAGTCAATATCTATTTAGCATGAATCAAGCTCGTTGCTGATTGAGAACAAAGAGGCATGAATTACTGATTGCCACTTGCTGGGAAGAGGGCATTAATGGATGCTGGCTTGAAGCAGGGGCAATAAAAAGGTGTTAAAGGTCAGATACGTGAGCCACAGCTAATGACGCTGGATTGCTGCCTTTGAATTGTTAAGAAATTAAAAAAGTGGTCACTTTGATTGCGCTATCAGCGATAACTCCAGAGAATCACCATCGCCAGGAAGAACCCCCATGCCAGGAGCTGGGAGAAGAAGGGATCAATCATCTGGCCAATGGAGATCCCTTATTTCAGTGTTATAAATTGGAAAAGTGGTTTGAGTGAGTGTTGGTTCAGAAGGAACAGTAGAATTCATGTACTAAGTTGTTGGCCTGGGGTCAACATAGTTCCATTGTTGTTTGTGCAGAGACAATAAAGTGCGAGCTTCCATTAATTACGAGTCGCATACGGGTATCCCCAGCTTTATGAAAGTTCACTTTACACCAATTCGCTTTTACAAAGGACCTACATTAGTACCTGTTTTCGCTAACCGAAAGAAATCCGCAGAGGATTTTCGCTTTTACGAAAAAAGGCGAAAAGCGAAAATAGCGTTCAGCGTTTGTTTTGCAGTGAGCCGTTATAGAGGCAGCACGCACCCCGAGCAGCGAGAGTGGCGCCACCAAGTGCCTTCCCCGGGAACTACACTCAGTATCTCAGCATCAAGCCGCCATAGCTTTGAACTGCCTGAGATTTTCACTACGATTGACAACGCTGCGATGATTGCAGAAAAGTATGACTTCAATTTTGAAAGGGCACGTAGGTTTAAGGCAGGTTTGCAAAATGTGTTGAGTGCTTACGAAGAACTGTATGATAGAAAGATATGTGAACCTTCCAGTGTGCTTGCTGTCTTCCCGATTCTGATAAGTGAAACTACACTGTACATACATTATTTCTACTTTGTATTTATCATATCATTCAGATTCAGATTCAGTTTATTGTCATTTATAAACCACAAATACAATGCAGTTAAAAAATGAGACAAGGTGCTGCTGAATGATATCACGAAAAAGCACAAAACAGACCACACACGAAAAACCACATAACGTTTGGTAATCCCCAATCCAGAGTCCGGAGAGGCTTGCTTTTACTATATGTTAGTGTTATTTTAGGTTTTATGTGTTATTTGGTATGATTTGGTAGGTTATTTTTTGGGCCTGGGAACACTCAAAAATTTTTCCCATATAAAGGAATGGCAATTGCTTCTTCGCTTTACGTCATTTCGGCTTACGAAAGGTTTCATAGGAACGCTCTACTTTCGGATAGCAGGGGAAGCCAGCAGTGAGTTTCCTAACCTAGCTCCACTGGCAAATGGTCAACAACGTGTCATTTCCTGGACTGGGTATGCACTAACCACTTTGATGCACCATCAATAACTCTCTGAGACGTGAGGCGAGATATCGGCTTTTATTGACTGGAAGAAAGAACAAGCAGCAATTGACCACCATGCTACATCCTGGAGACTGAGGGCAGGGCTCAGGCCCCAATCGCCTTTATACCGGGATCTGTGGGAGGAGCCACGGTCAGTGGGAGGAGCCACAGGAGCAGTCAGCAGGGGGGGGGGGGGGGGTGGGGGACGTGTCCAGACAGGTATATGTAGTTCACCACACACTTTCACATTGCAGTCCACACCTTCCATTGCCTGCTAGCTTTCTTGAAGTCTGGGCAATTGTCCAGAAACTGCCCAGCTAAATAGTCACATGTCGTGACGAAGGGTCTTGGCCCGAAACGTCAACAGCGCTTCTCCCTATAGATGCTGCCTGGCTTGCTGTGTTCCACCAGCATTTTGTGTGTGAAGGTGGTCAAGTTATAGGGAGAAGGAAGGAAAATGGGGTTAAAATATTAATGATGATTGACTGGTGGAGCAGATTCAATGGACTGAATGGCTCAATTCTACTCATATCTTATGGCTTGAGATGTCTACTGTGTTGCAACTTTCTGGTAGATGATTAATGGTAGCTGGCATTCTAATGACGAAACACCAAATTCAAGTTGAAATGTTACATTTGCCTGTCATAATTTGCTCCAAAGCCTGTTACAGAGTTTGTTAGAATACATCTGTTGTGTGAAGAGCTCCATCTGCTGGCGGTTATGTTTAAACCTTCATTTCCAGGCAGAACATATTACTACCCTAGGTGCAGTGGCATTGGTCTGTGACCAATCATGATTAGAGCAATAGGCTTTTGGGTATACTGTATATGTTACAAAAATATCTAGTTATTTGAAAGTGTAACAAAGTCTATAAATGGCAGAACACTGCATGTTCTTTCACATATACTTGGCCCAAACCGTAAACACAAGAAATTCTGCAGCTGCTGGAAATCTTCAAAGTTCAAAGTAAATTTTTATGATCAAAGTACATATATGTCATCATATACAACTCTGAGATTCATTTACTTGTGGGCATACTCAATAACTCCATAATAATCATATTAGAATCAATGAAAGACTGTACCAACTTGAGTGTTCAGCCAGCATGCAAAAGACAAAAAAACTGCAAATACAAAAAGACGAAAATAATAATTAATAAATAAGCAATAAATATCAAAAACATGAGATGAAGAATCCTTGAAAGTGAGCCCATATGTGCTGTGAGAACATTTCAATGGTGGGGCAAGTGAAGTTGAGTGGTTCAATAGGTCATAGATTCAATTTAATGTCAGAGAAATGTATGTAATATACATCCTGAAATTCTTCTTCTTCGCAAACATCCACAAAAACAGAGGAATGAATAACAGTTAAATGTTAGAACCCCAAAGCCCCTCCTGCTCCCCCTCCTATGCATAAACAGCAGCAAAGAGACGATACCCCTCCCTCCCTCACCAGCAAAAAAGCATCTGCACCTCCACCGAGCACTCAAGCGTGCAGCAAATCATCAGTAAAGACACAGACTTGCAGTACCCCAAAGACTACTCGTTCACCCGGTAATTTGACATACCACAGGCCCGCTCTCTCTCACTAATAAGGGAGAAAGAGCTGTCTCCGTTTCACAGCGAGAGGGGAGACATAACAAGACAACTTGCTGATTTATGGTGTTAAAAGTCAGTTGCATCGCTTTTTCCGAGCTCTGTGCCCAAAGAACTCTGGTCTCTGGGTACACACCCAGCAGCCAGCTCACTGTTTTCGATTTTCCGTCTCCCACGACGCACCAGGTGGTGGCACCGACCGTGTCCGCCTGCCTCCAGAGCCACTAAAATCCGGCACCCTGAAGGCGTGCTAGTCTTCTAGGCCGTGTCCTTGGCATATCAAGAAACAGCCGGTCGTAAGTCCCTGAGAGTGGGTCCCATTCCCGTAAAGTCAGCGTGTAACTCCCAGTCAGGGTCTTCAAAAGAACCCTGAAAAGGAAAAAAGATTAGAAATAGAGCTGTTTCTGAAGATGCAAGCGAAGCAGTTGCCGTTAGGCGCCATCATCCTAAGCTCTTTGATTCAAGAGCCCGATGGTTGAGAGGTTATAACTGTTCCCAACCAGATGGCATGAGTCCTGAGGCTCCAACAGCTTCTTCCTGATGGCAGCAATGAGAAGAGAGCATGTCCTGGGTGGTGGGGGGTCCCTGCTTTTCTGTAACAACAGTGTGTAGATGTGTTCAATGGTGGGTGCGGTGGGGTGCTTTGCTGCATCCGCTACATTTTGAAGGATTTTCCATTCCATGGCATTGGTATTTCCATACCAGTCTGTGATGCAGCTCGTCAACATACTCTCCACCACTCATCTGTAGAAGTTAGTCAAACTTTTAGATCTCATGCTGAATTTTCTCAAATTCCTAAGGAAGCAGAGATCCTGCAGTGCTTTCTTCATAATTGCACTTTCGTGCTCGACCCAGGACAGGTCCTACGAAATGACATCATTGAGGAATTTGAAGTTGATGACCCTCTCCACCACTGATGAAGACTGACTCATGGACATCTGGATTCCTGCTCCTGAAGTCAGTAATCAGCTCCTTGTTCTTGCTGACATTGAGTGAGAGGTTGTTGTTATGGTATCACTCAGCCAGATTTTCAATCTGATTTGTCACCACCTTTGATTTGGGCTACGACAGAGGTGTCATCAACAAGTTTGAATATGGCATTGGAGCTGTGCTTCACCACACAGTCTTAACTGTAAAGTGAGTAGAGCAGAGGCTAAGCACGTGGCCTTGTGGTGTATCTGTGCTGATGGTGATCATGGAGGAGATGTTGAGCAACACACTCAAAATTCTGGTGGAACTCTGCAAGCCAGGCAGCATCTATGGAGGGAATAACAGTCAATGTTTCAGGCTGAGATCTTCCATCACGACAGCCCTGAAGAGGCTTTCAACCTGAAACATTGACTGTTTATTCTCCTCCACTAACGTTCTCTGGCTCGTTGAGTTCCTTCACCATTTTGTGTCGTACCCCACACCAGTGAGTGAACTGCTGAATCTCTGTATGCAGAAGAGTGCACTGAAGTATCATTTTTAGTCTTTATTACACTGTCAACTAATGAGAAATTGTTTAGGAGCATGAGCTACTGATTCACAAATCTAGCAAACTAGTTTCAAAACTGACATTGGGTGATCTGAGAGTGTGTGGATTTCCCATTGTGCTGGTTAATGGTAATTTATGGTTGCCTATTCATCAAAATGTGGATGGGTGACAGAATTAAGGCAGGGAACTTACTGGGCACAAGAGAGGGGTTACTGGGGAAAGAAGGCGAAATGGAACTGCAACCTGAAACAGTAACTCTTTCACTTCCCACAGATGCTGCCTGGCCTGCTGGGTATTTTCAGTATTTTCTGTCCTTATTTTAGATTTTGAACATCTTCAGTTTTTTTTAAAATTTGTATTTCCAGAACTTGGTGCATTGTAATTTGTAACTGCAAGACTGACTTTTACCAAAAAGTGCAATACAAATTTGGAGGAACTCAACAGGCCAGGTAGCATCTTTGGAGGGAAATAAATTGTTGTTTTGGTTGTGTCCCTTTATCTGGACTGAAAAAAAAATGGAGGGAAGGAGTGGGGAAAGAGCTGGCAGGTGAGAGGTGGATCCAGCAGGTGGGAGAGGGTGTGATGAGGGGGAGAATGACATCAGGAACTGGGAGGGGATAGGTGGAAACAGGTGGGGGGGGGTGATATGAGGAGGTGAATGATGTCACGGTCTGGGACATGTGATGGGTGAATGTGTTAAAGAGCTGAAGATGGTGGAATGTGATACGAAAGGGAAGGTGGAACATGGAAGAGAGTTGTTGAAGGAAAATAGAAACAGAAAACCCACAGCATAATACAGGCCCTTCGGCCCACAAAGCTGTGCTGAACATTTCCTTACCTTAAAACTACTTAGGCTAACCCATAGCCCTCTATTTTTCTAAGCTCCACGTACCTATCCAGGAGTCAAAGGTAAGAGTGAGAGGCTGCATTGTTCAACAGGAGAGAGGAGAGAGAAAGAGGGATAAAGGGACAGAGGCGGAAGTGGTTACCATAAGCTTGAGAATTCAGTGTTCTTGCCACCCTTTTGAAGATGACTCAGGCATACTGAGGTATTGTTCCCTGAATTTATATTTGGTCTTAGGTGGGAGGATAGGGACAGATGTATCACTGTGGGAGCGGGAAGTGGAACTGAAATAGCAGACCTCCAGGTGATCCCAGTCAGCATGCTTATGGGGCACATATGCTTCGTGAAGCAAGAACCTAATCTACATCCAGACTCCTTGACAGAGGCCACAACTGGAGCAGTGGTACTGCGAGATTCACGTGAAATACGGTCTCAATTAGAAATGCTATTTAGGGCTCTGGATGGTGGTGAGGGAGGTGTAACACTTCTGCTGGTTACAGGGGGAGGTGCCTGGGGAGGGAGGATAAACATTGAAAAATCAGTGCAAGATAGATTCAGAAATCAGAATAAAAGGAAACTTCAAGGATTTGAGGAAGAGACTAGTTAGAATGAGTTAAAGCAATGGTGGATTAATTAGGAACAATGACATGGAATCATAAGACAGGAGCAGAAATAGGCCATTCAGCCCATCAAGTCTGCTCTGCAATTCCATCATGGCTGATCCCAGATCTCACTCAACTCCATACACCTGCCTTCTCACCATATCCTTTGATGCCCTGACCGTTCAGGAAACGATCAATTTCTGCCAAGTATACCCATGGAATTTGCCTCCACCGTAGTCTGTTCCACAGAGCATTCCAGATTCACACTCTAAAAAATTTCCTCCTTAACTCTATTCCAAAAGGTCACCCCTCAATTTTGAGGCTGCGTCCTCTAGCTCTGGGTACCCCTACCCATCCAACAAGTCCTTTCAACATTTGGTAAGCTTCAATGAGATCCCCATGCATTCTTTTAAATTCCAGCAAGTACAGGACCAAAGCTGTCAAATGCTCCTCATATGTTAACCCCTTTATTCCCAGAATCATCCTTGTGAACATCCTCTGGACTCTCTCCAATGACAACACATCCTTCCAAAAATGTTGACAATAGTCCAAGTGTGGCCCGACGAGCGTCTTAAAGGCTCAGCATAATCTCCTCGTTTTCATATTCTATTCCCCTTGAAATAAATGCCAATATTGCATTTGCCTTCTTTAACACAGACTCAACCTGTAAATTAACGTTCTGGGAGTCTTGCACAAGAACTCCCAGGTCCATCTGGACCCCTGATGTTTGAACTTTCTTCCTATTTAGATAATAGTTTGCACTATTGTTTCTTTTACCAAAATTCCTCAACACTTTTTTGCCCATTCTTCCAATTTAAGTCCTGCTGAAAACACATTGCCACAAAGCCATCAATTCCATTATCCAAATCACTGATAAACAATGTTGTGGTCCCAATACTGACTCCAGAGGAATATCACTACTCACTGGCAGCCAACCAGGAAAGGCCCCTTTTATTCCCACTTGCTGCCTCCTGCCTGTCAGCCATTCCTCTATTCATGCCAGTATATTTCCTGTAACACCATAGCATTTTATCTTGTTAGGCAACCTCATGTGTGGCACATTATCAAATGCTTTCTGAAAATCCAAGTAGATGACATCCAGTGCTTCTCCTTTGCCCACCCTGCTTGTTACTTCCTAGAAGACATACTTGTCAGACAAGATTTCCCTTTACAGAAACTATGTTGACTTTGACTATTTTTTTATCATTAGTCTCCAATTACCCTCAAACCTCATTCTTAATAATAGACTCCAACACTTTCCGAACCACTGAAGTTAGGTTAATTGCCTATAATTTTCTTTCTTTTGCCTTCCTCCCTTCTTAAAGAGTGACATTTGCAATCTTTCAGTCCTCCAGGGCCATGCCAGAATCAATTGATTTTTGAAAGATCATGCATCCGTTATCTCTTCAGCAAGTTCTCTCAGGACTCTGGGATTTAGTCTTTCTGGCCCAGGTAACTTATCCATCTTAAGACCTTTGAGTTTGCCTAACACTTTTCCCTTTGTAATAGCAATAGCACTCATTCCTGCTCCCCGACACTCGAGGACCTCAGGCATACAGCTAGCATCTTCCACAGTGAAGACCGACACAAAGTACCCATTATGTTAATCTGCCATTCCTTTGTCCCCCATACTACCTCACCAGCATCATTTTTCTGTGGTCCAGTATTAATTCCAACCTGCTTTTTAACTCTTTACACAACTCTAAAACCTCTTGGTATCCTGATTTATTATTGGCTAGTTTGCCATCATATTTAATCTTTTTCCTTCTTATAGTTTTTGCCTTTTGTTGGATTTTAAAAGCTTCCCATTCATCTAACTTCCCACTCACTTTCATTACCTTATCTGCCCTTTCCCTGGTTTGTATTCAGTCCTTAACTTCCCTTGCCAGCCACGGTTGCCTACTCCTGCCATTTGAGAACTACTTCTGTAGGACACATCTATTCTGCTCCTTGTGAACTAATCCCAGAAACTTCAGCCATCTTTGCTCTGTCTTCATCCACACTGGTATCCTCCTCCAACCCACCTGGGCAAGCTTCTCTCTCATGACCTCTAACTTCCTTTATTCCATTGCAATACTGATACATGTCTTCTCCGTGGATTGTCACCTTGTCACGGTGGAGGAGCTTGTGTGGTCCTGAAATCCTGAGAGCGATGCCGTCTGGAGCTATGCTCCTGGTAGGGTCACCCATGGCGGTAAGTTCCCTGACAAAGAACAATCCAAGACCTCAATGGTGGAAAAGGCGGATGAAGTTATTTCAAACTCAACGGCTGTGAAGACGGATGAAGGCTGCAACAAATCCAACAGCTTCAGTCGTCATGGTTTCCATGCCATTGGAATCAGTTGTGAAGTATTGTGTGCTTCTTGGAGTGCAACATCAAATACATGTTAAGCAAATACACGCACAGGCATCTTCGCTCTGTGGGCCAATACAGAAGAACTTTCAAAGCCAAGATTGGACTCATAAGCCACTTGAGAACCCATAAACAGATCAACGGAATGAAGACCATCATCCTCCACCTTGAGGGATAGCCACGATGACGATTACATTACACCCAATCCAGTATAGCTGATTCTCTAGTAGGCTCAACGACAAACTGCTCTAAAAAACCATCTCATAGGCATTCAACAAATTCACTCTCAAGATCCATTGCCAACCTGATTTTTCCAATTGGCCTGGAAACGGAATGAAGACCATCATCCTCGACCTCGAGGGATAGCCACCACCACGACTGATACATGTGACTTATCATCACGCCATTTGAACCCAAGTTGTTCATCATTCCAGACTGAAAGTTTCACGACACTGCATTAGGGTCTAACTTGGCAGTCAGGTCCAAATTGCCACAAGAATGAGCATCAGGAAGCATTCGCAGGTATTAACATTTTAATATCAGAATTCAAATTCAGATTTATCACACGTACATCAAAGCATGTAGCGACACATCCAGGATGTCCTGGGGCAGCCCATGAGCTTTACCACACATTCTAGCACCAACATAGCATGCCTGCAATGCTTGGCAGAACAACACAGAACACACCAAGCAACAAAAATGAAGCAAACGCTGTTTGTTCCTCCCAGCCACACACTTCTATAGATATACCCCAGGTCAGGCCATCTTCAGCAGTCTTATGGATTCACAGACCCAGGCTGTGCTCTTTGGGTCTCAATCTGGGCTCCCAATCAACCTTTGGCCTTGATATTCAGCATCAACTCAGGACTCACAGATGATAAAGAATGAGAACATTGAATAAGGGCCTAGACTCCAGGCTCAAATGGTGGTCTAGTTGATGATGTGAGCATGTACATTCTTGTTCTGTCAGTCTGACATCTGACCACACTCTTGCCTCTGGTCTTCAAATGCAGAGTGAAGGCTTAGACTCTGGCCTGTACTCCAATTGTTCCCACAACCCTGCCCCTAAACTCTAGCCTGATCCAACTCTCCTCTTGGCCCCCAAAACCTTTTTAAAAAAAATAGATCTGAGTGCAACCTCAACTGAGACTGCAGCTTGATGACATCTTAAGGAATAGCATGTAGCAAGAATCACACTTGACTGAGTCCATTATCAGACATAACCCTCAATTTAATACAGGCAATTCAATAGCTACCTTTCTTTGCTCCAGGACCTCAGCTCCAAATCTGTATCCACACACTTGCATAAATGCAAATTCATGTACCTCAGTGCAGTTCTGAATCCACCCTTGTAGGTGTGATAGAAACTGAGTGTGTATGTAGGCAGAGCTAACAACCAATTAAGAGAGAGGGAGAAAAAAAAACCAAAGTACAGTTTAGAATAAAGCACTTTTACTGGATTTCACAAAACACAATTGCCAGTAAGCATGCTTCTTACCTAGATCTTCTCAATCTTGTTTCAACACCTCCTCCAAAACATTCACTTTACAAGTTATCATGCCTTTTTCATCAATCATTGAGATCTATCAAGCTCCAAATTGCCATTGTTTTCAGGGAATTCAGTTCTTCAGGAAAATTAATGGATGTTTGCTGGGTGCCTACACAGCACAGTACTCAATTCCATTTACAAAATGTAGCAATAGCAATCCACACCCACATCTAGCAAGAACTATATGTTTAGACACGGAATTTTAACTGGCAAGACATATTAGGTAAACAGTCAGCAATGCAAAATCTATACACCAGCCCTTTATTTATGTATATGACCAAATAACCCCTCTATCAACATTCTAAAGGTTAGCATTACCTTTAAGCTCAACTGGATCAGCTATATAAACACTGCAGGTCAGAGCTTGGAGGGCTTGCAGCAAGCCACTCACTTCCCAAGACTTAAAAGCTTTTTTCATCTACAAGGTGCAGATCAGAGAGCAACAAAATACTTTTTTTTTGCCAGAATGAGTGCAACACCATTAAGGACACAGCAGCCAATTTGACTGGCACCTTCAGGCATCCTGAACAAATATTTCTTCCACTACCATTACAACTGTGAAGTGTACCATCTATAAATCACACCGCAATTACTTACCAGTTTTCCTCCCACAGCATCTCCAAAAACTTCTACCTTCAAAGACAAGAGCAGATGCAGTGGATCACCACCATCTGCAGGTTTCCCCAAGTCAAAACTACGGTAACTTGGAAATCTATCACTATTCATCTACTATAGATATGCACAAGTCCTGGAACTCCATATACTCGCTATTATTGAAATATTCTTACAACCTATGATATCAGTAAGGACTCTATCTCATGTTCTCATTATTTATTGCTATTTACTTATATTTGCATTTACAGAGTTTGTTGTCTTCTACACTCTGGTTGCTCTTTCATTGATCCTGTTATAGTTACTATTCTATAGATTTGTGAGTTTGCCACAGGAAAATGAATATACACTTTGATAATAAAATTTACTTTGAACTTCTGAAGATTGAATTTGGGCATTGCAATGTCAATTTTCACCCAAATCAAGTTTAAAGATAAGGGCCTCCACAATACCTTTGAGAACACAAAGAAATAATTGACAATTGTCAATCTATTGAAAATGTGGTAGTTGCTTTGATTGAATTGGACGAATTAGCTGCTAAAACCAGATGCAAACTCAAGCTAGGTGCAATTAATTACAAATATTTATTATTGTAAAACACTGCTCTTCATGCACTTGGCAGTAAATGTTCTGGAATAAGAATCAAAATAAACACAAAAATAGTTACACTTTAAAAGGGAATTTTTATTGCTTCTTGTTAATTAATGCCAACTTCATTCCTAGTGACAAATATATTACAGATCTTAAATGAAATGCTTCACAATACAAAACTCACATCAATCCAACAAGCTTCTGTACAATGTCCTCCCAGCCAATGCTGGGGAATCATATCCTTAATAAATTTAAAACTTAAAAAAATATGTAATGACTGGCTTTTTTCCCTTCTATTGATGTGAATTCATTAAGTTAAAAATGAGGTAAAATGGATCCTTTAGACCATCTACTTCTTGCCTAGGGCTTTGTCCAAGTTGTTCTTTATGGCATCCAAGAAGTCAGTAGTGTTCACATAATGCTCATTCAATCGGACACTACAGAGGAAAGTAGAATACATTCATTTAAGCAAAATGGAAGATAAACACTATAAAATTGCATTAAGCTTTCACGCATCAATTATCAGTTTTGCCCCATATCTATTAATTTCCAGATTTTCCCATTTATTTAGCCTGTTTGTGCCATTTGACATCTACAACCACTAAACTTCATCAAAAACTCTTTAGTTAGCAATGATGATGCAATAGTTAACAGGTGACCCAAATGCACTTCCACATTACGTTCCCATTTCCAACACAAAAAGCTGTATATGAACAACTTGTGAAGGACTAAAGCAGTGTTTTCCCATGTTTCTTGTTTTAAAGCCCAAGCTCAGCACTTAATCTTCCACTCTTACCCACAATTTCTATCTGTAATCATTGAGCCAATCAAATGAAACCCCCAGTTCCCCTAGTCTAAACTGAGAGTTTTTCCTCATGCACCTGCTGGCCAGTCCAGTCTGGATTGAAATTTAAATTCTCCAAGAAAATCCCTGAATGAAAACATATTAGCTAAGCTCCAAGATTAAGCCTTGACGATATGATCAATTATTGCAGTCAGAAAGCTAGTCTGGTTGCAGATCTACATGCAGAGATAGGCCACAGTCACCTCTGGCATGAACAGTACAGATCAAACAGTTTATTCTAAACAATCTTGTATTGACAGCACAATTATGAAGTGATAAAACCTCAGGAAAGACTTGGAATAATGATTAATTGAAATTCTGAACTTACTGGCTGAGACCATGGATACAGCCAGCAAGATCTTTTGTCATGACACCACTTTCAACAGTTTCAACGCAAACCTGCTCCAGTGTCTGAGCAAACCTGTTAAAATGAAAAATAGTGTTACAGTACATTTGAACTAGCAATTAAAATATTACAAGTTACGAAGTTTCACTTGACTGCACAGAAGTTAACGTTGCTGTAGATTAAAAAGCCCTACACCCAACTAATGAAGTGCTAGATTTGCGACAGGCATTGTTCACCCTAGCAACTACCAGATGTGGTAGTTGTACAAGACTCAAAGGATTAACCCATGTGCACTATGCAAAATGAGAAGGTCATCAGTTTTTGAGAAAATTTGACAATCTCAGCGGAAGGGTGTGATAGGCAGCAAAGGAATATTGCCGGGGACTAGGCAGCAGTATCCTAATCTCAGCTTTTACATCTTTTTACAGCAGGATGTTGCCTGGATTGGGGAGCACGCCTTATGAAAATAGGTTGAGTGAACTCAGCCTTTTTTCTCCTGGAGTGATGGAGGATGAGAAGTGACCTGATAGAGGTGTATAAGACGATGAGAGGCATTGATCGTGTGGATAGTCAGAGGCTCTTGCCCAGTGCTGAAATGGCTAGCATGTGAGGGCACAGTTTTAAGGTACTTGGAAGTAGGTACAAAGGAGGTATCAGGGATAAGTTTTAAAAAAAAAAAGTGGTGAGTGTGTGGAATGGGCTGCTAGCGACGGTGGTGGAGGCAGATACGATAGTGTCTTTTAAGACACTCCTGGACAGGTACATGGACTTCAGAAAAATAGAGGGCTATGGGTAACTGTAGGTAATTTCTTAAGTATGTACATGTTCGGCACAGCATTGTGGGCCGAAGGGCCTGTATTGTACTGTAGGTTTTCTATGTTTCTATCTGCCTCTGAGCTACAGAGAACAGATGAGGGACTTCCAATCTGCACTTGGAAGATCTCCTCCAGGCATGAATATGAAAACAATTTCAACTCAGGCTAGTTAAAATACAAAATGTAAGTACTCAGGTTGGTTTTGGAACATCTACAAGGTTACAATTTAATATTAAACATAATGTCCTATCTATAACACCTTGTAGTGTTGGCGCGTGGCCTAGTGGGCAAGGCATCAGACTAGTAACCTGAAGGTCACTGGTTTGAGCCTCAGCTGAGGCAGCGTGTTTGTGTCCTTGAGCAAGGCACTTAACAACACATTGCTCTGCGACGTCACCGGTGCCAAGCTGCATGGGTCCTAGTGCCCTTCCCTTGGACAACATCGGTGGCGTGGAGAGGGGAAGGCCTGCAGCTTGGGCAACTGCCGGTCTCCCATAAAACCCTGCCCAGGCCTGCGCCCTGGAAACTCCAGGCGCAGATCCATGGTCTCTCGAGACCGACGGATGCCACCACCACCTTAACATTAATAATCAGCCAGAATCTGAATTAAATACAGATTTCCCATGCCATCTTCAATTAGGAGGTAGCATTGGCCTAATCATGGAGATAGATGCAATGACTCCTGAAGGGTCGGATATGTAACAAAAGCATTGATCTCCAATCCAAGCTCACTCAGGGATGCCACATTATAAAACAGTACAAAATAATCACTGAGGTTGATGGTTAAAGATCAACAATGAGACATATATCAGCATTTTTAAAATGTCATTCCAAAGTATTTATAATTTTAATGAATGATCTTTACCTAATAAGCTCCTGATTACCATCCAGCTTTCCACGGTGCTCAAGGCCTCGGGTCCATGCAAAAATACTAGCAATAGGGTTGGTGCTGGTAGGATTGCCCTACAATGGGAAGATTAAGATTAGTTCTTTCCAAACAATCCTGCAATTCTACATCATTGAAACCAGTTTCTTCAGTTGGTTTCATAGAAGGGCAATCAACCCACAGAAATAGTAAAATTCAAGAAAATTGTTTAGTTATTCAGAGGTGAAAATAAATTAGAGTAAGGATAAAAGGAATGGAATTAATTTATCATCTTTTAAAGAACCAATACAGACATGACAATGGTATCACGGGGGGGGGGGGGGCAGAGCAAGAGTTTAGATAATAAATCCACATAGTAAACATTTGTAGAGTGATTATGTAAAAGCCTATATTTAATATATATACACTAAGGGCTCCCATTTGGATGTATACAGTAGGAGAGAATGGTAGTTAACATGCACTTAATTTTGATTTATGTAAGGATTTGTTTGACTTTGTCTTTTGCAATGATTAAGCCCTTTGTAAAGGCAATTCTGAAAGGAGGATTTATTTTTATTTAAACCATTCAGGGACATTTATGAACACTAGGCAAGCGCAAATCAAGAAAGCAGAATCATGCTGACACTGCAAAGTAAAGCTGCAGCGATTTTCACCCCCAATGCCAAAGCAGTTTGCCCATTCATCAATCTCACTGGGCCTACCTTCTGGTGCTCCCTGTAATGGCGCGTGACTGTGCCATGAGCTGCCTCTGCTTCAATGGTTTTACCATCAGGACAAACCAAAACAGAAGTCATCAAGCCAAGAGAACCAAACCCTGAGGGAAAACAAGACGTGTATAAACGAAGTCAGCAGATGCTGGAAATCCAAAGCAACACTCACAAGTTGCTGGAAAAACTCAGCAGGTTAGGCAACATCTATGGAAATGAATGAACACTTGACGTTTTAGGCCAAGACCCTTCTTCAGGACAGGAAAGGGGGATGACACCACAACAAAAAAAAAAAATGGGGGGGGGGGGGAAGAGAAAGAAGAGAGAAGGACAGTTAGAAGGTCATCTGGCTTTACCTATCTTCCCTTTCTCCTATGGTCCTCTCTCCTCTATCAGATTCTTTCCTCCCCATCCCTATACTTTTTCTATCCTCCTGGCTTCACCTATCACCTTTTAGCTATCCTCCTTCCCCTCCCCCAACCATTTTACTCTGGCATCTTCCCCCTTCCTTTCCAGACCTGTAGAAGAATCTCATCATTCAATCATTAAAGTGGTGTAGAATTTAAACTACACTTCTAATTTTGGTATGAAGTTAGATGTGTATTGTTTGGGACAGCAACATTAGTTCCTCCATTTTTTGTTACTGCTTTGTACTCAGCCTCATCTCTCCCAGGGATTTACGTATACATACTTATGAACATGAACACAGTCAGGACAGAACAAAGTTACACGAAAACCTTGTTAACATAGTATTTGCAGGTGAATCAATCTTGGCCTGACCATAACCCACCCCCCAAAAACACACACCCTAAATCTCTTGGGATCCCAACCATCTGTCTCAGCCATGACCACTTTCAATGGTCCTGCCTCCATTACTCTCTGGATCATTACTCTTAAGGAACTTCTCATATGTCTACATGGACTACAAGCAGCAGCTGTGTTCATTCAAGATTGATCCAAAAATCACCCAGCTCTGCCAGTCCTCAGTATCTACACGGGCCAGAACTGGATTTCTCCACCACACCGCCCATACTGTATTCCTCTGAACCCAGAAAAATGCCAAAGCAAATTCTGGATGGTGGGAGAAGGAAGATTTTCGTATCAATCCTCCTTCTCAGTTCCTTCTTTTTAGGCAACCAACACTTGCATCAATTGGTACATTTAGAAAAGTGAGAACTAAATAATGTTAATTTCCATTGGGGACAAAGCTAACTAAATTTTGAATTTCTCTCCAAGTGAATAAAAATAATTGAATAGGTACATGGATAGGAAGAGTATGGAAAGATGTGTGTCAAATTCAGGCAAATAGGACTAGCTTAGTGGGCCCCACAGTTGGCATGGATGAGCTGGACTGAAGGGCCTGTTCCTACATTGTATCACTGACTCCAAGAATCCAAAGAATGATATTATCTTAGTGATGGTTAAAATAACACGCATTCACCTTGAGCTAGAATATCAGATTGCACATCACCATCGTAGTTCTTGCACGCCCAAACAAATCCACCAGAGGATTTCAGCACTTGTGCAACCATATCATCAATGAGACGGTGCTCATACCAAATACCAGCCTTCTCAAAGTCGGCTTTGTACTTCCTGTAGGCAAAAAAACACACACACTAATGTTATTTCCAGAACACAAAGGTAAAGGAGAATGAAATAATTGTTACTCCAGATCCTGGATCGATCGATCGGATGAATGGATGGATGGACGAGTGAGGACAAACAGTCCATGAACAGGGTGGGAGGGATCCTTCATGCTATCACTTGCCCTTTTCTATATACATGTCCTCAATGGTAGGTAGGCTGCCAACAGTGATGCATTGGGCAGTTTTGATTAACTGTAATAGAGCCTTCCTGGCTACAGCAGTGCAGCTTCTGTACCACGCTGTGACACAGCATGTTAGGATGCTCTCTACTGTGCACTTGTAGGTCACGAGTACTGATGTGTATAATCCGACTCTATTCAGCCTCCTCAGAAGTAGGCATTGGTGAGCTTTCCTGATTGCATATAATGGTCCCAGATAACATGACAGGCTGTGTGAGATGTGCACTCTCAGGTCTTTGAAACTGCTTGCAGTTTCCATTGCTGAGCTGATGTAAAGAGGGATTTGAGTTCTGAGTTGATACCCATTTGTCTTGTTGACATTGAAGATTACTTTCCTGGAGACTGGCCTCAAACTCTTCCACCTCATCATAGGACTTCACGTTATTGTTGATGAGCTTTACCACTGTTGTGTCATTGGCAAATTTAACAATGTGATTACTTAGGTGTTTGACCATACAGTCATGTGCGAGTACAGTGTACAGCTGTGTTGAGAATGATAGGATAGGAGGAGCAGGTGTTTGGTTATAAAGTCCAACACCCAGCTGCACAGGGGTATATTTAGACAGAATAGGAGTTTCTTCACCAAGGTCACTGGGACAATAATGTCGAATGCCGAGCTGAAATCCAGAAACAGCATTCTAACACAAGCGTCCTTGTTTTCTAGGTGTGCCAGGGCGGGTACATGACAGATGCTACAGCATCCTTCGAAGAGTATTTCTATCGGTAAGCATTTTGGTGAGAGTCCAGTGTGGCAGGAATGGAGTTTTTGATATGTGCCATTTTCAGCTATTCAAAGCACTTCATAACAATTGGCACCAGTACCACCAGGTGGTAGTCTTAGTTCTGGAGGTGTGGAGCTCTTTGGTACACGGATGAATGGTGGCTGATTTGAAGCATGTGGAGACAGCATTGTGCTGCATGCCTTGAAGAGTGTATAAAAATTGTTTAGAGTAATTTTAATAATCACACTACCACTAGGTACAAGTATAACAGAAGTGACTCAGTTCCCTTTCTGATGATCTAGCAATGCTGAAACTGCCAATTCTTCTCCTGTTCTGAAACTTTGGACAGGTCTGGAAGAATATACCATTTCCATTCATCAGCTTTTCCACTAGAAAACTTAAAACTAGCAGACAAGTTTGGAATGGCAGTATTTAAATAGTTTAATTGTACTGGCACACATGTTAATGTTAGCGCTTCAAGAATGTTTAAAATTTCAAACCAGTTTTAATTTGGATAAACATGATGTTGCAAGTAGTAAGACAACCACTTACTTTTGAAAGATGTCTTCAAAAATGTCCTTGAATCGGCCATCATAAGCCTTTAGAATAGTATTCTTTGTACTCATGTAGAGTGGCCACTTCTTCTGTAGAGCATACTGAAAGCAACTGTGTGCAAAGCCACTGATGGACTAGAGCAAGCAACGAGAGTTAGACTGATTGAAAGGTAGAGACAGTCAACCTCAAACTAAACATTTCAAGTTCATTACCAACCCTATGACAGAATACAAGACTGATTTAAAGAGTGCATCTGTGTTCCTGTTCATTTTCACTGCAATCCTCTGTAAAGGGGGGGTTTCTTCTTTTTCTTTGTTACTGCGTATGTTAATTAAAATGGCTTCTTTGTTTTGTTAAAAGTAGGAATGCTTCTTTGTTGCGAGAGAGTGCTGGAAGCTTGTTTGGATTAAAATTTACTGATAACGAGAATTGTATTCCTTTGTAAACCAATTGGGATTAATGTTGTTCTTTCTTCTGAGTCTGTAAGCTATTGTTGGCGGGCTTTTGGGGAGTCGGCGCGAGGGGGTGAGAGAGAGGACACGATGCTGTAAACTAGGGCGAGGAACGGACCCCAAGCGGGGATCAGAGGCCAGGAGGTACCCCGAGGAGAGGAGATGAAGCTAGATGTGCTTGGTTGACCACTTCGGATGGTCCTGAGCTGCGTGTCGTGGAGTTCAGAGGGAATCGAATGGTGGCCAGAAGACTTCTATAATTGAGATCCAACGGTTGTGCACAAAGTGGTTTGGACTTTGATAAGTTTGGCGCCTTTTCTTTATTTTCTTTTCCTTCATATATACTGTATGGTTATTAATCAGTTATAGTAACCTTTATAAATTGTACTCATTTAATCGCATATGGTGTACAGTCTGTTTTTGGGCAAGGCGGGGACATCACACAGCATCCACACAAGCTGATTACCCAGTTTGGTGGGACCGAAGACTGCTCCCCCTAGACGAGAATGAGCTGAGCGAGCCTGAGGCGACCCAGGGGGTTACACCTCTAATTAGATTACCGTAGATTCTGGATTATAAGCTGCTACTTTTTTCCCACGCTTTGAACACTGCGGCCTTTACTACGGTGCGGCTAATGCATGGTTTTTTTTCATGCCGCCAAAAACATTTTGCCTCGTAGCAGTATAGACCAATAAAATTGATGAGTAGTTCACAGAGGTCCAATGAAATTGTACGATAAATCAAGCGCACTTTCACAATTAAATTATTGTAAATCAGTCATTTGTACTCACCCTCATCAACATGGAAAACACTCGAAGAAAAGCATTGTGTTGCCTTTATGGCAGTTATTTAGTTTATAATATTTTTGCTTAGTAATTCATTTGTTAGTATTTTCTAGTTAAAGTTAGAAGTGTTTTAAGTATATTTGTTTTCTGTACTACATCCCGGAATGCTATGACGTCACATCCGGTTTCGCTGCGTCTTGTGGGAAAATACCGGTTTGGGATAAACGGAAAGGAGGGGGCGAGCGCATTAGACCCGAGCGAGAACGCTGCAAGCATATGATGCAGCTTTTAAGTTAAAGGCGATCAATAACTTTTCCTGGTAGGCTGCAGTATATATATTTTTTTTTACCAGTCGTTAGGAGATATTGGAATGTTGTTCGTGCACTGTTCAGTAAAAAAGTATACGCAACGTAATTTGTGTGTTACCGATACGTATGTATATTTAAAAGTAGCCGTGTTACAGGCACGGTTCGAAAAAAAGCATTTGCAATATGTATTTGTTTATGTTACCATACGGATTTAATTAAAAGTTAAAAAATCCTCACGTGTAATATCTTTCTGTGTAAATATCTCATATTACAACGTGGGACACCTGCGGCTTAAAATCCGGTGCGGCCTGTACAAGTACAAAATTGATTTTCTTTCTAAAATTGGAGTGTGCGGCTTTTAATCAGGTGCGCTCTGTAGTCCGGAATTTACGGTAACTAAAATTAGAGGCATCCCTTCACAATCCTCAGTTTAACCTGTGAGGCACTATCAGCCATAAATACATGTATTATTTGTAAATTGCCAAGGGAACTTTAGAGATCATAAAATATTTGATGGCTCAACACCAAAGTTTTTGTGCTATGTGAGCCAATTTCAATGAATACAGAAAGCTAGTGCACCTTTGAGTAATACAGTAAGCAAGAGCTTTGCTATCTGGAGATGATCAAGAACTGGAAAACCCAACACTCGACTGCCAGCAGATTTTTCCCCAATGGTGAAATAACCATAATAGGAATTTGTGAATTTACCTCATCTGTGTTGTACATGCCCATTCCAACACCTCCTCCTCGAAAGTCATACACCTCCCACTCTTTCGCAGAACTGGCATCCTTTGGAGTGAAGACCAGCTTGAATTTTCCTGGTTTGTCCACCACAAAGTCAGTCGCTTTGTACTAAAACAAAACAGACAGGATGTACAAAAATCTGAGCAATTTAAGGTTATTATTCTTGTAGCATGGGATTGAGTATTTTATCTCCAATTAAAAGATTACAGAATGCAAAACAAAATTTATGGATTTCGCAATGGGTACTCTGGATTGAAAGATGATAGAATTTAAACTGATGAATTACCTATCTGAAATGGTGTACACAGAAATTAGTTAGCATTTTTTAATTTAAGTATGATGCCAAATAAGGTTATTGAAAAGATCAATGCAAACTGGTTTACATCAGACAAACTACTAGAGGCAATAACCTCTTAACAAGATATAGTAAAGCAGGGTGGTCAATGGAATTAAGCAGAATAAATACTGTGGACATTCCTAGAGTGGTTGTGTTTCCTGAATCACCACACCAAAGGCAATTTTCCCCTTCTGATCCTCTATAAAATCTAACCGCACCAATTAAAACAATTTATCCAGCATGTATATTTACATCTGACAAAGATTGATCTATTCATATGAAACCCAGTTTAAATCAATTAAAAGTGTTCTAAAAAGCAACATGCGAGTCTCTCAAGGAAATCCTCAAATCATTAAACTTCAGAAACATTCAAGATTTACTAGTGGGAATTAATCTGGAGTACTTTCAAGGCAATTCATACATACCAAAATCTGACCATAGCATTTCCCCTGAACACCTGCCAGAAATGTTCCATCCTGACAACATTCTAAAATTCAAAACTGCAAGCAATAAGATTTTCAAAACATAAAGCTCCTCTGTGGAACTGAAGAAACTGATTTTCTCAAGTTATGCCTTCCTTTCTCTATTGGCCCTGTTACTGCAATTGTTTGTAGGGTATTGGTCCTTTGCAAAATAAAGGTAATTAATTTAAAAAAATCATGCACCACTTCATTCTCTTATTCTTACTTGTCATCGTCATCCATTCATCCTATCACCAATCACTGGGCATTGTAGGTCATAACTTGCACCCGTTTCATTCAATGCCACTTCTTTACAGCCAAAGTGATTTCTCAGCTTCAAATCAGCTGTACTGCAGGTATTTTGGCACTTGCCAATAGGCCATTCAACCAGACTCCACTCACATTCCCACTGTGTTGTGCAAAGCAATGAAACAGAGGCAAGCAATAGAAAACATTCAACCTCAGATGCTGACTTAACCTATTGATATTAAAGCAACAATGGAATTTTTTGCCACTATCAATTAAATAGGAAAACAATGGAATTCACTGATTGTTGTATCATGGCCTTTTCAACATCAAAACTCACAATTCTAATAAATACTGAAGCTTTAAAAAAATAATCTTTTTACAGAGCAGCTTGAAGGATCGATTACAGACCATGTCATTCAAATTATTTTAACTTGATTACTGAGGAGTAAAGTGACATACCTGATCACCATGTGCATGCCTGCCAATAGTAATGGGCTTAGCCCAACCAGGAACAAGTCGAGGGATATTGTTACAGATAATTGGCTCACGGAAGACTGTACCACCCAAGATGTTTCTGATTGTACCATTTGGACTCTTCCACATTTTCTTCAGTTTAAATTCTGCAAAACAGATCATTCAGTGAAAATATTAACTCAGTATCTTAACCGAAAGAATGGCCAGGAGCTGATGTGCACTCTGATTCCAACATCTCACATGCTTTGCAACGTAAACAGGACACTCCAGTCATCTGTTGCCCATTAAACCATCTCACCCAAATCCCATCAGTCTTTTATTCTTTTCACAATTTGACCTTCACTAACACACTCCCCTCCCCCACTTCATACTTCAAATATGCACTTAATTGGACACATTCCAATTTTTTGGCATTTACTTCTAACATTGGAGACCATTTGACTCATTGGGACCACATCAGCAACTGGGGTGGGGGTGGGGGGGGGGGGAAGATTAGTCACATTCCCACTACACTGCTCTGTAACTTCAACTCATTCTATTATGCCCATTAATTTCCCTTTAATTCTTTTGTCACGCTCCTACATCAAGGCATAGCCAAGTAACCTTTTAACACAAGTTGGTGAGATGGGAGGAAATTGAGTATCAGCCAAAAACCACATGGTTATTTGAGAATGTGCAAACACCACACACACACTAAGCACCCATGATCAGGATCAGGCAGGCCGGGATCCCTAAAACTGCAAGTAAGAAAGTGCAATCCATACAGTCTTTATATAGATGGATGCACCTTTGCATAATGAGAATTTGCTATAACTTTAAGAGCAAGGAAAACTTGCAACCTGGTAATGATTCGGACAGTATTATATTTTTGTATCATTATTAAATGGCAACTTATTTCCAAGAAAAACTGGTATAACTCCCACTCAGATTTGCTCTATAGTTCTGATGTTTCATACCTCCCAGTGAATGGCTTCAAATTTAGGATAAGCTGGTATTACTTTCCTGCCTATTTCATTTCTGAATATTCTTCACTAGTATCACTAACATTTATCCCAGATCAACATCATGTAGATGTTATATGTGTCCTTGAATGAACCGTAGAACTATTAAAACAACTGCTTGAACTTGTTTGCTTCAAGTCAATCTTTTAAAACTGTAACATTGGTAAAAACCCCTAACAATCAGCTTGCATTTGCTTTTAACAGTAGTTACTTTGGCTAGCTATCTGCTGATATACAGTACTGTGCAAAAGTCTGAAGCACATGTAAAAACATTCTGTAAAGTGAAGGTGTTTTCAAAAATAATGAAATGTTTCAAAATATCAAAAAAATACTATAAAGAGCAGTAAACAGTAAATAACTAAATCAAATCAACATTTGATGTGACCACTCTTTGCCTTAAGGCTGCATCAATTCTCTTAGGTACACTTGTTTTATAAGAAAAAAAAATCAGCTGGTAGGTTGCTCCAAGCATCTTGGAGAACTTGCCACAGTTCTTCTGCAGACTTTGATTGTCTCAGGTGATCCCAGACAGCCTTGATGATGTTGAGATCAGGTTCTGTGAAGGCCATAACACTTGCAGCAGAATTCCTTGTTCTCTTTTTTGCTGAAGATAGTTCTTTATGACCTTGGCCATGTGTTTGGGGTCATTGTCCTGCTGCAGAATAAAGTTGGGACCAATCAGCTCCCTGATGGGAGTTTGTAATGGACGAAAATCCACTTATACTTCTCAGCACTGAGGACGCCATTAGTTCTGACCAGATCATCAACTCCATTTGTAGAAATGCAGCCCCAAACCTGCAGGGAGCATCTGCCATACTTCACTGTTCACTGCAGTGTCTCATTCATATAATGTAGCTTCTACAAACTATCTCCTGCTTGAGCCAAAAATTTCAAATTTTGACTCGTTAGTCCAGAGCACTTGCTGCCATTGTTCAGCTCTCCAGTCCTGTGTTTGGGTGCATAGGTGAGTCTAGTTCCAGTTTGGAGGAATGGCTTTCTGCCAACAACGCTTCCATGAACACAGCTCCTACCAAGACTTCTCCAGACTGTTAAAGAGCGCACTTGGGTGCCAGAGAGTTCAGAGTTGATAGCAGTGCTGGACTTCTTCTGATTTAAAAGGGATGTCATTTTGAATAACCTCTCATCTGTTGCATTTAGTCTCCATGGCCGACCACTGTGTTTCTGGTCCTCAACCTTGCCCATTTCTTTGTGCTTCTTCAGAAGAACTTTGACAGCGTATCTTGAAACTCCTGTCTGCCATAAAAGTTCTGCTTGGGAGCAACCTTGCTGATGCAGGATGACCACCTTGTGTCTTGTTGCTATGCTCACTCTTGCCATGGAGTAGGAATTAATGATTTGAAGGTTAGACTGTCACATCTGCCACACGCTCACTTTTAGTTTGTCCTTTGCCCAGTTTGATTCCTTCTACACGTTTTGTTTCAGTTAATCAGTTTACTTCATTCAACTCATGAAGTAATTGATCATTAGCATCCTGTTTATCTTTGTTTACTCATGCACTGAGCTTGATACCTACAAAGTAATCAAGTTTTTATTTGATAAATAGTTTATTACTTAATTTGCTACTTTCTTTAATGAAATACAAACATTTCTCCATAACATTTTTTTTGGAAAATGGAATACTTGGAATTCGAAAATTTGCTCTTTTCTTTTGACATAATAAGACAACAAAAATAGACATTTAAAACAGAACTAATATAAAAGACAAGGGTGCCTAAGACTTTTGCACAGGACTGTACCCATCACTAGTCAAAGTGGAGTAAGATTGAAAGCTTAAGGTCTGGTTCAGTAGTTAACTGATCCGCAATATCTGAAGGAAAAGATAATTCAGACTGCTGCAGTCTTTCAATGACCTTTACAAATACAAATATAATTAAGTTACTGATATTTCATAGGTTAATACCTATTTAGGAATAATGGATGAGCAGACAATCCAAAACATGGAAAATGCCCAATAGTTCATTTAATATTGGCATCTTCGTACCTTTTAGTAAAGGGAAAGGGCAGAAGATTAGCCCACTGGCAGGTGACAAAGAGTAGGAATAAAGGGGGTGTTTCCTAGTTGGCTGCTAGCGACTAGTGCTGTTGGTCTTCTACTTTTCATATTACATGTTAGTTATCTTGATGACGGAACTGATGAGGAAGCAGGAAATCCACACAAGGATTTGGACAGATTAGGAGACAGGGTAAAGTAGTGGCTGATGGAACAGAGTATAGGAAAGTATATGGTCATGCACTTTGGTAGAAGTAAATGCAAAGAATATTTTCTGAATGGAGAGCGAATCCAGAAATCAGAGGTGCTTGGCAGTCCTAGTGCAGGATTTCTTAAAGGTCAAGTCAGTGGCAAGGAAGGCAAATGCAATGTTAGTATTTACAACCAGAGGACTAGAATATAAAGGCAAGGATGTAATACTGAAGCTTTACAAGCACTTGTCAGACTGCATTTGGAATACTATGAGCAGTTTGGGACCCTATAAGTAAGGATGTGTCGGCACTGGAAAGTGTCCAGAGAAATGATTCCGGGAATGAAAGGGCAGTACAGTGCTTGATGGCCCCAAGCCTGAATTTGTTGGAGTTTAGAGGAATGAGATAGATCTCATTGTAACCTCCTAATATAGAAAGGTCTAGACTTGACATGAAAGGATGTTTCTAAAAGTGGGAGAAACTAGGACCAGAGGGAATAGCCTCAGAATAGAAAGATGTCCCTTTAGAACAGAGATGAGTGGGCATTTCTTTAACCAGAGGGTGGTGAATCTGTGGAATCCATTGCCACAGATGGTTGCGGAGGCCAAGTCATTGGTATATTTAAAACAGATATTAATAGGTTCTTCATTTGTAAGGTGTCAAAGGTTATGGGGAGAAGGCAAGAGAGTGGAGTTGTGAGGGAAAATAAATCGGCCGTTACCAAATGGTGGAACAGACTAGATGGGCTGAAAGGCTCAGTTCTGCTCCTACATCTTATGGTCTTATTACATCAAGTTGAAAGAGCAGCCAATCCTTTCATCAAGGCAGTGACAGTGAAAGGCTCTAACAGAGCACTGAAGTGCCAGTTTGAATTAAACTTCTAAGCATTTGAAATAGCTCATGAACTCTCATCTTCTGATTTAATGTAAGGCTACTACCACGTAACCAAGACTGACGTCACAACACAACTATATCCAACTACTGGCAGGGTCAGCAAATTTCAGAAGTTAATTAAAGAGGCACCACAGGTCATAATTATGCAGAGACTATAATGTAAATCTTGAACTGAAACACTTTCAGGTAATACAAATTACAAGAAATAATACAAATTAGTATTTACTTAGAAGTACAAACTTAAGCTGAGAGGATAAAATATTTACCTACAACTCTCTCCTCATCGGGGGTAATTGTAGCACACTTAACAGCAACATGATACTTTTGGGTTGCTAATGCAGAATCAATGGTAACTTGATCATTTGTAGCATCCCGATGTGGCAATCCCAGATCAAAGTATTTCATCTCCACATCAACATTGGAAAGGATGAGCTGCAGAGAAAAAAAAAATTCTCTTAGGATTAAAATATTGCAAGCCTGCCTACCTTTTGAGTAACAAGGAATAGTGTCACAGGAAAGCAACACCCATCAAGGACCCCCACCACACACTCTCTTCTCACTGGTACCATTAGCAAGAAAGTACACAAGCCTCAGGACTTGCACCAACAGGTTCAGAAACAGTTCTTACCCCTAAATCATCAGGCTCTTGAACCAAACAGAATAATATCACTCAATTTCACTTGCCTCATCGCTGAAATGTTCATACAACCAACAGACTCACTCTCAAGGACTCTTCATCTCATGTTGTCAATATTTATTGCTTATTTATTATTATTGTTTCTTCTTTTTGTATTTGCACAGTTTGTCTTCTGTACTCTGATTGAACACCCTAGTTGGACAGTTTTCCACTGATTCTGGTATAGTTATTATACTATAGATTTGTTGAGTATGCCCACAAAAAATGAACCTCAGGGTTGTATATGGTGATAAGGAGTTCGATAATAAAATTTACTTTGAACTTTACAAGGTTTGCATATACACAAAACATATCAGCTGTCAAACATTTTATTAAACTTAGTCAAAGTAGTTTTATGATTTAATAAAGCACTAATTTTACAGTGCATTATGACAGTTCACATGCAGATTCCATCTGCAATTCCAAAGCATGCATTTCGTTCATAAAAAGCAATAACTGATTTCTGAATCCAAGTGAGTTTCTCCTAGTCATTCTGATTTCCTCCATCATCCCAAAGCAGCGTGGGTTTGTAGGTTAACTACCTTCCAAAATTGTTGTAAGAAAGTACAGCAACTTACCTGGTCTGAACATCTAAATAGTTAATTTGCAAACTCACGAATCAGTCCATCTGCATTGTTCATCCATATTATTACCAACAGAATAACACTACTCTTATCCCCACCCTGCTCTATAGTCAAGCCAATTACAAATCCAGTACTTACACCACAATGATGGAGAGCTAAAAACCAGCATCCTAGTAGGAAGATGAATATCACAGACTTAATGATAACAAAGTTAGATTTTAGCCTTTAATGGTCAAGAACATCTCAACCTTTACTACTTGGTGTACTTGTGGACCTCTATGCATTTTGGACCTTTTACACTGTATCAATATGGACACGCATGTTCCTTTTTCACCATACAACTTCCACATATCCAATTATGGTGCTCCAATCTCAAAATTTTGGGGGTCTCCTTTCAAGCACTCTGTCAATGATCTGGTCCAGGCCACACTTTCCCCTAGCTGATCAGTGAGAACCAAATCCACAAGCCTTCTGCATTCCTTTCTACCCAGCCCATGTTCTTATCAGCTCTTTCTAAAACAATTTGAGCATGTTATCTGACCACAGAACCAAAATTTCAACCACAACTTGAATTATATTTGTTCCAGCCTCACTTCAGCTCATTATCTACTAAACCCTTATTTGTTCTTTTGTCCATGGTTACATCATTAGACTCCATCTATATACTCAAGTTCATTCAAAAATATTGTCAATCTCCCTTCAGGAACAAAACTCCACCCATCCAGTTTAAATCTAAATGTATTCATTCAACGAATCAACTCTTTAGCTTCCAGCTAGGCACAGATATTGATTATAACCAACGTTCTGATGACAAGCTCTGCCCTCTTCAGGGATGATGCATGCGCATGTCTAGTCCTGTGGTATTTATACCCCCCGTAGTCCTTCCCTCCTGATTGTTTAGTCCTCATTGAATCAGGTTTCCATTCACCCACCTTGTTTACAATCAAATTCCAGTTCTTACTTAGAGTGAGACCCTTGTCTTTGTTAAAATTCTTTTCTAGTTTTATTTCAATGGCTTCCTTTACCAGGCAGTCCCAAAAGCCATTGGCATGGCACAGTAGTTTAGTGCCGAAGTCAGTCCTATGTTCTGCTACCGCCAATTTCTCTGGGTAACCCAAACAGACACACTCCTGTGCTCCCTGATGCGAGTTTCCACTGTGTGTCCCATCTGGCTGATATACGCTGCTCCACATTCACAGGGAATCCTATAAGCGCCAGCTGACCCGAATCCCAGGTCATCTCTGACCAGCATAAGCTGTGATTTAAGCTTCCTTAAGGGTCTATGGATGGTAATAATTTGGTAGTTCTTTAGGATCCAGATGATCTTTCCAGAAACCATGGAAATATAGGGAAGACAGGCTGCAGCAACAGGTTCCTCCTCATTGCAAGGTTTCCTAGTTTTTCTACCAGCCCTTTTAGGCCCGATTGATTTCCTTCACTTTGTAGCCATTCTGTAGGAATGTCATGTGTAATCATTTTATTTCCTTGGGGTATTCTTTCAAATTCTGTGTTTAAATACCTTTGTGCTTTAAATTAGTAACATCGGAATATGCATGTCCCAATGTATGAATACATGGCTATGGCACACAGTACAGAGGACACACGATCTTAGCTGCTTGCTAACATCTTGTTAGAAAAGTGTTTATCCTTCAACTAAAAAAACAAACCTAAAGAGAATTGTTACTTTTTAAAGAAAAACTCCAATCTTCAGCCTACTCCAAAGCTCTTGACATCAAAGAAATTACTGAATAAGGACTATCACCAGGTATATGGTCAAAATTATCCTACCTTCTCCTTGATAAAAGCCCAAATGATACGGGTCATCTCATCACCGTCCATTTCAACCACGGGGTTGGTCACTTTAATACGCTTGTCTGCATCTGTTCAAATAAAGGCAACTTAATCACGTAATCCAATCATTTAACTACTAAAATTTAAACTATTAAGAATATCTTGCTCTAAATGGGTTTAAATGCTGTAATAATTCTTGACATGTGTAAAAAAATTGAAGTTCGTACTTGGTCTTTGAAAAGCTTACAAATTAGGATCCTGGTGTAATAACACAGATCTATAGTACCTTAAAGTACTCAGCCCCCAAAACTATTTTCACACTGTACTCTCATTTCTAAATTTAAAATATATTGAAGTAGAATGTTTTGAGCTAATCTACAAAAGATTGTGCATCATGTCACATCAAAAGATATTCCAAAACATGTCAACAATTTACTAAAAATTAAAAACCAAAATTGTGAGGCTGAAAGTATTCATCCCCTTTGTATTCAATATGCTAACTTTCCTCAGGTACAATATACTATAGTACCTTACCAATTCACCCAATTTGTTGACGCAGTGATTTCATAATTAATGCCCCCTCTCTCTGTAAGATCCAACAGTACAGTAGATTTTCAACAGATCAAACTAAAGTGAAAACAAAGAAAGCATTCAAGACAAGATAATAGAGGAGCACAAATCTGGGGAAGGGCACAAGACCACCTCAAAAGCACTGAGCATACCACAGAACTCAGTGCAGTCCATCGTGAAACTACATACACACTGCATGGGCCAGGCTGCCCTATAAACTTAATCATCGGAAGAATGGCACTTGTAAGAGAAGCTACTGTGACGTCAACAGACACTCTGAGTGAGCTGCAGAAGTCAGTGGCTGCAACTTGAGATGGCTCAATAATCTCCAAGGCCTTGCACAGAATGGGTATTTATGTAAGGAAGAAGTCCTGGCTAAGAAAAACATACCCTTGCCTATAAAGACTTTGCAAAGCATTACTTAGAAGATACTATAAAGATGTGGAAGGTCTTGTGGTCAGATGAAACTAAACTGGAGCTCTCAAAACCAAGTGGCATGTGTGGCATAAATCTAACATTGAGCATCAGCCAGGTAACACCATTCCTACTGTAAAGTATGGTGGAGGTAGTATCATGCTATGGGACTGAAAGTCTGGTATGGATTGATGGGAGTAGAAAGATCCTGGATAAAAACCCGCCAGTCTCTGTCAGGAAGCCTAAACTGGAGAGGAAGTTTGTCTTTCAGCAGACAACGACCTAAAGCACACTGTCAGAGCAACCATGGAGTGGCTTAAAATGAAGAAAATTGATGTCCTTGAGTGGCCCAGTTAGATTACTGACCATAACCCAATCAAACATCTCTGGCAAGACCTCAAGTTTGCTGTCCACCGCCGCTCCCCAAATAACCTGGCACAGCTTAAGCAATTTTGCAAGGAGGAATGGGCAAATCTTGCTCCATCACATTGTGCAAAGCTATTAGGGATTGATCCAAAACATTACCGGCTGTAAAAGCTGTGAGAGGTGGCTCAATTAGGTACTGAGCTGGGGAGGGGGGAATTAATACTTTTGAACAGTTGACATTTCAGTTTTTGATGTTTCCTTTTTTGTGCTTTACAATTTCCCTGTACTTTGGGCTCTACTATGAAAAAAGGGCCAAGAGATTCACAAATAAAAATACCCAAGAGTTAAATTGATCAAAATCCCTAGATGTAATAATTATGTGAACAAATGTTCGGGGCTAAATACTTTTACAATGCACTGTACAGATGTTGGTGAAAGGGCAGGATCTGCAAATGAACATGTTAAAGAAATGACATTCAAAAAGATGAAGGTCACACCTGGGAAAACATTGCTGTTTAACAGTTGACTAGGTCTATCATTGGTTAATAGTGTCAAATTGAATAAGTAGTAACCGCAAAACAATTGCATTGATTGTTCTGGTCAAGTAGTTCCTAACAATATGCTGAGTAAACCTACGGATACGCATCATTGTGGGTCCTGGAAACTAGGTAACACAGATAAAATGCTGGAGGAACTCAGCAGGCCAGGCAGCATCTATGAAAAGAGACAGTCGACATTTCATGTCATGGATTCTCACAGCTACCTGAACGATACCTCTTCCCACCCTGTTACTTGTAACCATCACCGACCTTATTAGCTCTGGGGACCTCCTATCCACACCGACCTCACAGTTCCCGCACCACGCAACTCCCATTTCTACCTCCTACACAAAGTTCCACAAATCTGCCTGTCCAGGTAGACCAGCTTGTTCCTGCCCCACTGAACTCATATCTGCATACCTGGACTCTGTTTTATTCCCCCATAATTCAGTCCCTTCCTACCTATATCTGTGACACTTCACACACTCTGGCTACTTTCAATGATTTCAAGTTCCCTGGCTCCCATCATCTTAATTTTCCTATGGACATCCAGTCCCTAAACACCTCCAACCCCCACCAGGAAGGCCTCAAACATCTTGTTTCTTTCTGGACACCAGACCCAACTGGTACCCCTCTGACTAGTGGAACTTATCCTCACTCTGAATAATTTCTCCTTTAGCTCCTCACATTACAAACAAAAGGTGTTGCTACAGCACTAGCATGGGTCCATTTTAATCCCACTTCTTATTCCCATACATCAATCCATGTCCTCCTCTACTGTCACGATGAGACCACACTCAGGTTGGTGGAACACCACCTTATATTGGGTAACCCCCAAACTGATGAGATTTCTCAAACTTCCGGTAATGCCCCCCCACCTCATCATTCCCCATCCCCTTTTCCTTCTCTCACCTCATCTCCTTGCTCACCCATCTCCACCCTCTGGTGCTCCTCCCCCTCCCTTTTCTTTCTTCCATGGCCTTCTGCCCTCTCCTATTAGATTTCCCCTTCTCCAGCCCTGTATCTCTTTCACTCATCAACTTCCCAACTCTTTACTTCACCCTCCTTCCCGGTTTCATCTATCACCTTGTGCCCCCCCCCCCCCCCCCTTTAAATTCTACTCATCTTTTTTCTGCAGTCCTGCAGAAGGACTTCAGCTTGAAACATTGACTGTACTCTTTTTCATAGATGCTGCCTGGCCAGCTGAATTCCTCCAGCATCTTGTGTGTGTCGCTTGGATTGATTTCCAGCATCTGCAGATTTTCTCTTGTTTGTGCCTGGAAACTGGGTAATCAACTGAATATAACGCTAAATGTCATTTTCAAGCCAGATAAATTTTTGGCAATTCCTGAATACTTCAAGTATTAAAAAGGTAGTATTCATTGTTCATAAAAATGCATCATCCATCCTATACAACACTACAACAAATATTTGAATTCAGATGTTATCGAACATCCGAAGATTAAAAATTGTAGTTCTGCCTTTGCTTAAAAATGAAATATTCCTTCACAAATCTCAGAAAAGCTATTGCAATCCAATGCAAATTTTGCATCTCCATTGAATCTTTATGGATACGGACAATATGCATATACTGCACATCTAAGACATTCCATAGCACTATTTCTGCCATCAAAAAATAAAATCAGCAAACAATACCAAACATGCCCTGTAAGGAGGAACTCTGCATCTAATTCTTCATTTCTCTCTCCAGCAAAAAATACACAGCAACAACCTTGGAACTGTGGATTCTCCAACCTCAAGTGAAAGCAGGATTCCTCTCTGTGTTTAAAATATAGCTGAAATCAAACCATGTAATGGACTTGATGTTTAGTTGGGAATTAAAAGATTCTCCACAGCTTCAAGGTTATTGCAAATCTTAAAAGCGATTAAACTCCGTAATACATGACTGCATTGGCACAGAGCCAATTCTATGTTCCCAGGATTACTCTCAACTTCCTCCCTTCACACAAGGACAAGGTTGAAAGACATTCACAAGGTGACATTTCAAGGTTGCATTTCTTGCAGCAACAGGCCAATATCCATAAAAAGAATAAAGTCTGTAAAAGGATTTGACTTCCAAGTGGTTTATCCAGATCTTATCAAAGATTGGCAAGATTTTCTGATGTCAAAAGCAAAACCTGTACATCAGATGGTGAGAAACTACTTTGGTGAGAGACATTATTAATGACAACTTAAGAAAGGTATTATTTCCCTCAGAGAATAAGCAAGAACTGCTTTAAAACAACAATGGCTCACTAGAGCAGACCATCAAGATGCAGTTTCTCACACAAAATAGAGGAAATCTGGATCTCTCCCTTCAAGAATGGGGAGATGGTCAATGAAAAATTCAAAATTGGCTAAGTAGTTTGGAATAGGTATTACAGGCTAGGAATGGTCCAACTGAATCCTAAAGCAGACTTGATATTCTGATTCACACAATCAAGAAAAGATAAGTACTGTATATAGTTAGAGTCAAGGTAAACTCTACATTCAATTCTACATTCAGGGCTCATACTTAAAATCTTACTTCATTAAGGAGGAGGGTCAAGAAGTTAATTTCATTACAAAATAACTTCCAGAAATACTAGAATATGTATTACATACTTCATGCACTGCTTGCTGTGTTAATTGAGAAGCTGTAGTTCAGGGAGCAATTTTTGCACAGATTTAAATATCTCAAAATGATAATCAAGTCAAGTCAATGCTGTAACCTGGAAGAAAAAGAATCCACTTACATGACAGAAATTTAATAATGTCAATAGTATGAAGTTTATTAGATATACAAGTGGGAATGTGCAAGTTTCTTCAGAGGTCCACTTAGTCCATATATCTGTATGCCTCACACTGACCTCCAGAACATGCTTTACAAGGTTGAAGAGGGTTAAATGGGGTAAATAAAGAAGCCGCTCTCTTCTGGTTACAGACCAAGAGCAGGTAGTCACAAACTGAAAAAAAATGCTAGGCCATTTCAAAGCAAATTAGACAACAATTGTACAAAGGAAAATAAAAAGCATTCTCTCTTCAAAGCAATGGCCACTGCATAATTTCAAATTTTCAAGGGAACAGCTAATTTTGTCAAAGATTTAGAATATTAAGGGAACATAGTGAAGGTACTTATTGATAAGCAAATTAACATATTGACAGCAACCTGCTCAAGTTGAATGGCCTCTTCTGTTACCATGAGGAAATAAAACTGGTCACACAAAGGGCAACACAGTAGTATAGTGATTACTGTTTAAGTTTTACAGCGCCAGTGACCCAAGTTCAATTCCTACTGCTGTCTCGAAGGAGGTTGAATGATTTCCATGTGACCTCTGGCTGCTCCAGTTTCCTCCCACCTTCCAAAGACATACAGGTTAGTATGCGATGTAGCAGCATCATCAGATTGTTTGGTCATTGATGCTGTTTTGCTGTACAGTCAGTTTGGTACATTGACAAATAAAGCTAATCTCTCACTTGTATAATACATTTGATTAAGGTAGGGGCTCAAATCTTCAATACCCTTTACATCACACAAGTGGATATGTATGTTTGAGTGATATGAAGGGTTTTGGTGGAAAATGTTTTCTAAACTCCCTGCACAAGTCATCTTTTGAACATTCACCAACTGCTGTGTGAGAAAACTAAAATTAGAATGTGGGTGGGATTACTATGAACTGATTGAATTTTCCAGTATTCCTTAGGTCCAACAGACAAAAAATGTCCACCTGTGGAAATGGACTCAAGTCAAATGTCAGCAACACTAAAAATTAACTCCATTTGATGGTTGACCCAGCAGAAGAAACAGTTGAAAACTTACCCCCTCCCAAAGAAAACAGCTTTGCAAGGAGGCCATTAATAGTTATTCAATTCATTCAAAAGCAAAATACTGTAATTATTCAAATCCAGCATTTTTCAGATAAAGGCTTAAAGATGTGGCAATTCCTATTAGCTAAATGGCTGAAGAGAGACAAAGTTAAAGAATCAGGCTACTGACTCTTCCATCAGTACAGAGTAAAACTGGGAGACAAAAAATTAGATACAGGCATGGGAGGTCTGTTGTCAAGGGAAAGACACATTTGATTAAGTGACAGCAGAAAGGTGACAGTGCAAGACATAACAGATCAATAGCAAGATTAGTGAACAATAGAATGCCTGCAGATGCATAGAGAAAGAAAAAAATGCTGATTAACTAACAGTGTAAAACTGTAATTTGCTCAGTTAAAAGATGAGGTGCCATTTTGAAACATTTGTATGAAATGGAGGATAGCAAGAGCTAGAAAGCAAGTGTAACCCACACTTGAGGATAGAATTATCACACCACCCGTCAACTTAAAAATAGAAGCCAGGCCTGCAGTCAGCTGGAAGATTTTAAATCTCTTTATCAATCAAGAACCGATTCAAGATTAGTCTGGAATAGGCATTTTATACAAAAGAGGCCAGAACTAAATTGGTCAAAGCACCAAATTCCAACACAAGTGATTTAACCACAGGATCTGGCAAAACAAAAGCCGCAGTTGCACCAGGCTGACTCTCATTCATGAACTTGAAATTCAATCTGCAGCATCCATTCACAGCCTATATTATCCAAAGATACTAATACTTTAAACAGATTTTCCCAGCCGACCGTGATCCGTAAGCAAAATCGTTTTGTACCATTGACTTAGCTGAACTCGCTCAGTGAACAACCAAATCTGATTAACACTAAAAGTGCTGGCCGAGCAAAAGTTATGAAAGCTATTTTAACCATTTTATTCGGGAAGCTTTCAAACCAAAGTAACGAATTGTAAAGCACAAGCCCCTTCCTTCCATAAAGGGTACGTGCACGATTAGAAGACGAAATGTCAGCGAGTAGCGGAAAGGGAAGGGTGCCTTTCAAAGCGGATTTAGTGGTGCAGAGGGAAGCTGAAACCGCTTTGAACTGAGGCCACGTCAGTGGGTAACGAGAGGGGCGAAGCGGCCGCGTCGACAATGGCTACAGCGCCCGAGGCACCGAGGGCAAGCCGGCGACCTTGAGCTGACCTCCGGGGAAGGGCACCGCAGCGGCGATCAGGACGGCCCCCAGAGGCCACCTCACAAAACCGGATCGGACCCCTACCCTCAGTATTCTGCCATCCCTACCAACTGCCACCTTAGTTCGGCTGGAGCGGGAGAGTGGATAGAGAGAAAGTGTGTGTGTGTGTGGGGGGGGGGGTATATCGACGAAGGATGGTGGGGGGGGGGGCAAGGACCAGGAAGGAGGGGGTGGGAAGATAGGAGTGTGTGGTGGGTGAGCAGGGAGAGGGGTAATGGATGTTTCTTCCCCCCCCCCCGCCCCCCGCCGAGCCGGCTGGCACTCACAGTTGCGCCGTTGCCCGATTTGACAGAAGATCGGTGCCATCGCGGTGGGCTGCCGAGACACGCCGAGCCCCAGCCGGCTCCATGCCTTCAGATAAGCCGCCATCATCGATCCCGCTTTTTTGTGTGTTTTTTTAAAAAAAAAGCACCACCCACCCCCCCGGTTGCTGTCGGAGAATCAGCAGACAAAACCCCCCCGGCCTTCCGACTGTCCCGACCCGACTGTGCGCGCCCAGCTTTGTACGGACAGCGAGCCGGCTTTCTCCGCGACGTCTGACGTCGGCGACGTGGCGGCCCGCGTGCGCGCACCCAGCATCAGTGCCCGCCTGCTCCCGCCAAAGCGCGACCCATGCCACGTCCAATCAGGGGCCGGCGAATTGCTGGTGGGGGGTGGGGTTGCCGCGAGCTGCTGGCCAGAGAGGAGAGGGTGACGTCATGCGCGTGCCCAATTTATATCGGGACGTTGGTGGTGACTTTTCCGTTACCTCGGGGTGCCTGAAGTACACCGATTTGGCATGTCTTCAATCATGTATAGGCACGCCTGTTGTCACACTCTACAAACCATTCTATTCTAACAGTTTCACAAGGGAGGCAGGAGGAAAGGATATTCTTGAATCCTCCTTGAAATTTGAGCATTCTCACAGGGAATTCCTATCCCATAGCCGCTTAAAATTGAGAGTATGCAAGATAGCACCGAAACCTAGAGTCCATGCATATAACTAATGGGGATTCATCTACAGTATGATTGTCATCACTAAAGCAGATCAACCAATGTCAATAGTTCAACGGGTACATTTAGTACATTTAGTGTCAAGAGAAATGTTGACAATATACATCCTGAAATTAAATGTCACCACAATTGTTTGCAGGAGATACGTGTGCACAAATGAACTGCTGAAATTTCATACAATACCGACTACTCAGAAGGCTGGGTAAAGGACAGAAGGACCACACTACCTCAAAAACCGCCTCATAAGCATAAGAGTTCTGCAGAAGATGGAAATCCAGAGTAACATGCACAAAATGCTGGAGTAATTCAGCAGGTTGGATAACATCTAGACGTTCCTGGCAGGGACCCTACATCTGAGATGATGCACATCGTCTCAGGCGCTTCTTGGTATTTTTGTACAAGGATTAGCCTTACATTTGCTTTTTCCACATGCTCCTCTTGCTTCCACAGATGCAGTTTGATCTGTTGAATTCATCCAGCAATTTATTCATCTTTGTAAAAACAAGCCATCCTCAATCTCAAGGGACTATCCAAATAGAGAAATTAACCAATCGTCATTAACCAAGCTGGGGGAAATTAAGAACAGGAGGCTATTCAACTAATCTAAAATTCAATGGAAGAGAAACCCTCTGTTGTGCTTTATATAACACAGGGATGTTTAAAAGTCCTAAATGGAAATTGAACCAATGAACACTATCACACTTTAAAAATATATAAAATCTCTGCTTTTGCACTATTTTAAATCTATTCAATGCACATATACTTACAGCAATTGATTTTCTTCTTTCTATATTATTATGTATTGCATTGTGCTGCTGTTGCTGCTAAGTTAACAAGTTTCACAACACATGCCAGTGAAAATAAACCTGATCTTGATTCTTCATGACACCCAAGTAAGTGTGGTCCACATTGTATCACACTACTGCAGTTAATTTGATTCAATTTAATTTCAGATCATCTGTCTTCCACAAAGTTTATTGAGATACCAGCTAATCGCCTTTAGTAATGTTGATTATAGTGGCAGTATACTTTGGATAATCCCTATTAAATCATGACTAATCTATAGCCACTTCAAAACAGTTATTATTAATTTTTACCTTCAGTGGTACCACTCTGCTGACAGTTCATGGGTTCAAATGCTAGCCTAAAGCACTAGGTGTTGTCTAGGCATTGCAACACTGATGGAGTTTTGTATTATTTGAGAAGGTATAAAAACCAAGACCCCGTCCCATTTATAGATGTATTAAAACCATCACATGGCATTTTTCCCCCAAAGAACTGGAGAAATTATGGCAAATATTTATGCTTCATCCAACCTTACATTGCTTCTTTTTTCAGAGCCAGCCTCTGTCCAATTATCGCGAACATGTTCCCCTTCATCTTTTAGCTTTTTGACTAACATTCCATTGCCCTTTCAAATCACTTTGTTTTATCAATGTTCTCTGGTCTCACGTTTGTAGAGAAGGGAGGCTGAATGAAGAAACTAGGATAACAAAGAGGGAAAAACAGAAAGGATGGGAAGGAGGAATGCAGAGAAGGGTGCAAGGAAGGTAGAATAAAGTTTGGGGAAAGGGTCAGGGAAGAAACAAACTGAAGTGGGCAGATCATGAAGGAAGGGGTGAAATGAGAATAAAGGAGAGAGCGGAGAAAAATTAGGCAGTGATAATGATGATACAGGGGGAAGAAATGAAGATAAAAGTAAAAGTGAGAGAAAAAGCTGGACATTATCTATCTGCTCCATTAATTAGCCAGGCAACTGCCTAAAAACGGATTTACATGTCTTTGAATGATGCTCATTGCCTGTACTCCATTGCTTGTTTAACCTTAGCTGTCCTCAAGTTGGTAGACAGTGGATCCAGGGTAAAGTTAATTGTGTGGGGTCTGAACAACACCATCGCCAAAATGAAAACCAACTCACGTTCCATCGCAAGATGAAATAACTTCATGACTGCCTTAATAACACAGGCTGAAATTTCTCATTCAGAACCAAGCAAACCAGTATTTTTAAAAAACCTCCAAGATCTGGGCATTCAGATAAATAAAAACTGATTTTATTCATGGACCTTCCAAAATACACATTGATTTAGAAGTGTGATATTCAGTAGTTCCAAGTAAAAATAACTCTGCAACAGGTAAACAGCATTAACCAAATACACGCAAATAGTCAATTAATTTAATCTCATATAAGCCACATTAGTGATGACAGAAAGATTATTGCTAAACAGAAACATTAAACCTCCCCTGGTCCAAGTTATTGTGCAATTATTAATTTTAACTCCCAGAATACCTCATTAAGAGAAAACTCTAAAGGTGAACTCAGTAATATGAGGAAAATGACCAACTATACAAATGCATTTTTTGTAGATTCTAAATGTACAGTGTATCCCAGGGAAGAAGGCAAATTTAATGATCTGGATAAAATCACTCAGGTCTTTCCTGGTCTATAGGAAGTGTTAGAATTATTCTTACCTCTATTCATGGACCTATCCATGCCTCTGTTAGGCTGCCAGGTTTTTTGAAGCTGGAATATCTACCTGGCATGAGTTAATTATGGGCAATAAGCCTTAATATAACATGCAAATAGCTAATATGTCTCCTAGAATGGGATTGGATGCCTAATCCTTGTCCAACTCCCTTTAAAATGGAAATAGGCAGATTACATTTGACTTCCAGTTGACAATGCCCAGCATGACCCAGATGCATCATTTTCTTTATGATTAAAATTACCCTGATACTATTTCTGTAGGAATTCTAATCAGAAGCAGGAAACATTCTTGCTTTTCCCTTCCTCGATTATAAATAGACGCCTTCAGAGAGATGAGTTTATTCTATGTATTTCTCTAGGCTACTTTCTCAGGAAATAAGAACCAACACAGTTTAAACCAGGAATATTGTTGGTACACACACCCCTACATCCCTTCTCAATGGGTAAACCTGGTCAGCGATCAGAGAAGTTATGTTAAATTTTGAAATGTTTATTAAAAACAAAATATGGCCAAAAAGCAAACACATAGACACATTCTCATCCTGTACTGGTCATTTTTCATCTTTTATCGCTGTTTCACACATTTATACAACTGCTTTTTTAATTATAATAAAGCCAGTATCATTATACAATCTTACATGAAGATACACTTCAGGTTAACCCGGTCCATCTTCAAGCTATGCCACTCATGGATTAGTGCTAATATTATTTTGTGACTCTACTGTATGTGTTGGATTGTAACTATTATGTGCTGCGTCTGACTATGTGTATTGGTTTTGCACCTTGGCCCTAGAAGAATGACATTTTGTTTAGCAGTGTACATGTGAATGGTTGAATGACAATAAACTTGAATTTGAACTCAGCAAATTAAGCGGCATCCTTTGGAGGCAAAGGGATCATCCTGATGCAGAGCCTTTATGCAAAGCATTGACCATCTCTTTGCTTCCAAAGATACAGCCTGACCTGCTTGGTTCCTCCAGCAGTCTGTTGTTTCTTGCTCTAACATTTGCAGTTTCTTGTGATTCCACAAAACACAGGCAGAGTCTGTTAGGCAGATTGTTAATGCATGGTACTCTTAAAGGCTTTATAAGCAGTTGCATACAATAACAAGGAAAAGTGCTAATGATAAATGTTTACACATTATTTCTTGTTCTTCTTCTTGGGCCCTTAGCTTCCAGTGGAGCACAGGTCATTGATGACCTCCTATCTCCATCGTCCGACGTCAAGAGTATGGTTGGTGTCAATGTTTCTGTAACCCAGTGTATCCACAGTACAGGGGATTGAACTCTATTGCTTCACCAGAACCCTGCTGGCTGACCTTTACCCATTTCCACGTCTCACAATGGGTCATAGGGTTGGACTTTGAGAGGCTATAACTTATTATTTGGCCCTAATTTTGGTAGTACTGTTTTAGACAGGGAACAGAAATTTACCATAATGCTCCTGAATTGGGGGACCTTATGCAGAGACACCAAAGCTGTAACTATTTTCCTTGGAGCAGAGAAGGTTTAATTAGGGTATTCAAACAAATGGGGAGTTTTATCAAGATAGGTAGAGGAAAATTAATTATGTACTCTGGCAGAAAAGCCAATGGAAGAAGATTCAATTGCAGCATTCAAACACAAAAGAACAGGGAGTGAGATTAATAGGATAGCTGTTTCAATAGTCTGTTCAGTTGTTTTAAATAAAGGCAGTGATGGAAAAAACCTGCCTGGCATTCAAGTGTTTGATAAGTGATCAACAATTGGGAGTTGATCAACTCATCCATCAATAAGTATGCTTTACTCAAAGCACAAAGTAAATTTATTATCGAAGTATAAATGTTATCATATCGCACCCTGAAATTCATTTTCTTCCAGGCATTCACAGTAGAATAAAGAAATACAATAGAATCAATGCAAACTTACACACAAAGACTGACATTCAATGACATTCAAAGAAGACAGACTGTGTAAATACAAAAAGATCATTAATTAATACTGAGAACATGAGTTGTAGAGTCCTTGAAATTGAGTCCATAGGTTGTGGAATCAGTTCAGTGTTGAGGTGAGTGAAGTTATCCATACTGGTTGAGGAGCCTGATTTTTAGTGTAATAACTGTTCCTGAACCTGGTGGTGTGGGACTAAAGGCTCCTGTACCTTCCTTCCTGATGGCAGCAGCAAGAACAGTGTATAGCCTGGATTGTGGAGTTCCTTGATCCTGTTCTCTTGTGGCAGTGGTCCTTGTAATTGTGCTCAATGGTGGGGAGGGTTTTTCCTGTGATGGTTCGGGCTGTATCTACCAAATTTTGTAGGCTTTTCTGTTCTTGGTCTTCCTACAAGGCACTGGTTCTCTTATTTAAGGAAGGATGTTACTCCCCTGAAAACAGTTTTGAAGTTTAGAGGAAGAATGATACTTGGAATGTGGAAGGGGAGTTTTATGTTAATTGATTTATGAGGGAATGTTACACAGGTCAGGCTTACCTCCATTGGACTTTAGATGAGTGAGACCAGACTTGATTGAAACATATACTGTAGGATCCTGAGCGACCTTAATAAGGTGGATATGGTGAGGTTGTTTCCTCATATAGGAGCATCTGCTCAAAATATATGAAAACTTCACCAAACTGTTAAGTCGGCAGAAGAAGTCATTGACTACAATCTACCATCACTGCTGGACTTGTATGTGTTCAAGGCAAAGAAATGGATAGAAAAATTCCCTGCAGGCACTACCCACCCAGCAAACTGCCTTTTCCAAAAAGTCCCTTTTAGAAAGTGTTATGGAACTATTAAAATAATAAAACTTCACACTACCTTAAAAATGTCTTCCCCCCAGGCAGTTAATCTGCTCAATCATTCTAGTTAGCCCCTCATCCTCTCTGTCTATTACCTCAGACACTGTACTGCACTGTGAACACTTAAAAGCAGTTTTTAAAATATATTATAAATACATGCTAGTACTTACGTATTTATACACTTTTTTATTCTTTAAAGTTAGCCTGTAATTCTTTATTCTTTATAATTATTGAATGCTGTTTTTGTTGCATGTTACACCAACACATCACAGCAAATTCCTAATACATGGAACTATATGGTGAATAAAATTAAACCTTGATTTAGAATTAGAGATCACTATTTGAAAAAAAACTTCCCACCTTATAAGAGAAATATGAGGATCTTTTCTTATTTCAAAGGGTTGAGAATCATTAGAACTCTTTTCCTGAGTAGCAATGGGAATAGAGTATTTGAATATTTTTTAAGGCAAAAATAGGTTGACTCTTGATAAGCAGGAGGTGAATAGAAAAATGAATATACTCACAGAATGCACATATAATATGGAAGCAGGGTTTGGTGATTGAGACAGAAGACACTGACTGTGAATAAGCATATTAATCATTTCGTTACAAACAGTAAAAGATTTGACCAAACATCTAAGTCCCCCCAAGTTACACAAACCACTAAACTGAATATTCAATAGATTATTAGCTAAGAATGTATGAGGGCCTTCTAATTCTGGAACATACTTCCCCAGTGGTTCTTTGGCACTGGTCGCGATCTCAGTATGAAGAGCCTCTGGAGACGAAAGGAAAGAAACCAAGCCTCCTGATGGGCTTTTCTTATATCATGGAGGTGTCTGAAACCGGAACCAGGTAGGTCAGGCGACCTTGACCCAATGGGATGGAAATCCATCAGTTCAGCTGATGAGGAACACTATAAGAGTTAGGAGCTCCAAATACGTAAGGTCAATAGCTTGGTAGGACATTCACCATTGTGGATGTGAGGTGCTCCACAGATGTGGAGTTTCAAAATGGGACTTTGAGGGACATGGGGCTAGCAGCAGAAACTCCTTTTGTTTTTTTACTGGTATTATATTTTCTGTTCTTTGGATGTTCATGGAAGGGCAGGGAAACTCAGTAGCTGTGTACACAGTTATTTGGTTGTGTAGGTTCACATGTCCTTCGGTTGAGACAATAAAGGTTCTTGTCGGTAATTACTGATCATTATCACAAGGGGTGTGTGGCGAACTACATATACCTGTCTGGACACGCCCCACCTGCTGACTGCTCCTGTGGCTCCTCCCACAGACCCCGGTATAAAGGCGATTGGAGGCACTGCCCCTCCCTCAGTCTCCAGGATGTCGTATGGTGATCACTTGCTGCTGACTGCTCTCTTCCAGCGAATAAAAGCCTATATCTCGCCTCACGTCTCCAAGAGTTATTGATGGTGTATCAGGGTGATTCTGGTTAACTCTCCTGTACCTAGTGAGGTGGGCCCTGAGAGTGTGTTGTTCATCGAAAGGACACTCTTTTTCTACTGACCCCATTCCCATTGAATCACGGACTGCTCAGTTTAATTTTCTGAATTCCATGTTAGCTCCCTGTCCTCAAAATATATTCATTCTCTTCAAAATTACTAACTTTCTTCTCGTATTTGAAATACCAACACATAAAACTTCAAAAATAAAAAAAAATCATGAAAAGCAAATTAAGAACAGAAAATTTTGGAAACACTTAACAAATTAGGTAGTATCTGCAAAAGGAGAAACAGTTAATTTTCCTGATAAAGAGAATAAACAAGTCAGGGTTGAGTTGAATGTAGGGTGGCAGAGCTTAGCATTTGTTTTTGCATGTTTCAATTTCACGGGTAATCTTTCTTCCCTATTAAAGTCCTAAGCTATGTTATAATCTTCCACATCTGTTTGTATTAGTCCATTTTCCATCCTTTTAAGTACTTTGTGATTCTTCCAAAATTAAAAGCCTTATTTCAATGCCAATTGTTTTGAGCTGAATACTGAGCCCAATTTAGTTTCAAAGTACATTACTTGTTTAGAATCTCCAATTCATCATTGTGAACTATAGCCATTAACTTAAAACACTGTGCTTTAATGACACAAGAATACCATGCTTCCATTGTTTTGTAGAAACTTCATCTGTTATTAGTATTTAATTTTAACCACACATTTAGTTTAGCCTCAGCCATTTTGAAGCTGATTTGTAAGTTTCAAGTTTTATCTGCAGTTAAGATCATTCTGGATTGATTGCCAAGCTTGTTCCAAGACTCTACTGAACTGATTTGAGGTATATTGAAGATAAGCCATGGGTAAACTTTACAGAAAGAATGACCTTTGTCTTTCAAACTTCAGAATGTATCAAATTGTTTTACAACTAATTAGTCACTGTTTTAATGTAGGAAATATGACGGCCAACGTGCATACAGTAGGTCCCACAACCAAACACATGGTAATGTCCAGTAAAGCTGACTGAGGGAAAATATAGGCTAGGCCACCAGGGAGAATTGAATATTGGAAACCAGTTTAATGTTCACCCTCCAAAAACAGCACATTCACTAGTGCAGGGCTCTTCGATGTGGCACTCAACATGTTACATTAATCCATAACTAACACATATTTTAGTTAATAATGACATTTGATCAGAACAATTCTCTGATAATAAGTCCAGTCGCAGTCAGGCCCAAAAAGTAACTTCATTGGGTGGGCTGCTAGTATTGAGAGTTGCTCTTGCAGGTCAGTTCTGTATGGGGCACTGCTACTGATACTGGGCAACATCACAGACCTGAGAGTGGAGGAACATAATCGTTCTGGTTCCATTACCATCACTTAGCAACAATAATAGTGATATGGAAACTGTTGTACGGAAGGCACAACCTTGCTAATTCCATGTGGTTGCTTGCTCAGTATAAAGAGTGAAGTTATATATCACTGGATATATGGATCGTAACATTTACAGGTTAATGTAAGACTATGCTATACTTTTTGATGGATAAGTCTCATGTTTATTGCTGATAATTGCAATCCAGAAATTCATCAGCCTTTATTGTAATACTCTTTGAAAACCAGTTATTTGATATTTTACTCTTCTCAATGACTCAAGTTGAACCCAACTGTTATACGTATCAAAGCATGCTGAAGTTGAAAGAGACAGACACACTGAGCTATTAAAAGATTAACTCCCAGTTGCCACCCACTTCAACTCTGCCTCTCATTCCCATCCAGATATGTCCATACATGGCCTCCTCTACTGCCATGATGTGGCCAAACTCAGGTTGGAGGAGCAACACCTCATCTACCGTCTGGGTAGCCTCCAGCCTGGTGATATGAACATTGAATTCTCCAATTTCCGGTAATTCCCTCCCCCTATCCCAGGTCCCTCTCTGCCTCTCTCCCCTTTCTACTTGCTGCTCCTTTATCTCTACAGTTCTTTCATGCTTATCCCCTCCCCCCTTTATCCTTCCTCTGATTGGTTTTCCACCTGGCGCCTCTAGCCCTTCCCCCTCCCCTATTTCTATTACTGGGCTTCGGCCCTTCCTTCCCCCCATTCCTGATGAAGGGTCTCGGCCCAAAATGTTGGCTACTCTTTTCTCATGGATGCTGCCTGACCTGCTGAGTTCTTCCAGCGTCGTGTACGTATTCTTTGATCCACAGCATCTGCAGTTATATTTTTGTGTAAAAGATTAACTTATTCAGCTTTTCATTCAGGTCTTGATTCCCCATGGTATAATCACTGTGAAACAGGACTTTGCTCAACCCTTTCTGCTTAACTGGCATTTGCAGATCTTTGTACTCTCTGATGGAATGTCAGTGATAATATTTTCATCTCTGTCTGCAAGTTGCTGCTGACAGGAACCAACAGATTTTCCATTTCCTGTTTCTGGTCACTGTTCAGATGCTCCAATTTTTGTGCACTTGTGGTCAGAGGGCAAAGATAGGTTCAGCTTCATCTGTTGAGCCTGCTGTGGCTGAACTGCTTAATGATATTTGTTGCTAAAGTCATATTTGGGCAACTATTGAAAGAAGTTCAAAGATTCAAAGTGCATTTATTATCACAATATGTATGTGGTATGCAACCTTGAAATTTGTTTTCCCACAGGCAGCCATGAAACAAGGAAAATCATGGAACCTGTCCAAAGAAAAACATCAATCACCACCTCCCCATGTACAAAAAAAACCAAATTGTACAAACAGCAAAAAAAGAGTGAAAAGTGCAGAATATAAAACGCAAAATAAGAATCCAGGCATATTCAGCTCCATCTAGCACTTATTATCTACAGGCTGCCTCAATCAAAATTGCCAAAGTGGCGACAACAAAGGGAGTAACCAGAAACCGGAAGTTAACATGTATGGAATAGGATTCCCAAGGGAATAATCTGTAAAAATGAAAGATGCACATACTTAGTTGCTGAACCCTTTGTTGTCTCATGTGTTTGAAAATTGAATTTTAACTAAAGATAGATCTTTGAAGTAAATAATATTCACAACATGAGCTTCATAAATATTTAAAACCCAATATACAGCAATATGGTTAACAACGGTGATAATCTGGATGGTTTGAGAGGCAGTATTGTGTGACTGGTAACAAGTCAGTGATGCAAGAGGTAGGCAGCAGCAGATAAATATCCAATAACAGGGCAAATATACTTCTTAAATTGTATCATCAGTTTATATTGGTAGTCAAATGAACCATACATAAAATCTGAAGGTAATACACTCTGTTGCCAGTTTCAAAGGCAAGTTTTTGGAGGCCACATTTCAGGGACTATGACACTAAACAGTGCTGATCATACAAAAGACAGTGAAGAATTAGAACAGCTTCAGATTAATTTAGCCCAAATCACACAACTGTAATACCTTATTCTTTTCAGCCTAGGAGACTCTAAACTCCCATGCTAACCTCTCGAAAAAAATTACATCTAAAACTCACTGACAGTTAGGAGGAAAATCTATTAAGGCATAACTTCTGCTGTCTTAAGGTTACTGGCTGCCTGGCCTTGCGGCTTTCAGGTTCTTCCCTGGTATGGCCCTGGGACAACATTCCACTGTGAACATGGTATTTTATTGTCTCGGTCCAGGCAGTCTGCTGTGCTTATGGAATGACATTGACAGTAAGGGAGGCCCTGCCTCTCGGCTCACCAAGTGTCACTGTAACCACAAGCATCCAAAGGCAATGAAAATCATGTTTAAAAAGCTAACATCTTTAACCAGTTCTTCAATGTTGGAAATCTAAAAACACACACACACACACACACACACACACACACACACACACACACACACACACACACACACACACACACACACACACACACACACACACACACACACACACACACACACACACACACACACACACACACACACACACACACACTTCTAAAAACATATAAATCACATCAAGAGAGTTTTATTTTCCCTTCTGGAAAGCAATGGTTCAGAATTACTTCATGAACACAAAAGATTCTGCAGATTTATTTCAGTGGCATTGCTGCATCTGTGCCATGTTTAACCCATTGCATACTCATTTCCTAACAGTGTCAGAGCTAGGGAGTCAGTTGAAGTTTATGTTATCCTAAATGGGTGCACTGCTGAGGCAGCGGGGAGGAAAACTGCATTAAAGTGCCCTGGGACTCTGTCTGGGAAGGCTCTTGCATTAGGCCTGCCATGGCATGGAACCTCTTCCCTACTGAAAATGCCTCCCTGTATTGGAGTATAAAGTTGCATTGTTTGCTGTGTAACCAAAACTATGTAGTCAGCTTTGTATTTGCTATTTGCTATGTATGTATCCAATTTAGTAGGGGAATGAAATCTCTGTATTGTCTCTGTACTATTGAACACATCAGTGACTTAAGAATGTAGCCAAATAAGAAGGTAATGGTGTGTTGATGAGAACACATCAGTGACTTAAGAAAGTAGCCAAATAAGAAGATAATGGTGTGTTAATGAGAGGCTAGCTAAGAGATAACTGTGGCCAGGGATGAGGTAAAACATGGCCCAAAAAGTAGATTAGAACATGATTAAGTTAATGGGTAGAAACAATAGTGGGAAGTCGGGAGCTGATGTACTGGTGATACGCAACTGTAGACCAATCGGATGCCCGATTGGATATGTTAATGCAACTAAACCAGGAGATTGCTATAAGAAATGTTATGCACAAGGATCGGTGGGCAATCAGCGACTAGCTCAATGACTGTCTCAGCTTTGATTTGCAAATTAAAGTTTAACACTTCTTGAAGAATCTTCTGCATCTCCTGGTCGTTTGTGGGGCACAAGAAACCACGACAAAAATTGGCGTAGTTGGCAGGATCGGAAAGAGACCCGCGGAAAGGAAACGGCAGATTGGGGACGCTTCCCAGCCCTCTAGGGAACCCCACAGGGCTAACAGAATTAAGGGTGCACCCAAACAAAAGGTAAGCGCTTTTTGCGACAATTTGGACTAAGAATTCTGTTGGTTTTGGGGAGGTCTTGGAGTCTCAGAAGTGTGGAACCACTGCCGAAGGGTCTCTCCGGTCCAAAGAATCTGGCAGAATTGGGGGTTAACAGGAGGCTCAGAGGATTGATCAAGAACACTGCAGTGAGGGTAAGTACAAATAAGCTAATAAGAAGTTAAGTTAAGAAAAATTCCACGTGGTGTTGGTAAGTCCCTGTGGATACCGCTTCGTATGAAACAAAGGTCTGAACGGGCAGGGAAAGGAAAAATAGAGAAAATCCTCGTGGATACCGCCTTAAGAGATAAGGGTCTGAATAGACGAGGTGCAAAGAGAAATTTCTGTGGATACCGCTCTAAGTAGAGGTCTGTACGGGCAGAACAGAATAGGAAACAAGGACAGTCCAATATATAGTTTAAAGCGCTGGTAGATAGACAATAGACTAGGCATAGAATTAGAGTAAATAATATTATCCAGTAAACGAACTGCGAATCTTTGAAATACCTTAAAAAGAGAGAACAACATGACAGGTAAAGGAACGGCAGTGGAGATTCTGAGCAAAAAAAAATCCCGGTAAATAAATATGAGATCACAAAAACTTCAGAAAAATGGGAAAAAAGAACCAAAAACCTGGTCACAAAATGGTCAAGAGAAGGAACGTTTGATGTAAGCTTGTGCGAAGAAATGGAGGCACTAATTAAAAATTACAAACCATTAGTGTGGCAGATATGGAATGGGACTGTTAAGTCTCCACAGAACCTACAGGAAAGAAGTAAGAGGAGCACAACACTTACCTCCTCGCCATGGTTACAGACACGTACTAATCAGTGGTATCAATGGGCAACTTACACGGCAGGAATGATGAAGAGACAGAATTGTTACCTGTGCTCAAGGGAAAGCCCCACTCAGCATGTAGTTCCCAAGACTTATAACTCCTCCACTTGCACGCGGTGGTGAAGAGAGTATAGGGAGCAATGTGAACGACAGTGTCCAGGTTCGATTAAGGCTTGCTTCCTGAAGCTTTGTGTTATAACAGATCCCTGCTATCAAAGCTGTATGAGAAACGCACCAATGTGCCCATATTGGTGTATGTTATATCAGGCTTCCTCGCAGTTTGATCAACGCAAGCTTGCCTCTGACTGCAACTACAGCAGACCATGGGCTGTAAACAAAAGAAGCAAGACACCTACACTGGAACAGCTTATAATGCAGTATAAGTTGAGCTATGAATGTTTTATGAGGAAAGGTGCTCGTCCAGTGGGTCATTTCAGAGGTAGCTGCACTCAGATGTGGGATGTAACCCCAGGCGAAAGACACATAGTAGGTTCCCCTCCACCCGAAGGTGCTTTGGACGCACAGACCATCCCCTTAGCGGACACCTGGTGGCTGTGTGGTAAGGAAGGAGGTCTAAGATCCACGCTTCCTATCAATTGGGCAGGTACGTGTACACGTGTTATGCTACTTCAAGAAGTTATAGTATCCCCTGAAGTACACTTCAACACTGATATCTCTGAACAGCAGACACTATTGTGGAAAAGGAGAAAATATGAACCCGACTCGATGATCTGGATAGATAGTATAGGACAGCCGAGAGGTATACCTAACGAATTTAAGGCGAGAAATGAGATTGCTGCAGGCTTCGAAACATTCCTACCCTTGATAGGAACTATTAAGAATGTTGAATGGATAAATTATATATATTACAATCAGCAAAGATTCATCAACTACACCGATGATGCACCGGAGGCCTTGGGAGAACAGTTAGATGCAACTAGCAAAATGGCGTGGCGGAATAGACAAGCATTGGACTGGCTATTGGCAGAAAAAGGAGGAGTTTGTGTGATGTTTAGAGAGAAGTGCTGTACTTTTATACCAAATAACACTAGTCCAGAAGGATCGTTTACTAAGGCAATGTATAAGTTGAAAAGTCTAAGAAAGGAAGTTAAACAGAATGCAGGGTTCGGACATCAGTTATTTGACTGGTTAGAAAGTAGACTTGGAGGATGGGGAGCATGGCTGACTAAAATAGCAATAACTGTCAGTATTGTATTGTTGAGCTGTGAGCTTGTGCTGTGCTGTTTTCTTCCTTGTCTCAAGTCTCTTGTAGTGCGTGCTGCAACCAAACAATTTCCGATGCTCGTGGCAATTACTGAAGCAAGCTTAGTGGAGAAAGAAACACCGAAAATGTATCGTTACAGCCTACAACACCTGCAGGATGAACAAGAGCAAAACAACAGTGTGGGAGTAGATTGTAAGGGCTTCTGAGTTTTTCTTCCCTGTCTCAGCTACAAAGGGACAGGTTTTTGGCTCAGTGGCCCAGGGCAACAGGGAGAGAATACTTCGAGGTCTTGGCGCAGAAAATTATAGTTTAACCCGAGATTTGGGAATAAGTGCTTGAGTTTATTGGGGCTTTTGTGCACGGACTCTTAGTCTTTCTCTGTGTGAGACCCTATGGGCCTCAAAGGGGGGATATATTGGAGTATAAAGTTGCATTGTTTGCTGTGTAACCAAAACTATGTAGTCAGCTTTGTATTTGCTATTTGCTATATATGTATCCAATTTAGTAGGAGAATGAAATCTCTGTATTGTCTCTGTACTATTGAACACATCAGTGACTTAAGAATGTAGCCAAATAAGAAGATAATGGTGTGTTAATGAGAGGCTAGCTAAGAGTTAACTGTGGCCAGGGATGAGGTAACACGTGGCCCAAAAAGTAGATTAGAACATGATGAAGTTAATGGGTAGAAACAATAGTGGGAAGTCGGGAGCTGATGTACTGGTGATACGCAACTGTAGACCGATTGGATATACTAATGCAACTAAACCAGGAGATTGCTGTAAAAAATGCTATGCACAAGGATCGGTGGGCAATCAGCAACTAGCTCACTGACTGTCTCAGCTTTGATTTGCAAATTAAAGTTTAACACTTCTTGAAGAATCTTCTGTGTCTCCTGGTCGTTTGTGGGGCACAAGAAACCACAACACCTGTAGCATTAAAACTAGCTGAGGAGATAAAATTGGCTGTCATACATGTTATGTGATATCTTCCATGAAAGTGAAAAATTCCAAGGTATGGTCTTCCCACAAATGCCCCCACACTGTCCATGTGTTTAATATTCACATTTAGTTTGAATATTTTGTCAGTACATAAATAATCTGGTTCTTTCATTATTCATGAACTTCAGTCAAATCTCTCTAAAATATATGGTTGCAATTCCTTAAGCTTTTTCCATCTCTATTTCACATAAATTGGATTACATAGTACCATATTTTTGAGTGTTTACAGTGATTTGCACTAAGTCTACTTTTGTAACTGGGTTCTCAGCGTACCTGATAGACCAGAGTACGGAGTGGTACCTCTCACAGTGAGATCTGATACCTCTTCTTCTGCCATTAATGGATGATATGGGTCACACGTGTGGATGATGTCTCTTCTTCTGCAAGATGGCACTGATAAGTGGCAACCCTGCGTACAGCTCCAATGGGAATTCCCGTTTAGGGTTACTACAGCTACAGTCATGTGACTTCAGTAAGTAAAATTATTTTAAGATGTTTAAAATAAAATCCAACAACTCTCTTCCTTGCTGACAGTGAACACTTGCACACCTCAAAGATGTGTGCTTAGGCCATTGCTCTATTCCCTCTATATCCAAGACTGTGTGGCTAGGCACAGCTCAAACACCAACTATAAATTTGTTGATGACTTACCTATTGTTGGCAGAACTTCAGATGGTGCAAGGAGATGTATAGGAGTGAGATAGATCAGCTAGTTGAGTGGTGTCACAACAACAACCTTCCACTCAATGTCAGTTAGACTAAGGAACTGATTATAGACTTCAGGAAGGGGAAGTTGATGGAACACATATCAGTCCTCGTCGAGGGATCCACGGTGGAAAGGATGAGTAGTTCTACATTCCTGGGTGTTAACATCTCTGATGATTTATCCTAGGACGAATATATTGATGCAACTACAAAGAAGAAACATTTAAATACAAAAAAATTCCGTAGATGTTGGAAACTCAAGAGCAACGTGCAGGAGGAACTCAGTAGGTCAAATAGCATCTATGGAAATGAATAAATGGTCAATGTTTCTGGCTGAGACCCTGCCTCAGGACTGGAAAGGAAGGCGGAAGATGCCAGAATCTTTCCTGCCACACCCAACTGTGGCACCTTTCTCATTCCCAATTTTTCCTTAGCCACATAATTTCCTAAGGGAGGTAAAAATGTAAGAGTCCATGGATAAATAAAACATTGTGATGGAATCCTCTTTGGCTCCTGAAAGAGGCAAACCCATCTCAGGTCTAAAGATTTTTTTCTGAAAGAAGTTCAAATTTACTAGGAGTCAAGGAGAATTTCTCACTTCAACCTGAAACTTTCCTTCCCCTTTCTTCATACATTTTCTCCCTGACAATTGAAAACAAATCTCCATTTATCTTTGACTCACAGTTGCAATGCCACTAATTTCAGCATGATAACCATAAAATTTCTCTTTTCAAGCAAACAGTCAGCGAGATTGTCCAGCACCCCCAAATCCACTAAGAGACCAAATCCATTTGCACCCCAGAATACGAGAGCACTGAATTACTGGGGAATTGGGCTAATCAGAATGCATGGCTTTGGAGGTAAATTTATGCTGTAATTATTGCCTCTCCATTATTTCTAAATGAATAGAATAAATACTGGCAAGCTTCTTGGTGGTAGAAGTCATGGGTTTAGGAGGTGCACTCAGATAAATCTGGATAGGGAAATCTTGTAGATGATGTCCATGTGATGCATATGCTTATAATGGGAAACATCAAGATTTCACAGAAATTTGTTACTCAGGTTCTTAAAGTAAGTAGTCTCAAGGACACAATGACATTATCTGAAGAATAGCAGTGACTGTATCATCAAAGGAGCAGCCACTGCTGCCTGCAAAATTTACCTATGGACCAGCTGTATTTGAATAATTAAACAAGCACAGTGCACTTCTGTTTAAGATGAGATGTTTTCAATGGCTGGGAATTCTGTGGCGAGTGACTCATTTCCTGATTCCCCATTCTCTGCTTGCCTGGATGAGTACGGAGTTGAAATACTCAGAATCAGAATCAGTCTTATTATCGCCGACATACATCGTGAAAAAGATTAACACCATTCACGGCAAACCAGCCCACTCCCACCTATTAATGTGAACATGTTTAGGAGACGTAAGTTGTTGACCTGAAGTATAAATATGTAAAGCTTGAGATTATACACAAATAACTGCATTTACAATACTTCTGTCCTGGTGTTCACAAATTCATAAAGGCCCAGAGAGTCACAGCCTGAAATGGCCACTTTGTAAATCGGGTCAAGATGCATAATTCAGGCTCATTAAAAGGGAAGGCTCAGACCTGGAAATAAAGAAACAAATTACTTTTAGAGTATTATTATCTCACTGTGGAAGGAGAGAGGAAGGATACCTCTCTCTCCCTTGTTAGTGAGAGAGAGAACCTGTGGGATGTCAAACTATTGGGATGAACAGAGGGTTTTTGATGGACCGCAGATCATGGTCTCTTTGGAAGCTTTGCTATTGCTTGCATGGTGAGTGGTGGGTGGGTGCTCTCTGCTGGAACAAGTGAGGGGAGGGTTGATGCTTTGCCACTATGTGTGTATGGGGGGGGGGGAGCAAAGGCTTTGCTGTTCTAACGTTTTTCCGTCATTCATTCTTCGGGGTTTTTCTTCTGCTTCCTGGATGTCTGTGAAGGATAAGGATTTCAGGTGGTATACTCTATACATACTCTGATATTAAATGGGACCATTGAAGTAATCAAAGTGCTTTATGCCCACAAAATTTCTACCACGCCTTGGCAAAGGACGTTGCGCTTTCAAAAACCCAGCACAAGTATGGTTGCTCAAATAGCCTCTGAAATGCCATCATTACCTTTGAAGTACAGTCAGTGTCCAGTACATTGTGGGTAAAGCCCTCCTAATAATGGAGCACATCTCCACGAAACACTTTTGTAGGAAAGCAGGAACCACCGTCAGAAATTGCCACCAACCAGGCCTTGCTCTTTCCTCGCTACCGCCATCAGGTAGGAGGAACAAAAGCCTCAGGTCTTGCACCACCAGGTTACTACCCCTCAACCTTCAGGCTCTTGACCAGAAGGGGATAGCTACACTCATTTGGTCATCCATTGAGATGTTCCCACAACCAATGATCTCACATAAATGACTCTTTATCTTATTATTTCATTCTTGTTGTTTATTGCTCTTTATTTATATTTGCATTTGCACAGTTTGTTGTCGTCTGCACTCTGGTTGATCTTTCAATGAATCTGTTATAATTATTATTCTATCTGTTTGCTGAGTATGCCCACAGGAAAATGAATGGTAGGGTTGTATGTGGTGACATATATGTACTTTGACATCAAAATTGACTTTGAACTTTTAATGTGCACAAATCAAGAACTAATGAACAACTTTTAAATGAGAATCGGGTTTATGTCACTGAGATAAGTCATGAAATTCATTGTTTTGTGGCAGCAGTACAGTGCAGGCTTAACAATAGAATCAGAACCTAAATTTCAAAGTTCAAAGTACATTCATTATCAAGCTATGTATACAGAGTACAACTCTGAGATTCGTCCTCCCTCAGGTAGCCACAAAACAAAGAAACGCTATGGAGCCCATTTCCAGAAAAACACCAAACACCCAAGGCGCAAAAAAACGAACAAATGGCTCTAACGGCCAGAAGCAAGCTATAACACATAGAATATAAGCATCAAACCAGGAGTTCAGGAGTATTCAGTTTCATTCAGTTCAATTCAGTGCTACTAGCTAACTGCAGTCTGCACAGCCAGTCTTCACCGAAGTGCCGCAGTCCTCGCCGATCACCGGCATCAAACCGCTCAAGAACAGCAAAAAAAGAGTAAACAGAATCCAGTAACAGCTTGAAACCAAGTCCCTCAAAGTGAGCCCACAGCCTTAAGCCTCGCTGATTAATCCTTGCGAAGTGGAACCCTCTGAAAGCAGCTAGCGAGAGCGGGAGGAAGACTGGTCAAACGCAAACAGATGGCTCTGAACATCCGCCTGTTCCCTGCTCTCGTCTTCATCGACTTCAGCCTTGCTCAATGCCGCAGTTGGAGGGAAGCAATGATCAATGGGCTCACGCACGGTCTCAGGCTGCACACTCTGCTCGCAACCTCAGCAAACTCCTTAGCAAAGTGCCAGGTCACTCAATCAGCCCAAAAGCACACCATCGAAATGTTAGTCACAGGTTCTAAACACACACAGCGTAGTAGTAGAATTATATTTGAAAGAGAAAGAACTGAAAGAAGTAGTTTCATGAATTGTCTGCAGGACATCACCATTGGTCAAGTTCGCTGCCGCCATCTTTAAGTGTGAAGAATCAAGTTTATTTTTACTGACACAAGTCTGAAATTTGTTATTTTTATGGCAGTGGTGCAGTGCAATACATAAAAATAGCTATGAATTACAATAAGAATATAAACAAATAAATAATACCACAAAAGGACAGCAAAATAGTGCTGATGGGTTCTCAGACGATTCATGAATCTTATGACCGAGGTGAGAAGCTGCCCTAAAACGTGGAGTGTGGGTCTTCAGGCTCCTGCACCTCTTGCTGATAGTATCAATGAGAAGAAGGCACACCCTGGAAGATGAGGATCATTAAAATGGATGCTGCCTTCTTGAGTCACCGTCTTTTGATGATGTCCTTGATGGTAGAGAGGCCTGTGCCCATGATGGGGGATGGCTGACTCTGCAACGATCCCTGCATTGGCGTTCCACACCAGACAGTGATGCAACCATTTTGAATGCTCTCCACAGTACATCTGCAGCAACTTGCTAGGATCTCCTAATGAAGTACAGCTACCAGCTTGCCTTCTCATTGACTACATCAGTATGATGGGACCAGGATAGCTTCTCTGAGATGTTGATGCCCAGGAGCTTGAAACAACTCACCTTTTCCACCACTCAATGAGACTGGTACGTGTTCTTCAACTTTTCCTTCCTGAAGCTCACAATCAATTCCCTGGTCTTACTGACACTGAGTGCGAGGTTGTTGTTAAGACACCGTTCAACCAGCCAATTTATCTCATTCCTGTATGCCTCCTCATCACCATCGTAGATTCTGCCAATACCTGTGGTGTCATCAGTGAATTGATAGATGGCGTTTGAGCTTTGCCTAGCCACTCAGTCATGAGTGCATTGGGAGTAGAGAAGTGGCTAAGAATGCTTCTTTGAGGTGTGCCTGCATTGATTGTCAGCGAGATGTTCTCACCAGTTTATACAGATTCCAGTCTCCTGATAAGGAAATCAAGAATCCAGTTTCTGAGGGAGGTACAGAGGCCTAGATTTTGACGCTTGTTGATTAGGCTCTGTGGGGTGTGCCGATCTTGAATGCCTATCGGTAATCTAAAAACAGCAGCTTGATGCAGATATTGCTGCTGTCCGGGTGGTCCAAAGCCCAATGCAGAGCCAGTGATATTGTGTCCACTGTGGATCTGTTGTGGCAGTAAGCAAAATGCAGAGGGTCCATGTCCTTACTGAAGCAGGAGCTAATTCTAGTCATGACCAACCTTTCAAAACACTTCATTGCTGTAGATGCAAGTGCTCCTAGGTAATAGTCTTTCACGCAGCCTACCCTGCTCTTCTTGGGTGCAGGCATGAGTGATACATTTTTGAAGCAGGTGGAATCTTTCCACTGCGGCAAGATGTCCTTGAACTTTCTGGCCAGTTGGTTGGCACAGGTTTTCAGTACCCTGCCAAGTACACCATTGGGACTTGACGCCTTCCAAGGTTTCACCTTCTGGAAGGAAGTTCTGATGTTGGCATCCGAGACAGAGATCACAGTATCACCAGGTACTGTGGGTATTCACACAGGTGTGGCCATACAACCAGATACATTTTAGAGCAAAAAGCTGGAGTAATTCAATATGTCAGGTGGCATCTCTCAAGAGAAATAGACACTCAGCTTTTTGATTCCAGGCCTTTAATCTGAACTGAAAGAATAGTAGGGAGATTTAAGCATCTGTATTCTAATGTATCTCCATATTAAGTTTTAGCCAAGGCATCAATGTTCCCTCTATTTTATTTTACCGCTGCACAGACCAACCATTGGTATGAGCAGAAATTTTGTAAACAGCTTGAAAACTATGTGGCTCTTTCTATTAACATTTGATCTAAAAGAAAGTTCAAGCTGCACGGCAACAAAGGCTACGTGCTCGTGGGCATTTCAGCTACTGCGCGGCCGTGCACTCGCACAGCCGAGAGGAAACTGTACAAGAATACCATAGACCATCTGTAATAAGCGCAAAGTGGCACCGTAAGGTCCATCTCCATTTTATTATGTTGTTGCACAGCAGCACTCCGATGCCCCTTCAATACGGCACTGGAGTAGAAGGATGCAGGGTTGCATATGGACCTACAACCAAATCGATGCGAGGGATGTACGGGAATGAAAGTGGACTCTCTAAAGTTATAGAAGCAGTGAGGAGGGAAAAGGGTAGAGCAAGTAAATTTATGAAGACATACATAGAATGAAGAGAGGGAATCAGCTGATGGTACAAACAGTAACATCGTTCATTAGCCAAATGCTGATCACAACTCAACCTCATAAAAATCAGACAAAAACGCTAGAGGAACGGCAAGGTTGCTGCCCGATGTGCCACAGGCGTGGAAAGGGAGCAACAAATAAGACATAGGAGTAAAATTAGACCACTTGGCCCATTGAGTCTGGTCCATCATTGCATCATGGCTGTGTTATTATCTCTCTCAACCCCATTCTCCTGCCTTTCCCCAATAGCCTTGACACCCTGATTGATCAAGAACCAATGAACCTCTGCTTTAACTATATTCAATGACCTGGCCTCCACAGCCATCCATGACAATGAATTCCACAGATTCACCACCCTCTGGCTCAGAAATGTTTCCTCATCTCTGTTCTAAATGGACATCCCTCTATTTTGAGGCTGTGCCCTCTGGTCTTAGACTCCCCCACTAGGAAACATTCTCTCCACATCCACTCTATCAATATTCGATAGGTTTCAATGAGATGCCCCACATTGTTCTTAACTTCAGCGAGTACCAGCAAAGAGTCATCAAATGCTCCTCATACATTAACTCCATCATTCCCAAAATAATTCTCTGGAACCTCCTCTGGATCCTTTCCAATGCCTTTTCTTCGATAAGGTGCCCAAAACTGCTCATAAGACTTCAAGTTCCTGTAAGATGCCAGCATGATCAATCGCAGAGGCTTCTGCGGGGTCAACCAAAGTGTTTTTGTCCTTTATAAACATTATTTTTATGACCGCAGGATCCTGCTGGACATTAAGAACTTTACCCCATCAGCAAGTTGCTTGTTAGCGGAGAACCCAGAGGGGCTGGACTTGGTGTGAATTGTGCTGTTGCCTGTGACAGAGCGGTCAGTGTGTGAAGGCAGTGTGCAGCCTAACAGCGAGTGATCGCCCCAGTTGCTTTTCTTTTAATCACAAAACCCTGCTGGGCATTGTTGATGTGGAATGCTGCAAGTCCGATTCACTGATTTATTGGCGGGCAGCAGGGGGTCTGCGTGGCCTTGGTGGTAACGAGGGCTTGGTGACTCCTGCTTACTGCGCCTAGGAGAGAGGCATCAGAGCTGGGGCACTGCACCGGAGGCAGTGTGGCGTGGTGTACAAGCTAGAATTGGTGCTGCCCACCCAGAGTTTGCTTGGCAGAAGACAAGCTGCACTGTGTTCAACTGTAGATTTCTGCAACATTTATGGACTCTGGGTTCTTGTACTATATTTTACAGATATCTTATACGTGCTTATATTATATTAGTTATATGTACTTTCTGCTGTGTGTGACTATTGGTATCGTGCTTTGCAGCTTGGTCCCAGAATCTCACAGTTTCGTTTGGCTGTATTCACAGATATTCATGTAAGGTTGAATGACAACTTAAGCATAGTCTGATCAGTGCCCTATAAAACCATCGTCTGGCAATGCCTCTTCAAGCTTCAGCAATACATCCTTATAGTCTAGTCCTCTCAAAATGAATGCTAATATTGCATTTGTCTTCCTCACCATCGACCCAACCTGCAAGTTAATCTTTTGGGAATTCCCAGGCCCCTTTGCAACTCTGATTTTTGAATTTTCTCTCCGTTTACAAAATAGTCTATGCTTTATTCCTTCCACAAAGTGCTAAAATATTCGCAGATGACCTAATTCGGGCTCAGGGTTCCGTAGGTAGCAGAGCAGCTACCTCTGAAAGTCATCCCTCGAGCCAAACTTTTGTCGGCTGATAGATCCTACCTACATACGGGGGGGGCGTGCGCGTCCTGTCGCACTCCTTGCTCGGTCAGTCGGTCGCTCTCTCTGGACTGCGACTGCCGCGGCCCTGGCACGGGGACCTCTGGCCCTTACCTTGTCCTCTCACTGGTGTGTTGCAATGATTTTATATTTTCATGTGTGGAAAATATGCGCTGTGTGTTTAATATCCAAACGTCACTTAAAATATTATGATGCTATTGACTTATAAGTGAGTTATAATTGACTTACCACTATATTCATGCGAGGAAGATATGTGCTGTGTGTTTAATATTATGTAGTCCCCGGTAAGCCTCAGGCTCACTCAGCCCGCTCCGTCTAGGGGGAGCAGCCTTCGGCCCCGCCAAACTGGGTAATCAGCTGGTGTGGACGCGGTGTGATGTCCCCACCAAGCCCAATAACAGACAGTACACCATATGTGATTAAATGATTACACTTCATAAATCTTACTGGAGCTATGTACTTAATAGAGATACAATATAAAAGGAAAAGTAAAAGGCGCCAAACTTATCAATGTCCAACCACTTCGTGCACAACCGTTGGAGCTCAGTTAACGAAGTCTTCTTGCCACCATTCGATCCCCTCCGACCTCCTCAAACTGCCGCCTGGGACCAACAACGGTGGTCGATCAGACTCTCCACACGAATCTGTCCTCCTCTCCTCTCCATGCCGAAGGGGTCCGTTCTCTCGCCCAGTTTACAACATCGCGTCTTCTCCCTCTAACCCCCTCGCGCCAGCTCACCAAACGTCCGCCCAACACTAGCTTGCAGGCTCACAAGAAAGAATAACCTCTATCCCAATTGGTTAACAAATGAATACAATTCTCATTATCAGTAATTATAACCCAAACAAGCTGCGAGAGAAAGCACTCTCTCACCAGTTAGCATAACAAAGAAGCATTTTTACTTTTAACAAAGAAGCCATTTTGATTAACACACAGTAACATAAAGAAAGAAACCCCCCTACAATTAAATTCATTAGATAAACCCTTTTAGAAATGAAATTGAGTGTATTAGCCACTTATAAGTGACTTATAGTTGACTATATCCCGGTCGTGATTAACACCTCCCCGTCACCGATCCACAATAATATTGTCAATATTTTAAAAAGTGCAAAAAAGGTTGGTGACCCCTGTTTTACCCTACCATCCCTTCCTTGCTTCAATGGAACATACTTATGCAGAATGCCATGCAAATGTTCCCTGAACATTTGCCACCTTTCTGCCATGTTTTTCCCTGAGAACATCTGCTCCCAATTTATGCTCCCAAGTTTCTGCCTAATAGCATCATATTTCCCCCACCCCAATTAAGTGTTTTTCCAAATTGTCTGCTCCTATCCCTCTCCAGTGCTATGGGAAGGGAGATAGAGTTGTGATCACCACCTCCAAAATGCTGTCCCACTGGGAGATCTGACACCTGACCAGGTTTTTTTTTCACAATGCCAAATCAAGTACAGCCTCTCTGCCAGATGTCAGGAAACCTTCCTGAACACACCTAACAAACTCCACCCCAGCCAATCCCTTTGCTTTAAGGAGATGCTAGTCAATATTAGGAAAGTTAAAATCACTCATCAAAACAACCCTATTAGTATTGCACCATTCCAGGATCTGCCTCCCCTATCTGCTCCTCGATGTCTCTGTTACTATTGGGGGCTCTATAAAAAACACACAGTAGAGTTATTGCCCCCTTTCTGTTTCTGACTTCCACCCAGACGGACTCAGTAGGCAAACCCTCTATGACTTTCTCCTTTTCTGCAGCTGTGATACTAGCCCTGATTAGCAATGCTATGCCCCCCACCTCTTTTGTCTCCCTCCCTGTCCTTTTTGAAACATCTAAAGCTCGGCACGCTCAACAGCCATTCCTGCCTCAGAGGTATCCAAGTCCCTGTAATGGCCACAAAGTCATGGTTCCACATATTGGTCCACGCTCTAAGTTCACCTGCCTTGTTTATGATACTCCTTGCATTAAAATCAAGAATGCCACAGTTGCCAAAGGCCAAGGGCCAAGGGCCAAGCCGAATTGGAAAGGTCGGGTACAGGCCAAATCGAGGCAGTGGGGTCCAGGTCCCAGTGCGTATCATTTGGAAGATGATTTAGGTGCCGGACCTGATTAAAATCAAGACGCATCTCAAACCGTCTAGCTGAGTGCATCTTTGGCGAGCGTGGGAGGCACTACGTGGGAATGGAATGAGAAAGTGAGAGTGAAGCAAAACAGTGGGTGGCGGAAACCGGGTCAAAGTGCAAACTGAATGCAGAAGTCTAAAGTAGAAGTTAATTAGCATAGTCACAGCTGTAGGAGTGTGGTTTAATGCAACTGTGGTTTGTCAACAATGTGCAATTATGAAGAAACAGAAACAAACTTTGTAAATGTGCCAAGTTAATGTCATAGTCAAGGAAACAAATAGGATACTAAAGGTAAATGTGGTTACACTGAGGGAGAGCAAATTGGATTAAGTAACAATGAGCTATTATTTCTTTTTCATAAAAGCATTCTATCCAACTATGTTTTCAATACAGAAGTAAGTAAACTTTAGCAGTAGGCCACAGGTCGGGACTGAAGTAAGAAAGGGGAGAGAGAGCCATCGCTGTGCCCAGTTTAAGATGGTCAATCTCAGCGACTGCTGGCTGGTGGTTGATGAAACAACTAAATACTTTGTCAATCGCTCCTTTTTTCTGGAAAACTATCAGTGCAAGTAACAGCCTGTAGCTTCCCTTTGGACTTGGAGGCAGTTCGAAGTGGCAGAACCGAGGCGAGGCAGTGGGCCCGTCACCAAGAGTGAGGAAGACCTGAGGTTCGATAGATTTAAGGGCCAAGCCGAATTGGAAAGGTCGGGTACAGGCCGAATCGAGGTAGCAGGGTCTAGGTTCCAGCGCGTATCATTTGGAAGATGATTTAGGCGCCGGACCTGATTAAAAGGTCAGGGTGTTGGGGCCCGAGGTGAGGGTCGGGCCAGCTCAGCTCTGTTCTGTTCTCCACTGACCTAAGGGTCTGTGAATGAACTGTCTTTGTGGACTTTGGTTCAGAATGGTATTTGCTTGTGTTTAGTGCTTGCATGATTTGGTTTCCCTTTCCACGCACTTTGGTTGTTTGACGGTCTTTTTTATGCGTTTGAATTTCTTTGCCTCATGGTTGCCTTTTAGGAGATGACTTTCAAGGTTGTATAATGTACACATACTTAGTAATAAATGTACTTTGAATTTTGACAGAAAGAAGCATATTGTGTCTCCACTTGAAATGATGTGTGATCAGAATGTTAGAGTCCACAATGAGTCACGTCGGCATCAGGAGTTTTAGTCCATTGGTTGTAAATGTGTGATTTTATGACTGTGCCCTCTATAAGCAGGAAGCGATGAAAGCTCAGTCTACAGTAGGTCTGAAAAGGAAACAGGAAAGCAAGGCTGAAGACCGACTAAGCAGAGGGATGATAAAAATATTTCAGAAAGAGTTACAGACGAGCAGTTTAAGTAGGTGGTTAAAAATACAGCGCGAGGAACTGCTACTTAAAATGAGTTAGGCTTTTGACAGGGATGCACACCGTGACTGTAATGGAATAGGGAGGATGGAAGCTGTGGAATCTGAAATCCCTCAGTGTAATCCTAGCCTAAGCGAGGGACAATTTACAATGACTAATGAACCTACCAACTGGTACAGCTTTGGAATGTGGGGGGAAGCCCACGTGGGGAGAACATACAAACTCCTTGAAGGCAGCAGTGGGAATTGAACCCGCTTGCTGGTACTGTAAAGCATTGTGCTAATTACTACGCACTTTTTAAACAATTAAATGCTTGTACAGTGTAATTAACATTCACACAAATGCAATGAAGTAACCAATTTACACACACAAAAAACTTCTAAGTGAGAGTCCTTTCCTCTTCCATCTTCTCAAGCAGTTTGTTCAGATTGCAACCAATCTGTGAGTGAGAAAGAAAAAACCTTCAGATCCCCTTTAAAGATCTTACTTCTCACCTTGAACCTGTAGTGTCTGATTTTAGATGTCTTTGTTTTGGGGAAAAGTTTCTCACTATCTGTCTCATGCAGATGTCTCATGATTTTGTGCATTTCTGTCAGGAACCCCTTCAGCCTCCTCCACTCCCAGGAAGACAAACTTCACTGTCCGTCCTCCACTCTTGATTGAAATGCTCCATCACCGATCAATTCTGTGCTTCCACTCCAGCTCAGTCACCTTTTTTCCTGTTGGTTTATTAGTTAATTAGTTATTAGCCAAAGGTTTATTAGTTGTACAGTGTCTCCATGCTTGTATATTCTATGCTAATGAAAGCCAGTGTCCCATGTCTTCTACACCGTCTTTACTGATCTATGATTGTGCCCATCAATGTCCTCCTGTTCCTTAGCACTTCCTAGGGACCTACCATTCACGGATGAGTGTTCAATCCTTATTTTGTTGTTCAGTCGCTTAGTTGAATCCAACTCTTTGTGACCATAGGGCCCATAGGGTTTTCATGGCAACTTACGGAAGTAGATTGCCAGGCCTTTCTTCCGCGCAGATACTGCTGCTGCCCAGGTTGGGACCTGACTTGACCTTATCTGCCTTGAAGTCCAGTCCTGATGCCACTACACCACCAGCTGGCATTCAATCCTTATTAGACCTCCCTAAATGCATCATCATGCACTTCTCCAGAGTAAATTCCATCCGCTCAATTTATATCATTTGACCTATATTCATATCCAAGTTGTTCATGTATGTGATAAACATTAAGGGTTTCAGTACAATATCTGAGGTACGCAATTGGTTACAGGCTTCCAACCACAAAGACAGCTGTTCACCATTAACCCCTCTCATATTGGCAAGTCAATTTGCAGAGTTATAATTGTTGTCTCCAAGATTTTCACCCACAGACACTTTAACTACTTGCCCAATTTATTTCCTTAAGATTAAGTCTGGTAATAGGACTATCTACCTACTGGCCATCTTCCTCTGGTGCTCCCCTCCCCCTTTCTTTCTCCCTAGACCTCCTGTCTCATGATACTCCCCCTTCTCCAGCTCTGTATCCCTTTTGCCAATCAACTTCCCAGTTCTCAGCTTCATCCCTCCCCCTTCCGTCTTGCCCTATCATTTCGGATCTCCCCTTCCCCTCCCACTTTCAAATCTCTTACTATCTCTTCTTTCAGTTAGTCCTGACGAAGGGTCTCGGCCCGAAACGTCGACAGTGCTTCTTCCTATAGATGCCGCCTGGCCTTCTGCATTCCACCAGCGTTTTGTGTGTGTTGCTTGAATTTCCAGCATCTGCAGATTTCATCGTGTTTGCGAACTTAATGTGAAGGAAGAAGGGTATTGGATGATGCCACAGCAGTGTTCAAGGATGGCATTGAAAACTCAAACATATCAAGGGTAGAATAGTGTTAAATAAAAATGCCGCACCCAGGTTTTGCAACACCCACCTGGTTCCTTATAATATTTGTGATTAAGTAGCCAGTGAGCTAGATCACACAGAGGCTGAAGGAATTCTTTCCAAGGTTGAATGGAGCCTATGGGCAATGCCCGTGGTCCAATTAGCCAAGAAAAATAGGTCTGGCATTATCTGCGGTGATCTTAAAGTAACCACCAACCCAGTACTGCCCAGGATAGAGAATATCTTTAGAACCTTTTTAGACAGAAACACTTCAGCAAAGTGGACTTAGCTGAGGCCTACCAACAGATGGAAATAGAAGATGGTTTGAGATGTGTCTATTTTAATGTAAGGAATGTTATGAACAAAGTGGATGAGCTTAGAGCATGGATCAGTACTTGGAGCTATGATGTTGTGGCCATTACAGAGACTTGGATGGCTCAGGGGCAGGAATGGTTACTTTGAGTGCCAGGCTTCAGATGTTTCAGAAGTGACAAGGACGGAGGCAAAAGAGGTGGGGGCGTAGCACTGTTGATCAGAGATAGTGTCACGGACATAGAAAAGGAGGAAGACATGGAGGAATCGACTAAGGAGTCTCTGTGGGTGGAAGTTAGGAACAGGAAGGGGTCACTAACTCTACTGGATGTTTTTTTATAGACCACCCAATAGTAACAGGAACATTGAGGAGCAGATGGGGAGACAGATTCTGGAAAGATGCAATAATAACAGGGTTGTTGTGGTGGGAGATTTTAATTTCCACAATATTGATTGGCGTGTCCCTAGAGCAAGGAGTTTAGATGGAGTGGAGTTTGTTAGGTGTGTTCAAGAAGGTTTCTTGACACAATATGTAGATAAGCCTACAAGAGGAGAGGCTGTAGTTAGTATGAACAGTTGGTAGCCTGGTGGTATGAACATTGAATTCTCCAATTTCTGGTAATTCCCTCCCCCTATCCCAGGTCCCTCTCTGCCTCTCTCCCCTTTCAACTTTCTGCTCCTTTATCTCTACAGTTCTTTCATGCTTATCCCCTCCCCCTCCTCCCTTTATCTTTCCTCTGATTGGTTTTCCACCTGGCGCCTCTAGGCCCTACCCCCTCCCCTATCTCTATTACTGGGCTTCGGTCCTCTCTTCCCCTCCATTCCTGATGAAGGGTCTCGGCCCAAAACGTTGGCTACTCTTTTCTCACGGATGCTGCCTGACCTGCTGAGTTCTTCCAGCGTTGTGTACGTATTCTTTGATCCACAGCATCTGCAGTTGTATTTTTGTGTTTTGAGACTGTAGTTGATCTGGTATTGGGAAATGAACCTGGTCAGGTGTCAGATCTCTCAGTGGGAGAGCCTTTTGGAGATAGTGATCACAACTCTATCTCCTTTATCATAGCATTGGAGGGGGATAGGAACAGACAAGTTAGGAAAATGTTTAATTGGAAAAGGGGAAATATGAGGCTATCAGGCAGGAACTTAGAAGCATAAATTGGAAACAGATGTTCTCAGGGAAATGTACGGAAGAAATGTGACAAATGTTCAGGGGATATTTGCGTGGTACATTCCAATGAGACAGGGAAATGATGGTAGGGTACAGGAACCGTGGTTGTATATCCAATCAAGAAGGAAAGAAGAGCTTATAAAAGGTTCAAAAAGCTAGGTGATGATAGAGAGGTAGAAGATTATAAGGCTAGCAGGAAGGAGATCAAGAACGAAATTAGGAGAGCCAGCAGACAGGAAAACCCCAAGGCATTTTACAAGTATGTGAAGAGCAAGAGAATAAGATGTGAGAAAATAGGACAGTGGAATTGTCAAGTGTGACAGTGGAAAAGTGTGTATGAATTGGGAGAAGGTAGCTGAGGTATTTAATGAGTACTTTACTTCAGTATTCACTACGGAAAAGGACCTTGGCGATTGTAGGAATGACTTACAGTGGACTGAAAAGCTTGAGCATGTAGATAATAAGATAGAGGATGTGCAGGAGCTTTTGGAAAGCATCAAGTTGGATAAGTCACCGGGACCAGATGAGATATACCACAGCTACTGTGGGAGGTGAGGGAGGAAATTGCTGAGCCTCTGGTGATGATCTTGGCATCCTCAAAGGGGACAGAAGAGGTTCCGGAGGATTGGAGGGTTGTGGATGTTGTCTGCTATTCAAGAAAGGGAGTAGAGATAGCCCAGGAAATTATAGACCAGTGATTCTTACTTCAGTAGTTGGTAAGTTGATGGAGAAGATCCTGAGAGGCTGGATTTATGAACATCTGGAGAGGCATAATATGATTAGGAATAGTCAGCATGGCTTTGTGAAAGGCAGGTTATGCCTTACGAACCTGATTGAATTTTTTGAGGATGTGACTAAACACATTGGTGCAGGTAGAGCAGTAGATGTAGTGTATATGGATTTCAACAAGGCATTTGATAAGGTACCCCATGCAAGGCTTATTGAGAAAGTAAGGAGGCAGGGGATCCAAGGGGACATTGTTTTGTGGATCCAGAACTGGCTTGCCCACAGAAGAAAAAGAGAGGTTGTAGACAAGTCATATTCTGCATGGAGGTCGGTGACCAGTGGTGTGCCTCAGGGATCTGTTCTGGGACCCCTACTCTTCATGAATTTTATAAATGACATGGATTAGGAAGTAGTGGGTTGGGTTAGTAAATTTGCTGATGACACAAAAGTTGGAGGTGTTGTGGATAGTGTGGAGGGCTGTCAGAGGTTACAACGCCACATTGATAGGATGCAAGAATGGGCTGAGAAGTGGCAGATGGTGTTCAACCCAGATAAGTGTGAGATGGTTCATTTTGGTAGGTCAAATATGATGGCAGAATATATTATTAATGGTAAGACTCTTGGCAGTGTGGAGGATCAGAAGGATATTGGGGTCCAAGTCCATAGGACACTCAAGGCTGCTGCGAAGGTTGACTCTGTGGTTAAGAAAGCATATAGTGTATTGTCCTTCATCAATCATGGGATTGAGTTTAGGAGCCGAGAGGTAATGTTGCAGCTATATAGGACCCTGGTCAGACCCCACTTGGAGTACTGTGCTCAGTTCTGGTCACCTTACTACAGGAAGGATGTGGAAGCCATAGAACGAGTGAAGAGGAGATTTACAAGGATGTTGACTGGATTGGGGAGCATGCCTTATGAGAATAGGTTGAGTGAACTCAGCCTTTTCTCCTTGGAGCGACGGAGGATGAGAGGTGACCTGATAGAGGTGTATAAGATAATGAGAGGCATTGATCATTTGGATAGTCAGAGGCTTTTTCCCAGGGCTGAAATGGCAGGCACAAGTGGGTGCTTGGAAGTAGGTACAAAGGAGATATCAGGATTAAGTTTTTTAACACAGAGAGTGGTGAGTGCATGGAATGGGCTGCTGGCTACGGTAGTGGAGACAGATACAATTGGGTCTTTTAAGAGACTCCTGGCCAGGTACATGGAGCTCAGAAAAATAGAGGCTATGGGTAACTCTTGGTAATTTCTCAGGTAGTATAAGGACATGTTCGGCACAGCTTTGTGGGCCGAAAGGCCTGTATTGTGCTGCAGGTTTTCTATGTTCTCTGTTCTAAAAGTCCAATGTGTTTCTCACCATAAACTCTCACAAAGGGTTTTTATCACTGTAATAGGTCGATTTTCGGAGTAGCTCTGGCAAAAGGCTGCCCAGGCACTCAGTGGATGACATCATTGTTACCAGTAAGGATGACAACGGATATCTTCAAAATCTCAAGTCATTGTTAATAAGATTAGAAGATTTTGGGCTCAGAGCAAAACGTAATGTGTGAATTCTTTAAACCAAGCTTCCTTACTGCGGTCACACCATTGACACACAAGGATTGTACAATTGTGCTGAAAAATTTAAGCAACGGTGGATGTCCCAAGGCCAAGGAACTTGTCACAGTTGCAGACCTTTTTAGGATTTGTCAGTTTCTATAACAGGTTTCTGCCAAACCTGGCTACTGTGATCCACCTCTCGAACTCATTACTACGGATCAGAAAGAAATGGCAATGAACAAAGCAGTATGATGATGCTTTCCAAAAGGTACTTCACTTTACTTTATTGTCACCAAACAATTGATACTAGAGCGTACAATCATCACAGTGATACTTGTTTCTGTGCTTCGCGCTCCCTGAAGTACAAATCGAAGTAAATATAATAAAAATTTAAATTGTAAATCATAATTAGAAAATAGAAAAGGGAAAGTAAGTTAGTGCAAGTCAGGTCCAGATATTTGGAAGGTACGGCCCAAATCCAGGTCAGGATCTGTTCAGCAGTCTTATGTGGAAAGAAGCTTACCCAAATCTGGCCATACGAATCTTCATGCTCCTGAACCTTCTCCCGGAGGGAAGTGGGACAAAAGGTGTGTTGGCTGGGTGGGTGTTGTCCTTGATTATCCTTGCAGCACTGCTCCGACAACGTGTGGTGTAAATTGAGTCCAAGGATGGAAGACTGGTTTGTGTGATGTGCTGGGCTATGGTCACGATCTTCTGTAGCTTCTTCCGGTCTTGGACAGGACAACTTCCATACCAGGCTGTGATGCACCCTAGAGGAATGCTTTCTACTGCGCACCTATAAAAATTAGTGAGGGTTTTAGGGGACAGGCCAAATTTCTTCAGCTTCTCAGGAATTAAAGGTGCTGGTGGGCCTTCTTGGCAGTGGACTCTGCTTGGTTAGACCAAGTCAGGTCATTTGTGATATTCACCCCAAGGAACTTAAAGCTTTTGACCTGTTCCACCTGCGCACCACCGATGTAGATGGGGTTGTGCGGTCCGCTACTCCTTCTGAAGTCAACAACCAATTCCTTTGTCTTGGTAAAGGAAATAGTGATGACTGATATTGTACTCACACATTATGATCCACATGATCCAATTAAGATTGCCTATGATGTTATGTTATGTTATATTGTTGCCTTATGTTATTGTGCAGTCAGTCACATGTTATGAGTGACGGTAAAGAATGCCCCATACAGCCTTTGCATCACGTTCCCCTACCACTGCAGAGAAGAACTGCACACAGACTGAGAGAGAGAGAGGCACTTCAAATAGTACTTGTATGGAAGAGAGTTTCCCCTCATTGCGGATCGTCAACTAGTAGGGTCCATTTTCAGTCCACACGAATGTATTCCACTAACAGCAGCAACATGAATGCTGAGCTGGGCTCTGTTTTTGAACATAATTACAAGGTCAAATACAAGACGCCAACTCATCATGGAAACATTGATGGATTGTCCTATTTACCCTTGGAAAAGGAAATACCTGAAAAACTTAGTAAAAGAGGACACCTTCAACATCTCCCTGAGCAGTGCCGTCGTTCCAATGTGCTTCAAGGCCGCCACCTTCGTCCCCTCGCCAAAGAAGTCTTCAGTGTCCTGCCTCAACAACTACCATCCCGTTGCTCTCACATCCATCATCATGAAGTGTTTCGAGAGGCTCGTCATGAGGCACATCAAGACCCTGCTGCCCTGCAGTTCATGTATCGTCCCAACCGCTCAACAAACGATACCATCGCCACCACCCTCCACCTGGCCCTCACCCACTTGGAAAAAAAAGACACGTACGTTCGAATGCTGTTCATAGACTTCAGTTCAGCAATCAACACAATCATTCCTCAGCACCTGACTGGAAAGCTGAAACTGCTGGGCCTGAACACCTCCTTCTGCAACTGGATTCTAGACTTCCTGACTGGGAGACCTCAGTCAGTCCGGATCAGGAGCAGCATCTCCAACACCATCACACTGAGCACGGGGGCTCCCCAGGGCAGTCTGCTCAGTCCACTGCTGTTCACTCTGCTGACCCACGACTGTGCTGCAACACACAGCTCGAACCACATCATCAAGTTCACCAATGACATGACGGTGGTGGGTCTCATCAGCAAGAGTAACGAGTCAGCATACAGAGAAGCAGTGCAGTGGCTAACGGACTGGTGCAGAGTCAACAACCTGTATCTGAATGTGAACAAAACACAAGAGATGGTTGTTGACTTCAGGAGAGCACAGAGCAACCACTCTCTGCTAAACGTCAACAGCTCCTCCATAGAAATCGTTAAGAGCACCAAGTTTCTTGGTGTTCACCTGGCGGAGAATCTCACCTGGTCCCTCAACACCAGCTCCATATCCAAGAAAGCCCAGAAGCATCTCTACTTTCTGTGAAGCCTGAGAAAAGTCCATCTCCCACCCCACCCCCCAACCCTCACCACATTCTACAGAGGATGTATCTTGAGTATCCTGAGCAGTTGCATTACTGCCTGGCTTGGAAATTGCACCACCTCGGATCGTAAGACCCTGCAGCAGATAGTGAGGTCAGCTGAGAAGACCATTGGGGTCTCTCTTCCCTCCATTATAGACATTTACACCACACACTGCATTCGCAAAGCTAACAGCATTGTGAAGGACCCCACGCACTCCTCATACAAAGGCACTCCTTCCTGCCATCTGGCAAAAGGTACCGAATCATTCGGGCTTTCAAGACCAGACTGTGTAACAGTTTCTTCCCGCAAGCCATTAGACTCCTCAATTCCCAGAGTCTAGTCTGACACCAACCTACACACACACACACACACACACACACACACACACACACACACACACACACACACACACACACACACACACACACACACACACACACACACACACACACACACACACACACTAGGGTGCCTAAGACTTTTGCACAATACATTAATAATTTTATGTGTTGCACTGTACTGCTGCTGTAATAAAAACACAAATTTCATGACATATGTGAGAGAGAGAATGGAAAGCGCCATAGAGACATTCTGTAATGATCAATAAACTAATTGTTTGAAATCAAATTGCCTTGCCTAAAACTCTTCTATATACCTAAGACTCTTACAGTATGAGAGAGAGAGAGAGAGAGAGAGAGAGAGAGAGAGAGAGAGAGAGAGAAAGAGAGAGAGGGAGAGGGAGAGGGAGAGAGAAATACGCTACCTATTTGTGTTGAGTTGAGGTTTATAGCTAAGCAGGGAGGAGTGTTGTCCATTTAACATTTAGTAATATTTGAGTAATTTTGTAAATATATTATTTGGTTAAGAATCCTTTGTTGTTTATATGATGCATTGTTGGTTCTCTGTAAAAGTACGTGAATGACATGTGCCATCACTACATCATAAGTGTGCATCTAGCTAAAAGCAAAAATGAAGTTTGTAATCATCTCTTTGGCTTGGGCTCACTTGTTTTTCTTTTTCCTAGTTTTATATTCTGGAATTACAAAACATAACAGCATTTAATAGTCTAGAAAATGTACTAGTCCAGCACCATCAAAGTCCTGCACTTAGGTGCCAGGTAATTGGAGCTTTACAACATAATGAAAACCAAGGAAGTAGTTTAGATAAAAGGTTTCTAACAACAGCGGCTATCTAGGATGTCAAACAGCAGTGGTAAAAATGTATTATTATGTTCAACAGAGGCCAGACGGTATTTTCTGTGAATAAGCAAGAATAAACTTGGGATATTATGAATAAAAAAAGATGTATGGATAATATTCAGAACAAGGTCTTGGAAATTTGCTCTGCTGTATTATCTCACGAGCCAATAGCTTTATTAGGTTACCTTCATCAGAGCTGGCTCCTCACTATCTTCTCAAGGACAATTCAAATGTGCAGAAAAGCTGGTGACTTGAGAAATGTCGAGAACAGCTGAGCTGAGTAGGAAAAAAAACAAATGACTGGAGTGTCGCCAAGTTCGGGATCTGTCGACGACAAGGAGTGACAACTTTCAAGCCTAGTACAGCTTGTTTAAAGTGAGAATACACAGACTGTCATACAATAATGTTTCTGTTGGTAATTTGGCCTTGATATAAGATCAAAACAAAGTATAATTCAAATTCTATGTTCCAGGAATTTTACATGTAACCCTCTCACTGGGCTCATGCAAACTTGGCTAACAGCCACGGGACTCGGATCACCTTTATAAACAATATACATCTAGGGTTGCTTTGATTTGGGGTTCAACCAAACAGGAAAGTAGGGGTGTTCCAATTAACAGAACCTCGATTTGAGCAAATGCTGCATAAATACTGCCCGTACAATTATTAGTCGGCAAAAAATAGCCAATAATACACCACACAAAATTATAAAGAAGGTATATTAGCCAATTTCAGCTATATCAAAGAGTTAATAAGAAAAAGAAAAGAAGAAAAAATGGCCCATTACAGTTAAACCGATCCAATGGGCACATAATTGTTAGAGCTCATACTGGAGTATTCAGGGGTGTATCTCTTACTCACTTGCTGGACCCACGGTCTGCATGTAAAAACCCACCACAGTTTCAAACTCCCCTTGAAGACCATCGCAAACAATCAATCTCTCTCTCTCTCTCTCTCTCTCTCTCTCTCTCTCTCTCTCTCTCTCTCTCTCTCTCTCTCTCTCTCTCTCTCTCTCTCTCTCTCTCTCTCTCTCTCTCCCTCTCTCTCTCTCTCCCTCTCTCCCTCCCTCCCTCCCTCTCTCTCCCTCCCCTGACTGGCTGATGTAACATTCCTATGTTGAACAACAGGCTTCTTATCTTTAGCTGAAACCAAAACACTTTGCCAACAGGACACACTGCTCTTGCAGAAAACTGCTAAATTGAAATACCTACATAATAACAATAGAAGTGTTAGCCGCAGCATTACATACATTACTTTGATAGTTTCTCCAAAATTACGTAAATCTTACAGCACAGAAACTGGTCATTTGGTCCACGTCGTGTATGCTAGTGTTTGTGTTACATTTCATACACCTATCCTCATTTAACTCAATCAATAAAACCATCTATTTCATTCTGTCTTGTATGGTTAATTAGCCTCCTCTCAAGTGTACCTGTCTAATTTGATTCCCCTAGATCCTGTGGTGGTAATTTCTTTTTCCTCACTACTGTCCGGATAAAGAAAATGTTTCCCAAACTGTCCATGTTATTTCTTGAAGACACGGTATGTTTGTTGTCTGCAGTTTTGCTTCATTCTGCACTCAGGTGGAAGCACCTGTGCCTTTTTAGTAGCGTCACCCATTAACTTTCTCTTTCTCAGAGGAAACAGACCCAGCATATTCATATTTCCTGAGCTGACATGGGAGTACGGTTTTCTCGCACAATGAAACGCCAGCTGGCTGAAATGTGTGTTTTCACGAGCATGATTGCTAGCCCCGTTTAACAGCCTGCCTGCGTGAGCACCCAGACCCCATGGTAGAGTCTGTGGTGTGACAGGTACAGGTTACAGATGCTCCCCTTTCAGACACCACATACATACGGACAAGTTCAAACGAGGATCAATTTTGTAAACACCCTGTTTCTGTATAACCACCCTGCAGCAATCAGACACCATTGTCTCAAAAGAACATGGACTGACAGTTTCACTTAAGAGAATTGCTTTGGAAACTGACAAGCAATTACTTTGATTTATATTTGTGCAATATTTTATCAAACAATGCAGCAGCCACTGACTCTTCAAGCCTATTGAAACCAGTCATTGAGAATGGGACATCCTGCCTTTGTACCACTGTACCTAGGCAGGGGAAGATGATAAATACATGTTCACCTTACATTGGCCCTTGTCAACAGCACACTACCATGGAGATATGGTTACTACATTGAGAAATTGTGTGTAGTTTCTGACTTTTAGACAAAATTGACTTATGGTCATCTGTAAAAATGACACCATTCTTAACTCAGCATGGTTTGTTTGTATAACTTTATATAACAGGTACAACTGTAAATCTTTGATGTATTGACAGTATATCCTTTGATAATATGCTGACTATATAATTTATTTGTTCAAGTACCACCTAAGTAAGGTTTAAAGCAATTTTAGCATGCCTGCTTTATTTTACAATTCAATCCCCTTAGAAATAAACCCTAGTGTTGGGTTTGCACTTTACGGTTCTCCTGTGATTACTGTACTATCATTTTTGCAGTTGCCTGTGTTTTCCTGATTTACACCGTGCCCTACCGATTTTCCTTGCTCATTTTCTGAGTGATGATCTCTGCTGCCTGTCTCCCACTGATATATGGACTAGCTACCTCCTTATTTGTTTTGCCTGTCTCTTTTCAAAAGTTGAGCACTCCTGTTTATTTAATTCTCATTTACTTTGCAACTACATCTTTATAAAGGTAACAAGCTCTAAATGGATGTTTATTTAAATTGGGCTGGGGCCAGTGTCTTTGCAAAGAGAATAATTAGGGCTATCAGTAAGGTTTCAAACTAAATAGTTGGGAGATAGGTTTCTGCTGAGGGAAAATTGAGAAAGCACAAGAGGGAAGTTAATTGTACAAGATGTGACATACAGCACCAAACAATCTGCTGGAGTAACCCAACAGGTCGAGCAGTATCTGTGGGGGGTGGGGGAGGAATTGTTGATGTTTTGGGATGAAACCCTGCAATAGGTTTGCCCTCCAGATTCCCACGTTTGCAGTCTGTTGTGCGTCTGAAGATAAACAGAGCTGGTCAGGGATGGACACAGTGTGTAAACATAAAAATAAGCCACCAGCTACAGTCAGAAAAATGATAATCTTTCTTTGAATCTACATTGCATTCTTAACAATGACAATGGTTTAGCTGTACAGATAGGAATACAACAGTCACGAAAGCCAAGCACTCAATTCTCCAATCTTATTATCTGGTGACATTGCAGAGAGTTTTATCTCTATAGTTCTGGTTTTTAATTTCTCAGTAGTTGCTCAAATCCTTTCATCAGATTTCCTTCTTTGTTCCTTTCATGCCATTGATTCTCACATTTGACCTTAACAAATGGATATATCCACTCACACTGCAAATCCTTTACCAATCCCAAGGATATGTCAATGAGTTCTGTAATCCAGTTTTGTGGCAACAGAGGCAGCATTCATTCTTCTAAATACATTGTTCCCATCAAGACTGCAGATGCTGTATTCCCCATACTAAGAAGGAATAACAGGCTGGATACTGAGAGACATTTTCTCTTAATTGGGTATGTACTGTATATCTAGGACCATAATTTCCAAATAGAGGGTCGTCCATTTATGGCAGACATGAGGAGGATCTTTTCCCCTCAAAGTGCCATGATTTTAGAATTCTTTATTCCAGAAAGCCTGAACACAGAGTCATTGAAGGTTGATATTAATTGATATTTAAACTACATGGAAGGGACTTTGGGGGCAGTTTGGAGGAGGAAGGCGAGAGCAAGAGTGTGGTTTTGAGGCTGTGGTGAACTACATATACCTGTCTGGACACGCCCCCCCGCTGACTGCTCCTGTGGCTCCTCCCACAGACCCTGGTATAAAGGCGATCAGAGGCACTGCTCCTCCCTCAGTCTCCAGGATGTTGTGTGGTGGTCGCTTGCTGCTTGTGCTTTCTTCCAGCCAATAAAAGCCTACCTTAACCCACGTCTCCGAGAGTTATTGATGGTGCATCAGAGGCCCAGACTGTATTAGCTGTGATTTTATTGAATGGGGAGGGTGTTTCAGGTTTGAGGGGTTGGTTGGCCTAATTTGTTTCTGTTTCTTACGTTTGTATATTAGACGGCCCATGAACCATGGTAAGTAGTCAGGTTGCTCAATCTCCTGACTCTCACCACAGGGGCTGCAAAAACTTCCAACCTGTTGAATAAGCTGATGCTCTTCCAGATCTCACTATACTCTTTACTTAGGGTCACGCTCTCCTTTCTCTCCTGGCTAATTCTGTAATACTCCTGGAACAAAACAACCACTCTGTCATTTTCCCTGTTAAGCCAATTGCTTCGAGTTTCCTACTTTTACTATTTTTTGTCTAATTGAACCTTCTCCAAATCTAGGAAATTTTGGAAAACTTTAAACCAATGTATCAACTATGTCAGGATTCACCCTTTCTAGTACCTCCTTATGAAATTCACCTGAGCATAACAATTTGTCAGCCTATGCCTCCAATAATTTTCTGGTGATTATAATTTTTTCAAGGATTCTTCCTTCCCGTCTCTTTCCTGATTTACATTTCTTCTAAAGAATCCAAATCAGAATCCAATTTATTGTCACTCAGATATGTCGTGAAACTTTTGCTTTTTGGTATAGTACAATGCACAGAATATACTATAAATTACTATAAGAAATATATGTTGAAAAATTAGATATGTAGTGCAAAAAGAGAGCAAAACCAGTGAAATAGTGTTGATGGGTCCATTGTCTATTTAAAAATTTGATGGTAGAGGGGAAGAAGCTGTTCCTGAAATGTTGAGTGTGTTTCTTGAGGCTCCTGCACCTCCTCTCTGATGGTGGGAATTAGAAGAGGGTAAGACCTGGGTGGTGGGGGTCCTGACTGATGGATATTGTCTTTTTGAGGCATTGCCTTTTGTAGATACCCTCGATGGCGGGGTGCTTTTTTCATAGTGAAGCCTAAAGCAAATTAACTGTATAATTCATCTGCCATCTCCTTATTTTCCATAACTGATTCCCGATACTTACACTTCTATGGTTCCAGAGCTGACTATGTTGATGCTTTTGTTTTTACAAATACCTATAGAAACTCATACTAATCTTTAAATTTCTGACTGGCTTTATCTTGTCCTGCTTGGTGGCATCAGACTCCGGAGTGAAGGTTCCCGAGTTCGAATCCAAGTCGGGTTGAGCTTCGAGCTAGCAACTCGGCCTCACAAAAATAAGAATAGCTTGCTACGGAAACACCGTCAAAAGATGGTGCCCTGGTAACTCCACTGCCGAGTTAAGATAGATAGATAGATAGATAGATACTTTATTCATCCCCATGGGGAAATTCAACTTTTTTTCCAATGTCCCATACACTTGTTGTAGCAAAACTAATTACATACAATACTTAACTCAGTAAAAAATATGATATGCATCTAAATCACTATCTCAAAAAGCATTAATAATAGCTTTTAAAAAGTTCTTAAGTCCTGGCGGTAGAATTGTAAAGCCTAATGGCATTGGGGAGTATTGACCTCTTCATCCTGTCTGAGGAGCATTGCATCGATAGTAACCTGTCGCTGAAACTGCTTCTCTGTCTCTGGATGGTGCTATGTAGAGGATGTTCAGAGTTATCCATAATTGACCGTAGCCTACTCAGCGCCCTTCGCTCAGCTACCGATGTTAAACTCTCCAGTACTTTGCCCACGACAGAGCCCGCCTTCCTTACCAGCTTATTAAGACGTGAGGCGTCCCTCTTCTTAATGCTTCCTCCCCAACACGCCACCACAAAGAAGAGGGCGCTCTCCACAACTGACCTATAGAACATCTTCAGCATCTCACTACAGACATTGAATGACGCCAACCTTCTTAGGAAGTACAGTCGACTCTGTGCCTTCCTGCACAAGGCATCTGTGTTGGCAGTCCAGTCTAGCTTCTCGTCTAACTGTACTCTTCGTCTTCTTCTTTATTTTTTTCTCCTTTCTTATTAATTTCTTGGTCATTATTTCCTTATTTTTGTGCCTTTTTCAATCTTCTGCTGCCCTTCATTGTACAATTATATATTTATTCTTTAAATCTCACTTTACTTTGATTTTTGAGTTTCTCTGAATTTTTCTTTGTAATTGAGATGTATTTTATCTGGATACTCTGAAGGAAACCCTTAAATGTCTGCCAGTCCAACTCAGTCCAGCAATCCTTCAACCTAATTTGCTCGTTCTCTTCATTTCAGCTGAAATGTGAGCAACTTGGAATGCACTGAAACAGAGTTTGCCTGCTCGGTGTTTGGTAAGGATTTTGTTATTGTTTAGTCCTTATTACTTGTCTGCTAGCAGGTCCAGGAGGTCATCAGTTACTGCTTCCTGCCTCCCACAACTATGATTGGAAACTTAATATACCAGTGCACAAGGCAATTTCTCTGTATGCAGCTTGCTTAAACTCTGTTCTCTATAACCAGTTATTTTTGATTCTTTTTATTACTTCACTTAGCCTATTGTTCTGATGACCATACTGCATCAGGTGTGAGGATCTAGGTTACTTAAGTAGAATGTAAGCAAATGTACAGAGACGACTGAAGCATTGATACAACCAACACGGTTGAAATAGGAGCATGGGCAGCAACATGGTGTGGCAGCTTCCACTCCTGATAGTATTTGCATCTGGTGTGAAGAGCACCTTTGATCTTCTGTGGGATTCTTTGTTACTAGATCCTGGAAATCTGAGAGTTATTTGGGTTTACAGGAAGATGGGGAAAATTGAGAGAAGATCTAAGAAATACAGAGTTCCTATTGAATTCAAGAGTAGTGTCTCATTGCAAATTTTTCTTCTATTTCCTCCTCAACTGTAGGAGAAATTGCCAGCCAGGCCATCCAGGAAGATTAGTGACGATATGCTATTGGCTATTAGTGGCAATATACTATTAGGATACAGTTGGCAGCATTTGGGAAAAGGAGGTCTGGATCTCAAGTGATGATTAAGGTGGAAGGGTTTTACAACCAATGATGGCAGTTGTTTGGGTGGAGTTATATGTGTGTGGTGGGTGGGTTATGGGAAGGGGTGTAAGTCTAAAGATCGGAACCTGTGAGTGGGAAGTAAATGCGGCTATGATCAGGACATGGTGATATGACTGGGACTGAATGGGAATTGCAAACAGTGGATGAGCTGGGAGTGGGGGAGGAAAGGCATGTCAGGCAGAGGAGGCTAAAGACTTTCTTGAGGATCTGCTCTGCGGCCTGATATTTGGGAATTGGCAGATCATGCTTCCCTTTATTGGGATGTTTCAGTATCTCCATCTGTCTTGAATTTACTCAGTGTAACACTGGAGTATAGCCAGTCCTTTGATCTGTCAAAGGTCTTTTATTCATAAAAGAACTTATACTGTTTAAAGTAATACTTCCTGCTGTGCACCTCCTGTTGTAGCATGCACAAAGTCACCAGAGAGACACTGAAGCTAGTAGATACAGATGTGTTTTATTCAACAAAAGGAGACACTCTTGGAGGAAGAGGCTTGTTCAAACCAATATTACATGATATTTTACTTTCTAAAGAGCAAGGGTAACAGGAGAATTTTATAATTACAATGTATCTACAGTCTTCCTTTGAATTACATATAGTTTTTGCACACCTCTTTCATCGCACCAACACACCAGACACCCAACATGAATGTTAATCAGCATTGCCTAGTTTTCAGTCAACTGGTGTCTTCACAGCTCCAGGAAACTATTGTTCAGGGCTGCATTTTAAATTTAATCTACAATCCACATTCATGTCTGAAGAATGGCTGCTGTTGAACTTAATGTTTGCTATATACCCTGATACCTTTACACCTATCACACACAGCTTATCCTCAGCGATCAATAGTCTCTAGAACATTCTACCTTAAGCATTGCTGCAATATATACACAGAGCTATTGTCACAGGAGCGGCACATGCTACGACTCTGGAATGATGTCAAACTAATGTTATGTAAACTGCATATGTTACCCTGAGAAACTAATGCAGCAGTTGTTAAAAATTAATCCTGAGGAAATTCCCTCTTCATGGTGGGGCACTTACTGGCCCTAACACCCATTTCTGAAAAATGGCAATGGGGAAAGGACAATTCCTTTACTATTTCATTTTTTTTAACCATCTCAGTCTTGCATTGGACAGTATTTAAATGGACAATTATTCCTAACCTCACACATCACCCCACTATTGAGGATTTGGAGAAAACTGAGATGTTCACCCCCCCTTGGAAGTTTTCATGTTTTATTGTTTTACAAATTGAATTACAATGGATTTAATTTGGATTTTTTGACATTGATCAACAGTAAAGACTTTTTCATGTCAAAGTGAAAACAAATTTCTACAAATTGGTCTAAAATTTATTACAATTATTAAGCACAAAATAATTACTCACCCCTTTCAAGTCAGTATTTAGTAGATGCACCTTTGGCAGCAATTACAGCCTTGAGTCTGTGTGGATAGTTCTCTGTCAGCTTTGCACATCTGGACACTGCAATCTTTCCCCATTCTTCTTTACAGAACTGCTCAAGCTTTGTTGGATCGTGAGTAAACAACCCTTTTCAAGCTCAGCCACAAATTCTTTATTAGATTGAGGTCTGGACTCTGACTTGGCCACTCCAGGACTTTAACTTTGCTGTATTAAATCTTTCCACTGTAGCTTTGACTTTATGCTTGGGGTCATTGCCTTGCTGGAAAACAAATCTTCTCCCAAGTCACAGTTCTCCTGTAGACTGCATCAGGTTTTCTTCCAGGATCTCCCTGTATTTTGCTGCATTCATTTTACCCTCTGCCTTCACAAGCCTTCCAGGGACTGCTGCAGTGAAGCATCCGCATAACAGACACCACCATGTTTCACGGTAGGAATGGTGTGTTTTTGATGATGTGCAGTGTTTGGCTTACACCAAACATAGCATTTGGTTTCATCAGACTGTAGAACCTTTTCCCAGCTGACTTCAGATCTCCCACATGCCTTCTGGCAAACTCTAGCTGAGATTTCATGTGAGTTTATTTTCCAACAGTGGTTTCCTCTTTGATACTCTCACATTAAACTGCAACTGGTGAAGCACCTGGGCAACAGCTGTTGAATGTGCAGTCTCTCCCATCTCAGCCACTAAAGCTTGCAACGACTCCAGAGTTGTCATAGTTATCTCGGTGGCCTCCCTCACTAGTCCCCTTCTTGCATGGTCATTCAGTTTTTGAGGACCGCCTGCGCTAGGCAGATTTACAGCTGTGTCATATTCCTTCCATTTCTTGATGATTCACTTAACTGGACTCCGAGGGATATTCCATGACTTGGAGATTTTCTTGTACCCATCTCCTGACTTGTGCATTTCAATAACTTTTCACAGAGTTGCTTTCTTTTGTCTTTGTGGTGTAATTTTGCCAGGATACTGACGCACCAGCAGTTGAACCTTCCAGATGCGGGTATATTTTTACTACAATCAATTGAAACACCTTGACTGCACACAGGTGATCTCCTTTTAATAATTATCTAACTTCTGAAACCAAATGGCTGCACCAACAACAATTTGGTGTGTCATACTAAAGCGGTGAATTTTTACGCAATCAGTTATTTCATGTTTTATTTTTGTAATTAATTTAGATCACTTTGCTGAGATCTGTTTTCACTTTGACACAGAAGAGTCTTTTTCTATTAATCAGTGTCAAAAAAAGCCAAATTAAATCTACCGTGATTCAATGTTGTAAGAGAATAAAACATGAAAACTTCCTGGGAGAGTGAATACTTTTCATGGGCGCTGTATATACTGAAAAAAAATCATCATGTTTAAGGTAAAGAATTGTTTTCAAATGTAAATAAAAATAAATGTAACATAACAATTGATCATAGGCATAATTGAAAACATTGAAATAAAGCTAAAATTTCAAGGAATTACATGCATGAATCTTTGGTCACAGGATCAGTGAGTAGGGTTTCTGTCCACACAGTAGACAGTCATAGAATTAGGGCGAAGAGCCAGATGTGAAGTGCACATCACTACTTTCTTACTAAGCTCAATGTTTAGTCCAGCAGCAGGACAGTATTGCAGATATGACATGTCTGATTTCCAAGTTGTTTAAGGCCTTCCACATTTGACCAAGCATGTATGAGTGTTCAAAATTAACTAAGTGGCAAATAGGTGATAACTGGCAGCTCTCCCTGCAGAACAGCCAGCTCATTACCTGGAGAGTGTTCTAACTGGCTCCACCACTGTCTGGTATGGGGGTGACCCTACTGCACAGGGTCTGAAATAAGCTGCAGAGAGTTGTCAGCTCCATCATGGGTACTAGCGCCCACAGCATCCGTGAAATCTTCAAGGAGTGATGCCTCAAAAGGGTGCCATCCATCATTAAGGACCCCCATCACCCAGGTCATGCCCTCTTCTCATTGCTATGATCAGGAAGGAGGTACAGAAACATGAAGGCACACACTCAATGATTCAAGAACAGCTTCTTCCCCTCTGCCATCCAATTTCTGGATGGACTTTGAACTCATGAACATTACCTCACTGCTTTTTATTTTTATTTTTGTACTACATATTTAATTTAACAATTTTATATATATATATTTACTGTAATTCATTTTTTCTTTTCTATTATTTTGTATTGAGTAGTACTGCTGCTGCAAAAACAACAAATTTTATGACCTATGCCAATGATATTAAACCTGATTCTGATTCTGAATAATAAAATGTTTATTACAGGCTTGTGACGTGGGTGTTGAACATTTTATCTAAACAACAACATGGCATATTCTGATCACTGCAGTAATACATCAGCCTAAATTAAATGCTTAGGTCTGGTTGGGCAAAGACTGAGCCAACAAGGTTTTAGCTGTTTGCATTGTCACTGAGTCACAAGAAGCACTTAGGTGAGTAGGGATTGTTAACAGACTCAGTCCCTGCCAGACACTGTCTTGTACATAGCAATCAAAATTACAATTCCTGACTCAATGTTCGTTAAGCTGTTTTATGTTTGGACAGGTTAGGAGCTTTGCATTATGTAAACAATCTGGCACAGTTAAAATCTATTCCAGCATTTGGTGGACAAACTGATGGATTGCACAATATTACATTGGAGTAACGCAACATTATGAACATCGCTGATTCATACTTTGGTGAAATCTATTGTTAAATCTTTCAAAATTCAACCGTCTAAATGACTGATAATAAAGTAATTAAGATCTGAATTCCTTCCACAAATACTAGTTACTTCCAGCAATCTGCTTTTAATGGTCCTCCTCACGTTTTTGAATGTTCCATTCCTCTAAACCATAGGTGTCAAACACAAGGCCCGCGGGCCATATCCGGCCCAGCGTACAATTATATCCGGCCCGCGAGATCATTTTAGATAGATCTATTATTTTAATTATTAATGGCCCGGCGATATGAAGCGCTGATAACACACAAACTACAGATCCCATAATGCAGCGCAACAGCTGCCGATAGGCTACCCTGGAACATTCCCGCGTCAAGCGTCTGTTGCTGTATACAACGCTATTCTGAAGTCAAAGCTAACCCCTAACAATGGCGAAGAGAAAAGTTGATTCTGAAAAAAGAGTCTTTCAGAACCGATGGGTTGCTGAGTATATGTTTACTGACATTGCTGGTAAACCTGTGTGTCTTATTTGTGGAGCTAATGTGGCTGTAATTAAGGAATTTAATCTCAGACGGCACTACGAGACAAAACATCAGGATAAGCTGAAGAACCTGAACGCAGAGCAGAAGCTACAGAAAGTAGAAGAGTTAAAGAAGAATCTGACATCTCAGCAGACGTTTTTTACCAGAGCAAAATCACAAAGTGAAGCTGCTGTGAAAGCAAGTTTTATTGTGGCAGAGGAGATAGCCAAATCAGCCTGGCCCTTTACCGAGGGAGAGTTTCTGAAGAGCTGCATGATGAAGGTGTGTGACGCCGTGTGTCCAGACAAAAAGCAGATGTTGGCTAATGTAAGCCTGAGTAGAAATATGGTTGCTGATCGCGTTTGTGAGACAGCCACTGATTTAAGAACACAGTTGATTGAAAGACGCAAAGACTTTATTCCATACTCGCTTGCTGTGGATGAAAGTGCTGATATGACAGACACTGCACAGCTGGCTATCTTCATCCGAGGAGTGGACTCCAATTTGTGCGTTACAGAGGAAATATTGAACATTAAATCGATGCACGGGACAACGTTAGGTCTACATTTGTGTTTGCTAATGCTTGATTTCAAACGGTTTATTAATGGAAAAGGTATGGCTCCCAAAACAATCTTAGCCGAAATAGCATCTTTTCTTTCTCGTTGCCTACTTTCTTGTAATCTACGACTGTAAGTTAATTCCAATCATAAAAAGAATGCTTGCTAGGCAATCTGCTTCACAAAAAATGAAATTCGTAAAGTGAAACAATTTTAGATATAGCAGAGACTGAGACACATGAGAGCAGGTTGAAAAGATGAAGGCAACGAAAGCTGTGGGAGCACGCGCACGTGCATTCGCGTGTGCACAACTGATCCGGCCCGCATGAAGTCGCATTTTTCTCAATCCGGCCCGTGACCTAAAATGAGTTTGACACCCCTGCTCTAAGCTATTCATAACCGGGACAGTTTGCATATCAGAAATGCAGCCACAAACTGACAACAGAACATGCCTACATCAGCCAATAAACCTGTCCTTTTGGACTCCCATGTGCTTATTTGCTTAGGCTTACTCATTTCTGTCTGGGCTGAAGTCATGTGTTTAAAGCCTGCATTTCAGGTTCACAACATCTGCAATTGCTTCACTTGTTCTTGGATTTCAGCTCCCACCTCAGACGGCTGATTCATCAAGAGTTTATCAGACATCCTGGGAGAGCAATGATACCATGGTTATTGAATGGACGCAACCCGTGCAGGGAGGCTGGGAAGTCCAGAAGTTGGATGCTGCACCCAGTTCTCCAGCGAAGTATCAGGCTGTGAGCTACCACTGCCCTTCTATTCTTTCAGGCAGCTGTAAGACATCCCATGGAATATCAAAAGAACAGTAGAGGCCCACTGACAATATTTTTGCCAGAACCAACATCACACTAAATATCTCGCTGCTGAGGGATGAAGTTCTGTGTTTGATCATCACACAGTAGCTTTGGTAACAACATAGCCATGGTGCCCAAGACTTGCACAGCACTGTATTTGTCAACATGGGGCGCAGAGTGAGTTTGGCAGGATGTTGGGAATGGTGAGGGTGGAGTGCCTCGGAAGGGGTATGGGACAGGGGTATGGGAAGGAGTACAAGGGCCGGTGGGTGGGATGTGGTGGGCGTCGCGGGTGCAGACACAACCACCCCTGAGACACCAGGAAAGGTCATTCGACTCCAAACAATTGGTTTATTGATCATTACAGAATGTTTTTCTGGTCAATTTTGCTTTATTAATCAATGTATGGTTCTAGCTACCAGGTTCTATGCAGATCAGGGAGAAAGAGATTTCACTAATGGAGCTTTTGTGGGATTTCAGTGGCACAGTCCCAGTCAAATTGGCACAGGAAGCCTCACACATTTGCAAAGCCAAATAAAAATAAGGCATAGACAATTGGAGTAGCCATTGTTGGAGTGAGCCAGTGTTAGAGTGGGGTGGCTTTGGCTCATCAGAATTTGGTGAGAACCGGCTTGGGTGAAGTAAGTATCTAGTAAGTTTCTTCTTCATTCTTCATTCTGTCTGTTAGTACAGTCCGAGCAGTAGGAATGGCTTCAGGAGTTGTTCTGTGTTCTTTGTGTGAGGTTTGGGAATTCTAGGGGACCTCCAGCCTCCCAGATAACCATATCTGCATCACGAGCACTGAGTTGCACCTCCCTAGAGAAAATGTTAAGGAACTGAAGCCTAACTGGATGATTCTTGGCTCATACAGGATCCTGAGGAGATGATAGATAGGAGCTACTGGGAGATAGTCACCCCCAAGTTGTAGGAGGCAGGAAAATGGGTGCCTGTCAGGAGAGGGAAAGGAAATGGGCAGCCAGTGCAGAGTACCCCTGTGGCCATTCCCCTCAATAATAAGTATACTGTTTTGGATTCCATAGTGGGGGCCAATCTACTGGGGTCACTGTGACCGAGTCACTGGCACTGTGGCTCAGAAAGCAAGGGAGGAGGAGAGGACTGCAATAGTGATAGGAAATTCCATAGTTAGAGGAGTTAGACATGAGATTCTGTGGATGCCATGGAGATTCCCAGATGTTAAGTTGTCACCCGGGTGTCTGGGGCAGGGATGTCTTATCTGGTCAACAACATACTAAAGGGGGAGGGTGAGCAGCCTGAAGTCTTGGTACAAATTGACGCTGAAGATATAGGGAAGTAAAGTGAGTTGGTCTTGAAGAGAGACTATAAGGAGCTGGGTAGAACGCTGAAAAGCAGGACCTCCAGGGAAACAATCTCTGGATTGCTTCTTTGCCCCACACCACTGATGGTTAGAAAAGGATGATTTGGCAGATGAATGTGTGGTTGGGAAACTGGTGCAGGGGGGAAGTGTTTCAGATTTCTGGATCATGGGGACTTCCTCTGGGACAAAAAGGATGGTTACAACTGAACCAGAGTGGGACCAATATCCTTGTGGACAGACTTGCTAGAGCTGTTGGAGAGGGTTTAAACTAATTCTGCAGAGGGAAGGGAACCACAGTAATAGGGCTGAGGTAGAGCTGATGGGCTACAAGCGGAGGCAGTGTGCAGTGAGTCAGTGAGGAAGGACCGGCAGATGAAAGGGCTTAATTTCTGTCTGTGGAATGAGTTGCAATGAGGGACAAAATCAAAAAGATGTTGTATACAGGAATGATGGTTTTATATTTGAATGTATGCAGTATACAGAATAAAGTAGATGGTCTGGTAGTGCAGTTGGAGATTGGCAGGTACGGGAAGGCATTGTGGGCATCACTGAATCATGAAAGATTATAGTTGGTAACTTAGCATCCAAGGATACACATTGTATTGAAAGGACAGGCAGGCAAGTAGAGGGCTTGCTGTGGCTCTGTTGGTTAAAAAAAAATGATATAAAATTCTTAGAAAGAGGTGACATAGGATTGGAAGATACAGAATCTTTGTAGGTAGAGTTAAGGTACTGCAAGGGTAAAAAACCCTGATGGTCGTTATATGCAGGCCTCTGAATGGTAGCCAGAATGTGGGATACAAATTACAACGGGAGGTAGAAAAGGCTTGGCGAAAGGGTAATGGGACAATAATCATTGGGAATTTCAATTTGTAGAGAGATTGGGAAAATCAGGTTGGTGCTGGGGGGATCCCAAGAGAGAAAATTTGTAGAATGCCTACAAAATGGCTTTTTAGAGCAGCTTATGGTTGAGCACACTAGAGGATCAGGTATTCTGGATTGGGTGTTGTGTAATAAACTAGATTTGATTAGTGAGGAAAAAGTAAAGGAATCCTTTTGAGGCAGTAATCAGGTTATGATAGAATTCATCCTGCAATTTGAGAGGGAGAAGATAAAGTCAGATATATCAGTATTACAGTGGAATAAAGGGAATTACAGACCATGAGAGAGGAGCTGGTCAAAGTTGATTGGAAGGGGACACTAGCAGGTAATGCAACAGAGCAGCAGTGACTGGAGTTTCTGGGAGCAATTCAGAAGGCACAGGATAGATGCATACCTGAGATGAAGGAGTTCTAAAGGGAGGATGAAGCAACTGTGGCTGACAAAGGTTATCAGAGCTAACGTAAAAACAGAAGAGAGGGCATGTGATAGGGCAAAAAATAGTGGGAATTCAGAGGATTGGGAAACTTTTAAAAACCAACAGAAGGCAACTAAAAAGCCATAAGGGGGGAAAAAGATGAAATATGAAGGTGAACTAGTCAAAGAGGATACCAAAAGTTTTTTCAGTGACATAAAGAGTAAAGGAAATGCAAGGATAGAAATTGGACCACTGGAAAATGACACTGGAGAATTAGTAATGGGGGAAAAGGAAATGGCAGGTGAATTGAATGAGTATTTTACATCCGTCTCCATTGTGGATGACACTAGCAATATGCTGGAAGTCTGAGTGTGTCGGGGGGCAGAAGTGTGTGCAATTGCTATTACTAGAGAGAAAGTGCTAGGGAAACTGAAAGGTCTGAAGGTAAGTCCTGGACCAGGTGGACTACACCCCAGGGTTCTGAAAGAGGTAGCTGAAGAGATGGCAGAGGCAATAGTAATGACCTTTCAAGAATCAATAGATTCTGGCATAGTTCCGGAGCACTGGAAGATTTCAAAAGTCACGGCACTCTTCAAGAAGGGAGGAAGGCAGAAGAAAGGAAATTATAGGACAGTTTGCCTGACCACAGCAGTTGTGAAGATGTTGGAGTCAATTGTTAATGGGGTACTTGGAGGCACATGGTAAAATAGGCTAAAATCAGCATGCTTTTCTTAAGGGAAAATCTTCCCTGACAATTCTTTGTGGAAATAAGCAGGACAAAGGAGAATGAGTGGATGTTGTGTACTTGGATTTTCAGAAGGCCTTTGACAAGGTACTGCACATGAGTCTACTTAACAAGGTAAGAGCCCATGAGAGCCTTTTCTGATTGGCTGCTGGTGACTAGTTGTGTTCCTTTGAGGTCAGCTATGGGATTGCTTTTTTAATGTCGTATGTCAGAGGGTTGAATGATAGAATTGATGACTTTGTGGTCAGGTTTGTGGACAGTATGAAGATAGGTGGAGGTGCAGGTTGTGTTGAGGAAGCAGGGAGCCTGCACAAGGACTTGGACAGATTATGAGAATGGTCAAACAGTGGCAAATACAGTGTGGGGAAATGTATGGTCATGCAGATTGGTAGAAGGAATGAAAGCATAGACTATTTTCTAAGTGGGGGGGAAATACAATGCAAAGGGACTTGGGAGGTCTCATACAAGATTCCCTGAAGCTTAATTTGCAGGTTCAGTCGGTGATGAGGAAGGCAAGTGCAATGTTAGCATTCATTTCAAGATGACTAGAACATAAAAGCAAGGATGTAATTCTGAGTCCTTATACGACACTACTAAGACCTCACTTCAAGTATTGTGAACAGTTTTGGGCCCTTTATTTAAGAAAGGATGTGTTGAAATTGGAGTGGGTTCGGAGGAGGATATGAGAATGATTCCAGGAATGAAAGGCTTAACTATGAGATTGGGCACCCTCAGATTGTGAAACGGCTTTACACGTGTAAATCACCTGCTTCACCATTTATCAGCTGTTGAGATCAGGAATTGCAAACGCATTATTATTAGTGATTTATCATGGAATTTGCTGAAGTTTAGGCTGCTTCTCTTCTGCACAAATCACAATGGGTAGTTTGCGGCAGACACATTATCCCTTTCTCTGTAGATAAATTTATGCCTCTAGCTATGAACCCTAATTGAACATCTGCCATATCTATTGGCAATCTGGTAAGCAAAGTAGTATTTCGACTTCAGAAGGGAAAAAGAGGAATTTCAGACTGAGAGACACCTGACCCATTACAAAACTGAAGTTCAAAGTAAACTTATTATCAAAATACATATATACAGTGGCCACTTTATTAGGTGCCCCCTGTAAATGATTACGTAGCTCATGCACTTCAAGGTTCAATGTGATGTGCATTCCGATATGCTTTTGTGCACACCACTGTTGTAACATATGGTTACTTGATTTGCTGTTGTCTTCCTATCGACTTGAAGCAGTCTGACTGTTCTCCCGTGACCTCTCTCATTAATAATTTGCTTTTGCCCACAGAATTGCTGCTCATTAGATTTTTTTTTGTTCTTCGCACCATTCTCTGTAAACCCTTCAGAATGTTGTGTGTGTGAAGTCCAAGAGATTAGAATTTCTGAGATATTCTGGCTGGAACCAACAATCATTCCATGGCCAAGGTCACTTAGAAAACATAGAAAAACCTACAGCAGTATACAGGCCCTTCGGCCCACAATGCTGTACCAAAGTTAGATCATATTTCTTCCCCATTCTGACGTTTGGTCTGAACATCAGCTGAACCTCTTGACCGTGTCTGTATGCTTTTGTGTATTGAGTTGCTGTGACATGATTGGCTGATTAGATACTAGCATTAACAAGCAGCATTTCAGGTGTACCTAATGAAGTGGCCACTGAGTGTATGTCACCGTATACTACCCTGATTTCATTGTCTTGCAAGCATTCACAAAGCACTACGATAGAATCAATGAAAAACTACACACCAAGATTGACAAACGACCAATGTGCAAATGAAGACAAACGATGTAAATACAAAATAAATAGATAATACTGAGAGCATGAGATGTAGAGCCCTTGAAGGTGAGTCTCGGCTAAGGTGGCCTTAGTTTGAAGGTGCTCGTAGCTGTGTCGCAATAGTTGCTCTGTGCTGTAACTTTACGCTCATAGTACAATTTTCTTGGTTCAGTTTCCAGAGTACCCTTATCTGAATCAAAAGTTACAAATCCTGTCCCACGCTCTATTGTTTGAGGACTGTGGAAAGACTGAGTTGATCAGATGAGATGTCAAACCAGGACCTGGATGGAGCAATCAGTGGAACTGTTTGAAGAAGGCAGAGGAATACCTCTCAAGGTCTTTGTCAATATCAGTTTCTCAACTAGAAGAAACAACCTCTTTTGTCATTGTCACAGTTTTGCTTTCAGGGCAAATTGACCATTAAATACCTTAAAATGCAATCACATGCAGTTGGCTATGAAGCAGTTTGAACATCTGAGCTGGTGAATGACATTACGGGTCTTGTCATAAAGGAAATATACTTCACAAGCAAAAGGTGGGAACTTCCACCTACACCCAAGGAATCAGGTGTAAATCACCAGAGATTCGGCTCTGAAATATTTCCCTCTGAACAAGTAGGAAGCTAATGTTGAAAAGGCATACCAGAATTGGAACCAGGGGTGGCCTTATACAGCATTAAAGATTCTATCATAAGTGACCTGATGATAGGGAGAGAATGCCCGTATGAAAGGGAAGCAAAATCGACTTCGAAAGGAAGATTTGGTAGTCACAGAAAAGAAGCCAATAAACGAGTAACTAACTCTTTTGGTGAGGGGGTGACAGCAATGAAAGGACTTGGATGACAATAGCATTTTCAATCAGAAATAAGTAGTATGATAAGTAGAGTAACTAATTGTATAGGAAAGTGGAATTTATTTAGACTTTGATATATTTGGCATGTGCCAGAATTAAATAAATCTCTACAAATTGAACTGGCTGTTATAGGGTGATCCAAGGTCAAATTAAGTACTTTAGCATCGTAGGAGCAAAACTAAATCAGAGTCTATTTAAGGCAGAGGAGATGGAATATGCCTTATGATTAACTCATCATGGTGCACCAATGCAGTGGTCTCAGTTCTCGCTCAGTCCTGGTCATGTGACTTGGAACATCTAGCAGTCAAATGTTGTCCATTTTTTCTGCTAAGGGACTTTCCTGCCATCATCCCGGTCGTGGTGTACAGTCCACCTCAGGCCAGCGTCCGGCAGGTACTGGTGGAGTTGAGCACTGAAATCAGCAGGCATGAAATTGATGCTTTCCCTAACGTTGTGGGATATTTCAACCAGACCAGTTTGAAGATCTCTCTGAACAACTACCATCAGCGTATCACCTGTGGAAGCCAAGGAGCCAACACACACGACCACAACAATACCTTCATCAAGAACGCTTACTGTGCCATCCCACACCAACATTTTGGAAAGTCTGATCAGCCGGCTGTACTTCTAATCTCAGCATATAGACCATAGCAGCAGTGGTGAAGACCAAGAAGGCATGGTCAACTGAGGTATGCCACTTGAAAGCTTACAGGACTGCTTGGAGTCCGTGGACTGGGCAATATTCAGGTACTTATCTTCAAGTCTGAATGAATACACCAGACTTCTCACCAACTACATCAAAACCTGTGTGGATGGGTGTGTGCCTTCGAGAACATACCAGAAATACAGTCCCCAAACCAAAATCTGTGGATGAACCAGGAGATTTGTAGTTTGCTGAGGGCTAGGTCCGCAGCATTCAAGACCGGTGATTCAGAACTATACAAGTATGTCCTACAGAAGGCTAATTGATGGATGATAAGACAATTCTGACTGAGGTTAGAGATGGAATTAGATGTGCATCAGCTCTGGCAGGGTTTGTAGGCCATTGCTTCTGACAAAGCTATACCTAATATCATAAATTACTGTGATGCTTCTCTTCCAGATGAGTTCAATCCATTTATGCAAGCTTTGAAAGAGAATAAACCTACAGCTGTGCGAATCCCTGCAGTATCAGATGACCCTCTGTCTTGGAGGCCGATGTCAGAACATCTTTCAAGACGGTGAACCCTTGCAAGGCATCAGGCCCTGATGGTGTATCTGGTAGGGCACTGAAAACCTGTGTCAACCAACTGGCGGGAGTTTTCAAGGACATCTTCAATCTCTCATCTCCTTCAAAACAGTGAAAAGTGCCCAAGAAGTGCAGGGTAAGCTGCCTGAATGACTAACAACCTGTGACAATCACATCTGTTACGATGAAGCACTTTGAGAAGTTGGTTATGACTAGAATCAACTCCTGCCTAAGCAAGGACCTGGACTCGCTGCAACTAGCCGATCGCCACAATAGGCCTACAGCACTTGTAATCTCACCGGCTCTCCACTCAGACTTTGATCACTTGGACAACAGTAACACCTACATCACACTGCTGTTTATTGATTACAGCACAGTGTTCAACACAATCAAACCGCAAGTTCTAATCAACAAACTCCAAAACCTGGGCCTCTGTATCTGACCACAGTCCGTGTGGATCAGAAATAACATCTCCTTCTCACTGACAATGAAAACTGGTGCACCTCAAAGATGTGGGCTTAGCCCACTGCTCTTCTCTCTCAGTCTATACCCACAATTGTATGGCTAGGCACAGCTCAAATGCCATCCACAAATTTGCCGATGGCACAAATATTGTTGGCAGAATTTCAGATGGTGACAAAGGAGGCATACAGGAGTGAGAGAGATGAGATGATTGAGTGGTGTTGCAGCAACAACCTTGCACTCAACATCAGTAAGACCAAGGAACTGATTGTGGACTTCAGAAAAAGGAAGCTGAGGGAATATGCATGAGTCCTCATCGACAGATCGGTAGTGGAAAGGGTGAGCAGCTTCAAGTTCTTGTGTCAACTTCTCGAAGATCTATGCTGAGTGCAACATTTTGATGCAATTACAAAGAAGGCACAATAGTGACCATATTCCATTAGGAATTTAAGGAAAATTGGTATGTCACCAAAGACACTTGAAAACCGGAAGTGGACCTCTGGGGGAAACCGGAGGTCCATGAGCCAGTCCTCATTGGGGGATCAGAGATGGAGGGGGTCAGCAACTTTAAATTCCTTGGCGTTATCATTTCTTGGGTCTGTCCAGGGTCCAGTACGTAAATGCCATTATGAAGAGAGCATGGCAGAACCTCTACTTGCTTAGTTTGCAAACATTTGGTATGAATTCTAAAATTTTGACAAACTTCTATAGTTGTGCGGTGGAGAGAATATTGACTGGTTACATTACGGCCTGGTATGGAAACACCAATGTCCTCGAACAGAAAATCCTGCAAAAAATGGCGGATATGGCCTAGTCTATCACAGGTAAAGCCTTCCCCACCACTGAGCACATCTACACGGAATGCTCTTACAGCATCCATCATCTAGGACCCCCACCATCCAGGCCATGATCTCTTCTTGCTGCTGCATCAGAAAGACGGTACAGAGGCCTCAGGGCCCAAATCACCAGGTTTTTGAACAGTTACCCCTCAACCATCAAGCTCTTGAACCAGAGGGGATAACGTCACTCAACTTCATTCACCCCTTCACTGAACTGTTCCCACAACCGATGGACTCGCTTTCAAGGTCTTTTCATGTTCTCGAGAGTTATTGCTTATTTACTTATTTATATTATTCTTCTGTATTTGCACAGTCTGTTGTCTTTTGTGTATTTGTTGATTGTCCACCCTGCTGGGCACAGTCATTCACAGTTTTTACTCATTGTGTTTATATATAATGAAAAACTGAAATTACAAAAAGCATATATATTTATTGTAATTCCTAGTATTTAGTTATTTATTTGTTTGTTTGTTTGTTTGTTGAGAAAGAACATGGAATAAGCCCTTCTGGCCCTTTGAGCCACACTACCCAGCACTCCCTCAATTAAACCCCAGCCTAATCATGAGACAATTTGCAATGACCAATTAACCTACCAGTTGGTATGTCTTTGGACTATGGGAGGAATCCGAAGCACCAGGAGGAAACCCCAGGGAGAACATACAAACTCCTTACAGGCAGTGGTGGGTATCGCAATGTATCGTTGCCGGAAGACAACACATTTCATGACATATGCCAGTGATATTAAACCTGATTCTGATTCTCAAATGTTATTTCTCAAGCACACAGGATTGACAATAATATATTGGCATGGCTAACTGATAGATAACTGAGAGTTGAGATAAATATGTCATTTTCAGATTGACGGACAGTGTCACAGAAATCCGTACTGGTGGTTTAGCAAGCTTCAAGGGGACTGAAAGTATCCAGCGACACACACAAAAAGGTTAGTTTAGTGGGCAAGAAATTGGCAAATGGAATGTAAAGTTTGAATGTATGAGATTATCCATTTTAGGAAGAAGAATGTAAAAACAATTACTTAAATTGAATGAGACTGCATTACTCTCTGGGGCTTCCTCCTGTATGAAGGGTTAGCATACAGATGAAACATGTAACTAGGAAAACCAAAGGAATGAGGCCATTTTTCAAAGCAGCATAGAGTATAAAAGTAGAGAGGTTTTGATACAACTTCGCAGAATCCTTGTGAGACCATGGTTTACTGTGTACAATTTTGGAATCTATATTTAAGGAAGCAAACTGCTGTATAGATAGGGGTTGTCCTGTGATTAGGGTAGAACTGAATCGGTAGGTTACTGCTTGGTTGGCTTGAAGGGCTGAAAGGTTCTGTTTCAAGTTTTACCTGCAAATAAAATAACATAAAATAAATCTCACACCAGTGTTTCCCTCCTCTACACTGATTAATCTGACCTGAGTGTAGTTTCCTTGCCGGTTTCTCAGGGTAGTCTCTGAAGTAAGCTGTGCAGAGCCAGCTGTTAAAATCAGCTTTTTTTCTGTTTACTTCAATGGGTTCTTGACAATGTTCCCTCTGATTTGTAATGACCAGTGTGAGCAAAAATCTTGCGCCGTGCAATATTTTGCCCAGAAACAACAAATGTGCACTGAATAACTTCAACAAAAACAGTATAAATAAGCCTGCAGTATAAATCTGCAGAGAAGTCATTGCAAACTCCACGTTGTCAACACCATCCTCATCAGAAGCCAGAAAAGGAAATGCAATTGTGTACGATTGTGAAATATACTTAACATGCCAATGAGGTAGAGGGTGACAACCTTTTGTGTGTGGTTTAAATTCCTTTGTGTGGTCATAGTGAAAGATATGTGCGCGTGTACATGCACACTCCTCAGGAGGAACATTGGTTCTTGACATGTGTGGCTTGTCAAGTTATATGTCCATCCTGTTCATTTTAAAGATAAAGATTAGCTTAGTTACATGTACATCAATACAGTGAAATGTACCATTTACGTCCACAACCAGCAGTCTGAGGATGTGCTGGAGGCAGCCTACAAGTGTGGCCTTGCTTCTGGTACTGACGTAGCATGCCCACAACAACTTACTAACCCTAACCCGTACAGCTTTGGAACGTGGAAGGTAACCAGGTACGGGGAGAATGTACAATCTCCTTACAGGCAGTGGCAGGAATTGAACTCCAATTGCTAGTGCTATCTGCTTTCGCCCCTTAAAAAACGAACAACTAATACCGAGGGCTCTATTGAGATTCAAGACTTGTACTTGAGAGTGGAGCAAAAGTCACACCCCAATCAAATCTAAACTTTAAAATAAAATCTCCCTGATTACAGCCAGTTACCATCCCTATTTATATTAACTATTCTTAGTGTTATAACATAATGAAAATATTTTAAACTTTAACCTATTCATTTTTTAAAACTTCATAGTTTGAACAACATTTGAAACTTACCAGAATTTTACCCTCAGGGTCTAGAAAATCAGAACTAGCCTTCAGGAGAAAAATATTCTCATTCAAACTAATGACATTTCAGATTATTGGTAGAGGTATTGTCATTTAAAGTAAATTTGATAGGTATATGGACTGGAAAGGAATGGAGGGTTATGGGCTGAGTGCGGGCCAGTGGGACTAGGTAAGAGTAAGCGTTCGGCACGGACTAGAAGGGCCGAGATGGCCTGTTTCCGTGCTGTACTTGTTATATGGTTATTTAATTGCCTCAAGCTATCTCCCAAAATGCATATTCAGTATTCACAATTTTTAATATGTGGGAACTTCATATCCAGATTCTTACGTTTTACAACACAAGTGATCAGAGTTTAATTTCTGCCATTCTCTGTAAGGGTACCCTATCACTGCATGGGTTTCTTCTGGTTTTCTTTCACATTTAAAAGGCGTACAGATTCGGGTTAGTACGTAGTGGGCATGCAGTGTTGGCACAGGAAGCATGCAGTGTTGGCACAGGAAGCATGCAGTGTTGGCACAGGAAGCATGCAGTGTTGCCGTCCATTTTTCAGGTTTCCTTGGATAACTGAAACAAAAACTAAATGAAACCCGAAGGAAAGTAATGATCACATTAATAATATGTTAACATCCTTGTTCAAGGATGATAGAAAGAGATGGGACTTGCTTCAATTTGTGTAGATTCTTGAAGGAGAGGAAATACTTAAAGAACAACAAGCAAGTTGCTGGAGGAACTAAATGGGTCAGGCAGCATCTGTGGAAGGAAATGGGCATTCAGTGATTAAGGCTGAATTTCTTCACCTGGGCCAAACGCTGCCTGATCCACTTGAGTTCCTATAGCATCATGTTTATTGCTCCAGATTTCAGCATATGCAGTCTCTTGTGTCTCAAATTTAATTACATGGTCAGGTGTCAGATCTCTCAGTGGGACAGCATTTTGGAGGTAGTGATCACCACTCTATCGCCTTTACCATCGTGCTGGAGAGGGATAGGAGCAGACAATTTGGGAAAACATTTAATCGGGATAGTGGAAAATATGATGTTATTAGGCAGAAACTTGGGAGCATAAACTGAGCACGGACGTTCTCAGGGAAATGCATGGCAGAAATGTGGCAAATGTTCAGGGAACTGTTGCATGGCATACTGCATAGCTGTGTTCCATTGAGGCAGGGAAAGGAACCCTAATGTACAAAGGATGTGGAAAATCTAGTTAAGATGAAAGAAAAGCTTATGAAAGGTTCAATAAACTAGGTACTGATAGAGTTCTAGAGAATTACAAGGTTGCTAGGAAGGAACTTATGAATGAAATTAGGAGAGCTAGAAAGGGCCATGAGAAGGCCCTGTTGAGCAGGATTAAGGAAAACCCCAAGGCATTCTACAAGTATGTGAAGAGCAAGAGGATGAGAAGTGTGAGAACAGGACCAATCAGGCACGATAGTGGAAAAGTGCGCACGGAGTCGGAGGAGGTAGCGGGAGGTACTTAATGAATACTTTGCTTCAGTATTCACGGGGAAAAGGACCTTGGCAATTGTGGGATGACTTACAGTGGACTGAAATGCTTGAGCATATGGACATTAGGAAAGAGAATGTACCAGAGTTTTCAAAAAGCATTAAGTTAGATAAGTTGCTGGGACCTGACAAGACATACCCCAGGTTACTGTGGGAAGTGAGCGAGGGGATTACTGAGCTTCTGGCGATGATCCTTGCATCATCAATAGGGATGGGAGAAGTGAACATCAATAGGGTTGCAAATGTTGTTCCCTTATTCAAGAAAGGGAGTAGAGTTAACTCAGGAAATTATAGACCAGTGAGTCTTACATCAATGGTGGGCAAGTTGTTTGAGAAGATCCTGAGAGGCAGGATTTATGATCATTTGGAGAGACATAATCTGATTAGGGATAGTCAGCATGGCCATGTCAAGGGCAGGTCGTGCCTTACGAGCCTGATTGAATTCTTTAAGAATGTAACAAAACACATTGATGAAGTTAGAGCAGTGGATGTAGTGTAGATAGATTTCAGTAAAGCATTTGATAAGGTACCCCAAGCAAGGCTCATTCAGAAAGTAAAGAGGCATGGGATCCAAGGAGACCTTGCTTTGTGGATCCAGAACTGGCTTGCCTTCAGAAGGCAAAGGGTTCGTAATCTGCATGGAGGTCAGTGACCAGTGGCGTTCCACAGAGAACTGTTCTGGAACCCCTCTACTTTGTGATTTTTATAAATGATCTGGATGAAGAAGTAGAAGGGTGGGTTAGTAAGATTGCTGATGACTCAAAGATTGGAAGTGTTGTGGATAATCTAGAGGGCTGTCAGAGGTTACAGTGGGACATTCATAGGATGCAGAACTGGGCTGAGAAGTGACAGATGGAGTTCATCCCAGATAAGCGTGAAGTGGTTCATTTTGGTAGGTCAAATTTGAAGACAGAATATAATATTAATGGTAAGACTCTTGTCAGTGTAGAGGATCAGCGAGATCTTGAAGTCCATGTCCATAAGACACTCAAAGCTGCTGCACAGGTTGACAATGTTGTTAAGAAGGTATATAGTGTGTTGGCCTTCATCAACCATGGGACTGAGTTCAAGAGCTGTGAGGTAATGTTACAGTTATATAAGACCTTGGTTAGACCCCACTTGGAGTACTGTGTTCAGTTCTGGTCACCTCACTACAGAAAAGAATATGGATACTTTAGAGAGAGTGCAAAGGAGATTAATGAGGATGTTGCCTGGATTGGAGAACATGCCTTATGAGAATATGTTGAGTGAACTTGGCCTTTTCTCCTTGCAGCTATGGAGGATGAGAGGTGACCTGATAGAGATGTATAAGATGATGAGAGGCATTGGTGGTGTGGATAGCCAGAGGCTTTTTCCCAAGTCTGAAATGACTAACATGAGGGGCTATAGTTTTAAGGTGCTTGGAAGTAGGTGCTGAGGGGATGTCAGGGGCAAGTTTTTCATACACAGTAGTGGGTGCATGGAATGCACTGCTGGCGACGGTGGTGGAGGCGGATACAATCGGGTCTTTTAAGAAACTTTTAGATAGGTACATGGAGCTTAGAAAAATAGAGGGCTGTGTGCTAGGGAAATTCTAGGCAGTTTCTAGAGTAGGTTACATGGTCGGCACAACTTTGTGGGCCAAAGGGCCTGTAATGTGCTGTAGATTTCTATGTTCTACAAAATGATTTTAAAATGAAGAAGAAATTCTTTGTGTTTTAAGTTTGAAAGGAACAACCTTTTCCTCCTTTCATTCTTTACTGTCTGCCGTGTTGGATTAATACTATTTTTTAAAAATCAAGTCTGACAAAATCTAAGTGTGCGGTTGTGGAGAAGTCACTCTAATGAACTAGCTCTCAGATGTGTCAGCGAATTAAACTGCATTAGAGTACCAAAAAATGCAAGTCATTTTCAATTTAGACAGTATGAAATCAAAGCAATTTCTTAATGGCAGCTGAATCAAAACATTGTTTGTTTCAATACTTCATTCAAAACCAGTCATTGTAGTTTTGAATGCCAAATTCAAAATGAACATCTTATTTATAATTCCCATAGTGCTCAAGAATTCTGTTGCTTGAAAATAAACACACCAAAATCTGCAGTTAAATTTTTAATCTTTAGTCTCTGACTCAAACTTTCTTCCAAGACTTAGTGGAAAAATTTAATAAACAAATGAAGGTAAACACACTTCTTGTGAAAACTTAGATTCATGGATTTACGTATTGCATTAGAAACTCAGACAGCTGATAACTGTGGAAGCGGAGCAGCCATTGTTGGAGTGAGTCAGTGTTGGAGCGGGAAGCCAAGCTCAACAGGCTTGGGCAAGTACAGGCGGAGATTCAAAGTAAATTTCTAGTAAGGTTTTCTTTTCTTTGTCTATTAGTACATAACTAGTGCGCTGAGAATGTGCCCAGAGTTAGTGGTATGGTACCCTTAGTGTAAAGGAACCCTTAGCAGGCAGTGATTATAATATGATTGAATTTATATTGCAAATTCAGAGGGAGAAATATAACTCACACGTATCAGTATTGCAATGGAATAAAGGGGAAAACAGAGGAATGAGAGAGGAGCTTGCTCAGGTGATTGAAGGAGGATATTGGAGGGGATGATGGCACAGCAGAGATGGCTGAAGTTTCTGGGAATTTTCTTCACAAGGCGCAGGATAGATATGTCCCACAGAGGAAGAAGTTCTCAAGCGGCAGGGGTAGGCAACCGTGGCTGACAAAGGAAGTTGAGGACTGCATAAAGCCAAGGAAAGGGCATATAATATGGCAAAAGTGAGTGGGAAGTTGGATGATTGGCAAGTTTTTAAAATCCAACAAAAGGCAACTAAACAAGCCATAAGAAGGGAAACATGAAATATGAGGGCAAACTAGCCAATAATAAAAAGCAGTTTATTAGAAGTGTTTTCAGTTATATAAAGAATAAAAGGGAGGTGAGAGCTGATGTTGTTCCATTGGAAAATGCTGCTGGTGAGGTAGTAATGGGGAACAAAGAAATGGCAGGCGAACTTATTAAGTACTTTGCTTCAGTCTTTACTGTGAAAGACACAAACAGTGTGCCAGAGGTCTGTAAGTGTTGGAAAGCAGGAGTGAGTGCCATTACTACTACAAAGTGTCAGGCAAACTCAAAGGTCTTAAGGTGAATAAATCACCTGGGCCAGATGGATTACATCCTAGAGTCCTGAGAGAGGTTGCTGAAGAGATGACAGATGCATTGGTCATGATCTTTCAAGAATCACTTAATTCTGGTTTGGTTCCAGAGGACTGGAAGATTGCAAATGCTACTCCACTCCTTAAGGAGGGAGGGAAGCAAAAGACAAGAAATTGTAGGCCAGTTAGACTAACCTAAGTGGTTGGGAAAGTGTTGGAGTCTATTATGAAGGATGAAGTTTTGGGGTACTTGGAGACTAATGACAAAATAAGCCCAATTCAGCATGGTTTCTGTAAAGGAAAATTTTGCCTGACAAATTTGCTAGAGTTCTTCGAGGAAGTAACAAGCAAATTGGACAAAGGAGAGGCAGTGGATGTCATTTACTTGGATTTTCAGAAGGCATTTGATAAATTACCACACATGAGGCTGCTTAACAAGATAAAGTCTTATGGCGTTACAGGAACATCGATAACAGAATGGCTGTCAGGTAGGAGGCAGTGAGTGGGAATAGAAGGAGTCTTTTCTGATTAGCTTCCGGTGACTAGTGGTTTTCCTCAGGGGTCAGTTTTGGGACTGCTTCTTTCACATTGTTTGTCATCGATCTGGGTAACGGAATTGATGGCTTTGTGGCAAAGTTTGTGGATGATACAAAGATAGGTGGAGGGGTAGATAGTGCTGAGGACACAATGCGATTGCAGCAGGACTTAGACAAATTGGAAGAATGGGTAAAAAAGTGGTAGATGGAATACAGTGTTGGGAAATGTATCATAATGCATTTTGGCAAAAGGAACAATAGTGATTATTATCTAAATTAAGATTGTTATCTAAATGGGGAGAAGTTTCATACATCAGAGGTGCATTGGGACTTGGTAGTCCTCGTGCAAAGCTCCCAGCAGGTTAATTCACAGGTTGAGTCTGTGGTAAAGAAGGCAAATGCAATATTGGCATTTATTTCATGGGGAATAGAATATAAAAACAAGGAGATAATGCTGAGCCTTTATAAAACACTACTCAGGCCACGCTTGGAGTATTGTCAACAGTTTTGGGCCCCATATCTCAAATGGGATGTGTTACCTTTGGAGACAGTCCAGAGAAGGTTCACGAGGATGATTCCAGGAATGAAGCGGTTGACATATGAGGAGCGTTTGGCAGCTTTGGGCCTGTACTCACTGAAATTTAGAAGAATGCGGGGAGGTGGGGGGGGGGGGGGTTCTCATTGAAACCTACCAAACTTTGAAAGGTCTAGATAGGAAGATGTGGAGAGGATGTTTCCTATGGTGGGGGTATCCAGAACTAGAGGGCAGATCAGAAGTAAAGGAGGAACTTTTTTAGCCAGAGAGTAGTGAATCTGTAGAATGCTCTACCACAGACTGCGGTGGAGGCCAGGTCTGTGCGTGTACTTAAGGCAGAAGTTGATCGTTTCCTGATTGGTCAGGGCATCAAAGGATATGGCAAGAAGGCAGGTGTGTGGGGTTGAGTGAGATCCAGGATCAGCCCTGATGGAATGCTGGAGCATACTCGGTGGGCTGAATGGCCTAATTCTGCACCCATGTCTTATGGTATGTTCTTTATGTGAGATGCGGGGACTCTGGGAGATCTTCAGTCTCCCTGATAACTACATCTGCACAAATTACATTGAGCAATGTCTCCTTCGAGACTGTGTTAAGGAACTGGAGCTGCACAGTGACATTCAGCTCATTTGGGTGAATGAGGAGGTGATAGATAGGAGATACCGAGATGTTAGTCACCCTTGAGTTACAGGAGGTAGGTACCTGGGTGACTGTCAGGAGAGGGAAGGGGAGCAGGCAGCAAGAGCGAATTTCCCCTGAGGTTGTTTTCATCAATAATAAGTATACAGCTTTGAATGGATTTTGTCTCACAGGTGCCAAGGTCAGGGACGTCCTGGATCAGGTCCGCAGAATTCTTAAAGGGGAGGGTGAGCAGCCAGAAGTTGTGGTAAATATTAGTAACAACGACATGCATAGGAAATGGATGTCCAACCAAAGGCTGCAGCCTGCATGAACTGAGTGAACTTCATATTTCCATCGGACAATACATTATCCCCTAGACAACGATAGAGCTTATTTCTTATTGATTATTATTATACCCGCACTTTTAGATTTAGTATTGATGACATATATTATCTGTATATTTGCATTGATATTATTTTTGTGTATTTTTACTAATAAATACTGTTAAAAATAGTATCATCAGACTTCAACGGACCTCTCTATCTTTGCTGGTAAGTGACCCGGTTCCGGGGTTCGTAACAATAGAAAGCATTCTTCTAGGGTGCATCACAACTTGGTATGGAAGTTGTCCTGTCCAAGACCGGAAGAAGCTGCAGAAGATCATGGACATAGCCCAGCACATCATACAAACCAATCTTCCATCCTTGGACTTCACTTTACACTGCACGCTGTCGGAGCAGTGCTGTCAGGATAATCAAGGACACAACCCACCCAGCCAACACACTTTTTGTCCCTCTTCCCTCCGGGAGAAGGTTCAGGAGCTTGAAGATTCGTACGGTCAGATTTGGGAACAGCTTCTTTCCAACTGTGATAAGACTGCTGAACAGATCCTGACCCGGATCTGGGCCGTACCTTCCAAATATCCGACATGACTTGCACTACCTTACTTTCCCTTTTCTATTTTCTAGTTATGATATATAATGTAAATTTTTATTATATTTAATTCGATTTGTACTTCAGGAAGCACGAAGCACAGAATCAAATATCACTGTGATGATTGTACGCTCTAGTATCAATTGTTTGGTGACAATAAAGTAAAGTGAAGTAAAGGTAGTTAAGAAACTGCAAGGGTAAAAAGATCCTGATGGGAGTTATTTACAGGCCTTCAAACAGTAGCCAGGATATGAGATACAAATTACAATGGAAGGCAGAGAAGGCAATGTTATGATAGTCATGGGAAATTTCAATGCACAGTTAGATTGGGAAAATCAGTTTGGTGCTGGATCCTAAGAGAGGGAATTTGTTGAATGCATATGAGAGGCATTGATCATGTGGATAGTCAGAGGCTTTTACCCATGGCTGAAATGTTTGCCACAAGAGGACACAGGTTTAAGGTGCTGGGGAGTAGGTACAGAGGAGATGTCAGGGGTAAGTTTTTTACTCAGAGAGTGGTGAGTGCGTGAATGGGCTGCTGACAATGGTGGTGGAGGCGGATACCATAGGGTCTTTTAAGACTATTGGATAGGTACATGGACCTTTGAAAGATAGAGGGCTATAAGTAAGCCTAGCAATTTCTAAGGTAGGGACAAGTTCGACACAACTTTGTGGGCTGAAGGGCCTGTATTGTGCTGTAAGTTTTCTATGTTTCATTTGAGATGACCTTTTTAGAGCTGCTTGTGGTTGAGCACACTAGGAGGAAAGACAATTTTGAATTGGGTGTTGCTGATTGAACCAGATTTGATTAGGGTAGCTTAGGATAAAGGAATCCATAAGCAACATATTATGATGGAATTCACCTTGCAGTTTGAGAGGGAGAAGATAAACTCATGTGTATTGGCAATATAGTAGAGGAACAGGAATTACAGAGGCATGAAAGAGGAGCTGGCCAAAGTTGATTGGAAGGGGATACTAACAGGAATGATGACAGAACAGCAATGGTTGGAATTTTGGGTGCAATTCAGAAGGCGCAGTATAGATGCATCACAAAGATGAAGAAATATTCTAAATGAAAATGCACCAATCGTCTGACAACGGAAGTCAAAGAAAGCATACAAGGAAAAGAGAATGCAGATAGTATAGGAAAAATTAGTGGGAAGTTAGAGGAAAGGGAAGTTTTTAAAATTCAACAGAAGGCAACTAAGAAAGCCATAAGGGGAGAAAAGATGAAATAATGAAAGAAAGCTAGCCCATAAAATAAAAGAGTATACCAAAAGTTTTTTTTTTCAGACGTACACTGTAAAGAGTAAAAGAGAGAATAGCACAGCTATTGGACCACAGGAAAATGACGCTGGAGAGGTGGTAATGGGAGACAAGGGGCAGTCAAACCTAATAAGGATTTTGTGTCAGTGTTCACTGTGAAAGACACTAGTAGTATGCCTGAAATTCAAGAGAGTCAGGGGGTAGAAGTGAATGTGGTTGCTATTATTATGGAGAAGGTGCTTAGGAAGTTGAAAAGTCTGACAGTAGATAGATGGTCTGCATCCCAAGGTTCTAAAAGAGGTAGCTGAAGAAACTATGGAGGTATTAGTAAGGATCTTTCAAGAATCAGTAGATTCTGGAATGGCTCCAGAGGACTGGAAATCTGCAAAAAATCACTCCACTGTTTAAGAATGGAGGGAGGTAGAAGAAAGGAAATTATAGGTTAGTTAGCCTGATTTCAGTGGTTGGGAATATGTTGGTGTCTATGTTGGATGAGGTTTTGGGGGTCTTGGAGGCACATAATAAAAGAGAACAAATTCTGCTTGGGTTTCTAAATGGGAAATCACGCCTGACAAACCTTTTATAATTCTTTGAGGAAATAAGAGGCAGGAAAGACAAAGGAGATACAGTAGATGTTGTTCACTTGGATTTATAGAAGCTGCACACAAGGCTGCTTAACAAGATAAGAGCACATGGTACTACAATGAAAATACGAGCATGGATAGAAAATTGGCTGACTGGCAGGAGGCAAAGAGTGGGATAAAGGGGGCCTTTTCTGGTTGGTTAACAGTGACTAGTAATGATCAGCAATGGATGATGTTGGGACTGCTACTTTTTAATGATTTGGATGATGGAATTGATAGCTTTGAGGCCAAGTCTGTGGACAATATGAAGGTAGGTGGAGGGGCAGGTATTGCTGAGGAAGCACAGAGTCTGCAGAAGGACTAAGACTGATTGGAAGAATAGGCAAAAAAGTGGCAGATGCAATATCGTGTAGGAAAGTGTATGGTCATGCACTTTGGTACAAGGAATAAATGCATACACTATTTCCTAAGTGGGGAGAAAATTAAAAAAATCAGGTGCTTGGGACTCCTTGTACAGGATTCCCTGAAGGTTAACGTGCAAGTTGAGTTGGTGGTAAGGACGGCAATTACAATGTTAGCATTCGTTTTGGGAGGACTAGGTTATAAGAGCAGGGATATGATGCTGACGCTTTATAAGGCATTGGTCCGACCGGACTTGGAGTATCATGAACAGTTTTAGGCTCCTCGTCTAAGAAAAGATGTACTGGTATTGGAGAGGGTCCAGAAGAGGTTCACGAGAATGATGCCAGGAATGAAAGGGTTTATGTGGGAAGAATGAGGGCGGAATCTCATTGAAACCAATTGAACTGAAAGGCCTAGATAGAGTGAGTGTGGAGAGGATGTTTCCTATAGTGGTTGAGTCTAGGGAACGAGACAGGGCAGGTGACAGAATTTTGTGCTGGGGAGCACTTTGCACCCAGTGACCACAATGCCATTAGTCTCAAAGTAAATCTGATCTGTAGATTGAAATTCTAAGTTGGAGAATGGCCAATTTCAATGGCATCAGAAATGATCTGGCAAGTGCGGATTGGGAGGCTGCTTTCTGGCAAAGGTGCACTTGGAAAGTGGAAGGGCTTCAGAACCAAAATTTTGAGAGCACAACATTTGTACGTGCCTGTCAGAATAAAAGGTAAAGATAGCAAGTGTAGGGATCCTTGGTTTTCAAGAGATATTGAGGACCTGGTTAAGAGAAAAAAGGAGATGCATTACAGCTATAGGCAAGAAGGAACAAATGAAGTGCTTAAGAAGTATAAGAAATACAAGAGAACACTGAAGAAAGAAATCAAGAATGCTAAAAGAGGGAATGAAGTTGCTCTAGCAGACAAGGTGAAGGAGAACCCTAAGGGATCTTACAGATATGTTAAGAGCAAAAGGATTGCAAAGGACAAAATTGGTCCTCTGGAAGACCAGAATGGTAATCCATGTATGAAGCTAAAACAGATGGAGATTTTAAATGAATTTTTTTGCATCTGTATTTTCTCAGGAGACAGATACAGAGTCTACAGAAGTGAGGTAAAGTGGCACCAGCTTTACGAAACCTGTACAGATTACAGAGGAGGAGGTGTTTGCTACCCTGAAGCAAATCAGGGAGGATAAATCTCCGGGGCCTGACAAGGTGTTCTCTTCGACCTTATGGTAGGCAAGTGCAGAAATTGCCAGGGCCCTAGCAGAGATATTTAAAACATCCTTAGCAACAGGGGAGGTATCAGAGGTTTGGAGAATAGCCAATGTTGATCTCCTGTTTAAAAAAGACTCTAAACATAAACCAGGAAATCATAGGCCTTTGAGTCTGACATCAGTTGTGGGAAAGTTATTGGAAGATATTCTGAGGGACAATACATGTAAGTAGTTGGGTACATATGGACTGATTAAGGATAGTCAACATGACTTCGTACATGGTAGGTTATGTCGAATCAATCTTATAGAGCTTTTTTGAGGAAATTACCAGGAAAGTGGATGAAGGCAAGGCAGTGATGTTGTCTACATGGACTTTTTAGTTTAGCAAGGCATGGGAGGTTGGTCAGGAAAGTTCAGTTCCTTGGCAATCAGGATGAAGTAGTAAATTGGATTAGATGTTGGCTTTGTGGGAGAAGCCAGAGATTGGTAGTAGATGGTTGTCTCTCTGACTGGAGGCCTGTGATACGTGGTGTGCCACAGAGAATGGGTGCTGGGTCCTCTGTTGTTTGTCATCTATATCAATAATCTGGATGATAATGTGGTTAACTGGATCAGCAAATTTGCGCATGGCACCATGATTGGACAGTGAGGAAGTCCAACATGGCTTGCAGAGGGATCTGCCTCAGCTGGAAAAATGGGCTGAAAAATGGCAGATGAAATTTAATGCAGATAAGTGCAAGGTTTTGCACTTCGGTAAGACCAACTAGGGTTGGTTTTAAACCTGAGGAGTGTGGTAGAGCAAAGGGATCTGGGAATACAGGTCCCTAATTTGTTGAAAGTGGTGTCACATGTAGATAGGGTTGTAAAGAAAGTTTTTGTCACATTGTCCTTCATAAATCAATATATTGAGTATAGGAGATGGGATATTATGTTGAATTTAGATAAGAAATTTACAAGGATGTTGCTGGTTCTGGAAGACCTGAGTTGTAAGGAAAGATTGAATAGGTTAGGACTTTATTCCTTGGAATGTAGAAGATTGAGGGAAGATTTGATAGAGGTAAACACATTATGAGCAGTATATATAACAGTACATGCAAGCAAGCTTTTCCACTGAGGTTGGGTAACACCAGAGGTTATAGGTTAAGGGTGAAAAGTAAGAAGTTTAACGGGAACATGAAGAGAAACTTCTTCACTCAGAGAGTTATGAGTGTGTGGAAAGAACTGCCAGCACAAGTGGCACATGTGAGCTTGATTTCAACACTTAAGAAAAGTTTGGATAAGGACATAGATAGGAGGGGCATGGAGGGCTACGGTCCTGGTGCAGGTTGATGGGAGTAGGTGGTTTAAATAGTTTTGGCATGGACTGAACAGGCCAGAAGACCTGTTTCTGTGCTGTACTTCTCTATGACTCCATGACCAGAGGGCACAGCCTCAGAACAAAGGGACACCATTTAGAACAGAGATGAAGAGGAACTTCTTTAGCCAGAGGGTTGTGACTCTGTAGAAGTCATTGGTACAGATGGCTGTGGAGGACAACTCATTGAGTACTGTATATTGAAAGCAGAGCTTGAGAGGTTCATGATTAGTTATGGTGTCAAAGGTCACATGGAGAAGGCAGGAGAATGGGATTGAGAGGGGTAATAAATCAGCCATGTCGGAATGGCAGAGAAGACTTGATGAGCCAAATGGCCTACGTCTTATGGTCTTAAGGTCTAGTGTCCAAGGTTTATGAAACAACTTGCCATACCAGTCAATCAAAGACCATACAATTAACTGAGGAATGTTTAAATTAAAAATAATGTCATATGCACAAAAATGAACATTGGAGTAACTAATAATGAAACCAAGCAGCAAACAACTTTTAAAGGCATTTAACCAGACAAACTTTCTCTCTTGATATAACCAGACAAACATTCAGCCGCACCTCTACACAAACTATGCCAAAAAAGTGTTTTACAGCATAAAACAGAATTTTTTTATTAGTTTCCAAGTAAAGGGAAAAAGAAAAATGAACTAAAGGGTGCACATTTAAAACAGGAAGAAAACTCAATTAAGACTTTATATCCTTAAGAACCTTAGTAAATAACAGTAAAAGTTATAAGAAGATTAATTTCCACTGAACATTTATATCAAAGGATATATGACAAGGGTAAAAGTGGGTGCAGCCTCACACCACTCTCATTATTGGATTGATCCTTAAAAGGGCACTGCCTCTTATTTTATCAGAGCTTGCAAATTGTTTATATCTTAACTTAACACTGAATCTTTTTCTTGGTCACATTCCATTTATTCCCAGTATATTGATTCAGAAACTAATATTAAATTTCCTCCCAATATGGGTTTAACAAACAGCTATTTACCATGACTTTCTCTGCATATATCCCCTTCTTTCTCTCCTCCCCCTCCTCCATCCCTCCACCCCCTATCCCTCCAAACCCTCCCTCTTCCTCCACCCCCTCTCTCCCTCCACCCCCTCTCTCACTCTACCCCTCTCTTTCCTTCCACACCCCTCTCTCCACCCCCTCTCTTTCCCTCCCTCCACCCCTTCTCTCTTTCCTTTCCTCCACCTTCCCCTCTCTCTCCCTCACTCCACCCCCCTCTTTCCCTCCACCACCCCTCTCTCTCTCCCTCTCTCTCCACTTAGAATCCTCTCCATTGTCCAGCTGTAGAAATTTGTGAGTGAGTTTGGTGACACACTAAATGAGACTACTTTATGAGCCAGTGTGGATCTGAAGGGCCATATAGCGTCCTTTTACATCAGAAGGAAATACAAATATATGGAAGTAAACAACAAACACTTCATAAGTTTATTCATCTTTTTCTCGGGCTTCCAGCTGGGTACAGGGATTGATAATAACCCATGTTTCCATGACAAACTCTGCCATCTTAATCAAGGATGATGCATGGGCAAGTCTAGTCTGGTGGTATACCCCTGTTGTCCGTCCCTCCTGATTGGTTAGTCCTCATCCAATTAGGTTTCCACTGTGCCACCTGTTTACAGTTGAATTCCACTTCTTACTTGGAGCGAGACCTTCATCTTTGTTAAAATTCTTTTCCTCTAGTTTTATTTCAATGGCTTCCTTCAACAGGTGGTCCCAAAAGCCATTGGCACAGCACAACAGTTTTGTACCGTCAAAGCCATTCCAATGGTAATTGTGAATGCAATGTTCTGCTACCACCGGTTTCTCTGGGTGACCCAAATGGATATACCTCCTATAGTCCTCGACATGGGTTTCCAATGTGCGTCCCGTCTAAAAACAGAGAAAAAGAAATGGGGCCTCAGCGAGTTTATAGGAGTGAGGGAAGCAGGACTGTGGTGTTTTTAAAAGGGCTTGGGAAACATTGCTGTGATGAGCTACTGGGACTTGAAAACAATCAGGTATTGCATTCTTGGAGTTCTGTAAAACTTGTTCCTACCATCCTGAATCCACCCACCAGAGGGAGTCATCAGCATAGCATGCCTCTGTGTTCAATTTAAGTTCTTGATTGTCTTTACTCCATGCTTTCTCCCTCTGAGACTGGGTTATAAATCCTTTGATCATTGTAAGCACCCCACTCAGGCCACACTCTAATTCTCTGTAAACTAAGGGAGTCCCAATATCATTCCAGAGAATCTATATTGATGCACACCAAGGTAAATAAATCTATCCTAAATGTATTCCTGAAATTGGACAAAGGCTGGCCAGAAGTGATATCAGGAAGTCCTTTTTTCATTCAAATTGTCATGGACATTCTGAACATTCTCCATTAGTTATCTACTGCGACTGGTGTCATTTGGAAATATCAAAATGAGGCCGATACTTTTCTGTTGGGTAATGGTGCCAAGGGTTTGATGCAGCTACAGCACTGTGCAAAAGTGATAGGCACAGATATAGAGCTAGGGTGCCTAAGACCTTTGCACAGTACTGTACTTGTCAACTTGGAGTGGGCAGTGAGTTTGTAAATTTGGCAGGAACGCTTGATTTTGGAAATAGCTGGGAATAGCTAGGATGGAGTACCTCGGAAGAGGTGTGGGACAGGTGACAGAGAAGGAGTGCCGGGGGTGGGGGGGGGGGGGTGGTGACGCAGGTTCAGACACACCCAGCGCTGAAACACCAGGCAAGGTCACTTGATTCAAAACAATCAATTTATTGATCATTACAGAATGTCTCTGGCGCTTCCCACTCCCTCCCCTCACCCTTCCCCTTTTCACAGCTATGATTTCCCTCTCCCTGCCCCCTTCTTACTCTCAGTCCACAATAAAGACCCATATCATAATCAGGTTTATCATCACTTACATATGTCAGGAAATCTATTTTGTTTTTATGACAGCAGTATTTAAAATTACTACAGTACTATGCAAAAGTCTTAGGCACCCTAGCTATATATATCTGCCTAAGACTTTTAGTGGCAATGGAAACAGGAAACAGGAAACATCTAGCTTGCTCTTTAGAATGACTTGCGCCTCTAGCTAAGCTGCTTCAGTACAATTAGACTACTGAGTAACTGGTGTGGCCTATGAACAAAATGAGTCTAAGCCATTTAGTACTGTGGTAATGTCACATAGTACAATGGAGGATATCTTTGGTGCGAAGGTGGGAGGATGGGTATTTGTTTCCATAAAGACTATACAGTGGACACTTCTACCAATACCATTAATGGCAGATACATCAACCACAAGTAGATTGGTGAGGATGAGATCAAATAGGTTTATCCTTCATGTTGGTTAATTCTGCTGCAGTTATTCCTTTCAGCCAACGCAGTCAATGGTTGTTCTACTGATGGACACTGAAGACCTCCGACAAAAGTGCACATGTTCTTGCTGCTTTCAAGCTTCTATTGTTTTATTAACGTGCTCTTCAATGTGGAGGAGCACTGATTCATCAGTGGAGGGAGGCCCAATGAGAAGTATAGATAGAGTCCATGGAGCAGAGGCTGGTTTGGCAAGGATGTCTTAAGCTACCCATTCTGCCTGTACTTCTACCCCTACCCCCTTCCCCCCCGTCCCCCCACCAACACCCTCTGCCACCTCTGCTGGGTGTGTGCCGCCAGTGGATCAGGATCACTGTTCCTTCTAAGCTGTGCAGGTGCACGGCCGCGCAGTAGCTGAAATGCTCCTGCGCACATAGCCGTTGATGCCGTGAAGCTGGAATGAAGGCAGATGAGAAAGAGTTTATGAAACGTGTAACATTTTCTTTGTTGTACTGTATTTTATTATACCCTTCAACTAATAAATAAAAAGTATGCGATTCTTTTCAAATTTTGTCCTAAATGGGGGGACGTCACGTGATGACGTAGGATCGAGATGTGGAAATCCAGCTCTCCCGTAAAAAACCAGTAAAATAACGTTTAAGTGAAGAAAAGTTAGTAAATACTTTAAAAAAATTACTTATAAACTACTGAGGATTGTCTTAAGATATGTCTCCTAAACAGAAACAGAAGAAAACTACTACTTTGAAGACAACACAAGTTCAGAAAGAATCAAGGCCGGCCGCCATGAAAGAGCCTCGGGCTCAAGTGCATTTTACCTCCGGCGATACAGAACAGGAAACTGCGGCAACATCAACTGTTTCCAAAAAAAAAAAAGAGCAACAGGAATTGCGCATGCGTGAAGGAAGGGGCATGCGCAAACACGAGCAACCCAAACTACAAATCCCAGCTATGATCGGAACTGAAAGTGAAAGTGAATATGAGGTGGAATCAGATTCTCTGGATAAATCAGACGAAGATGAAGAGACAAACAAAGAAGAGCAACAGGAAGAGGTTGGAGGTGATATTGGAGACATAAAAAATCTTTGGTGCAAATAATGCATGAATTAAAAGCATTAAAAGTAATAAAAAAGATATTAAAATATGAAGATTATGTTTGATAAAATGATGAAAAGACAGGACAAAATGGACAAGAAAATTAAAAACTTGGAAGAAACAACGGGAGACACCATTGACAGAGTGAATAAAATGGAAGATAATATTTCTGCCTGGACATCAGAAAGAAAACGGTTGTTGGAAAAAGTGGATGTACTTGAAAATTTTAGCAGACGAAATAATATTAAGATTGTTGGACTTAAAGAAGCTATAGAGGGAGAGGATCCAATAATTTTTTTTCAAAAATGGATTCCGGAAATTTTGGAAATTGAAGAAGGAACCCAGTTAATTGAAATTGAAAGGGCTCACAGAGCCTTTAAATCAAGACCTCAAGTTGATCAAAACCCACGATCAATCTTGATAAAATGCTTAAGATATCAAGATAAAGAAAAGATCCTGAAGGCGGCTGGCCAACGTGCCAGAAAGAGAAACGGGCCATTGATGATAGAAGGGAAAACAGTTCTTTTCTATCCTGATATAAGTTATGACCTTTTGAAGAGAAAGAAGGAATTTAACCCAGCAAAGAAAGTTCTATGGGAAAATGGTTATAAATTTATATTGCACCACCCAGCAACCCTGATAATTTTTTTGGATGACGGAAAAAGAAGATCGTTTACTGATTATCGGGATGCTGAAGAATTTGCACAAGGACTCCCAAATATTTGCTAACCACAGCCAAAGATTTAAAAGTGAAACGGATTAAAGATGAAGACAGGGACAGTGAATGGAGTTGATGGATGTTTAAGGACAGAAGAATATTTAAATATATTCTTAATTATATGATACAGGGGGAGAAAGGTAAAAATTTGAGAAATATTAATCGAGAGTAGTGATATTATTTTTTCTTCTCTTATATATACTTCTTTATATTATGGGGGAGCTGGGGGAACTTCGGATCAATTGCTACGGGATTCACGTGTGTAATCATGGCGATTGACATGACCCGTACAATGGAGGGGGGTAATGTTGTGTTTTTTTTATTCACAACATTAGTAGGGGGGTATTTTGTTATTTTTTTCTTTATAATCTATTTTTCTTGAATTTTTTTTCTTTGCCTGGACAATCGGAGGGGGAGACACATAGCAACATGGAGAATTTTAAAACGATTCCCCAAGGTACTACGAAAGTTGAAAAGTTAGGTATTACTATAGATTGGGGTAACCCTGTTAAAAATAATGACTAATTTACTGAATTTTTAAAGTTTTAATGTTAATGGGCTTAATGGACCGGTGAAAAGAAAAAGAATTTTAACATACATTAAGAAAATGAAAATAGATATAGCTTTTAGCTGTATTCCTCTTGAAAAAATTACTTATAATTTAAGAGATAAATATGAAATATTTCTGAAAATTCGGCGCCCTTATTTACAAAAGATAGGATTAAATATATAGGTGCTCCGAAGATAAAATTATTGTTTTTTGGGGGAAATAAATAAATAAATATACTAAAGCTATTATGAACTCCATGGAGCATGTGGGGATCTTCCGATATCCAGGCATTCTTTCTTTCTTTCTTTTTTTTCCTCTTTCTACAGGAAAATGTTAGGGGGGAGGGGTTAAGGGGAGGGGGGAAGGGTTGATAATTTTTTTTCCTTCTGTAACCATTTAAAAATTCAATAAAAAAATGTATTAAAAAAAATTTGTCCTAAATGTTCATAGTATGCATATTACAAAAAAAACATTTGAAGTGATGCGCAGTTTTCAGGCCATTAAAAATTTCCTGCTCACAGCATTGGTTGGTCTGCGCAGCTGTAAAAATTATTAGAGAGAATGTAGATCAGGATTTACAGTGATTTTGGCATTTTGTCTGCAAGATGTGATTCTGTCTGCACAACTATATCAAACTGTTGACCACTAGTTTGTGGAACAGGTCACCTAATTTAGACAGCTGGACCCTCAGAGGAAGACTTTGACCTAGGAGCAGTATTGTCATCAGTGAACTCCATGCCTGGGTCATCTCAAGTTTTATTCTTTTCCTGTTTCAATGCGATGCATGTGATTCATCTGATAGGCCATTACAGAGAATGAAGCAGATTGTTGGTCTGGAGTCACGTGTAGCCCCAAGTAAGTAATAAAGGCAGATTTTCTCCTCAATGGGTATTCGTGATCCTGACTAGGTTTTACGATCATCTGGTAGTTTGTTAGTCATCATTACTGAAACTAGTCATTGTTTTACTCATTTGGCTTTCCTTTTAATTATTTTTACATTCCATTAACATTTTGAAATAATTGTTTATCTAAGTAAATTTGAGTTTTTTTAAAAAAACATTGTCTCTGATGACTAGAAGCATTTGAAGTTAGTCCAAAATCTTTTGAAAGACAGCGAGGTGACAAAGGTCATCGGGGATTGGGTCTTGGGACATAACAGCTGAGGCCAGCTCACCCAAGCACAGCCCACTGTGCCCAATAGGATGTCAGTCAGGAGCCAGGATTGCCCTGCCCAGCCTTCAATGGGTATAAATAATTGGAAACCATGGGCTGTAAGTTTGGTTACTAAGCTGAAACACCGATGGTTTGCATAATTTCATTTTCTCCTTCAAACAGAACCAATTCCATTAAAGGCTGTACAATTTTTAAGATATCTGCATCCTACTTTGCTGAAAATATACCAGGCAGTTTAAATCAGAGCTACCATGGGGCTCTACGGTAGCGTAGTGGTTAGCACAACTCTTACAGCTCGGGGGCGTCAGAGTTTGGAGTTCAATTCCAAAGCTGACGGTAAGGAGCTTGTATGTCCTCCCTGAGAACGCACGGCCTTTCCTCCGGGTACTCCGGTTTCTTGCCACATTCCAAAGCTGCATTTTAGGTTAATTGGTCACTGTGCTTAGGCTAGGGATAAATCGGTGTGTTGCTGGTTCGTTGGACTGGAAGTGCCCGTTCAGTGATGCATCTCTAAGTAAAATAAATTGACATGCTATTACCTGGCCAGAAGTGCTGTGGAAACCCAGTCACTGAACATATTAAAGATAGTGATTCATGGATATACTACGAGATCCAGGGGATGTTTGGTTAATACGGAAAAGCGGTGAGGAGGGAAGAGATCAACCACAACGGGTCTCAGTTCTCAGACTGTATGCATGAAACTTCTGAGTTTTCCTTGCTTAACCCCACAAGCAAACTGCCAAAGATATACAACACCCACAATGCTGGAGGAAGTCAGCAGGTTGGGCAGCATCCATGGAGGAGAATAGACAGTAAATATTTCTGGCCGAGATCCTTATATCGACTGTTTATTCCCTCCATTGATACCGCTTGACCTGCCCAGTTCCACTGGCATTTTGCCTGAGTGGAAAATTTCTTGTGTCACAGTTATGCTTCAAATATAGAACCATAAACTGCCGGGAACACTCAGCAGGTCAGGCAGCGTCTGAGGACAGAGAAAAACAGAGCCAATACTTTATCTTTCATCAATCCCTGCCGGTCATTGACTTGAAACGGTAACAACACACACAAAACGCTGGTGGAACGCAGCAGGCCAGGCAGCATCTATAAGGAGAAGCACTGTCGACGTTTCGGGCCGAGACCCTTGGTCAGGACTTGAAACGGCAACAGCTTTCTCCACAGATGCCGCCTGACCTGCTGAAAGCTTCCGCCATTTTCTACTTTTATTTCGTATTTTCAACATCTGCGGGTTTTCTTTTCGTTTTAGCTTTGCGTGAATATCAAGCGGAAGTATGCGGATGGGGACGCTTCAAGAAAGACCGAGTGAGCTCGATAAACAGGCACCTGCGACTCGGTCAGATATTGAGAAGCGCCCGGAGGGAGAGAAGGGCGCGATTCACTTGCCCCACGGCGGTCATAACCGTTGCAATGCGTTCGGGAAGAGAAAATAAATAAATTATAAAGAGCATACAGGACATGCAGATCAGAAGTCGATTACACTCTGCTGCCGTCGAGCAACTGTGTTGAGAGTGACATCACAGTCACAGCCCCGCTCTGATGTGAAGTCCCCTCCGGAGCGCTGAACTGGAGTGGGATTATCACCAGGGACCGGCGCCAGCAGCTACCGTGTCTTGCGCGCATATCCACGCTCTCTGCAAGAGGCTCGCCCTCAGCACGGAGCCCGGGCTTTCCGGATTTATCCGTATTAATCGGCTACCTGCAATTTTTCTTGTTCCGAAGGGAGGAGGAGAGTTAGTTACTTATCTGTTTGGAGTGGGAGCAAGTTCTCCTTTGTGATAACCTTGACAAAAGGCAGGTCGACATAACGGAGTCTCATATAACGGAATCGCAGTGAGCAGAGTTTAAAAAAAACGGAACGACGCAGTTAAGAGGAAAGATTGTCTATTTTTCTGCAAAAACATGACAGCTTCCTCTGCTACCAGGGTCTTTGTGTTATCTCTTGTGTCAATTCCGGTGACCTACCTCTTTAATCTGTTGTCCTCCAGCAGCAGCAGGTAAGGGTGTTGATGTGACTTTGGCTGTACACTGGACTGAAAGGTGGCAAGATAGAGGAAGTTGTGTTGAAAGTCCATTAACGCGAGTGTGAGTGTGTGTGTTACCAACCTAAAGTGAGCTCTGTAGCCTTGTTTAACCGGCGATGGTTACGCGAGACATTACCAATTGATGGAAAAAAATACGGAAACTGCTTACTTCTATTTTAGCAAGCATGTATAATTTACGTTTAAATGTAACTCTGGACCAAAATAAGGTTATTTGTATGTATTAAATTGTTTTAAAATCTAAATTGCCTTGTGTTGGATATTCTTTGCAACACTGCCAGAGTTGCTGGGACCTGCATTGTGTCTGAAATATTATACCGTTAGTTTAATGGTGCTTTGCTGTTGACACAACTGTGAGGGACTCTGATCAGCCTGCCTTGGGGAGCTTCTTCAGTGAGCTGTAACCTTAAAAGCTGTACATATCTCTAAGAGAGTGAAGCACCCTGAAATCTGGAGACAGATGTGCATCATTTGTTGAAAGTGGCAGGCGGGTTAAGGAGGTGAATAATAAAGTGTGTGTGATCCTGAGCTTTATAGTGAGAGGAATGGAGCACAAAATCTGCGAGGTCACAATGAAAGTGCTGGTTCAGCCACAACTGGAATATTGTGATAGACCATTTCGCTGAACACCTACTCTCTGTCCGCCAGAGAAAGCAGGATCTCCCAGCGGCCACACATTTTAATTCCATGTCCCATTCCCATTCTGATATGTCTATCCATGGCCTCCTCTGCTGTCAAGATGAAGCCACACTCAGGTTGGAGGAATAACACCTTATATTCTGTCTGGGTAGCCTCCAACCTGATGGCACAAGCATTGATTTCTCTAACTTCCGTTAATGCCCCTCCTCCCATTCTTACCCCATCCCTTATTTATTTATTTATCCCCCCCTTTTTTCCCTCTCTCTGCCCGTCTCACAATCACCCTTTGCCTGTTCTCCATCTCCCTCTGGTGCTCCCCTCCCTCTTTCTTTCTCCCTAGGCCTCCCGTCCCATGACCCTTCCCCTTCTCTAGCTCTGTATCCCTTTTGCCAATCTGCTTTCCAGCTCTTAGCTTCAACCCTCCCCCTCCTGTCTTCTCCTATCATTTCAGATCTCCCCCTTCCCCTCTTACTTTCAAATCTCTTACTATCTTTTCTTTCAGTTAGTCCTGACAAAGGGTCTCAGCCTGAAACGTCGACTGTACTTCTTCCTATAGTTGCTGCCTGGCCTGCTGCGTTCCACCAGCATTTTGTGTGTGTTACTGGAATATTGTGTCCTGTTCTGGGCACCACCCAAAAGTAATGATTTAAAGGGTTTTGAGAGAGTGCAGAAGAGACTTACAGAAATAATGATGTATTTTAGTTATGTAGATAGTTTGGCGATGTTGAGATTGTCTTCTTTGGAATAGAGATGGTTGAGAGGGAATTTTATAGAGGCAGTTAAATCATGAAGAGAGTATTTATGGTAGTTAGAGAGAAATTATTCCCATTAGCAGAGAGGTTAAGAACAAAAGAACTGAACATGACATGAGGAAAGTAGATTTCTATTATGCATTGAGTGTTTAGGATCTGAAATGCCATT